>NW_020940355.1:4684733-4939749 GCF_900497805.2 Vombatus ursinus
TATCCATATATCTGTGTGTATATACACATACACATATATAGCAGTTAAATACCAGGTAGTTATCCAAGATAATTCCAAAGGACTCATGATGAAAAATGCTATCCACCTCCAGAGAAAGAACTGATAGAATCTCAATGCAGATTGAAGCATACTATTTTTTACTTTCTGTATTTTTTCATGTTTTTTTCCCTTTGGGTCTGTGTCTTCTTTCACAACATGACTAATATGGCAATATGTTTTATATGATTGAACACATATAACATATCAAATAGCTTACTGTCTCAGGGAGGGGGAAAGTAAGAAAGGGAGAGAGAAAATTTGAAACTCAAAATTTGTTAAAAGATAAATGTTAAAATTGTCTTTATATGTAACCAGGAAAAAATAAAATTACTAAATTTATTTTAAAATAAATTATTAAAAATAAGTTATGAAATTATTTAGAAGTAGGTCATTAAAAACAAATACAACATAATTAAGGAGAAAGGGCACTAGCAGTTAGGGAAATCAGGAAAGGCTTCGTGCAGAAGATTGTGCTTAAGCTTTGTCTTAAAGGAAGAAAGAAACTATAAGGTAGAGGCAAGAAGGGAGTCAGTTCCAGACATGTGGATGACCAGCACAAAGGCACGGAGATGGGAGGAGATGCAGTGTTGTGTGTAAGGAAGAGAAAGGAGGCAGGATTAACTGGACCACAAAATGTGGGAAGGAGAGTAATAGCCAACAAAGATGGAAAAACAGGTTGGGGCCAGACTGTGGAGAGCTTGCCAAAAGGAGTTTATATTTTAATCCTGGAGGCAAAAGTGAGCCAATAGAGCTGTTTGAGTATGGGATGATATGGTCAGATCTGTGCCTAAGTAAAATTACAGTGGACTGGAGTGGTGAAAAATTTGAGGCAGTAGGAGGATACTGAACAAATCTAGGCAAGAACTGAGAAGGGCCTGGACTAAGGTGGTAGCTATGTGAGTAGGGAGAAAGGGTCAAATGAGAAAAATTGCTATGGAGGTAGAAATGGCAAGATTTAGTAACAAACTACATTATGGGAAGAGAGTGAGGAGTTGACCATAATGCTGAAATTCCAAGCTTGAGAGACTAGAAGGATGGTGGTACTTTTGACAGAAATGGGGTAGTTTGGAAAATATGAAAGTTTTTTTGGAGAAAATAATGAGTTTGGTTTGGGACATGTTGAATTTGAGATGTCTTTGGGACATCAAGTTCGAAATGTCTAATAGGCAATGTGGGAAAAAGCCCAGGGGAGAAACTGAAGCTGGATACATAAATCTGAATCATTTGCCGAGAGACAATAGTTAAAACCATGGAAGCTGATAAAGTACCAAGGGAGAGAGAGAGAGAGTATAGAGGGAGATGAGAACCTAGGATGGAAATGAGGGAATGTGATTTGAATGATGAGCCGGTAAAATGAGACTGAGAAGGAACGATTAGATAGGAGAAGAAACAGGAAAGAACAGTGTCACAAAAACCCAGAGAAGAGGTTAGTCAGGTGGAGTTGGTGATCAATAGTATCAAATGTAGTGCATAGTTGGGAAGGATAATGCCTGAGAAAGATCATTAGATTTGGCAATTAAATGTTCACTGAAGACTTTGCAGAGAGCAGTTTCCATTGAGTGATGAAGTCAGAGACAGGACTGCAAAGAGCTAAAGAGTGAGTGAGATGTATCAAACATAGATAGTTTTTTCCAAGGATGCACTGTGGTAATCATAAAAGAGTTTTCACTCAGGTAAGTTTGGTTTCTCACCTGAAGGTGAGGGGGTGACTTCCAGATGACCCCAGGCCTCTAATCCCCATAGGGAGAATCTCATCAGCTCGGGGTTAAGTTTTCCTTCTGAGATGGAAAACTTGATTTTCTTTTCCTCTTAACATTAGTAAATTATTAAACCTATTCTGTGAGTATTGGTTCAGAGCAGAAGGGGAAGAGTGAGGTGAAGTGCTTCAGCCCAGCAAGTCTCAGTTAGTTTGCAAGAATCAAGCCAGATAATTGTTTTTTGAGAGTGAAGGGGTGACTTCCAGTGTGCCTCCAGTCCTAAATTCCAGTAAGAAGAGCTTTATGTGAACTGGCAAGCTCTACAGGGACCAGGTTTCTCCTTGGGATAGGAAGCTGATTTTCTTTGTCTTTATCTTTATTGCCTTTGGATGGGGAAAGCTATTTCAAACACCAAAACAGACCTAGGCAAGCAGTATTCTATGATAAACCTTGAAATTTTTTTTGTTTGTTGAATCTGCATAGCTCTTTATTTGGGGACAATTATACTTTTCTCCTCTACTTCTGGAACTGTATAAAATCCACAGGCAGTGTTGACTGTCTTGACTCTTCCCTATATGGGGCTGGAGAAGCAGGTGAAAGGACAATGCTTATGTCTCCCCAGGACTACAGAGAAATGTTCTGGATTGTTGACATGCCGAGTGTGTTCAAAATACACCCCACCCGATTTGCCAAGAATGGTAAAAATTTTAAACAAAAGGAAGAGTGAAACAGAGGCCTGACCTGAGAGTAAGCATATTTGGTGGTCATGTTTCTCTAAGTATCTGATGGCATGGAACAAAGGGGCCTCATTTATCCACTTCAGAGTGGATAGCATATGAGTTTTATGATTGATTCTAACCTCGTTACTGAAGAGATAGGGGGCTGACATGGAACTGAGCATGTATAAAAATTGGCCTCCCAAGGCAACTTTTTCCTGCTTGGCTACATTTGAGTGAGGAGGTAGGGATTGTTGTAAGCTTCTGGGTGGGTGGGGGGTGGGGAGAGAACCAGCACCAGGGGCTCAATCTCACCACCTCAGTCAACATGAAGCCATGAGCACATGCCTCTGCTGATACTTCTGTACCTGTTGTGCTTAGGTGAAAAAAGATTGGAAATGGAACAGATTAGGCTACAACTTTGTGAGCTTTGAAAGGCTGGAAAAAAATGGGCTACCAGAGATCCAGTGATAGGATTCCATGCCAGAATTTGTATGCAGCTGAGCCTCCTGAGGATTAAAACCCTAAGAGGCCTGCTTGACCCAGTGTAGCAGTTTATCTAAGGCAGACGGGGGAATTACTCATTCTTTGGCTATGCCGCTTTTAAAGTGAACATGATGAGAGGAATGCTTTGTAGAAACCGTTTAAAGTTTGAGCCCACTTTGCCTAGGGACTGAAATGGTTTGTGGAGAGTATAACGCTGGGTATTGGGGGAAATGGTTTGTACTTCTGTTCTTGCTATATCTTCTCAGTAAATATCCCTTTGTAGAAGCTAATTGAAATTAATTGATTAAATCATGCTGGGTAATTGGCTCCAGTAACTCCTTAGAGATACTAATTGTAACTGGCAATTGATACTGAGGAGAATACGTTGAACAGGGGGCTGGAGCTAAAAGCATTAGAGAAATCTCAATACCTCAGGACCCCTAGACTCCTGAGGGGAAGATATAACTGGTTTTGCTCTAGAGGACCTGACTTGTCAGGGTGATGGGAGTTAAGGCCAGGTCCCAAGCTGTTAATGAGGACTAAATTATGGATAGACACTTACTACCTTCTAGCTATTTATTAGATGGAGTGAGCTACATTCCCTGACTTCCTGTCTATTTCCATTAATGATTGCTGAACATCCTTAACTTACCCTCCTTTTTCTTCTGAGTCCTGTCAGCACTCTAAGATGCTCAAGACAATTTAGATACTTTTTTGTACATTTTCTGGAGTTAAGAAAAGCACATAGTGTAAAGTAGGGAGTTGGACTGCTGAAAAGGAAAACTAAGGTTACTTCTCTGGTTCTAGTAACAATATTTTCTATTTGTCTAATGCTTTAGGATTTAAAAATCACTTTCCTTATGAGAGCCAAGTAAGGTAGATAGTGAAAATATAGCACAGAGGAGGTCAGATGAAAAGCTCATCTCACACAGAGATAGCTTTAACAAACTTTATTGCTACTCACAAGGAAAGGAGGAAAACAGCAGCCAGCAGGGACAATCTCAGTGTGTGCCCACAGTAGGCAGTACACAGGTGTGTGTGTGTGTGTGTGTGTGTGTGTGTGTGTGTTATCCACATTCCAGTTCAAGATGCCAAGACCCTCAGGGCTCAACCTTATATATCATTTGAGACAAAGAGCCCACACAATTCCAAACTAAGGCTACTCTATCATCTGTTATTAATAAAATGAAGACATTTTAGAAGTTGCCTAATAAAGACAAAGAATACCAAGCAGGGAAATAGGAATTAGGAATACAGAAGTAGGAAACTTAACCCTAACGGTACCTAGGGGCCTTTTAGAGTCTAGGGCCATAACAGTTAAACCATTTTTGACTGACTCATAAAAAGTATTCATCCCATTTTGCACACAAGAAAGCTGAAAGGTATAAGGTCACATAACTTAGGAATGTCAGAGCTGAGGTTCCAACATTCTTCTGCTGACTCTAGTCTCACTTCCTTCCACTAGGCCATGCTGCCAGATCCTTTTACCCTTGCCCCCAATAGAATATGGATTTCTAGAATATAGGCATAAGGCTCTGAAACCAAACATTTATAATTGCCAATTTCCAGTGTTAAAGAATAGAGGGGATTTCCAGAGGCAGTGTTTGAAGGACCATCCTCACCACGATAGTCATCCATCACTGATGTGTGTTCCCTGATGGGCTTGGCACTTAACAGAGGACACAAAAAGATGTAACCTGATTCCTAGGCACTATTTTATAAGTGCCTGCCTGGCACATTTGGTGAGTAAACACTTAACAAAATAAACACTTAAAAGCTTGCTTGATTACTACAAAGATCTTGCATTCATTTAATGCGATATTCTTATTTCCTCATTCAGTTTTGCCAGATTTTGTCCTTTTGAATTATGACGGAAGCTAGATATGATCTGTGCTTGTCTCACATCTCTCATGCTCTACATCCCAGCCATGGTTAGTTATGAGTCATAATTATGGTCATGTTTACCTGCTGCTATAACCTATGGGCCCCAGTGGTTATTATTAATTGTGTGGGTGTTACCTACAAACTAGGGAGCTGTAGCTTAGTATAGCTCTAATAAGGAGATTTCTGATTATTTGAGAGCAATGCCTTCAGGTTTCAAGGAGAACAAACTAATTTTGCCTATTTCTCCTAAAACCTGATATAGATATATATGTATATGTATATATAGATATATATGTATATGTATATATAGATATATATGTATATATATAGATATAGATATAGATATATATACATAGTTGTTGTTGTTGTTGTTGGCGAGGCTATTGGGGTTAAGTGACTTGCCCAGGGTCACACAACTGGCAGGTGTCAAGTGTCTGGTCTGAGACTGGATTTGAGCTCAGGTCCTCCTGACTCCAGGGCCAGTGCTCTATCTACCTCACCACCTACCTGCCATCTTAAAACCTGATATTCTTTGTCAGAAAGAAAACCAACTTGATATGATCACTGATAGGCATGTGTTTCTTTCAACTCTAATTCATTTGAATGAGTGGTTCAGTCAACAAGTATTGATTAAATATCTCGAGCATACATTCTAAAGGGGGAACCAACTTGAAAATAAATTCCTGGGGTCCTAGGAGATACAGAGTATATGAAGGTTGAGGGTTGTCTGGAAGGGAAAAGCATTAGCAGCCTGGGCGGACTAGGCAAGGCTTTGCGAAGGTTGGATTTGAACTAATTTTTGAAGCAAGTCAGGGGAGCTACAAGGAGGAGTATGAAAATACAGGTATAGCATTCCAAACATGGAGAAGAGCCAGTGCAAAGGTGTGGAGGTGGGAGGAGTGTCATGTTTGAGAAACTGAAAGTAATTTAGCATTAGCAAGCAGGCTAATGTAACTGGATTGTAGAATGAGTGGAAGGGAATAAAGTGTAAGAAGACTGACAGAGTAGGAAAGGGTCAGATTGTGAAGACCTCTAAATAAAAGTCAAACAGGAATTTCTTTAGTTGGCCCTAACAAATTGATCTAGTAAATAAATCCCAGTATATTTGCATTTTTTCCTCAGGAGAAAGTACATTTTCTCTTGGTTTTATTTTTGAAATTAAATTTTACTTTTTAAAATTATCAAGCAGTTATACTCTCTCCATCCCACCTTCTCCTTCCCCTACCCAATGCTTTGAGAAAGTAAAAAAAGAAAGACCAAAGGATCACAATAAATATTCATAGTCTTTCAACACTGCTTCATTCTTACCCTCAACAGCAAATTATTGACTGGAATAAAAATACCCATATTTGGGAAGGGTCAGTTAGAGGTTTGACAACTGCTTACCTATGAATAAAAGATAAACCATGAAGTTTCCAATATACTAGATGGTTTTTTAAAAATCAGCCATGCAGCTTTAACAAGGGTTTTAAATTTTGCTTTGTTTTTAAACTAGACTGTGATTTTATCAGCTTAGGAAGCTTCCTCTATCAGTGAAGACTGGCACCTTCTCAGCAATTTATAGTCTTAGAGAGTTTCTTGGAGCCTTGAGGGTTTAAGTGACTTGCTTTTCTCACACAGTATGCTTCGGACAGAGGACTTCAACCTAGGTCTTCCAGACCAAGAGGCCAGGTCTTTATTCACTAGAGCATGTTGTCTCTTACAAGAAAAACAAAAATATTTTGAGTTAAACCTAAGTGACTCTTGCCAGATTTTGAGCTCCTTGAGGGCAAGGACCATATTAAAAATTTTTTTTTTTTGTGAAGTACCTATCAGCTTATGTCACACAGTATTTTTTTAAAGACCACAAAAAAGGGGAAAAAAAGACCTCAAAAAGGAAGGAATTTTATTAGGCATTATATTTAATAGGTGACACTCAAAACCAACTGATATCAAACTATATATTTTCATTTGGTCTTGGAAATGGAAGTTGTAGAAAGGAAGATTTAGGTTTCAGGAAAAACTTTTTAACAATTAGAGCTATGCCAAAGTAGAATGGCTGCCTTGGGAGGTAGTGAGCTGCCTTTAATTGGAAGTGTTGAAGCAATGGCTAAATTGCTACTTATTAAAGTATTAGGGAGGGAGTTCTTGTTAATGAAGAGAGAACAGTGTGTTTTGGTCCTGGCAAGGATACATTGCAAGACAGGTTTTCTGTTGTTGTTGCTAACGAGAGGTTCCTAACGAGGGCAGTGATGTGGACTACGGGTGGTGGTGGTCTAAGGTGATGGCTTTGTTTTCTTTAACTACCTTTTGTTCTGGCCCCAGTTTCATTTACATGCTAAAGAGGCTTTTGGGAGTTGGATAACTCTTGATAGCCAGCCTATGCTTCCTTTGGGGGAATAACACAAAAAAAGGAGCTTTTGAAGCCACAGGCTTATTATCTGGCATTTAACAGATGTTAGAAGGAATTTTCTAACACCAAGTCAGATAGATGTCTGGGCCCAAATGCTGTGAGTCTGTATCTGGAGAAAAACAACGAGAAGGATAAACTTAGTTTTAGCTCAGTGCCTTTTTGCTTGCTTTTGTTTCTAGGACAGCAGAGATGATGTGAGGCTTTGCAGACATCAGTAGCTTTACGGTATTGGAGGTTTGAGGTGAGCTGGCCACGTACCTCTCTATCCTTCTGTGTGTGCCGTGGCCACAGGATTTCCTGACACTTGTGTCTTTCATGTATGTGCTCTGTCTGCATGAGATCCTAGAATGTGCCATTTCATGCATGTTTCCTGGCTACGTGTGTTCACCATTTGCATTCTCCATTTATTTGCCTCATCACACTTGTTCTCTGCGTGTGAGCCCGCTCCACTAGTAACCTTTGGGACACATTACAACATGTTTCCATGGGTCAGACGAGGGCAGGAGAAGTCTTTTTTTGTCACTTTTTTTGCTCTCCTATTTAATTAAATTTTTTTTTGAACTATTGTGTCTTCTGGCTCTCTATTAAAAGTAAACCCAATGGTACACATGAACCATGATTTTTTTTTTTTTAAGGCAATTGGGGTTAAGTGACTTGCCCAGGGTCACATAGCTAGGAAGTGTCAAGTGTTTGGTCTGAGGTCGGATTTGAACTCAGGTCCTTCTGACTTGAGGGCCGGTGCAGCCACCTAGCTGCCCCAGAACTATGATTTTCAATGGAGGCTGACCTATGGTGTACCTCAAACCTGGGCTAGTTTTTCCAAGGGCCCATTGTGTCAAGAGAGAGGGTGGTACAGAAAATAGAATGCTGAGCCTGGAATTGGGAAAACCTGAGTTCAAATCCAGACTCAGACATTTACTAGTTTTGTAACCCTGAGCAAGTCACTTATCTGTTTTCTTCCTCAGTTTCCACAACTGTAAAATGGGGATAATAACAACACCTACCTCCCAGCATTGTTCTGAAGATCAAATGAGGTAAGATTTGTGATGTGCTTGGCACAGTGCCTGGCACACAGCATGTGCTATAGAAATGCTTCTTCCTACCCCCCCAATAATTTTTTTTTCCTTTTTCACTATGTAAATATTGGTTTTCTCTCTCCCTTTGATAACAAGGACATTTGAAAGTCCTTTACTTTTATTGCAGCACCCATCCCAATTCATTTGTGTATAAATGTTAGCTATTATTATCACTATTATTATATTCAGGAATAATTTTATTTAGATAGCCTTTGAGGTCCCTTCCAACTCAATTGTAAAGTACTTTGCAAACCTTAAAGTGCTATCTAAATACATATTATTATTATTATCATCTTTGCCAATGGATAGAGTGCTGTACATGGAGTCCAGGAGACCTGAGTTCAAAGCTGTCCTCAGACACTAGCTATGTGACCCTGGGCAAGTCATTTAACTTCTATTTGCCTCAGTTTCCTTATCTTTGATTCTTTTTCACATCTGTTTCCTGGTCCTTATCATTTCTGTTAGTGCCTTACACATAGTAGGTACTTAAAAAATAAGTGTTGAATTGAATTGAAGTTAAAATTTAAGATTATCAGTGAAATTTCTGTTTGATTATCAATTTGAGAGATAACATGGTAAAATGGAAAGAATCCTGGTTTGGAGTCAAGAGAGACCTGGGTTTCCCCTGATCTAACATTTACTGCCTGTGTGACCATTGGCAAGTTATCTTTCAAATGGGAACAAAAATACTTGCACTATTTACATCACGGGTAAGAAAGAGAAGGTTGGTGCTTATGAAAACTTAAAGTGCTATATGAAGAGGAAGGAAGTTTTGTTTAGGGCAGTCAATACTGCCTGCTCTAGTGGGCTAAAGCTGGGGCACTCTGGTGGTCATTAGTTTTAGCTGCATGCTACACATTCCCTATTTTCCTGCTTGATTTTGATTACATAAGCAGGGGATTTGGATGAGGGGCAAAGGATGGACTGTGCTAGAAATGGAAATGTTTTATGATGTAACCTTTGACTATTACTGTTAAATCATTTGATCCTCTTAAAGGATTTGCATACTAGTGAAGACTGTTTTCCATCCCATCCTAATTCCCACTCCTAAATAGCTTGTAAAAATAGAACTAGAGATGCTACTCAGAAGGCATTCATATTTAGAGTTCTAGGTCTGGGACTTGCCTCTAGTATGCACTTTTTAACTTTGACCATCAGGTTAAACCATCATCTGTCTCTTAGCAGGACTGGCTCTCCAAATGTCTTTCTATCTACAATAATAATCAGTCATTATATTAAAAACTCTAGAAGAAGACCTCCAGATAGATCCACAGAAGATTTATGGCAGGACATGGAAAAGTATCATGGAAGAATTGCACCATTGGTTGGAGTACACATATCTTGGAGAATACACAGAAGGGCCTACAGTGGTATCTCGTATACCCAGTACAAAATATAGAGAAATAATCTTTGCCCACATATGGTTTGCGTACAGAAACTATTTCTTTTCTTTTTATAAGATAAAGTTAGATGTATATATTTGTGTATAGGTTAGGGGAGGTGGGAAGGGAGGGAGAGAGATGGCAGATGGAGGGATGAATAGATAGTAAACAGTTGGGTTGTAATTAGGCCAGTATTTCCCAACCATTTTCAATTTGTTATGTACCTGTTATTCTTGAGCCCCACTAGGGATGGGGAAGGAGCAGCAATTCAGGAAGCAGAAACCATTTCCCTTTCTCTAGTGGTAAATATGTATTACTCTTATGTATTCCTTTCCATATTTCCCTAACCATGTTACACACAAACACACACATACACACACACACGTGCATGTGCACATACATCAGTTATTATTCCTCTTTCTACCTTGATTACATCATTTCCATCCCTCACCTCCATGGTGGCATTGACAAAGGGGAATTATAAAAGTTAGGGCATCACAACAAATCATGAACCTCATCACAATACACCAATATGTAATGAAGATCAGCTAGGAGATAATGGATTAGGGTATGAGAAATTTCATAATTTCTGCAGAAGTTCATGAATGCACTAAATGACTATTTTAACCAACTTCAAAGGTGGCCAAGTCAGAGGTTAGGGCAAGATGGGGAGAGATATATTTTCTGGTTCTAAAAGTTTAGGATTCTACATAAAGTGTCAAAGGACAATTTCAAAGAGTCATTTTCAAGAAGCTAACCTTGAATACCTTATATATGGTTTGTTCTAGCTTTAAAATCCTCCAACTCCCATGAAATGTAATAAAACTACATTTTCTGCATTTTAGGAATTAGTGATAATTCAGATAGATTCTGGAATACACTAAGGAGAAAAAAGACTAATTGGTCAAAGTTATGGCATAAACACCATAATATTTTTGAGCTCTAATTATCCATACTTGAAAAACCAAGTAGATGAAAAATGTATAATGCTCAGATTGACATGTAGCTAAATGGGCATTCAATTAAGTTAGTTCATCTAATCTGTATCTATAGCAGAAGCTATATGTAGCTATTATCTGACAGGTGTGGTGGAGGAACAATAAACAGATCCTAGAATTGAGTTATAATATGAAATTTATGCTGGTCACACTTGTGAAACTGCACAATTCTTCTAAGGGACTCAATACCTCTAAAGCCTAATTCTTTAATATTAATATTCTTCTACATGGTTTCAAGTCATGGAATACTACAATCCTTAAGGAACTACAATTTTAGCTGACCCGTAGAAAAATGTAAAGATACAGGCACATGCAAATATACCATAACATTAATAACAACGATTTATTCTGGAGAAGTGGCATAAGAGCCATTAAGGAAATGTACAATTAGAAAAGGTTAGAAAGTCATGTAATGAGAATGAGAGCTAACAGAGCTTTGTGCTGCCTTGGTGTTAACTTCAAGAATGCAATGGCTCCATGACCTCATTGTAGTGGACAATCTATCCAGGGGTTTGTGTCATATACTATTCATTTCCCCTTACTCTGTATAACTTGTCCCTGCCCTACAAGGGAGAATCCATCGAATATCTTGGAGATATTATCTAGTTTTTTTTTTCTTTGTGAGTACCAGTATAATACTTGCACTGTCCATCTTCTATTCTTTGCTCCATTATGATCCTTCTTTCATAGATGAAGAATCTGAGGGCTGGAGAAATCAAGTGATTTGGCCAAAGTGAATAAACAGTAAAACTGAGATTTGAATCCTGGTCTTCTGTTGTTGTTTGTCCTTCATTTTTGAAAAGGAACAATAACATCACAATGTTGGGGTATAGATGATGTCTTGATTTGCACGTGAATTGCATATGAATGAGGCAGAGTTGCACAAAGTCATCTGTCTTACTCTCTCTTCCACAGTCATGGAAGTCCAGTGGTAAGACAAAAGTCAATATGATTGGTGATAGCCCAGGATGCAGTGGATGACCTTGGCATCTTCAATGTGTGACCAACTTTAAACACTCCACAGTACCTACTTCAGCCACCTTCCTGGACCATTGGAACAAATTGTTCTTCTCTGCCCATTCTGCTGGGGGAAGTCATCACATGCTTGAGGTAGACATTCCTTTAACTCGCCAACAGGTTTGAGACCTGTTGGTTGCCCTCAACCAGGTTTAGCCCATCTGCCAAGATGGTTTTATCAGAGTGTGGCCACTGTGCATGCTACAGCTTCTTGGAGCCACAGGTGAGAGTTGGGTGAAACAGGTGAACACCAAAGGCAGATGAGCAGCTTTGAAAGGGCTCAGCAAGGCCTCTTATCAGAGATACTAGACTTCCTTGAACACCCCATACTCCCCTGTTCTTCATAGTCAACAAAGCAATAAATCAAAGACTTGTTTGTAGCATTTGCCAATTTCCAAGGCATAAACGCTCATACTACAACTTTTGAGGTATCATTATTGTAATTCTACTTAGTCCTGATACATTGATCAGGTGAAAATCCATTTATTCACTAGTTATAACCAAGGCCTGACTACCTCCCTAGATATGACAGAAATTATGTTCAATCAGTTGAGGGATTTGGTCATACCCGAGGACCCTGAATAAAACCATCAAGTATCTGCTGGCAAAGAAGAAAGAGAAAGAATAGCATAGTGCAGATAGAGAGGGGAGAGCATCTTGGTCTTAGCCTGGGGCTCCTTTCCTAGTATCTCTTGCAAGAGGGGACATTGTGAGCATTGAAAGATTTAGAATCCATTCTAGCATCATCTAGCTGAGACAGCGGCATCTGTGGGCAATGTCTGCATTGGGAGCTCTGAACAGACTGGATGTGATGAGGAAAGCAGAATAAAGACTCTATGCAGAGTCCAACAGAGCAGTTGTATCATACCTAAGGCGAATGACTTGAGGACTCCAGCAAAAGGACTTCCAGGAGATAGAAGTCTCTCCCTTTGCCACATGTACTCTAAGCTTGAGCTCACTTTCCCCTGGACTGTGTGCATACTTGTGGGAGAATGTGTCATAGACTTTTTGGGGCTTGTTTTAAACCTGCTGTTGTTACTATTCCACCTTAGTAGAGACACCTTCATAGCTAAGTCTGGCCGACTAATTGACATTTACTAATAATCATGACAGGTGGACAGCTAGGTGGCGCAGTGGATAGTGTGGCCTAGAGTCTGGAAGACTCATCTTCATGAGTTCAAATCCGGCCTTAGATACGTACTCCTGTGTGACCCTGAGCAAATCACTTAACCCTTTTGTGCTTCAGTTTCTTCACTTGTAAAATGAGCTAGTAAAGGAAATGACAAACCACTCCAGTATCTCTGCCATGCATGAAATTTCTAAATGGAGTTACAAAGGGTCAGACGTGACTGAAAATGACTGAATAACGACAACAAAATAATCATAACAGGAAGCACACCTGTGGAGGCTTATCAGTGAAAATATATTATAAAGTCAACCCCAAACCCTCAAGGTGACTCCTAGGACCCTTAAGAATAATATAACCAGCTGTGCTCTGGGAACTCACCTTGCGCATGAGAATGGAGGTAGAGATCCTAGCTCTGGAACGTGTTATATTATGATTCTTATTTCATCAATGAGGAAGCTGAGGCCTAGAGAAATCAAATGATTCATCCAAGCTGATAAGAGGAAAAGTTGAGATTTGAATCCTGGTCTTTTGGTCCCAAATTCAAAGCTCTTTTTACTACCTTATGTTGGGTCTATCAGAGCATTAGGAAGAGTTTAACTTTAAAACTAACAAACCTAGCAAAGGGATGCAAAAGGAAATCAGAGACTATACTCAATGTTTGTGAAACATATTCAAGAATCAACCATGGCCTAGAAGTGGTGGTGGGGCTTACCAGAGGCAGCATTGTGTCATGGAAAAACCACACTGGGCTGAGAATTAAGAGCCTTGGGTACTAGTCAAACCCTTGCCATTTTAACTGGGTGACCTTGGACAAATCACCTAATCTGCCTGGGCCTAGTTCTGCCAAACTAAAAAAAAGATCATGTTGGACTAGTTGACCCCTAAAGTTCCCTTCTAGTTTGGAAATTTGATGATTCTGAAACCATGTGTGGAAACTATATTTCCTTTATGGGACTATGTCCCAACGATTTGCTGTTAAATATTTAATAACAGGCTCTCTGAAAAGCATGACACACATTTAACTTTAATCTGTATTATTAACATTTTCTTCATTACTTTCTTAAGTCTACAAATCAACAAAGCAGTAAATAAAGGCCTGATTTATAGCATTTTCCAGTTTCCAAGGTGTAAATACTCACACTGAAAATTTCACCATCAGCTCTCAGGAGCTGGTTCAAGGTGGCTCCAGCACCCTTCTGACTATGTCCGTACTGGCTTGTTCTTTTCTTCTGTTCTGTTCTACCTGATAATTGCTAAAAGCATATAGAGAAATGCAGACATATCAAATACAGAAGATCTTTATGCTTCCATGCATGGTGTTTTTATAATGTTATAATAATGACAAAACTGTTAAGGGTAAGTGAACCTTGAACTAGCACAGAGTCATTTTCACGACCAATTTAATTGCCCTCCATTATATGACAATCCTGGATATGAATGGCAGCTTTATTGGCCTCTGTCTTCTTCCTCATTCAGGTATCATGATCCCAGATGGCAGAATAGCCAGTCAAAGTTCACTCGGATCTATTCAGCTGCAACTTTGTACTGTTACCAAAGGATAATATTAACTGCAAGACCTACCTTTCAGGGCCATTGTGGGGAAAAGGCTTTGTGAGCCTTGAAGCACAATATAAAGTATTGTAATAATTATATTATTCTTAATTATTATTTACCAATGATAGAATATAATGTTATCTCTCCAAGCTGTGGCTTTTCTGACATTTTCAACTATCAACTCTTTATTGGTAAATCCATATCCCCAATGTGCGTCTTGACTGTTGACGTCTCAATCAGCTCTCTGCTCTCCTAATTCCAATCATGTGAAGGACACTTCCATTTGGATTGTAAAATATCAGAACTTCAAAGTTGCAGGAGATTTCAGCAGACATCTAGTCTAATCTGTTCTTGAAAATATGATGTCTTGATGTCACCTTGAGTGCAACATGTCAGAAAATGAATTAATCTTCTTCCCTTCTAAGCTAACCTCTTTTTTTCTTCAGTTTCTTTAAATAAATTACTATCATTTTCTGAGTCATGTAGGCTCAACCCCTTCAAGTCACTTTTCATTCATCTCTTTGGATGGGCTGGTTACTGGATGACCATTTAGCTGTATATCATAATCTGGGCAGTATGCATTTTTTACATACTTTTTAAAAAATTAGTGATGAGTAAACTGCTCTCGCAAATCATTTATAAAGATATGGTTTTCACCACACCTTTGCTTAATGAGGTGTTGTCAATTCTTCCTACACCCTAGATCTCATATTCTTCACTTTCTCCTGCTATCATCCTATTCTAGTCCCTCATCACTTCATACCTGGATGACTCTTAACAATTTCCTAAATGACCTTCCTAATTTGTTCCTTGCTGGAATAATTCATTCAATGCATACTGTCTAATCTTAAAACATTGCTTTAGTAACGTCATGACTCCACTTAAGAACCTGTAACTGGGATAAAAGAGGAAAAAAAAGAAAAAAAAGAAATTGACACGATAACTTTATTATTCACTTACAAGGAATAGCTAGTTGTACAAATGCAGTTTCATGTGCAGTTTTTTTTATTATATCATGATATGGAAATGCTCATTTTATTACATAAATTAAAAATAAAATGAATAAAAAATAAGGAACCTATAACAGACTGACAAAATATCTGAGTAGGAAGGTATTGCAGCCACCATGTGGTCCAATCAATGTCTGAAAAAGTATCTTCTCCACAATGACCCCAACAAATGGTCATCCAGCCTTTGCTTGAATACTTATTCATGACAGGGAGCCTGCTACCTGTAGAAGCAGTACACTTCACTTTGGGATAGCCCTAATTGTTGGGAAGTTCTAAATTCGTCTCTGTACTTGCCCTCATTGCTCACTATTCTGCCTACTGGGGTCAAAGAAAACAATTCTGAGTCTTCTTCCACATGTAGTTCTTCAGTAAAAGACAGCTGTTGTGTCTCCTCTGACTGTTCTTTTCTCCAGGCTAGATATTCCAGGTTTCTTCAACCTATCCTCATACGGTATGACCTTGAAGCCCTTCACAATCCTCATTGCCTTTCTCTGGGTACTTCTCAGCTTGTAAATGTTCCTAGAATGTGGGGCCCAGAACTGAATACAGTACACTATATGTGGTCTGACCATACCTCCTAGTCCTTATCATTATGCCTTTTTTTTAGGGTAATTTAATTCTTGACTGCCATTCAGTTCAATTCAATAGACATTGATTAAATGCCTATTATGTGTCAGGCCTTATGCTAAGCACTGGGGATACAAAAACAGGCAAAAAGTTGTCTCTGTCCTCAAGGAGCTTACAATCTAATAGGGCAGACAACATACAAATATATACAAAGCAAGCTCTATACAGGATAAATAGTAAATAATTAAAAGAGGGAAAGCACTGTAATTAATAGGGGTTCCTGAAAAAGTTGGGGTTTTAGTTGGGGTTTAAAAGAAACCACAGAAGTCAGTAGCTGAAGATGGGGAGGGAGAGTGTGATAGGCATGGGGGACAGCCATTCCACACTGTAAACTCATATTGATCTTACAGTCCAACAAAAGGCCCAGATCTTTTTTCATACAAACTACTACCTAGCCATATCAATTTGATCTTGCACTTAGGCAGTTGATTTTTTTTGAACCAACATGCAAGACTTGAACTTATTCCTATTAAATTTCACCTTATTAGATGCATTCCAGTATTCTAGGTGATCATTGGATCTTCACTTTGTAATATGCTATGACAATTAGATGGGGCAGTGGATAAAGCTCCAAACCTGAAATCAGGAAAATTTGAGTCCAAATTTGAATTCAGACGCTTTCTAGCTGAGTGACTCTGGGCAAGTCACTTAACTTCTGTTTGCATCAGTTTCCTCAACTGTAAAATGTGTGTGGGGGGTTAATAATAGTACCTTTCTATAGGGTTGTTGTAAGGATCAAATGAGATAATATTTGTAAAGAGCTTAGCACATAGTAGGTGTTATATAAATGAATATTCTTTTCCCTCCTCCCAGTGAGTTAGCTATCTCTTTAAAATTTGTATTATCAGGAGTCAATGCAGATCAAAGCATACTGTTTAACTTTATTTTTTCTAGTTTTTCCCTTTTGTTCTATTTCCTCTTTCACAACATGACTAATATGAAAATATGTTTTACGTGATTGCACATATATAACCTATATCAAGTTGCTTACCATCTTAGGGAAAAGGAAGAAAAATTTGGAACTCAAAATCTTATAAAAAAATGAATGTTAAAAATTGTCTTTACATGTAATTGAAAAAATAAAAAACTATTAAAAAGAAAATTTGTGTCATCTGCAAATTTGATAAAAATGCGATCTCCCCCAATTTTTTACTAACGGTTTTTAATAATAGCTAGCATTTACATAGCACTTTAAGATTTACAAAATGGTTCGCATATATTAATTCATTTGATCTTCACAACAACTCTGTGAGGTTATCATCTCCATTTTACAGAAGAGGAAATTGAGGTAGAGAGAGGTTAAGTGTCTTGCCCAAGGTCACACAGCTAGTAAGTGTTTGAGTCAGAATTTGAACTTGGGTCTTCCTGACTCTAAGTCCTTCTCTATCCACTGTACTACTATACCTACTAGTATAAACATATGCAATAATAAATATTATAAACATGCCAAATTCCTTATTGCTTATTAGATCAAAAATTAATTTGTCTTGCATTCAAGGTCCTCCTTATTAAGGAAGGTCACACTTGAATCTAACCTGATCTCCCAGGATGCCTGAATCTGAATTCTCCACTTCACTTAGGCTGCAGACTCATATCTGTCCCTGGACCATTATTCACGTAAGCTACCTGATCAGAAACTCTTTCTCCTATCCTGCTCATTCATGTAAGTCTCAGCTCAAACCCCTTCAGCGACATGAAACCTTCCCAAGGATTTCAGCCTGCATTGATAGCTCCTAAAATTTGTAAATCAGAAGAACACCAAATATGCAGTGGAAGACCTCAGTTCTTGTTTCCTCTTCTAATGTCCAAGGAATCTTTGAATGATAATGAGAATGACAATAATAGTGACCGATTATTTTTATTTGTAGTTATCAACATTCACTTTTATAAGATTTTGAGTTCTAATTCTTTCCCCTTTCCTTCCCTCCCCTCTCCTCAAGATGGCATGCAATCTGATATAGGCTATACATGTATAATCATATTAAACATATTTCCACATTAGTCATGTTGTGAAAGAAGAATCAGAACAAAAGGGAAAAGCCACAAGAAAGAAAAAAAAGAGAAAATAGTATACTTTGATCTGCATTCAGACTCCATAGTTCTTTTTCTGAATGTGGATAGCATTTTCCATCATGAGTCTTTGGGAATTGTTTTAGGTCATTGTATTGCTGAGAAGAGCTAAGTCTGTCAAAGTTGATCATTGCACAATGTTGCTGTTACTGTGTACAATGTTCTCCTGGTTCCGCTCACTTTACTCAGCATCAATTCATTTAAATCTTTCCAGTTTTTTTCTGAAATCTGCTTGCTCTTCATTTCTTATAGCACAGTAGTATTCCATTACATTTATATACCACAACTTGTTCAGCCATTCCCCAATTGATGGGCATCCCCTTAATTTCTAATTCTTTGCCACCACAAAAGAACTGCTATACATATTTGTGTACAAGTGGGTCCTTTTTCCATTTTTGTGATCTCTTTGGTATATAGACCTAGTAGTGGTATTGCTGGATCAAAGGGTATGCACAGTTTTATTGTCCTTTGGGCATAGTTTCAAATTGTTCTCCAGAATGGTCGGATCAGTTCACAACTCCACCAACAATGCATCAGTAAACTGCTTCACTTATATTATCTCATTTGACCCATCCAACAATCTGGTGAGGTACTTACATGTGTATTATCTCTTTTTACAAATGAAAATACTGAAGCTTAGAAAAGTTAAGTGACTTGTTTAAGGTCACACAAGTATTAACTGTCAGAGGCAATATTTAAACTCAAGTCTCTCCTGACTCACAGTATTCTTCCAACTGTAAAGATTCCATTTCTTTGATTCTATCTAGAAGACCAGCCCCTAGTAATGATGTTTCCAGTCTGAATCACACAATTTAGCACTTCATTATAAGCTTGATTTGTATTGATCTTTAGTTGTTAAATGTCTCTAATGGTTTGCTCAATTTGATGATAAGTTCCTTGATGGCAAGAACTGTCTTGTACTTCATTTATTCAATATCTATTTATTTAATGCTTTCTCAATCTATAGCTATGTGCTTGGTGGTATGGGGACTACAAAATATAGGGTATCCTAAAAATCTTTGTGCTGTTTTAAACTTTATGGTACTAAGACTTTTGAGACATCTTGTATAAGACACATTTATAGAATTATGCAACACCAGAGCTAGAAGAGACTTTGGAGATTATTTAGTCCAACCCCTTATTTTTTACAGATATGGAAACCGAGGTCCAGAGAGATCAGGTAACTTGCCAATTGTCATGTAACTAGTATATAGCAGTGGAGAAATTAGTGAGGCTTTTTGAAACTCCCAATTCAGCATTTTTCCTACTACATTCCTTTCCCCCCACTAAATTCTTGCAAAGCAGTATATAATTGTAGCCTTGCCTCATGTCTATGAGGCAGATTTATAAAATATGGCCCATATTCTCATTGGACTTCTGCACTTAGAAACTGGTTATGAAATGACTGGTGCTTGTGCTCCTAGTTAGAGAGCAAGGCTTTCTAATGATGGGCTGCGGGTTGATGTTTCAGATCTGGTCTAGGAAAGGTTTTCTCTTTTGTAGAGCTCCCACTGACCTGTAATGCAGCAAACGAAGGGTTACCTGGCAACATAAGGGCAGGTTTAGCTCCAGGTATTTATGGGAAAAAATATTAAATCCAGAAAATTTATTCTTTAACAGAATAAATCTCTTTAAAGTCATAATTAAGCAGAAATAAGACCAGGGTGAGGCTGGTTTCCTTTGTCTGATTTGTTTCGCTCAGTGTTCATTCTATGGCAGCAAGTGCCTATGATAAAAACGCAGTTAACTCCCAGCTTGTCCATTTAGAAGTAGTCTCTTATGGTAGTAATGTTGTAGCCATGGGACATTACTACCTCTCCTTTATTTCCTTCTCCTTGAGTGTCCCCAAAACTCTCACTGCCTCTGTGTGTGAAAATCTCAAAGTCCTTCCCTCCTCACCCCTGCCTTTCCTGGATCTCAAGTTAGTTTCCCCTCTTCTCAAACTTGGAAACACTACAAATCCCAGTGGATTTTGTGACCACCAACCTCTTGCCAGGGTTGTTACTTAATTAAATACCAATCAAGGGAATACAAAAAAGTACCACTGGAATTCAAAAGAAAAAGAGTGTTCAGGGAAAACTCCATGGAAATAAATGGGACTTAAACTGGAGATTATAATACAGAAATTTTTTATGCTCCATCATACCTAGCATACTGTGGTGAACCTTCAAGGATTTGTGCTTTTATCAATGAGTGTGCTACTATCATTGCAGATAGCAACTCACAACTCAGTCTTCTTGAGTTCCTGTGACCAAAAAGATTTATCATCTTATGATGGGCCTCACTGACCTTAGCCAAGCTGGTCCTTGCACTGACTGTGGTCCATCGTTTCTATCTCAAACTTTTCCATCCTAAAAGGACTCTGCCAGAGCTCGCACACTGTTGGTTTTGTGGGCCACTTTCAGGACATGATGAGGCTTTGGATTATGAATTGTTTTGATCACAAAAGAGGATTTACGCACATGATTATATGCACACATACATGCACATACATGCACACATGTATATACACACATACACACACACACATAATACACATGTGTGTGTATGTATGTATGTATAATAAGCCAGGCCAGAACATATATGTGTGTGTGTGTATACACATACACATATACATATACATACACACAAACACACACATACACACATACATATATACACATATATACATACATATATATATATACACATACACATACACACATACACACATACATATATATAGGTTCTGACCTGGCTTATTTTGATGCTCACATACATCAGGCGTATTTTAGACTATAAAAGCTGTGAGCTAATAATAAGGAGCCAAAATTATCTCACATTATCTCACATTTACTTTACCTCTTTCTGATCCTTAAATATTTCCCAACACTTATCCAAAGTTTATTGCTATTGGGGTAGGCCTGTACCCCCACAGGCCCCTAGGTGGCGCTGTGGATAGAATGTCAATCCTGGAGTCAGGAAGACTCTTCTTCCTGAGTTTAAATGTGTTCTCGCACACTTACTAGCTGTGTGACCCTGGGCAAGTCATTTAACTCTATTTGCCTCAGTTTCCTCATCTGTCAAGTGAGCTGGAGAAGGAAATGGCAAACCACTCCAGAATCTCTGCCAAGAAAACCCTAAATGGGATCATGAAGAGTCAGACATGCCTGAAATGACTAACAACAGCAACCTACCCCCACCCCAATCAAACAATCAATCAATCAGCAGAGTAAACTACAATTGATTCTAATCGTTTGTGGTAGTTATGTTCTATCAAGTCCCTGTGAACGCTGAATTATCCAATACTGAATCATTGCTCCTAAGGGAAATAGAGGGTCAGGTTCCTGCAAGCCCCTACTCACGACATTTCCTTTAGCACATGAACATATTGGCGATCCTTACAGACAGGTCCTCTTTCTTTTTCTGGATGTACTATACATATTGTTGATTCACCAATGTTGAACTGACAGCCAGTAGCACTCTAACTCATGACTGAACAAAGCTTATCTAGCACACGTATTGTCTCTGTAAGGCACATCACACAAGCCTTCTTGCACTTAGGAACACTAGCTAGCATTTCAGCAATATGCTTGTAGAACATTTTAAACAGTGAAATCACAAACAAAAAAGCTCAAAAGTTGTAACACTAAGTAGACCTAGAAAAGGATACTTGTTTAGAGTATGAGAGCCGAAATAAGGAAGCAGTTACCTTATTTAATCTCAGCTGGGAACATGCATTCAAGTAACTCATTCCTTTTATCATTCTTTGCACATCTGTAAGTGACTGCCACAAGTATTGATTTTGGGGTTACAAATGAGTTTTAGTGAGTAGGCAAATTCACAAATACAGAATTCTCAAATAATGATGATCTACTGTAGGTAGTAAGGAATTTTCCTATAACGTCATCCCAACGTGCGGACGATCACTTTGAAAAGATCGTAAGACTTTGGCCATTGGATGAAAGACAGATGATGCCGTACAAGAAATATCTTGTGATTGGTCTCCATAGAAAAAGAGTAGTTTGTCCAGAGGTGAACTCAGGTTAGTAGTAGGCCCATAGAGCCATGGGGAAATCCAACGCTGAAAGCTGATGACTGCAGTTGTAGAGTTTGAGCTAAGCCTCTAATGGGCATTGCCCTTGTTGAGGGGGAAGGGAGAGAAATAGCTTCTCTTTATTTCTCATCTTCCCCTTCCCCATTTACCTTGTTATATTGCACCAGTAGAAGTTAGGATCGAATTAGGAGCAGAGAGAATCACTCTGAGGACACAGATGGATACAGAAAAAGCCACTTGAGGGACAAAAGTAGCTTGAGGGAGCATGAATTCTCATGGTAAAAAGAAATGCCAGTTATTGGCTCTACAGAGGCATTGATCCTTGGAGATCAACAGAGAGTTACACCTAAAGGAACTTCATAGAGATCAGGAGTTGAAAGTTCTCCAGCCACGTGTATCCTTTTTTTTTTTTTTTTTTGTGGTGAGGCAGTTGGGGTTAAATGACTTGCCCAAGGTCACACAGCTGGTACGTGTCAAGTGTTTGTTCTGAGGTCGGATTTGAACTCAGGTCCTCCTGACTTCAGGGTCATTGCTCTATCCACTGTGCCACCTAGCTGCCCCCCATGTGTATCCTTTACATATGTGCCTTAATACCTTTCTATTTTAATTTTGAGTCCACTCTCTCTACAGACCCTGTATGAATCTGTGAGAGAGCATGCCACAGACTTTTGTACCAATGTTTTATACCAATTGTTTATCCTATCCTTGCTGAGAGCTAAATGAGGCTAATGAATGATAATCAATGCAAAGTATACCAGTAGGGGCTTGTGAACAACGTTATTAGAAACCCAGCCCCTTAAACTTACTCATAGATTCCTGAGATTGAGAAGCCTTCTCCTTCTGGGGACCCAGGCCACAAATGTGAGCAGGAGTTTGGGAAATGATCATAGAGGGGGTACTATATTACATCTACATTAATTGCAATTAAAACCTTTAGTGTTACAACTCTAATAATTATGCATCCAATAAATATTTATCAAATTTCTACTGTGTGCAGAGACTGTACTAGTTATTTGGGGGAGATAACACAGTTTAATACCTGTTTCTATGGAATTCACAGTCAGTGGTATATGAAGATAATACTACTAACCCTCCATCAATAGGATACCGGGTATTATTTTTCCATTGCACTGAATCCAGCTATACTGTTGTCACATTCTCTTATGGCCAGTGACATACATTTCCAGGGCAGTTGTTTGGGGTCAGAGATTGATGGGCTTAACAGGGCTCAATCAATACATCTTGGGGTCCCACAGATGGGGAGCAAATTCTATTTCTATCCCTGCTTGCAGGGGCTTTTCTTCTAAGGGAGGTACCTACAGATTTATAATAACCCATCTTTCATGGTTTAGAAAATTGGGATGTCTACATTTAAATAAATTTTGAAATGGCAACATAGTTATATCCTAAATCAGGCCAAATAAAATAAGATAGAGTATTCAAATAATTTCCTGAAAATAGAGAAAAACAACTTGAAATATCCTAATGAGGGAGAAATTGATATTACTAGATTTGTTCTAAAGTCTTTCACATAATCATATGAAAGCCCTCATCATATATTGATTCTTTGTTCTTCTTTTTCATTTTCTTTTACTCAAATTTGTATTGTAGAGAGGCATAATAGGAACTTCTTCATGGAAGGCAGTGAAATTGGAATAAACATTTTTCCCCTTAGGAATCTGTATTTTACCTGAAAATCACCTGAAAATATAACCCAAGGAGCTCAAGGACAGAAAAGCCCCACACATACCAAAATATTCATAGCAAAACTTTCTGTGGTAGTAAAAAAAAATAGAAACAGTGGGTACTCGTTTCTTGGGGAGGGGCTAAACAATAGCATGTGTACGTAATATATCACTGCTCTGTCAGAAATGGTGACTATGAAGAATTCTGAGAGTCATGGGAGCACTTGCTTGAACTAACGCAGAAGGAAGAAAAGTAGCAACGTGTGCAATGAGGAATATAATCTAAATGGAAACAATGTTGGAAGTCAGCTGACTTTGCATCAAATTCAGTAATAAAAAATACCTTCCTCTCTTGGTGGGTGGAGTTAGGTGTTGAGTATTGGATATGCTATCAACATGGTCACTCTAAGGTGGTTTTGCTTGACATTTTGTTTGTTATTAGGGAGGGGAATGAGTGGTGTGAAAACCAAAGGATGTCAATAAAACTTTTAAATAAATGAACAAAAAAGAAAATTGGTCATCTGAAAGAATTTGGCAGTTGGTCCCCACTATGGGAGGAGTTTAGAGTTCAATATCTTACCGTTTATTGAAGGCATATCAACAACTGATGACAACTGATCGTGATGTTTGAGATTGAGAAGGTACTTTACCATAATACGAACATGAATTCATCGTAGAAGGTTAATAATAACAGTACTGGGTGGGTCGTTTCAGTCTTTTCCAACTCTTCATGACCCCCTTTGAGGTTTTCTTGGCGAAGATACTAGAGTGGTGCGCCATTTCCTTCTCCAGCTCCTTTTACAGATGAGGAATTGAGGCAAACAGGGTTAAGTAACTTGCCCAAATCTGAAGGCATATTTGAGCTCAGGAAAATAAGTCTCCCTGACTCCAGGCCCAGCATGCTAACCACTATACCGCCTAGCTATCTACTTAGTACTGGTAAAAAGAAAAAGAATAACACATAAAATCAAGGCAGCCTAGGCAAAGATAAGAGTTTTGCTCCTAGAAATCGGCATTTGAGACCATAAAGCCAAGATAGTATATAATAAAATAAACAATTCTCTTCCTTCCCATTTTTTGTTAACTGTGGTTTATTTCACCTATTTAACTTGACATTGCAATATCTAATGCTAAGATGTTGGCCTTTGTCTTGTAGTGAGTGAAAGCGACAAACTAATGAGCTTCAGGGATATACCCAGGAAATTGATTTGCTTTCATAAGTGGTTAGGGATTGGAAAAAAGACCTGGTGGTGGCAGGCAAAGAATTGACATTTAGAAGAGGAGACAGGGACTGGATTTCAAGGAGGATAGAATGAATAACTGCATCTAGAGGAAAGGTTATTTATACAGAGTCCAGGCTCCTATAAATAGTGGATGGAATACTGATCTCATAATTTAGAAACTGGATTGTATTTCCAGCTCCATCAACGACATCTGTGACACTGGGAAGAGAATTTATTTGGTGCCTCACTTTCCCAATCTGTAAAAGAGAATAATTAAACTATCAATCCATGTTGCTGTGAAATTATAAAGGTTAGTTTTTTTTTTTTAGGAATTACATAACACTGTAAATTGCTCTTCTTGTAAATGATTCTTTTCGATTCTCACACTGTAATGTTTATTGGAAAAATGTATTGTGGGACAGTCTCTTTAAAGCTACTTAAAGTTTCCTGACTTTGTATTCACTGATGAATTCCCTTATCATCTTTTGGCAAGGACTTGTAATGCATGAAGAATAAAGAGTCTTTGGGTACCCTTGGGCCAATGAAAAATGATGACACTGAAGCCATTGTCGAAGTAGAGGGATCAAAATTTCAGATTTATTTTCAAACTTGTGGGGTATAAAATGGCAGCAAAAGAGTAATCTCTGGATAATGAAGACCAATACTGAGGGAACACACACACACACACACACACACACACACACACATACTCACACTTGGGCATGTGTACATGCAGAGAGAACAAATGTAGTTTTCCCTCCAACAACCTGTTCAATACTCTGATAAGAAAAAAAATCCATTCCTGTTTGGAAAAAGGAAAGTGAAATTTATATATATTCTCCACTGTTTATGTTCACAAGGTCTTCACCAAATCAGCCTGGCCATTCATTTACTCGCATAAGAGAGTTCTTGGGGACCCAAAGTGCACACGGAAAAGATGGAAATTTAGTTCACACTGCAGCTTCTGCTGAGAATGTTAACTGGTTTCCTTCAGAATTGTGAAATGTGTTTGTGCACTTTTTCTAAGGCATGGACCTTAGAATGGTGATGCCTTGTGTTATGGTTACCACCAAGGCCATTCACCTTCCTTATGTCAGTTTTCTTAGAGTGATTTCTTGAGAAATCACCATTTTAGTGCTTGTCTGGCACCCATATTTATTCATTCTTTCATGTTCAGATGCTTCCCTCTCCCTGTCCTTTCATATCTGGTTACCAAGATATGAAACGATATGGTCAATATGTTTCATGCCTGTCCCTTCCTTTCTGTTCTTCTTGCCACAACCCCAGGATACAGCCTTATTGCCTCTCACCTGGATTATTTCAATAGTTTCCTAAATGGTTTTTCCATCTCCACTCTCTTATTCCTCTGCAATCCAACCTTCATATTGCTGCCAGAATTATCTTTCTTGCGCATAGATTTGGGCGTGCAACTCCTCTCCTCAAAAGTCTCCAGTGGTTGCCTACTGAATAAAGTTCAAACTAGTTTTCTTGGCATTCAAGGCCCTTTCCAATCTGGTACCACCTAGTTATCCAAGTTTATCTCATACTACTCCCCTTCTTGTATTCCATGATCCAACCAAAACAAAATATTCAGTCTCCCCCAAATATACCCTACTCTTTCCTGTCTCTGTATCTTTGCTCATGCCATTCCCTGTGTCTCGAGTGTTCTTCCTTGGTTTATTGAATTCCTATTCATACTTTAATTTGTTTTTGTTGTTGTTGTTATTTTTGAGTAATTCCAGTTGTGTCCAACCCTTCATGACCCCATTTTTGGATTTTCTTGGCAAAGACACTGGAGTGGTTTTCCATTTCCTTCTCCAGCTCACTTTACAGATGAGGAAACTGAGGCAAACAGAGTTCACTGACTTGCCCAGGATCACACAACTACCAAGTGTCTGAGGCCATATTTGAACTTAGGTCTTCCTGACTCCAGGCCTGGCTCTCTATTCATTGCACCACCTAGCTACCTTATTCATACTTTAAAGCCCAACTTAAATACCAGTTCTTTCCTTGGGTCACAAATGTACTAATTGGGCATGATATAGTATTTTATTTTGTACTTCTCTGATACACTTATCGTGGATAATTGTATATCCCAGTTTTTTCCTTCCTCTACTATGATATCTTATTTAAACCTTGTACTTTGTATCTCTTCCTTTGCCTAATATACAGCAGCATGTTAATATAATATTAAGTAATATTATGACATTGTCATAGTAATATATTAATTATGTAACATAATCATACTGTATTAATAATATAATATTAAGTAATATTGATATGATATAATATAAAGTAAACAATAGTGTTTGTTGAACTGAATTGAAAATACTGTAGACTCCTTCCTTCCTTTGGTATGCATATGTAGCTGGTGAAGTGGTGGTAGAGGGTACTTAGTGGATGTTCCTAGCAACTAATGAAATTTGCCAACGTGGAAAGGTCCTCTATGTTTTCTCTTAGTATAGGATTCAAATGGAAGTGCCAACAATTGTAGAAAAGAGGCCATCATGTCAAGTCTCTTGGATAGATGACAGGATGGGAATTCAAGAGGCTTGAATTTCAGTTCTGATATTACACTCCAGGCCTTATAGTTTGTCCTTCTGCCTCAGAGTCTGTCCTTCAGTCTTTGCCTGGGAATAATGTACCTGCCTCACTTTAAACCTGACTTAGAATGCTGAGACTTGGACTTGCTTTGGTTTTCCCCTAAGATCTTTGAGAGCAGAGAATTATTATTATTATTTGTTCTTATATGCATCTTTATTTCATTTTTCTGCTGGCTCCGCTCCTGATTCCTTATACTTTCTCACTTCTGGGACAACAACTTTCTCATCTCAGAGATGCCGCTATACCTGGGGTTTCCTCCTCTAAGTGGTGAGTTTCTATCCAGGACCACTAACCTAGGAAGTCTCCCAGGCCATCCAGACTTACTTCTCTATCCCTCCTGACTCTCTGTTCTTTCCCACTTTTCCTCCTGAACAAGTATGCTTCTCCCTACCCCTTTTTAGCTCCCTTTTATATGTTATCTTCCTCTTTTAGAATATAAGCTCCTAGAGGGTAGGGGCTATTTTTTCTTTTACTTGTATTCCTCTCTCTCTCTCTCTTTCTCTTTCTCTCTCTCTCCCTCCCTCCCTCCCTCCCTCCCTCCCCCTCTCCTATCATGTATTCTTGTAACTTATATTGAATTAGTGCTTAATAAATGACTGCTGAACGAACGAATGAATAGCCCTTCCTTTTAAGCAACTTAATTTGAGTTAACAGGAATAAGGATTAATGCAGGGTCCAGAAACCAAATTACCAAACCTGGGCAGCAAGCAATTATAAACTAAGATCAAATTACCATATTTTTATATCAAAAATAAAGAGGTCAGTTTCCAAGGAGAAGGGGAATCCCAAAGTGGTATAAGTTTTGAAAAATAAAAGCACACAGCAGGCTGAGACAGATCACTAACGCACAATTAAGACCCTAGTTCCCTTAAACATCTGGGTGGTACCTTCCTTCTCACCCTGATCTGGGTTAATCCCTGCTTGCCTAGGCGAAAGACTTTCTCCCTGGCTACAAGCATGATCTCCCTTTTTTATCTATCTTGTACCATTTAGTTCTAGGCCAACTAGTTCTAAGCCAAGCTATACTGTACACTTCCAGTGTTCTCCAAACTGTCCCAAAGGCCAGAAAATTTTTTAGAGTCCCCCCCACTGCTTATTTCCTTATTCTTCCCTGGTTATGTATGTCTATGTTTTCCCTGCTGTATCATCAAGAGCTTCTAGAAAATATCTTAGTGAGAACAAGCTGGTAAAGAACAGAGAAATAAAAAAAAATCAAGAAATTGATACTGTCAAGAGAGGAACTTTAAAGGTGAAATTTGCATGAGTGTTGGCTGTACAGCTAGGTTTGGTTGTACTAATTATAGGTAGATAGATAAGAAACAAATGGTTCTTCCCTCCCAATGATTCTTTCCATTCTGTTCCATTTTATAAACATGTATTAAGGGGAGTGTCTATATGTAAAGCACTATGCTAGGTGCTGGGGGTAGAGATAAAACAAGACACATACCCTGCATTTACAGATTTAACAGTTTAATTCAGGTGGGAAAAGACGTGTGCACAAATAATTGTATCTGGATATGATCCTTAGGAAATTTCTAGCAGAGATCATTAGCTTGCCCATTTCTTTAATGGAGTACCTCATCCCAAGTCCAGTGATGTGTGGTCTGTTTTAGCTCACAACACCAACCTTAGATGCTGTTTCTTGTTATTGAAAAGCTTGGTTCTGCAAGACCCACCCCTTAGGCTCATTATTTCTTTTCAATATTAACTATGCCTAAAACTGTGGGAGATACCACTCTGTAGGCAGTGGTGTCTATTAATGTAATATTTGTTGTTAGTTGTGTCCAATTCTTCATGACCGCATTGGGGTTTTCTGGCAAAGATACCATAGTGGTTTGCCATTTCCTCCTCCAGCTCATTTTCCAGATGAGAAACTGAGGCAGAGTTAAGTGACTTGCCCAGGGTCACACAGCTAGTAAGCCTGTGAGACTGTATTTGAACTCATGAAGATGAATATTCCTGATTCCAAGCCAGTGCTCTATCCACAGGGCCACATACCCGTCCTTAATGCGGCATAGGAACAGTTAATAGGTTTTCCCCAGGTGAAGAAAATTGGGAGAGGTAGCATATGAACCAGCCAATTATGCTCTTACTATTTAAAACTCCCTTCTTTCTTAAAATAACATTATAAATTGTTTCATTGATCACCAATTTCTATTATTTGAGGACAGCATGGTACAGCGGAAGAGGCAGTGGCTGAGGCGTCACAGGACCTGTCTTCAAGTCCCACCTCCAATAGATACTCTCTATATGACCTTGCCAAGTCATTTAGAGTCTTTATTCCTCTACTTTGTCTTATGTACAATGAAAGACTAGGGGACTCTGGGGTCCTTTCCAACCCTAGATCTATAATCTTTTTTTATTTATTTAGGTTTTTTTTTTTATCAAATTAGAAGTAAAAGGAAAAAAAAAGCTTAGGGGAAGATGGGCACTTTTACCTTTCCTTTTACTAGTTCATATAACAACAGTCACCTACCTAAATCTTGCTTTTTCTTTGCACTAATAGGGAAACCATACCGCTCTGTCTCCTAAGAGACTCCCCATCGGCCTGTAGGCTCTCAGGGTTTCCTGGCGAGCTGCTTTTAGCTCAGCCATGAAAAGCCTTTCTGGTACTTTATCCTGCTGTGTGCACTCATTGCCAGTCTGTGATGGCACAGCCCCCTCACTGGGGCTCAGCTCTCACTAATGAACTGGGCCTTCTCCTGACAAAAAGCTGCCTTGCTAACCTCGGGAGAACTCCTCGAGCTGCTTTTCCTCCGTGGCTGCTGCTGCTGCTTGATCCTTCTGATTTCAGGCTCGAAACAGAATAGATGAAGACTTATCTAGCTTGGGAAGAGTTTCTTAGAAACAGTGACTAACTCACTGGACATAGGCCTCTCTCATAACTACTAATTTCCCATATAGCAGTGCTGTGTTTTACTGTCACTCTATAGACTTTGCCATTTTATAACCTTTGTTGTTGTTGAGTCATTTCAGTCATGTCTGGCCCTTTGTGACCCCATTTGGGGTTTTCTTGACAAAGATACTGGAGTGGTTTGCCATTTCCTTCTCCAGCTCATTTTACCCATGAGGAAACTGAGGCAAACAGAGTTAAATGACTTGCCCAGGTTTACATAGCTAGTGCGTGTCTGAGGCCAGATTTGAATTCAGGACGAGGTGGTATGCCACCTAGCTACTCCTACTTTAAATTCAGTATTTTTTTCCCTAAAGAATCAGACAATCATACATTTAGAATTGAAAGAGACCTTGGGGATCATCTTGCTGAACCCCTTCTTTTCAGGTGAGGCATTTTCCTCTGAACTTTAAGTAACACAATATTAACCAAATACAATTTTTAAAAATAGAGTGGTTTCCACACATAATCATCTCTCTTCCGCCCCAATCTGGATTTCTAAAGACTCCCTCAAGTGCATGGAATCTATCTCCCTTAAAGCTATTTCATAGTAGTTGGACTGGTGTGAGAAAAATCTTACCATCCCCCTGCTTTTTATTCTTGCCAAAGGAACCAATGCTGAATCTTGAGGGACAAGGAAGAAAGTAAGTCTTGTAGGTATAGCTCATTCCTAAATAGCCCTGCTGTGCTGAGTTAGCCACTCATAGTAGCCACTTCCCAGGTTGATGCGGACATAAGTACAAGCTCCTAGTAAGGGAAAATGTCTTAGCAAGGTTACTAGCTTAGTGTCTGCTCTCTCATCTGCTAATTTTCCTCCTTTTTATCTTAAATCCTAGCTCAGCCCTGTCATTTCTTTTCACATTCTCCTCTGGTCACAACGTATCACAGCCAGGGTTTTGTGCTGCCCTACCTCCCACCCCCAACTAACTTCTTTGGTATAAGCTCTAATTCAACTCACTATATTCTTCTGTCATCCGTGTAACTCTGCTCTGTCCCATCTCATCTAGTGGTGAAAGGGAGCTAACCCACAATGCACGGCCATAAGCCAGGGTCCAGCTTCTTTGACCCGCCTAGTTTGGTTTGTGCAGCAGCTGGCATCCTGCAAGACTTGAAGACCCAAAGATTAAAGTCTTCTGAGATGAAAAGGAAGATCATAGTAACCTATTAAACTCTTTCCTTCCTTTCCTCTCATCTTTCCCCTCTTTTCCCTCCTCTCCTTCCCCTCTCCCCCTCTCTTTGGTGTAATGAGATAGTCTGTAAGGGTCCTTCCAGCACTAAATCTATGATCCTATTATTATTATTGTTATTATTATTATTATTACTTGACATTTATCTAGCACCTTAAAGTTTGCAAAGTAAACTTTTTTTTACTTTTAAATTTATAAATTTTACTTCTTGTATTTCATTTGACATTTTCCCATTTGTAGATAGGCATGTGGGTTTTTGAATGACCAGATGGTTCTTGCCCAAATTCTGAGAACCAATTAGGGTCATTAAGACAACTGTAGCTATTAGCTCTGATTTGAGCTGAGCAGAGTAAACTAATCCCCGCCCAAGTGAACATTAGGTCCATTCCATCTCTCTGCTTACCAGTGCTATCAGGGTCTTTCCTTGTATACCAAGTCCTCAAGCTTGACCAACCAAGAGTTTATTCAGCACTTACTATGTGCCAGGCACTGTGCTCTTTTGTGTCTAACAACTGACATCCTAAGGGCGTTGTTGTTGCATTAATGCTGCTTAGTAAGTATTACTGCCGCAATAAACTCTTACACCTGTTTTTCGGCCCTCTTTCAAAGTGTGTATCAATATGAGGTCAATTCTGAATCACCTTATGCAGTTCTCCAAACAAAAGAAGAACTTCTGTTCTTTCTAAAATAGGGATATCTACCTACAATGGACAGGTAACTTAATTCATAGTTCATAATTGATCTAGAAAGATATTTCAGGTTCATGCCACTAAATAGATGACTTCTCAGACTATTCAGCAGACAGCTTTCCTTTTATACTTCTTGAATTTTTGTCTTTAAATTTATGCTGAGTCAGATTCCTCCCAGTTTATTGCGTCCTTATGACAAGGGAAATTGCTGTGTTTTCCTTTAGAGTGCGTCACTAGTTAGTTTCATTTTGCTTTATTGGGAGTTCCTTGACATCTCCACACCATGCTCTCTCTGGTCCAGCCTTCATCTTCATCGCCTCCATACTGGAAACTTGGACTCTACACGCTGGCACTCTGGACTGTGATAGGCAAAATTGTTGCTTCTTCCTGTTCCCAAATAGGCCTCCATGCCATTTCCTGGCTATCTCCTTACCATGCTGCCCTTCTCTCTCCTTTTTGTGTCTTCTTCTCCCGTTAGAATATAAACTTCTTGAGGTCTTGCTCTTGCTTGTTGTATTTATGTCCCTAGTGCTTAGCATATAGCAAATGCTTCATAAATGTGTCTTCTCTCTCCTTTTTCCTGTCTTCCTCTCTTTTCCATCTCTCTCTCTCCCTCCCTCTCTCTCTCCTTCTTCTTCTTTCTCTCCCTCTTCCTCCCTCCTTCTCTCAATTTGCAATGAACTTTATATGTATTATCTCCCTATAAAATATATCTGTATCTATATATAAGATTATATTTAAGCAAAGCCCCCTGTTGACATCCATCTAAATAGAGAGGGAGGACATACAGAAGAAATACACAACACAAACCAAGCAGAAAGAAAATTTGGTCATCATTCCATCTGCTTTGTGGAAAATAATTATGAGCCAGATGGAGGTAGGGGGACTAGAGAGACGGTGACAGGAACAGAGGAAGAGGCAGTGAAGGGGCAGAATCAGAAGGAGAGATTCCCCTCACATATTTCTATTTCTATCTTGGGCTTATGGATACAAGCATATATAGACCCCCTTGCTGGCAATGCTTTCCCTCCTCACTTCTGCCTCCTGGCTTCCCTGACTTTCTTCAAGACTCACATCCCACCTTTGCAAGAGACCTTTCACAGTCCCCCATCGCTACTGCTTTTCCTTCTAAGATTTTCTTCCATCTATATTGTGCCTTGTATGTCCATAGTTATTTGTATGTCATCTTCCCACTGTCTCCTTTAGCATGTGAGATCTCTAAGGGCGAGAAGGGTGTTTCCCTTTGTTTGCCCTCCTGGTGCTTCCCACAGTGCCTGGCACATAGCAAGTGTTTAATAAATGCTTGCTGACTTGACCTGACTCTGGTGAATCGAACCTGGGAAATCACTAGCTCTGCTTTGGTTTCACACCTGAAAGAGAAAGAAGTCTGGGGAATACGACCTAAGGAAGTGAAACATTAATAAGAATGGGAAAAGAACAGAAATGATTATGGGTATTTAGGTAGTTTTTCAATTGTCTCTAGCATGTGACCATCAGGGGCAAAAGCAGCCTCAGAGGCAATGTTTTCCGAGACTTCATAAGCCTTATAATGTATTTAGTTCGTTGGTTGATTTGTTTTCATCCAAGGAAAGAGTGGCGGAACGAGTTTGTAATAAATACTTCACACGACAAGCTGCTATTTGCCCAGGGGATATCTTTAGGTCTCTTCTGTTGAATAGTATTAAAGTTGAAGCCCATTTGGGAGACTCATTAGAATGCTTTGCATAAGGGGAGCTCCTTTTTAATCCTATTTCTGCCTGGGTGCTAGTCTGCTCCTCATTTTGACCCTGAATCGAGATCATGTGTACTAACACCTGCGAAGTACAGTTCACACCAGGCCATCAGGCTGCAAAATTGGCACCAATAATTCCCAGTGGCTGTTTCTACAAGGTAGAAAACTTTTTTCCTAAATTATTGTGAACACAGTCGGCATGATGTTAGTGACTTTTAACTGATTCTAAAGGCTTGACTGAGGCAATTAGAGGGGAATGCTATTTGCAAGAAGCTATGAAATTAGTTATGATATCAGTCTTAATAACCCCAACCATTACTATAAATCTATAGTTCTCAAGCTTTTTACATTTATTTTTTAAACTTATTTATTTTTCCACTTGATAGTATTTTATTTTTCCAATTACTGGCAAAGATAATTTTCAACATTCACTTTTATAAGATTTTGAGTTCCAAATGTTTTTCTCCCTCCCTCCCTCCTTCCCCTCCACTCTTCCCAAGATGGCAAACAATCTGATATCAGCTATACTTGTACAATTATATTAAAGATATTTCCACATTAGTCATGTTGTGAAAGAAGAATCAGAACAAAAGGGAAAAACCACAAGAAAGAAAAAAAAGAGAAAATAGTATACTTTGATCTGCATTCAGACTCCAGTTCTTTCTCTGGATGTGGATAGCATTTTCCATTTGGGTCTTTTGGAAATGTCTTAGGTCATTGCTGAGAAGAGCTAAGTCTATCAAAGCTGATCATTGCACAATGTTGCTGTTACTATGTAGAATATTATCCTGGTCCTGCTCACTTCACTTCAGTATCAGTTCATCTAAGTCTTTCCAGGTTTTCCTGAAATCTGCCTGCTCATCATTTCTTATTGAACAATAGTATTCCATTATATTCATATACCACAACTTGTTCAGCCATTCCCTAATAGATGGGCATTCCCTCAATTGCCAATTCTTTGCCACCACAAAAGAGCTGCTATATATATATCTGTACATATGAGTCCTTTCTCCTTTTTATGATCTCTTTGGGATATTAGTAGTGGTATTGCTGGATCAAAGGGTATACATAGTTTTACAAGCCTTTGGGCATAGTTTCAAATTGCTCTCCAGAATGGTTGGATCAGTTCACAACTCCACCAATAATGCATTAATATTCCAATTTTCCCACATCTTCTCCAACATTGATCATTTTCCTTTTTTGTCATATTAGCCAATCTGATAGGTATGAGGTGGTAACTCAGAGTTATTTTAATTTACATTTTTCTAATCAATAGTGATTTAGAGCATTTTTTCACATGACTATAGATGGCTTTAATTTCTTTATCTGAAAACTGCCTGTTCATATCCTTTGATCATTATATTTTAGAAATGAGGCCTTTATCAGAGACACTGTAAAAATTATTTCCCAACTTTCCGATTTCCTTCTAATCTTGGTTACATTGACTTTGTGCAAAAACTTTTTAATTTAATGGAATCAAAATAGTCCATTGTGCATTTCATAATGTTCTCTATCTCTTGTTTGGTCATAAATTCTTCCCTTCTCCATATATTTGACAGGTAAACTATTTCTTGATCTCCTAATTTGCTTATGGTATCACCTTTTATGTCTAAATCATGTACCCATTTTGACCTTGTCTTACCATATGGTGTAAGATGTTGGTCTATCCCTAGTTTCTGCCATACTATTTTCCTGTTTTCCCAGTAGTTGTCAAATAGTGAGTTCTTATCCCAGAAGCTGAAGTCTTTGGGTTTATCAAACAGTAGATTACTATAGTCATTTACTACCGTATCTTATGTACCTAACCTATTCCACTGATGCACCACTCAATTTCTTAGCCAAGTAGTTTTGATGATTGCTGCTTTATAATACAATTTTAGATCTCGTTTGTCTAGGCCACCTTCCCTTGTATTTCTTCTCATTAATTCCCTTGATAGTCCTGACCTTTTGTTTTTCCAGATGAATTTTGTTATTATTTTTTCTAGCTCTATTAAATAATTGTTGGTAGTTTGATTGGTATGGCACTGAATAAGTAAACTAATTTAGGTAAAATTGTCATTTTTGTTATATTAGCTCAGCCTCCCCATGAGCAATGGATATTTTGCCAATTATTTAGATCTGACTTTATTTGTGTGAAAAGTGTTTTCTAATTGTGTTTGGCAAACCACATTAGCAGGTCAAAAATTTCTGGGTATCACTTATCCTCAAGTCCTTTCCTCACTCAACTGCAAACAAAAAAAATGGGTAGCAGAATTAGTGGCAGAGTTAGCACTGTTTTTAATGAGAATAATTAAGTGATGTCTCATTTTTATTCAATGTCATAAATAGTGAATTAATTCAAGAAGTGTTTCTAATTCAAACATATACCTTTAGCCTCCTAGAAATCAATCAGCCTGAGGTCCTCCCTGGAGGTAGGTGGGTGGGAAACCCTTATGGATAACCAGTCATCCCCAAATGACACTTTGAGAATTATTGTTGTAGAAGACATGAAATAATTGAAGTATTTAGCTTGTTTCTAGCAAAAGCTTTGCCATATGTGGTCAATGTCATGTTTATCACAGGTAGACTTGTCCAGTCAGGTACTGATGCCACCATGACAATGAATACAGACAAAGGTTGCTGTGATCATAGAGTTAGAGTTGGAAGAGGACCTTAGAGGTCAATTAGTCCAGTTTCTTCAATTTATAAAAGATGAAATTGAGGCAGATGAAGGTAAAGTGATTAACCTAAGGTCTCACAAGTAGTAAATATCAGAAATCGGATTTGAACTCAGGTCCTCAGTTACTCAGAATCAGCATTCTTTTCACTACACTACAGTAGTTTTTTAAAGCATTAGAAACTATCTGCTCATTTTAAACTTAGCTGGCAGTAGGAAGAACACAAATAAAACATTTACAGATTGTGTGTATGCTTTTTGATGGTTCAAAAATAGTGTAGTCCCTCATTTTATTATTTTCAAAGACTACCATAATCAAAGTGTCTCTAAGAAGTGAGAAACTCCTAAATCCTCCTTTGAACCAACTCTAAGCTCTTTGTATGTCTTTTGTTTTATTTTTGTTTTTATATCAACTTTATTTCCTAAGATATTCCTCTCCTCCTACTCGAGCAAATCATCTCTTGTAACAAAGAATAACAAGGAAAGGGAGAAAATGCAATTCTGCAAAATAAACTACCATATCAACCAAGATTGACAACATATACTGTTCCATGTCAATAGTCCCCCACCCTTGAGAAGGAGAGGTATATATTCCCATCTTTTTTGAGGGGCTAAGCTTGATCCCTATAATTACGTAGAGTCCAGCTTGGAGGGGGTTGTTGTTTTTATTCTACTTTTAGTGTTGTAGCCAATGAATGCATAAAAAAGCATGTATTTAGCACTTACTCTTATTTTTCTGGTTCTGTTTACTTCATTCTGGAGCAATTCATATAGTCTTTCTATGCTTCTCTGAATTCTTCACATTGATAATTTCTTATGGCATAGTAATATTCCATTACAATAGTGTACCACAATTTGCTTAGTCATTTTATGTCCCTCATTGCACTGTCATATCATACTGATTTTATCTTCTCTACCAGATTATAAGCTACAGGAGGGCAAAGACCACACTTTATTTTTCTCATTATTTCCTGGAGTGCCAGGTCTTTCAGTAACATTATTATATAGTTAGTACAACAAGCCTTGTGACTTGAGGGCAGCTTACCATTTCTTCAGTTTCAATTTCTCATTAATTGGTTAACTTTTCTCCCCCTATTCTTCCTAGTCCAAAGATTGTTCTTCTTAGAAAAGAAAATGAAATTAAAATAATATTTTATTAAAATAAAAAAATGTGATTATCTGAACTGATGTGTTTGAAAAGTGTACTCAGAAGCATGTCTCTTATCTATTGGCACTCTGTATATAGACAGATGATAAAATGCTGAATACTAAAAAAAAAATCTAAAGAGAAAATATATATTGAGATTGAGGCATACTCAGTGAGAGCTAGAATTGAGGTGGAAGAGGACAGCCAGTCTACTTTTCCTGAATACATTATTGCCTTTGTAATTCTCTCAGCCAAGGAGAAAAAGGGGGTGAACTTGAATTGGGTGAGTCTCTTTCATTAGATAATGCACAGAGGTCATAAATATGACTTTCCAAGCCCTCTCATAGCAAACATTGAGGGCAGTTATTGATTTGACTTTGCACACAATGATAGTCAAAATCTGTGAGAACACATAAATTATAGATTAAAGTCCCATATTGTGTAATTTTTAAATTGGTCAAGGGGATGGGATCCTTGCTATTTCTCCATTAAGTTTTGGAAGTTCGGGGGCCCCCTATGCCCCCGGTTGTGTTCATTCTGCTTGTTCTAGGTTATAAGCCCTTGAATGGAACTTTGTGAAACCTCCAGCAAGTCAGCATGTTCATGTGGGTGATCTAACCCCGGTGATCTGTCAACAATGGTCATTGCTATGCCAATGAGTATAGAGATTGATGACAATAATAACAATGACTAGATCACCCTCTTCCTTTCTCCCTTCCAAGTCTTTGGTTTTAAGTTTGCCTTAGAAAATATACTCAAGGGGGCAGCTAGGTGGTACAGTGGATAGAGCACCGGCCCTGAAGTGAGGAGGACCTGAGTTCAAATCCGGCCTCAGACCAAACGCTTGACACTTACTAGCTGTGTGATCCTGGGCAAGTCACTTAATCCCAGTTGCCTAAAAAAAGAAAATATACTCATCAGGCTCTTCAGTTATAAATTATGAAGCATGATATAATTGTGAGCCACAATTATTATTTGTAGTAGTGATAATAATATTTGGAATTTATGTAGTGCTTTAGGCTTTGCATAGTATTTTGTTGTTGTTTGTTGAGTCTTTTCAGTTGTGTCTAACTCTTCCTGAGCCTGTTTCGGGTTTTCTTGAAAAAGATACTGGAGTGGTTTGCTTCTTTCTTCTCCAGCTCATTTTACAATTGAGGAATTAAAGAACGGGGTGAAGTAACTTGCCCAGGGTCATACAGCTAGTAAATGTCTGAGGTCAGATTTGAACTCAGGAAGATGAGTTTGCCTGACTTCAGGCCCAGCATTCTATCCATTCTGCCACCTACATGCTCCCGTAGTATTTCATGTTATCTATGTGTTATCTCATTTGCTGTTAATTGATATTTTCTCAAACATAGGTGGGCCAGAGAAATTCAACTAGGCTAGTGTTGATACATATAATAAGCTCTTTGAATGCAGAAAACATTTCATTTTTGTCTTCATATCCCTGTCACCCAGCATAGTGTGTGCACATGGTAGATATTCAATAAATATTTGTTGAATTGAATTGGTTGAAATGGCTCTATTAGGAGCCTAGCACTTTCCTTGCTGTGAAAGCCTTCCCTAGAGCAGGACAGAATAATAGTCAGCAGTCCAGCTAGGTAGACACATTTGGAGATGTAGCGAGAAGGATGCATTAGTTTCCGCCTGAAGAAAGGATTATTGAGGAACGGCAACTTGAACAATCTACTATATACCATCAATTGCTAAAAATGTGGACTATTAGACAGTTCAAGAATTTCGTGCCTGTGTATCAAGGAATAATGGCTTTGAATGAAATGAAATAAAATTGTTATTGCTATTGTCATTATGATTATTATTGTTGATTAATCATACACCTGGATGTGAAAAGGATATTAATGTAGTACAATATAAAACATTTTCTTGGCTTGACAACTGTAGTCAATTTTTTGTTGTTAGATTATTCCAATAGAATTTCTTTAAAGAAAAGTTTGATAATTATTATAGTTTTCATTATTTTCAGTATTTTACCATTTTTAATAAAAAAAAGATGAGATGTATAAAAGGAAGAAGATAAAAGTCCATTAATTCTGGCTAACTGGGGCTAAATCCAACCTGGATTGGTGAAAAGTCTCACTTATAGAATGTTATGACTTGAGATGGGTCTCTGAGACAGATTGTAGAAGGAGCCTGCAGGGTCCTGAAGTCAGGAGATGGAAGTAGTACCCTGACTCAATCAAGGTAGCTAGATGGGCCTGTTGCTTGTTGCTATGTTGTGAAGTGCCAGTGATAACAAGAGAATATAACATTAAAAGGAGAGCTAAGTGGTGCAGTGGATAGAGCACCGGGCCTAGATTCAGGAACACCTGAGTTCAAAATCAGCTTCAGCCGCTTCCTGGCTACATGACTCTGGGCAAGTCATTTAACCCTGTATGCCTCTGTTTCCTTATCTGTAAAATAAGCTGGAGAAGGAAATGGCAAACCACTCCAGTATCTTTGCCTAGAAAACCCCAAATGAGGCCATGAAGAGTCAGACATGACTGAAATGACTGAACAACAAATAGTATTAAAAAACATAAATCTCTTAATAGGGAAGTTACTAATAGTGAAGAGACAGGCTGATAATAGGTCTGTAGCCTGGGTCCTCCTCAAATATAGGCACCCAAAATCTGGACTAAGTTCAAGTTATACCTTAGGTCAGAATCTTTTCAAAATTATTGCTCATGAGCCCCTGCTAATATTTCTCTTTTGTCAGACTGAACCACAATATGCATGAATTCAAAGCAAAAGGCATTTAGCTAATAACATAGTGAAATATACAATAAGTATAACTCACTACCTCCCGCCACCCCAGAACAAGGGCATACTTTCCCACAGACCCCCATGACACATAGAGGAGTGGGAACACATGTCAGAAATAAATATAACCAGGGCAGGTTATCTATCCTCCTATAATTCTCCACCTCTGAAACTGCCACTAACTGCTAATGTGAAGACTTGCTGATAGTATCTCTGAACTACTTTCTTGGCCAAGGTGTGAGCTTCAATCTTATTGTGTCTCTACTACACCATTTTCTCTCTTGTGAAGCTATCTGCTGGTTCTCTAGTGAGCTATTACTGTCAGTTGTGGGACTGCAGTCATCTGTTCTCCACAGTGGTTCTCCACTGGACTGTAGCTGCTAGGTAGCCTCTTTGTTTTTTTTCTTTTTTCTTTTTTTTTTAGGTAGCCTCTTTCCCAAAAAGAAGAGGTCTCAAGCCTTTTAGTTCAAGTCTAGTGCATAACTTTATAACTTTAGGGTTATTTTAGCTCTTTTGTGACTCAGACGCAAACCAACAAAACTCGTAGGTTAAGGCTTTGTTTCTTCAGAGACCACTCTACTTGTCCTTTCTGCTATTTGGGTTGGGGTGAGAAAATTCCTTTCAATTTCAATTTCAATTTCAAAATTCCTATCTTTGTCCCTGGCCGCTAGCAACTGAGTCCATAAATGTTAAAATGAAGCTTCACTTAGCAAGAGGGAAGGAGAATGCTACATTCCTACCAGCAACAACATTTATTGTTTTTCCTACAAGTGATAGAATTTAGAATTGAAAGGGACCTTAGAGATAATTTAGTTCAATTATGTCATTTTACTAATGAAGAATTGAAACAATAAACCAGCAGAGTAGATGGAAGAAGGAATATGAGGCATAAGTTAAATGAATCAGGGATCTTAGAAGGCAGAAAGAAAATTGAATTGATGTAGGATAGCAGTCCTGAAGAAAAGGCTAGAGTGGAACACAGAAGATAGGGACAAATAATGAATAAATTGCCCTCAGATGGGGATTTTAATTCAATTCAATGAACATTTCTAAAGCACTCACTGCATACAAGGCACTCTATTAGGCCCTGGAAATGAAAATTATAAGGTAATTCCTGCCCTCAAAAAACTTACATTCTATCAGTGAATATAGATTGTAGAGTGTAATTACAAGTAAGTATACTTTTAGATGGGAATGAGCACTAGAAACTGAAGGGCTTGAGAAATAGTTCTCAAAAGAGGTGGTTCTTGAACTGAGTCTTAAAGAGATTTTATGATGCTAAGAGGTGGAGGAGAGGAGGGAGTACATTCCAGTAATGGGAGGAAGTCTGTGCAAAGGCATGAGGGTAGATGCTAAGTTTGGGGAATAGCAAATATTCCAATTTAGCTGGAGCACAGTTTGTAAAGGGGAGCAGTCTAGAAAAATCAACTGGAAGCAGACTAAGAAGGACTTTAAATGATAAGTTGAGGAGTTTCTATTTTATACTAGAAGATATATTTGCATATATATATATACATATGTATACACATATGTGTAAATATATACATGTATCTTTTTTAAATTGGGGGAGTGACATGGTAAGACATACCTTAAGAAGATTATTTAGCAGTTATACAGGATGGATTGGAGAACTGAGGTCTTGGAATCCAGAGACCAGTTGAGAGGCAATTTGTAATTGTCTAGTGAAGGGGAGATGAGAGCCTGAACTAGTGTATTAGTCATGCCAGTGGAGAGAAGAGAACAGATGTTTATGTGTTATAGAGATAAAGTCAGCAAGTCTCAGCAACTAATTAGATAGAAGAATGAAAGAAAGAGAAGAGTTGAGGATGACTATAAAGTTGTGAACCTGAATGCCTAGGCAAATAGTGCCCCATATTGTTGTTTAGTTTTTTTAGTAATGTCTAACTCTTCATGACTCCTTTTGGAGTTGTCTTGCAAAGATATTGCAGTGGGTGGCCTTCTCCAGCTAATTTTACAGATGAGGAAACTGAGGCAAATGGAAGTTGAGAGACTTGACCAAGGTCACACAGCTAGTAAGTGTCTGAGGCTAGATTTGAACTCAGATCTTCCTGACTCCAGCTCATCATTCTATCTACAATGTCATATGTAGAGATAATGAATTTTGAATGATGGGTGGGTTTAAGAGGCAGAATTACAAGTTCCACAAAAACAGGTTGAGTTTGATGTGCCTAGAGGACATCCAAGTGGACATATTTCATGGAAAGATGGTGATTTCTGTCTGGGTCTCAGGTGAGAGATGAGGCCAGACTATAGAGATGTGGGACATTATATACATAAGTAATTGAACCCTTGAGCTATGATGAGATTACCAAGAGAAGATACAGCGGAAGACAGAAGGGCCCAGGACAGAGTCACCAGAGAAAGCCATGATGATGGGTGATGGAATATGGATGATGATTCAGGAAAAGGGAACCAAGAAGAAACAGTTAGGCAAATGAAGAGTCAAAAGAGAAGAATATGTTGGAAACCAAGGAGAGAGAGAGAACAACTAGGAGGAAGGTGGTATGGATAATGTCAAAAGCTACAGAGTGGTAAAATAGAGTGAAGCTAATGATAATAGTAGCTAACATTTATATAATGCCTTCTATAAGCCAGGCACTGTGCTAAGCAAATTATGACTTCATTTGATCCTCACAACAACCCTGGAAAGTAAGTGCTATTAGGATCTTTGTTTTACAGATGAGGAAACTGATGCAAACAGACATGAAGTAACTTGCCCAAGCTTTTCAGTCATGTCCAACTCTTCGTGACCCCTTTTGGGGATTTTGTGGCAAAGATACTGGAGTGGTTTGCCTTTCCTTCTTCAGCTCATTTTACAGATAAGGAAACTGAGGCAAGCAGGTTAAGTGACTTGCCCAGAATCACCTAGCTAGTAAGTATCTGAGATTGGATTTGAATTCAGGTCTTCCTGACTCTAGGCCAGATGCCCTATCCACTGTGCCACCCAGACTAAGAAAATGGCATTGGATTTAGTTAAGAAATGGTTGGAAATCTTGTATTGGTCAAGTAGTGGGATCAGAAGCTGGAATATCAGTGGTTGTGAAGTGATGAAATGTGGAGAGGAAATGGAAGCCATGAATAGAGACAGAGTTTGTTTTTTCTGCCCAAGGAGTTTGATTGTTAAAGGAAGTAAAGTCATAGGATGATAGCATGAGGGAGGGCAAGGTCAAGTAAAGGTTTAAAAAAATTTTTCTTAAATGAGGAGACCTTGGCATGTTTGTAGACAGCAGGAAAAGATATGGTAGGTCAGAAGAGATGGAAGAAGAGGAGAGAGAGGTGGAATGGTGGCAGGGTAGGGATTGTTTCTGGCTTTCTTTGCATGTCTGGCACTCAGCACGGTGTTTAGTAAATACGTAGTAAATCCCTAATACATGCTTGGCAACTGACTTACTTCCAGAAGAAACAGGATGGGATGGAATCAAGGATTTAAATAGTGGGATTGGTCTTGGCAAGATAAGGGTCCACCTCTTTGTTAGACATTGGAGCAAAGGAGGAGAAAATGGAGGATGATATGAAAGATGTTTTTAGTAATGAAATAAGGAAGAAGAGGAATCTCACAATAGATAACCTCAACTTTTTTTCAGTAAAATATGACAAGGTTCTTTTCAGAGAGGAATATTGAAGAGGGTTATATGTGGGGGCAAGAGGGGAGAAGATTTGGATCAATCATTGTGCAGAATGAAGTATTCAATCAGGGAAGGAGAAAAGCAATTCTATGCATCAGCAAGGGACCAGTTCATAATAGAGAATAGATGTGAAAGTGTACTATGTACTTGGGAGTATCAAATTCCTTCCTGGGAATAATGGCATGTATTAGAAGCCATATCCTTCTAGAATTCTGAGTTCTTAGCAAGTTATATCACCACCAAAAAACTTTATGCTAGGCTATGAGTGAGAAACATGAAGATTGAAGGAGAAAGGAGAAGGGATGTAGGAAGTCCTCTTAGGAAGTATTCCATGTTCCCATGCTGCTTTAGCACCTTGAAGAAGTACTCCTTAGATTAGTCTGAATATGTCCCATGATACTTTGGGGTCAGCAGGACTTCTTCACTGGGGAGAGTTCCTTGTCAGGGCAAAGAGGTGCCAAAGTTGAGGTATACAACTAGAAGAACAAAAATGTTGAGACATTAATAGCTAACATTTATATAGTGCTTACAATGTGCCAGGCATTATGCTAAGCAATTTACAATTATTATCTCATCTGCACCTCACAACAATCCTGGGAGATAAGTGCTAATATTAGCAGGTGCTATTATTATCTCCATTTTACAGATGAGGAAACTAAGACAAACAGAGGTTAAGTGACTTCCTGAGGGTCATACAGCTAGTAAGTGCCTGAGGTTGGATTTGAACTTAGGTCTTCCCAACTCCAAGCCCAGCACTCTCTCCACTACTACACCTAGGGGCTCACATATTGTTGAGAGAGAGAGAGAGAGAGAGAGAGAGAAAACGAACAAGAGAATGAGAGAACAAGAACTGCAATTCCTCAGTCCGTTCCTCTGCAGAGATAGGCAGATGTTAGCTTGACCCTGCTGTAATCAGTGGAGTGAGGTAGCTAAAGCAGATTGCAAGCAGGAGGCAGGAGACAAGAAGAAAAGGAAGAGGCTTGAGGAACTCAGCTTTTATTGACCAGAGGATAAAGAAAGGGAATTTCAAGATGAAATGCTTGTTAGTGAATTAACTTTTCAAAGTGACCGAGACAGCTCAATCTCTTGCTTTGGCAACAGAATTGTTTATCTGTTTCCTTCCTCCCATGAAGGGGAATCCATGGAGTGGGAAAAGATCAGAAGAGAGCAGACTTATAACCTTTGGAGGTGGGCATTGAAAGCAGATCGGGTGACTTGCTTGGGCCACAGGTTTGGGGAGCATCATTGCTGATCATTTCTTTAGCTTTGCAACGCTTGTTAATTTAAATATTTCTTAGTTTAAATATTTGATCTTTACTGTTAATATGAAATTAGGTGGTTTGTTGATATGACTGGATCTGGGAGGAAACAGTGAATTTCTAGTGGGATAGAGGCACAAGCAAATAAGACTAGAGCATGGGAGGCATGAGGAGAGGTAGGTCCCCCCAAAAAGGATTAGACACTACAGACTGTTACAGAAATGAAGAAGGAAATTGCCGTGGAGGAAAGGAATCATCCTTCATCCTGCTGGAGTTGGTAGACATTGAAGCTTTCCCTTCCCCTCCCGCCAATGCCAGATTTTAGGCATTGATGCCCCAGCATTACAAACACTGAAGCTTTCCCCTTGTGCTTGATAATACCAGACATTAGACTTAATTTGCTTACCTCCTGCCAGTCCTTTGAGACAGGAGCTTGCTCTGATTGACTGTTCTGGGCTGGAAGCAGTGACTGCAGAATCCTGATTACTCACAGTTCCAGCGGTGAGAGAAAATGGTAGCTCAGACACAGAGATGTAACACCCTTTGTGGTCATTAGACGGAGAGATTGTTCACCACTGTTTCCAGTTCTGCTAGGTTGGAAGCAGTAGTGCAGGGCGATGGATGAAGATTGGGCTAGACTCACAAGCTTTTTCTCTTTAGGGGTTGGGATGTGATTTGATTTGAGAAAAAGATGGTAAGATCCTAGACTATTTAGTGTTTTTCTGATATTCACTCTGAATTTCTAATTTAAATAAACTATCCTTTATTGTACTTCCATGATTCATGGTCATTTGATCAATATTTACCCGTCTAGAAAGTGATCTAACACAAAAATGTCAAATTCATGGTTCATAAAATTCAAGTCCACTAGAACCAGATTAAAATGAAATTAGGAAACGTTTAACAAAATAAATAAAAACACAATACAACATAGATAATGTTCATTGGAGGGTTTCTAAGTCAATATGCAGCCAGGGAGGAATCTCTTTCTATTTGAGCTTGACACCACTGAAACAGACCCAATAGTTTACACAAATTAAAAAAAAAGAAATATAGTGTCAATTTGCTCAAGTAGACTGGCCAGACTGAGGAGCTTTAGGGAGGTAATGAGAGCTAACATTTATAATTTATATAATGCTTACTTTATGCCAGTCACTGTGCTAAGTGTTTTCCAATTATTATCTCATTTGATCTTCACAATAACCCTTAGAAGGCAGGTGCTGTTAATGTTAAGGATATTAGAATTTTGGCTCAGTATAAAAAAAGTTTTTCTAACAACTACGCTATCCAAAAGTAGGAATGGATTGCTTCTGGAGGTAGTGGATTACTCTTTCCATCAAATCTTCAGTCAAAAATCATATAACCACTTGTTGAAGGTGTAGGAGAGGTGATTTCTATACAGTTCCAGGCCAGATCAGCTGGCCTCTAAAGTCTATTTGAACTCTGAGATTCTGCCATTCTTTGAATATATAGGATAACTATCATTGAATGCTCATGCAGTTTCTTGGAATTGAGCAATGCAGTACAGAGGGAAGAGCACTGGACTTGGCAGGTGAGACCTAAGTTTGACTTCTCCCTCAGATACTAATGAATTGTGTGACCATGGCTAAAGAGTGTTTCTACCTCTATGAACCTTAAATCCCTCATAAGTAAAATGAGTATAATAATAATAATGATAACTGTAGTATCTACCTTAAAGAGTTGTTGTGAGGTCCAAGTGAGATAACACATGTCAAACATTAAAAGATTCCATAAATGTCGGCTATTATTAGCAGAAGTTTTGCTTGGTCTATTTCAATGATAATGAGCCACAAATAGTAGGTGTTCAATAAATGCTTATTGAGCAGATGTGGTGGTTCATACCTGTAATCTGTACTCTAAGGTTGGCAAATCTCTTGAACTAGGGAGATCTTAACTGTAGTGAGCTATTGATTATCTATATGAAAGTCTGGCATTGATATGGTGGGGTGGGGAGGAGTCCCATGTTGTCTAAGGAAGGACAAACTGGGGCAAGTCCAAAATGGAGCAGATCAGTGCTTCTGTGCCAATCACAGTGAGATTGGACCCTGTACTTTCCAGTCTGGGTGAGACAGAGAGCCTCAATCTTAAAACAAAACACAAAATCCCACTTATTGAATTGAATTTGTAAACAACTGATATGCTAATGTATCTAAAAATACGTTTTCAAGTAGGTAAAAAAAAAATCAATGCTTCCTGCAATCTAACGACAATGTTGCTTTCCTCTTTAAAGCCTTTCTTCAGAGATAAACTTCACCATAGCTTCCTTAGCATTGCAAATTCTAAACTTGGTAGCACCTGAATTAATGAGGTCTAAGCTATAATTTCATCAATTTAGACAGTCAAATCTCGATTTTCTGCCTGTGGACTGCACATAGTAAATTATGTAGGCTCTGGAAGGCCTCTGTCTGCTGTGCAGTAGGGCCATGGACAGTAAATTGGAAATAACAGGACTCCAGTAATTATTAGATGGCACAGTAAAAATGCAAAGGATAGGAAAACATTCCTTCTTTCTTTCCAACAATATTACTAGCTGGCCTAACATGGATTGACAGGTCAGCCAGCCAGTAATAAGGAATGAAGAAAACCGGGAGGACTCATAACACTCATTTTCCTGCATTCTTCTCTAGCCTGATTCAACATAGGAGGGAAAGAAAGCAGACTGAGTGTATGTACAAGGGGACTGCTGTGGATCTAGAAAAAAAACTGCAGACACTACTGAGGACCCAGAGTGCTGCTAGGTGTCACCCTTCATAAGTAATTGTGCATGCGATTTTGTGTATGTGTATGTATACGTATGTGTTGGCAAAATTTACAGCTGGGGCCTAGAGGGTCCCCAAATGCCTGGTGTGCTAAGGCCTTGTTGGACCTTTACAATTCTCAGGCCTGCCCCCTCCTTTCTTCTTTCTCTGCAGTTTCTGGGAAAGCCTCAGCTGGCCCCCAGGTTTTCCCTTCCTCCCCCCAACTGTCCTCTCCAAGCCGGCTTTTCCCACTACTTTCCTCATTTGTTCATTTGGAGATAACTTGAAGCTGCTTACTATTTCCAATTATTCCCATTGTTCTTTGCTCATCAAGAATATTGTGCTTGTCTTCCCAATAATTTTACTTGACCATACAAAGCAAGAGAAAGAGACTGAATTCACTGCTCTCACCCTAGACTGGTCCTGATGATCACATTTGGAATTCTCTGCCTCTTTTCTTACTTGCTCTCTCAGACTTTGCCGTGGCTTTTAGAGAAAAATCTTTGGCAGTTTATCTGCCATTTTCTATAATCTACCAAAATGCCCATTCCTGTTTGCTCTGAAAATTGAGAGTCGGCTATGTTAACAGCAAGAGAAAAATATATCCCAATAGGATTCTAAAGTAATTTTTCTTTTAAGTAGAAGAGTTATATATAATTTAATCATCAATATATTCTGTGAGAGACTCATTCAGCTTCAAATCAGTTCTACTAGGATTTATATTTAAAACGTTCTTTTCAAAAGAATTTTACCACGTCTGTGATACTAATAATGTATTTGTCAATCAAGAACAAATGGCAGTGAGGTTTAGTGAGAAGAATCCTGGATTTAGCAGCAGAGGGCCTGACTTCACATCCTAGCTCTTCTGCTTACCGCCTGGCTGACTAAACAAGCCATTCAGTTTCTCTATGCCTCAGTTTCCTCATCTGTAAAAAAAATTGGGTTGGACTGGATGATCTATAAGGTTCTATTTAAACTTACAAACTAGGATTTAACTTGTAATTCCTCTTTTCTGATCTTTTCTTTTTCAAATTTGTTTCATTTTCTTTTTACTCCATACCCACTTCAAGATGTTTGTCACTTTTTTGAAGTTCTTATGATCTAGAGGAAAAAGGCAAACCCTATAGATGAGATATTCTTAACCTTTTTGGCATCATGTATCCCTTCTGCAGTCTAGTGAAGTCTGTTGACCTCTTCTCAGAATAATGTTTTTAATTTATAAAATAAAATGTATAAGATTAGAAAGGAAATTAATTATATTGAAATATGGTTGTCAAAATATTAAAAAACAAACTTGCAATAGAGTAATGTGTTGTGCTTTTTAAAAAATGCATTAAATAACAAGATAATATATTGAAAATATAGGAGAAGCTTTACAGTGGAGAGACTGCTGGGAGTGGACTTGGGAAGATCTGAGTTCAAACCCAGCCTCAAACACTTACTAGCTGTGTAACCGTGGGCAAGTCACTTAACCCCTGTTTGCCTCAGTTTCCTCAACTGTAAAATGAGGATAACAATAGCACCTACCTCCCAGGGTTGCTGTGAGGATCAAATGAGAGAATATTTGTAAAACGTTTAGCATGGTACCTGGCACATAGTAAGCACTATATAAATGTTTGTTATCATTATTATTAAAAGACATACCAGAATGAAGGCTGTTATTGCTTAGCTTGAATAAGAACAATAAGTTGTGGGGTAGTCTTTGATAAGGTAACATATAGGTCTGTTGAAAATCCCAATTTGTTCAAATCACTAATAATAGAGAAATACAAATCAAGACAATTCTCAGGTTTCATGAATTCTACATCCTAAAAATTAGCAAGGATTATAGACCATGGGAATAGTCAATGTTGGAAGGGTTGTGGGGAGATAAACACATTGGTACATCCATTTTGGAAAGCAATTTGGAATTATAGAAATAAAGTAACTAAATCATCCAAGCCCTTTGACTTAGAGATTCCACTACTAGGCTTATATCAAAGAGGCCATTGATAAAAGAAAGTCCCCTTTAAAAAATCAAAATATTAATATTTCAATTTATTTTTAATATTAAATATTGAGCTTTAATAATAAAACAATAATTTTATATTAACTATTTTAAAACCAAAATATTTAGAATAGCATTTTTTTGTGATAGCAAAGAAATGGAAACAAAGTAAAGATAAAAAATGAATGGTGAAAAATTTACAAAGAATAAGCATGACCCCAAAGAAGAGATGAGAAGATACCCCATTCCTTTGCAGTGGTGAGAAATACACAGGTGTGGTACATTGTGCATATTCACACTTCTTATGTATTTATTAATTATGATAAATTTTTCTCTTTCTTTTTCTTTAAAAATATTGTTATATAGGATGACATGTATGGGCTGTTCAAGGAGGACTAGAATCTCTGGTGTGACGGCTTGCTGAGCCCTTTAGATGGCTGCTCTTCCACCTTTAGTATCTACCTGACCCTCAACTCTCACCTGTGGCTCCAAGAAGCTATAGCTTGCGCAAGAGCCACACCCTGGTAAACTGACTTGGCAGACAGGCTAAACCAAGTTGAGGGGAACCAACAGGCCTCAAAAGCATCAGTGAGTTAGGTGCATATCTACCCCAAACATGGGAAGACTTCCCCTGGCAGAATGGAAGAATGAGAATAATTTGTTCCAATGGCCATGAAGGTGGCTGAAGCAGGCGCTGTGTAGCACTTAGAGTTTGGTTAGACATAGAAGATGCCAAAGTCATCCACTGCATTCTGGGCCATCATTAGTTGTCTTGATTTTTGTCTTGCCATTTGGACTTGGATGACTCTGGAAGAGAGAGTGAGGCTGATGACTTTGTGTAGCTCTGCTACCCTTAAATCCAATTCACCCAGCATATCACCTCATTGTCCCTCTTTGAAAACAAAGGACAAACAACAATATAGGATGGCCTCCTGGGAGAAGGGGAAGGAATACTGGGGGGAAATTATAGTGATATAAAAAAAATGACACCAATAAAAACATTAAAGAAAAGAAAACCCAAATTTGGAAAGATATTTTGTTGCAAATAAAACTAAAACTTTCATAGTTTACTTCATTTATTTATTTGTTTTTGGTTAGGCACTGGGGTTAAGTGACTTGCCCAGGGTCACACAGCTAGTAAGTGTTATGTATCTAAGGCTGGATTTGAACTCAGGTCCTCCTGAATCCAGGGCCTATCTCTATCCACTGTGCCACCTAGCTTACTTTACAAGACAAGGATAGGTTGCTTTCAAGGTGTACTGTAATTCACCAGAGCTTTTCGAGTTAAACTGCAACTGTAGGAAGTTTTTTGTCCTTACATTAATGAGTTCTCAGTTAGATCAACATCTTTGATATGGTTTATGTCAAAGGGAAAAAAAGATTGTGGATCCATGGTTCAACTTTAAAGCCACTAAACTAGAAATCACTTTTCAAATAGTTCTAAAGTGTTTATTTTTTAAAATTACATTTTTTTAAATTAATAAGCATTTATTTTCTTTCCCTCCTACTCCCCCCATGGGAAAAAAGAAGAAAAAGAAAAACTTAAGCAAAATTGCTTTACATATTTGTTAAACCAGACAAAATTCCACATTGACCATGTCCAAAAATATGTTTCATTCTTAATATTCAGTCCATCTCCTCTTTGTCAGGAGATGAATAGCATTCTTCATCATCAGTTCTAGGGTATCATAGTTGATCATTGTGTTGATCAGAGTTCTTAAATCTTTCAAAGTTATTCATATTTACGATGTTGCTGTTATAGTATAAGTTGTTCTCCTGGTTCTGCTCATTTCACTCTTCATTAGTTCATATCAGTCTTCCTAGGCATCTCTGAAACTTGTCTCCATCATTTTTTATGGCACAATAGGATTCTATCACATTCATATGCCATAATTAGTTCAGCTGTTCTTTGCATATTCCCCTTTTCTAAGGAACTAACAAATAATTTTATATCTCAACTCCATCTTGGTAAAGTACTTCATCCAACATTTGAAAGTTTGCAAGAATGTTGACCTCTACTCTCTTCTTCCATATAGGCACTTTAGTCAAGAAAGCTTGGAATTTTTTAGTAGCCTCTGTAATAGTGACTTCAGAATCTTGAATTATGCTTAAAAATCTGCCAACAAGTCAACAATGTATAAAATTTTTTTCTTTCAACATGTTTTAAGAGTGGTTTTATTTTTATCTTTTGAAAAAGTGAAATTTCAGCTCTGTCTGTAAAAACACTTGAAGGCATCCTCTTGAAAGTCAGCAAACTTCTGTGTGACAGAGATGCACTTCATATTCCACTCCTGTTTCTTGACAAAATCTTTTAAAACTGTGATGACTTAGAGACTACTTCTATTTATGACTGTTGACAAAACTTTCAAGGTTGTCAGAAGAGTCTTTGTTGTCAGTGCATGTCTGTATAAAAAAGCAATGAATGACAATGACCTGAGGAACTTCCTTTTTCACTAAAGTAAAAGTGTCTCAAGAGTTTCATTTGTGCAAAGAGCATGAAACTTTTCCTTCCAGTCAGGGCTTTTTTTTTGTATGTTTGTTTGTTTTTGTTTTTGGCAAGAAAAATACTTTTGACCATCCCTGAAACATTGACACAGTTTTTAGTTCCTAAAAGGGACTCACAAAATAAGAATTCTTCTTTGATGGCATCAGCGTGCAAACAGTGAATAAAAACAAGGAGCTGGCTATGAAATCTATATAGTTGTACCCATTTGTGGAAAGGGAATGGTGAAGCCGCCAATTTCTCTGTGACCTGCTTCAAAATGTTAAAAAAAGAAACATCAATTCTTCTAGAATATATCACATCTTTTTTTGGACAACTTTCAGGTTTTTTCTTCTGGTTCTAGTACACAAACCAGCCCAACCATTTCCAGTGCATATACCTTTTAAAAAGTCTCTCTAATAGTGTGAAGCTTCTTTTGTTTGGCAACCCAGTAATTGACTCTATAGGATACTTTTGCGATATTGCAAATCTAAATTTTGAAAGTGTTCTACCTCTTTTGAATTGAGCTTTCTTTGTATAAAAAGAACTTGCATCTTTATAGGAATTTTTGGATGGACAGATGTGAGATGCTTATTATGTTTCCATTTACAAGAATTTTTCCACTCGAAAAGTACTGTGACTTTTGTATCCTGTAATATTCATTAATGAAAGTGGAATCATATAATAATGGTCTTCATCATACTTGCTTTTCTTTGGTATTTAAACTTAAATTAAGTCTGTAAAAATGTAGAATAAATAAACCTAAATTTAAATATTTTGTTCAATTTTTATTTTTGAAATAATATTTTTATATGTTTTAGTTTTTCTATTTAACATTTCCCCCCAATTACATGTAAAACAATTTTTAACATTCTTTTTAAAAATTTTGAATTCTAAATTCTCTCCCTCCTTCCCTCCCCACTTTCATTGAAAAGGCAAGCATTTTGATGTAGGTTATACATATATAGTCATACAAAATATATATTTCTATATTAATCATATTGTGAAAGAAAACACAGACCAAAATACAAAACCCAAGAAAATAAAGTAAGTTTAAAAAGTATCCTTTAATCTGCCTTCACACTCTATCAGTTCTTTCTTTGGAGATGGATAGCATTTTTCATCATAAGTCCTTCAGAATTGTTTTGGATCATTGTATTGCTGAGATCACCTAAGTCAATCACATAAGTCATTCAAGATCGTTGTACAATATTGCTGTTACTATGTACAATGTTCTCCTGGTTCTGCTCATTTCACTTTGAATCAGTTCATGTTAAGTCTTTCCAGGTTTTTCTGAGAGCATCCTGCTTGTCATTTCTTATAGTACAGTAGTATTCCACCAGAATCATGTACCAAAACTTGTTCAACCATTCCTTACTTGATGGGTGTCCCCTCAATTTTAAATTCTGTGCCACCACAAAAAGAACTAATATGAACGTTTTTGTAAATGTAAGTCCTTTTCCTTTTTTTTTTCTCCTTGGGATATAGACCTAGTAGGTATTGCTAGCTTTTATTTGTTTTGTTTTGTTTTTTGTCTAGGCAATGGGGTTAAGTGACTTGCCCAGGGTCACACAGCTAGTAAGTGTTATGTGTCTGAGGTCAGATTTGAACTCAGGTCCTCCTGAATCCAGGGCCGGTACTCTATCCACTGCGCCACCTAGCTGCCCCCTATTGCTAGCTTTTATAGCTCTTTGGGCATAGTTCCAAATTACTCTCCAGAATAGTTGGATCAGTTCACAACTCCACCAACAGTAGGTTAGTGTCTCTTTTTTTCCACATCCCCTCTAACATGTCATTTTCATTTTCAGTCATATTGCCCAATCTGATAGGTGTGAGGTGGTACCTCAGAGTTGTATTAATTTACACTTCTCTATTCAATAGTGATTTAGAGCATTTTTTGTATGAATACAGATAGCTTTGATTACTTCATCTGAAAACTACCTATTCACATTCTTTGACCATTTATCAGTTGTGGAATGACTGTTATTGCTAGAAATTTGACTCAATTCTCTATATATTTGAGCAATGAATCCTTTACCATAGTAACTGTAAAAAAAATTTTCACAGTCATGATTACTGTATATTTCTCTCCATCCTATTCCTCCCCCGCATTTATCCTACTCTTTCTTTCTTTCTCCTTTTTGCCCTATCTATCCTCCAAAGTATTTTGCATCTATTACCTCCCTGAATCAGCACTTCCTTCTATCAGCCCCTCACCTTCTTTATCTCCTTCCTCTTCTACTTTCCTTTAGGGTAAGATCAATTTCTATACCCAAATGAGTGTGTATGTTATTCCTTCTTTGAGCCAATTCCAATGAGAGTAAGTTTCAAGCTTGCCCCCACCTCCTCTCTCCCCTCCTTTATAAAACCTTCTTTGGGCCTCTTTTATGCAAGATAATTTACTCTATTCTACATCTGCCTTCTCACTTCTCCCATTGCATTCCTCTTTCTCACCCCTTAATTTTATTTTTTTAGATAATTATCTCATCATATTCAACTTATATCCATGCCCTCTGTCTATATATATTTATTCTAACTGCCCTAATAATGAGAAAGTTCTTATGAGTTACAAGTATCATCTTCCTGTGTAGGAATGTAAACAGTTTATTCTTATTGAATCACTTATGATTTCTCTTTCCTGTTTACCTTTTTATGCTTCTCTTGAATCTTGTACTTGAAAGTCAAATTTTCTATTCAGCTCTGGTCTTTTCATTAAGAATGCTTGAAAGTCCTCTATTTCATTGAATGTCAGTTTTCTCCCCATGAAGGATTATGCTCAATTTTGCTGGATAGGTGATTCTTGGTTGTAATCTAGCTCTTTTGCCCTCCAGAATATCATATTTCAAGCCATTAGATCCTTTAATGTAGAAGCTGCTAAATCTTGTGTGATTCTGACTGTGGCACCACAATATTTGAATTATTTCTTTCTGATTGCTTGCAATATTTTCTTCTTGACTTGGGTGCTCTGAAATTTGGTTATAACATTCTTAGGAGTTTTCATTTTGGGATCTCTTTTAGGAGGTGAACGGTGGTTTCTTCGAATGTCTATTTTACTCTCTTGTTCTAGGATATCAGGGCAGTTTTCCTTGATAATTGCTTGAAAGATGGTGTATAGGCTTTTTTTTTAATCATGACTTTTAGGTAGTCCAATAATAAGTCACTTAGGTCTACACTTGCAGCCTAGGTCCCTATTCACGTTATATAACATCTTGCCCACCTTATAGAGAGTTAAGAATTCTTATTTGAACAGTTCAATTGTGCAAAACTTCAATGAATTATGAAAATAACTCACCTCCTTCCATGTATTGATCAATTGTAGATAGGGAGTACTGCAAAGCAATGTAGATATCAGGGTTATCAGTGTGGGAACACACAATCTCACAGTTGGGTAACTAAATGGCAACTAAATGAAGAGTTGCCTGATTGTTGGCCAGCTATGTTGCATGAGCATCTATAGACAGGAGACTACAATAATATGTGATCTAGGGCCAAATAGACCTAACTCTACAGTAATTTTGAAGTACTGATGAACATAAATAATATTTTGAGATATAAGCAATAAGTAATATGAAATTATCTGTGATTTTTATTGATGACAGTCATAGGCACTGCTAATCCTATGAACATATTGCTGATACTCATAATTGAAGGAAACACTAAGTTTCAGTTAAAATAAAGATGTAATTTTGTTCCCGTGCACAAACTCCCAGAAATCTGTATATTCTTTTGGGGTGGTGATCTGTGGTCCCCAGGCTAAGGACTTCTGCTCTAAGGAATCAAACTTTCCAGATGATATTGTATTGGTGGTATCAAACTTCAGAACTTTGCATGGTTTCCTCAAAAAGACTTATGATTGCTCAAAAGAGATTGGCTTAACAAACCGCATATGAAAAAAAAAAACTAAACAAATTTTTAAAATGTCCATTGTTCTTACTATGGTCAATGTTTAAATGACCAATTCACTAGGTTACTCATTAATAACCAAATCTGGGGCAGATATACAGCACTACAGATAAACAATGAGTAGGGCCACGAATGGAACATGAAGAGGAAATAAGCTAGATTGCATTTAGAAAATTGCTTTCAGAGTTCCTAACTCAGCACAAAACCCATTTATTTTCATTACCAAAGTTCTTTTAGTGATGCTGAGTCTTGGAACACTCTAATTTCAAAAGAATCAAATTTGTGAAAGAGGAACAGAAAGACAAATGTTGACACAAGTAGACTGCAGCATATTTTCAGTTATGATCTATGAAAGAAGTAATGTAAGTCAGAAGTGAACACATGGTCGTCAGGTTGTATGTAGCCCACAAAACTGTCAAATGAGGCCAGAACAAGATTAAAATGTAATTGGGAAATATTTAGCAAACTAAAAAAATATAGTAAAACATAGAAATATTATCATGTGGTTTTCTAAGTTAATATGTACCCACAGGCATCCTTATTTTATAGTTTAGTGGCCCTATTTCTTTTTGATTTTGACATAACTGGTGTAAGTCTTTCAATAAGGAAATGCATGACTGGAAAGAGAAGTGGGTTAGTTATTTAGCATGAACAAGGCATAGCATATGAGCAGCCTGGGGTGCCCAAGAAATGGGGGAGAGAGGCCTCCAGCATATTGAGTAGATCCCCTTTGGAATGTCTATGAGAGAACAAGGACAAGAGTATCACCAGATGAGATGTGGAATAGGGTGTAAATAACACCAAAGGAGGGAATGTTCACATCAATGAAATCACAGATCTATTAAGTTATTGAAAAAGTAGTTCGAGTAACAATGTGACATTAATTATAGCACCCTGTAAGCGGTTTGAAATAGAGAGCTGACACTTGGTTGAGAAGTTAATTTTGGAGATCTAGGCAAAGAAATGGTCAGTAGCATTATGGAAAGTGGAAGCCATAAGAATGTCAAACGAGTTAATGCAGGGAAATCACTCAATTCACAATTTCCTGTTGAATAAGTAAATGTAGGTGAATCCATTACCTTTCCATCATTTTGTGTGACTGATTTAAAATAAACCCCATTTCACGCTGAAATTCACTGGATTTGTTTGAAAAGAACTGGTCATCCACTTTCTGCTTTGCCATTATAGATGGGGGGAAGGGGAAATGGTCATTGTTCTCCCTATGTTTATTATTCAGAATTCATTATCAAAATGGTATTTATGGCAGGGTAGTCATAATTCAAAATATTATTAAAGGCAAGCATTTCAATTTGGATATTATTTTATTATTGCTAAAAGCAGTGCCTGAATACAAAAATATTTTCAACTCCATTAGGTGAATAACTCAATTTACCCTTTGGTTTTTGTGTTTAGGCCATGATGACCTTCAATGCCTTTTGATGGCTGCCCTCTGGTGGTAACTTATTAACTGTTCATATTTCTAACTAACAGTTTTCTCTGAGAAAACAGGACAGTCAGTTTGTCCTGGACAGGGTTATATAGAGTTATTAAGAAAGGGAAATACATGCTACACAATCTGTTGTCTCTTCTGTTCTTTGAAAATAAGTCCCACTACGTTGTTTATAGTTCTGGGGTTTATTTTTGTCTGTGTAAATTTTATGTCAGTAGCTGTTAACACTAAAGGATAATTTTCATTTAAATAGTTTCAAAAGGTGTGTGAGTGTGCATATGTGTATGTATGTATGTATGTGCATGTATATGTGTTTGCATTGTGTATGTGCATAGGATAATTAATGAATGAGAGGAGAAATTTTAAAATGGAAGTAAAAATAGGCTTTAAATTTTGTATGTCATCGCCTAGCTAAACCACTCTGTTTCTGATTATGAGCTAAGTATTACCTGGAATTGAGACTTCCTTAGCCAGATTGTCCTAGTCTGTAAAACAGTCTCTGGTTGCAAAATTGATTACTTAGGCAAACTGAATTAAGGTTAGGGGAGAGGTAATGAGAGTTGGAGAGATGGGGGAAGGAGATAATTATGTACTTTTTAGAACCTGCTTCATACATAAAGATTCTTCCTTATATCCCTACTTGGATATAATGAGGGTTACGGAGTGTTAACTGTCTTTCCAATGGACATCAGCACACTGCTATCAGATTACTCTTCTCAAAGATACTCTGTCTTTTAATAGTATGATGGAGAAGGTGAGGAAAGGAAAGGGAATAAGCATTTATATGGTACCTACTATGTACCAGGCACTGTGCAGTATTAATAATAGCTAACATTTATATAGTAGTACTATGGTACTATGGTACTATGTACCAGGCATTGTGCTAAGTGCTTTACCATTATTATTTCATTTGATATTCACACTAATCCTGGGAGGTTTTATAGGTAAGGAGGCACTATTTTTTAGGTGAGGAAATTGAGGCAAACAGAGATTGTGACTTGCTTAGGTCACAGAGCTAGTAAGTGTCTGCAGCTAGATTTGAACTCAGATCTTTGACTAAAGGCCTAGTGCTCCATCTGCCTAGCTGCCCTATATCTCATTTGAAGCTCACAACAACCCTTTGAAGTACGGTGCTATTATTATCATTACTTTATTGTTGAGAAAACTGAGGCAAACAGAGGGTAAGTGACCTGTGCAGGGTCATTTATCTGGTAAGTATATATAGAAGAAAGAAGCCTAGATTAGGGGTTAGTTAGAAGAGCTCGAGTTGAGGCCTGATTTTGTCCCTTACTGTCTGTGGCTTGACTTTTCTGAAACGGTTTCCTCATCTCCAATGGGAGGTACCATATTTGTAATATTTCTTTCTGGAGACATGGGGCAGATGATAATGTAATTTGTTGGATTGGAACTAGTAGTTGAATGGCTAGACTCAAACAGTAGTCACGGCTGATGTCGACTTGGAAAGATGTTTCCACTTGAGGGCTTTGGGCTCTGTACTTGGCCCTGTGTTTTTTTTCATGTTTTTATTAATAACTTGGAGAAAGGGATGCTTATCAGATTTATAGATGATACAAAATTGGGCCAAATGACTAAAACTGGTTGATGGAGTTGATGGTGGCCTCCCCACCAATGGCCTCACCACTCACACTGGAAACCATATCCTGGATGTACTTCAGACCTGGGGCCCCAATTTCCTGATTGGTGCCTGCCCTTCTCTTAACACTATTTTAGAAAAGCCTCAGTCATGCTTCATTTGACTCTGTCCTTGTCTTCTCACAAACTACCTCATTGCTGAACGTGTGCCATTTCTCTACCCCCTCCTTGCTGTCCAGATCTGGAACCATGAATTGTGATCAAATCAACTCTGATTGTTCCTGGAAAGGGGTGTGTCGATCTAGTCCCCTTTTTTTCCACTCACTATTCCTGAAACTTTCCACATTAAAATGTCCCTTACTGGCCAACACTTTGTTTATGTGTGTAATTTCCCCATTAAAACATAAGCACTTTGAGGGCAGAAACTATTTTAATCGTCTCATTCTTTCCATAAAAAACCAAGACTCTAGCCCATATTAATATTATTTCTAATTATCTGTACTAGCCATCTCTAAAGTGGGGTTCACATGATGATACATCAGATTGTGAGAACAAAATATTAGAAGCTCTGGCTGTATTTATTTTTAATTAAAAAAAAAGAAAGAAATTAAGCTTTTGATATTGGTGTCCTCACTTTGTGTGTATGGCAGTTAGTCACATGTCACTAAGGTATGTGAGCTATTTTAAGTACAGTGAGGAGAGGTTAACAGTGGTACCCTCCCTCATTCTTTCACTTTCAGCATAGCACAGGGCAGTTAGGTGGTGTAGTGGATAGAATGTTGGGCTTTGAGTCAGGAAGACTCATCTTCCTTAGTTCAAAACTGGTATCAAATACTTACTAGCTGTGTGACCCTGGGCAAGTCTGTTTGCCCTGTCTTGTCCTTTCTAAAAATCTGAGACAAACCCACTTTGCCTGTTTCCTCATCTGTAAAATGAGCCGGAGAAGGAAACGGCAGACCACTCCAGTGACTTTGCCAAGAAAACCCCAAATGTGGTCACAAAGAGTTGGACACAACTGAACATCAACAAATAATGTGACATATTGAAATTTACATGTGCCCAATTAAGTGGATTTGTGGATTATGTTGTCTAATTTTAACAAAACCAACTCTCACAAAATGGATGAGTGACTTAAGAAGATTCTTGTATATAAATTACATAGTGAAGATAACATAAAGATAAATGAACAAAAAATAGCAGAGCTGACCCTTCTCCTAGTCTCGATACAAGCTCTTCATTAGCTACTTTACCAGGTAAAAACAATGATAACTTGAATTCAAAATTTTCAAGAAGAATTTTTGTTCAGTAACAGTGAACCTTGTCTTGAGATATTAGCTAATGATAGCATGAAGCCATTGTGATGTGAAAAACAGTTTAAAACTAAGTTTTTTGTCACTGAAAATGTGTGTCATCTATGAAAACTCTAATCTGCACTCTTAACTTGGAGATAAAATTTTCTAACCTGCTTAAAAATCTCCCAAATGAAGAGTTTGGAAGAGTTTTAAACCCTTTTGTTAAAATTATAAGACTCATTTTAGGGAATATTGGGAAATAAAGTAAGATAGATAATGGGGACTGCATTATGAGAGTGGAAGGTATCTTGAAAGCCAGTCAGAAAAACTTGACTAGATAGATTGAGAAACAGGAAATCATTTGTAGGTTCTCGGGCAGGGGAATGGTCATGACGAAAACTGTGTTTTTTGGAGATTAATTTAGCAACCGTGTGAAGTATGAATTGGAGGAGAGACTAGAGGCAGGAGGGTTAGTTAGGAGAGTGTTACCATAATTTAGGTGTGAGTTAATGAGGAGTAGGATGGACTAGGATGATGGCAATGGGAATGAAGAGGAAGAGGCAGATGCAGCATATATTTTCAAAGAAAAACCGACAGGATTTGGTAACAGATTATATATAGTATATGAAATTGCCTGTGCACAAGGGTCACATCCTATTTCCTTTGACAACTTTTCAGAAAGGAAGTACCAAGAGGTTTGGTGGAAGAAGACAGATGGTCCTAAGAATAGTCAAGGAGAATCTGGAAAGTATTTCTGCTAAAAAAAAAAAATACAACCAGTTTCCTATTAATGAGAAAAATGAATCCCCTAAAGTGGTCACATGTATTTGAATTTGAAGTATTTGAAGTTATAATTATGTAAAATATGGTAATTGGTTCCAGCCCATTGGAAATATGCAGTGCAAATTCAAATAATGCAACCAATTCAGGGGACTCATTATTCATATTAATCAGGGCCTAGATTATCTAATTCATATTTTCTATCAATCAATCATTAATTTTGGGTTAGCAAACTCCTTTTTAAAAATTACAATGTCACCAAGAAGGATGAATCCTATCAATTATTCACCCTTTAATACAAATCACTTTAATAAAATTATTTTTTCCCTCAATACCTGGCTAAGATCATCTATGTTAAGACAATGGGAATTTTGAAGTGGGAAGAGAATAAGGGGAAATAATTTTGAGGGGAGAAATACTTGAAAAGAAGAAGGGCCTTAGGATTTTTGTCAGTCAGAAGATAGCATGGAGTCACTGGGTACTTGGTAAGAAAGGGCAGAAAGTCTGGGAGAAATACAGAAAGGTGCCACAGAAAAACTTTTCCTACTTTGCCATTTTGTCCAGGGCCTTGTGGTTCCCATAACCTGTTTGTCCCTGAAAACTATCTCCCCAGTTGTTATTAGCCCTAGAACTCAATCCTATTGTAAGCTACCTACAAGGACATTTTATAGGAGCAAAGAAGTATAGATCTAGAGTTGGAGAAGACCACAGAAATCATCTACTCCAACTCTCTCATTGTACAAATGTGGAAACTGAGGCCTAAAGAGATGAACTTTCTTGCTCAAATCACATAGGTAGTAAGTAGCAGCACTGCATCAGAGCTTACATGCTCTGGCTCTTTTCACCTCATAATGTCTCCTGAAGTCATTGAGAGGATGTTCTCACTCCCTCCTCTCTACAGTCATTCAGGAAACCAACCAATGAGAGATGGACCTAGGAGTAATAAGGTTCCCACCATTTGTTGGGAGGTTTACCATTATGACTACAGTAAGAATTGTCATGAAACCCTGTATATGGGAGAGGGACCTTTTATAGTTGATCAAAAGTATGATACCACATATACCCATCTTCACTTTAATTCTGGTATTACATAGGCTTATAGTGATAAGAACCCAGCTTTTTTCAGTTCTTTAACTTCTAGTAGAATATAATCTTTATGGTAAAAATAAGTAAAGAGAAGCTTCAGCATCCAAAAAATGTTCACGTTTGCCTTATAAGTTCTTACATAAGTCCTGCTGGAGGTGGCCAAGACAAATCTTGCCTATTAGTAATTCAACCCAAAACTATTTTAGCAGGACTGATTCCTATTGAACAAGGAGTAACATATTGAATATTGAGAAACCTAGGAATCCTTGTTGGCCAGTTTCTTCCAAACACTCACATGAGGGCATCCATCCTTCAAAATTTATAACATTTATTTGACAGTGATGATATATAGATGTATATATAGAGAGATAGACATAGATAAGATAGATATAGATAGATAGATAGATAGATAGATAGATAGATAGATAGATAGAACTTGTATTAAGTACTACTCTGTGCCAGAAGCTTTGCTAAATGCTAGGGATACAAATACAAGCAAAAAAGAAAGTCCTTGCCCTTGGGACAAGACAATACAAAAAGGAGTGTTGAAAAGTAGAGGAAGGGGAATATGGCACATGGGGTGGCATCCTTAGGAGATGGCAGCTAAGTGGAATGGAGATTTGGGCCCAGGTCAAAAAAAAATGAAAGCTCAGGTTCTGGTGGGAGGAAAGTAGATGGCTTGGAGTGGAAATGGCAGGAAAGTGATGATGAGATACAATGGTAACAAATCAGATAAGTTTACAATTCCAAAAATCCTTACTGAGGTTAAAGAGTTAATGTAGTCCCATTATGTGATATTATAGTGACTGCCAATCACTGGTATAAATAACACATAAATATATCACCTTAAGGTTTACAAAATGCTGATTTATACAGTATCTTATCACATGAGATCAAATGTTAGAGCTAGATGGAGCCTTAGAAATCACCTGGTCCAACTTTTATTTTTACAAATGAGGAAACTGAGACTCAGAGAAGTGAAATGATTCATCTAAGTTGCAGAGTCCAAGTTTTAACTCAGGGCTCCTAAGTGCTCTTTTCATTTCATTGTGATCATTGCAGCAAAGTTTTAAAGTAGAATTAGAAAAATTATGAGACTGTGTTAACTTGATGAACCAGCTGATCAGAGCGTGGGTTCAAATGATAGGGTGCAAGAAATGACTCATATTAAGAAACTTATGGTGATAGAGTAAAGCAACATTTATTGGAGAGATACAGAGGAATGGGTGTCAGTTAGCAGCTCCTCATGCTAGTGGTTAGAGCCACAGCAGGTCCCAAAGCAACAGTCAAATCAGCTGGGTGTCATCCAGGACCCAGACTCCTGCTTACTGGAGGCTCAGTAAATTCCACTGATAAACAACCAGGAATGTATGGCGTTGGCCAATTCCATTACACCAAGGACCCTGGTCTTCTAGGGGCTGAAGGGGTTTTGTACTCAATGGGGGTTGGGTATCTGGGTTCTTTACATTGGGACTCTTGCAGTTGGAAGAATCCCATGGGATGGAAAACAAGATACAGCCTGGCCTTCTGGTCAGCTTTATGACTCAAAGGGTAACATTCCTTTAGGGTGGCCTACAATTAAGGGTGGGTGTGGAGGTGTATGTCAGAAGCCTAAGGCAAGTGGTACATGCCTTTCTTATCTTGTTGAGAAAGCCAGGGGCTGAGAGACACAAACCTTAACCAGAAGGACAAAACTCAAAAAAAAAAAAATCATGAGGTGATTCACAAGGAGTGAAAATCTAAGCAGGAATACAAAGGTGCAAAGCATGAGTACATGCCTATCTAGTATGTGTGGTTAAAAGGGTTGGTCCTAGATCTGGGAACTTTCAAGTTGATTCACAGGTCAATAAAACAGTTGCTGCACCTCCCACAGAGCCTTCCTAAGAAGAGATCTACCACAACTGAAAAAACATTTTAAGGTTCTACTAAATCCTTTTAGGGTCCTGCCAAATCAATTTGAACTGATGGCCAAATGTTCTTGGTCACTTCTCTTGGAAAAGTAGGTGCTTTATTACATTGAGTAGTCTGGCTTGTACTATACTCCTTTACAGTCTTTTCAATGTAGGAATAGATCCTAAGTCATCAGGCTTAGCTCTAGTGCAAGGGTACTTAACCCTTTGGGGGCCAAAGGATAGAGTTCTGGGGTCCATGAACTCAGAAGGGAAGAAATGACATCTTTACTTTCACCAATCTCTAAATGAAATTTAGCATTTCCTTTAATTATTTTAAAAAATTTTCTGTGAAGAGGCCAATATGTGCTATGAGTCCTGCCAAAAGTGTCCATGACACAGACAAAAGGTTAAGAACCCTGTTCTAGCCAATGTTTTTGGTTGAACAGTTCTGAGATGTGTTGCATGTAGTGAGGCCTAGGTAGCATGATTACCATCTTCTAGAAAAACACTGTGATTACCCCCCTTCGATGGCATCTGTTACGGACTGATGATCCATGGAAATGAGTAGAATTCCTCAGGCAGGCTCTGTATTGAACAACTCCTCAAGACTGGCCTCTTCTCCAGGCCAACTTGAGATCCCATGTAGTTAATAATGTAATTTGGTCAGCTTTAAGGGGTGGGCCTGAGAGGACTTATAACATCAATGCTTTCTGGGTAATTGCCACAGAATGGTTGGGGAAGATAGAATCCTTGAATCAGAGTTGAAAAAGACTTCATAGGCCATCAAGAGGCAGTTAGATGGCATAGTGCCTAGGGCATGGTGCATAGAGTAAGAAAAACCTTGGGCAAGTCACTTAACCTTTGTCTGACTCAGTTTTCTCAACCATAAAATGGGAATAATAATAGTACCTACTTGTTGTGAAGAACATGAAGAAATGAGATAATATATGTAAAACACTTTGAAAAACTTAAAAGGCTATATAAATGCTGATTATTATTATTATTGCTGTTGTTGTTTATCTAGTTCAACCTCTACCTCAACAAGAATACCTTCTTCTACTTCCTACCCAAAGTAGACATCCAGACTTTGCAGGCCACCTATAAGGAGGAAGCCATGACTTCCTGAGGCAATCTATTTCAATTCAGGATGGCTCTAAGTATTAATGAGGTTTTATTTATGGAAAGTTTACATCTGTCTCTTCCACTCATTGCTCCTAGTTCTACTTTCTGGGACCGAGCAGAACAGATCTAATCCCTAGGGCTTTAATATCAAATTCTTAACAAATTCTATCAAAAATTCCTATCAAATTCTTGAAGAAGTCTTTTCTTCTAAATCTTGTCTTCTTCAGGCTAACCATTCCCATTTCCTTCAGTAGAACCTCCTCTCACATGATCTAAAAGCTCTTCACTCTTATGGTTTCCATCCTCTAGCAAAGTCTTTCCTAAAATATAGCACCAGAATGGAACATAATACTTCATCTGTAGTCTTAATGGAGCAGGTATAGCAAGGCCATCACCCTCCTAGTCTTGAAGTTACTTCTCTTAATGCAGCCTAATTTTGATGTATTATTATTATTATTATTATTTACCTACCATATTACACTGTTGAAGCATATTGAGACTGAGGTTCACTTAAATCCCTAGATCTTTTTCTGACAAACTTCTATCTACCCACACCACTCCATTTTGTACCTATGAAATTGATTTTAAAAATTCAAATGTAAGACCTTTCATTTATCTCTATTAAATGTCATTTTACCACTTTATCAGATTTAACTCAATGTTCTATTCTATGAAGATATTTTGGGAACCCAATCTCTAATCCAATGTATTAGCTACCCCTCCCAGGCTTGTGTCATCTGCAGATTTTACGGTCAAGCCATATATAATGTTATTGGTGGCAGTGGTCCAAGGCATCAGTGTTGAATGCTGATTCAGTATTAATCCTCCAGGTTTTCAGATTGGTCCTAAGCATTTGGTCAAAAATTCTAGCACCACATGTATCATGAAATAATTTACAGATTTATCCTTAGAAAAAGATCACAACAAGAAAGTTGTGATGAAGACAAATTTAAAGGGCACGGTCATATAGGTAGTTGTGGAATTTCTTGACACCCCCTGCAAATAGCAAAAGCTTCTTGGATTAGTTCTGTTTTTGAGATAATGCTGCTGGCATTGTGCTGCAAGCCTGGCTCTAACAATATGAGGTGAGATATAAATGTCAGAGAGAAGAGGCAGCGGCTTATTTCCATCACATTGTACTGACAGACACCTTTCACCCAACTCTCACCTGTGTCTCCAAGAAGCTGCAGCATGCACAGCGGTCACACCCTGATAACTGTCTCAGCGGATGGGCTACACCAGGTTAAGGGTAACCAACAGGCCTCAAAAGCATCAGTGAGTTTGGGGGGTGTCTACCCCAAGCATGTGAAGACTTTCTCAAGCAGAATGGGCAGATGAGAACAATTTGTTCCAACGACCATGAAGGCAGCTGAACCAACCTCTGTGGAGAGTTTAGAGCTTGGTTAAACACCAAAGATGCCAAGGTTATCCACACCATCCCAGGCCATCATCAGTTGTCTTGACTTTTGTCTTGCCAATGGACTTTGATAGCTCTGGAGGAGAGTGAAGCTGATAATTTTGTGTAACTCTGCCTCACTTAAATCCAGTTCACATGCAAGTCAAGACATCACCCCATGATGTCGTTGGTCCTCTTTGAAAATGAAGGACAAACAACAACAATTAGTACAGCCTCAAAATAATTACCTGATGTTCTTGAAAGCAAGCAGATCATTGATCATAATACTTTGGAGTGCTGGCAGTGATCTTAGAGGTAGTACATAAAACCCAAACCCCTCATTTTAAAGGTAAGAGAATGAGGTCCAAAGAGTTTAAATGATTTGTCCAGCTTCATTCAGGAACATATTAGTGGAGCTAGACTAGAAGCCAAGTGTCCTCAATCCTGCCTAGATTCAACTAGGTGGTCCAGAGAACAGAGCTCTGGGCCTGGAGTCAGGAAGACCTGAGTTTAAATAATTACTTTAAATAATTACTTTATCAGATTCAACTCTGTGACCCAAGCCAAGTCATTTAACCCTTGTCTGCCTTAGTTTCCTCAACTGTAAAATAGAGATCCTAATAGCACCTATATCTCACAGTAGTTGTGAAGGCCAAATGGTATAATATGGTAAAGCACCTGACACATAATAAAAAGCATATGAATGAAAATGACAACATAATGTTGTCCAGTCATTTCAGTCGTGTCCAACTCTTTGTGACCCCATTTAGAGTTTTCTTGGCAAAGATACTGGAGTGGTTTGCCATTTCCTTCTCCAGATAATTTTACAGATGAGGAAACTGAGGCAAACAGGGTGAAGTGACTTGCCCAGGGTCACATAGCTAGTTAATGTCTGTGGCCAGATTTGAACTCAGGAAGAGTCTTCCTGACTCCAGGTTCAGAACTCTATCCATTGTGCCACCTAGCTGCTAATTTAATGGAATTGTACAATCAGTGGAAAGATTCACATGTGTTGACAAATATGACTCGCAGATGTGTATCATGAAATTTTATATGATCTAGGTGTTGCAGTGGACAGAACTCTGGAGTCTGGAAGGTCTGAGTTAAAATCTAGAATCAGATACTAGCTTCATGACCCTCAGAAAGTCACTTAATCTCTTTATCTGACTCAGTTTCCTCATCAAAAATGGGGATGATAATAGCACCTCCCTTCTAGAGTTGTTGAGAGGATAAAAATATTGTAAAGCACTCTGCAAATCTTAAATATAAATACTATTATTATTGTTGTTATTGTTATATCATGGGATCACATAGTTAAGGACATTAGGGGTTCCATGTCTTACTTGTCCTGACATTTATCCCCAGACAGATAAATTGTTACTTTCATCAAAATAGAACCTATTTATTAACCATTTATTTTCTTATGATATGTTGTGTCCTATATAGAGTAAGGAAAGATGGTTAGCTATTCTCCGCTTTAGGCAAGGGATGAGGACTGAAATAAGTGTTTCTAAAAACATATAATTAAGAGATCAGGAGAATTCCTGGTAAATAAGACACTTGGGATATAACCCAGAAATATATTTGTAGGTAGAATGTAATGTAAAAACAGAAGATGTCAATAAAAATGAAATTTGAAAATGAACTAAAATCATCCCACCACTTTGGGTACAGTAAAATCTCTTTGAAATGGCTCTATAACCTTTTAAAAAATAGTATGTAGTAATGGTAGCCATCTCTAGGGCGAGTAGGGAGAGGGGAAAAAGGGAAAAAAAAAAGAAAATTACGTGATAACTTTAAAAGGAATAGGAATCCATAATAGATTTGCAGTTTCATGTGCAATTTTTTTATTATACTACATTATAGAAAGGCTTGTTTTATCCCATAAATTAAAAATAAAATAAATTAAAAAATTTAAAATAGTATGTATTACAAGTGAAGTACTGGGATGTTCCCTAGCCCAAAGAGTAATCCTAAGAAGATAATGGATCATGGTATCACTTCTTTACAAGGATAATTCATCAATACCAGACTCCTTGTCCCTACACTGATCTCAGAACTTTCTACTCTAAGAAGATTTCCCTCATGGTTGCAGTCTTGGAAATGGGAGCTGTCTGGATGTATCAGAGGGCACAGAAAGTGGGGATATAGATCAGTCTTTGCTCCCTGATATCCTACTGCAGGCACTGAAAATCTTTGTTTTCTGTATTGAACACTTTGGTAAACTTCTTATCTTTATCATAATCCTTATCCCAGCTCCTCCTTTGCTCCTCTTCCATCTTTCTCCTCCATTAGGGCATGACTCAGGCTAGTTGAATCAGATAATCTTTTCTGGCTGCTGATTCACCTGTTTTCATTGCTGATCATTTTCCTAGCTTTTCAATATTACCTACCTCAACCTTCTTTGTGAGGAAGGATCTGTTGAAAGGTAATGGATGTCTTCTCACTCTCCTGTCATTTCAATTCTCATTTTCTCTGATTAGTAGATATTGAATGATTCATTTCAGAGGGTTGATCATACTTGAAAAGTGTGTGTTTTGCATATTGGAGACTGGGGAATTATTTCTTTTCTGTCTATTTCTGGCAAAATGATCAGGGATGTGGAAATAAAGCTAGCACAATTTTCTTCTTTCCCTCAAAAATTTGCTGACCTTTTCTTCCTACTTGAGAATAGAAAACTGGGGGAAAAGACAACGTAGTTTGAGTTCTTTGGAATCTCTGACTCATATACTGTTTCTTAAGTCTTGCCAGGTAAGTTTCAGGTTGGACCTGTTTTTTTTTAAGGTATGATTCATATTTGTGAATCAAGATCAGTATGTGGGAAAAATGATTATGACTATCTAGAGTCAAAGTTGACAGGGAATCTGGGATATTGTTCTGAAAATTGGTGCTAGAAATTTGAGCAAGCTCTTCCATGCTCCATTTCAACATGATTGATTATGCATTTTGTCTGTAAAGAAAGAGATCAATTTTTAAAAGAAAGAATATGGATAATATCTTATCAAATAATAAAAACACTCAACAAGATGTATTTACCTTCATTTCCTTGAGAAGGCACATTTTGTAAAGAGCAAAGGAGACTCAATAATTCTGTTGTTGGGTTTGTGTTGTTGTTCAGTCGTTTCAGTCATGTCTAACTCAGTCATGTCTAACCTCTTTTGGGGTTTTCTTGGCAGAGATACTGGAGTGGTTTGCCATTTCCTTCTCCAGCTCATTTTACAGTTGAGGAAACTGAAACAAACAAGTTTAAGTGACTTGCCCAGGGTCACATAGCTGGTAGGTGTCTGAGGGAGGATTTTAACTCATGTCTTCCTAACTCTAGGCTCAGTGTTCTATCCACTGTACCACTTAGCATGCATCTTATTAAAAACAACAACAACAAAAACAGTCAGTTTAAAGAGTATCATAATAACATTATTTGTAATTGCAAAACACTGTTAGCATCCTAAATGTTCAAAAATAAGAGATTAGTTAAATAAACTATGGTTCACTGATGTAATGGAATATTATATTGCAATGGAGATAAATAAGTATGAGGAAATAATGTGTAAAGATTTTTTTTTTGGTGAGGCAATTGGGGTTAAATGACTTGCCCAGAGTGTCGCAGCTAGTAAGTGTTATGTGTTTGAGGCTGGATTTAAACTCAGGTCCTCCTGACTCCAGGGCCAGTGCTCTACCCACTCCTCCACCTAGCTGCCCCTGTCATTTGATTTTTAAAAATCTTTCTGGGCAGCTAGGTGGTGCAGTGGATAGACACTGACCCTGGAGTCAGGAGTTCAAATTTGATTTCAGATTTGACACTCACTAGCTGTGTGGCCCTGGGCAAGTCACTTAACCCCAATTACCTTGCCAAAAATAAAATGGCAATGTTTTTATGAAATAATACAAAGTAAAAAAATAGAATCAGAAGAATTGAGTATATGGTATGATTATATGAGGAAAAGTGAATGAGAATGAATGAACAAAGAATCCTGACATTTTATATATTGAACTTCATTTATTTAAATGTAAGCATTTGCAAAACAAATTTAATTAATTGCATTGATGTTTAATATTAAGTTTATAATAGAGCATTAAAAAAGAGGAAATATTTCTCAAATTACTTTTCTTTGATAGGGAAGGAGAAGGTGAACAAGCATTTATTAAGTGCTTACTATTTGTCAGGCACTACACTAAGCATTAACAAATATTATCTCATTTGATCCTCCCAACAACCCTGTGTGGAAGGTGCAATTAGTGTCCCCATTTTGCAACTGAGAAAACTAAGGCAGAAAGAGGTTAAGTAATCTCCCCAAGGTCGCTCAACTAGTAAGTGTTTGAAACCAGATTTGAACTCAGGTCTTCCTGATATAGGAACTGAGGATCATATAGTTTTAGAATTGGAAGGAACTTTGGAAGTCATCTTGTCCAATCCCTTATTTTACAGATAAGGAAACTGAGGCCCAGAAAAGTTAAGTGACTTGCCAGGAGCCAGAATTCAAACTCAAATCCTCAGATGCCACATTCAGGGTTCTTTCCACTGCACCAAACTAGTATGTGAAGGTGACAGGATTATGATTCCTACTAGAACTTTAGAAATCATCCTGAATGGAACCTTAGAAATTATCTAGTTTAATTCCTGTAATTGTACATATGGGAAAACAGTTGATGTGAGATGTTAAGCACTTTGCCGAGGGACTCACCCTGATAATTTGGGGGCAGAACCGGCCTAGAATCCAGGTTTTCTGGTTCTCAACCCAGTATGCATTCTCCTTCACAATCCTTCTACACATTCCTTACAAGTTTTCAATTTCTTTCTTTCAAACAGGGAAGTTTGTGAGTTCAAATGGGGTAAAGGGATCAATTCCTATGTTGAAGGGAAAGTAGAATAAAAACAATAACTTCAGGGTTTTAATATTTTTGGAAAATATTTAATTTATGTATGAGTTGTTTTACGATTTCACCTCTAGATGGTGAAAGAGACTAGAATAACATAATATTTAGCTTCTTAAATCAAGCTGAGCACTGGGGAAAAATAATTCTTGGAATTCTAAGGAACCACAGGAATATTTTGATACTTTAAAAGGATCCTTATGGTAAAACCTCTAACCTGCTGCTGAACTTCAAAGTACTGGCTTACAAGTTAAATTTGATGTGCTTTCACCTTGATTTTTTTATCTTTGCTTTGTAACCAATTTGAAGATTTGGTTGAGAACGAAACAAATAAAAATTATGTGGATAATCTGATGGGGTGGGGGAAGAGGCAGGATTGTCCAGTGGTTAGGGGACTGGTCTTTGGGGTCAGGAGGACCTGGATTCAAGCCCTCCCTTTGACTGGCTGTGTGACCACAAGGTAGAGAGGAATGGGAAAGGGAGGACCTTTTATAAAGCACCTACTCAGTGCCAGGTGCTAAGCAATTTTACAAATACAATCTCATTTGATCCTCACAATAAGTCTGGGAGGTAGGTGCTGTTATTGTTCCAATTGTATAAGCAAGGAAACTGAGGCAAATCGAGGTTAAATGACTTGCGCAGGGTCCTATAGCTAGTAAGTGTCTGAGGCTAGATTTGAACTCGTGTCTTCCCGACTCCAGGCCCACCGCTCTATCTACTATGCCAACTAGCTGCTCCATGGGCAAATCACATAACTTCTTATTGCCCCCAGATTATCTAAGACCTTAAGTTATTGAGGAGTTTCCCGACCAGTGCGGGCAAGGGGGAGGAATTTCCACAAAGTGAGTTTCCATACAGATGAAATCACATGTTTGGACCAAAAGAGAAAAAAAAAACAAACAGATTTAAGAGATTGTTTTAAGAACTAAAAACTAGGAAATAAAAACCTCAACAGAAACAGTAAATGTTCCTTACTCCTTTCCTGAGCCAGTTTCCCAGCAACTCTCTCTGATCATTCTACTCCTCAAACTCAGCCTTGAGTGGCTACGAGAAAAAGTTCTGTCACCTCAGATCGTCATTATGTGAGGAGATCTAAATTAATTAGTTCTACCTGAGTGGTTTCAAAGGCTTTTGATGGAGTCTTTGTGTACGTTCATAACTTGGATAGAAAAACATTTAAAGCAAATGTTATTAATAAGTTCAGAGCACATATTTCCCAACTTTTAATTATGTTCTTCTTACACTTACTTCTTCTAAAAATAGCTGCTAAAGGACCATATATCTAGAACTGGAAGAGGTCTTAGGATATAGTCTGACCTCCTCACTTTACAGTTTAGGAGACTTGAGGACTAGGATGCTCTCAACTCACCCAAAGTCGCACAGACAGTAATTGTCAGAGTTGAGGCCTGAACCCAGGTCCCCTGACTCTGTAGACAATGCTCTTTCTAATCTGATGACAAGAAAGAAAATCGTGTCCTCTGGCCAGTAGAGCTGAAGTTCATATCAGCTCTGATAAGAAATTCCAATTTACCTTTAAATGTCATTTTTGTATTGTTTCCAAGCTATTTCAAAGAACTCTGATTTCAATGGTGTGGGCATTCCTTTCACCAATGTACAGTTCAAGCCCTTTGTAATTTAGTGCATAACTTTGGAGAGTTGCTGGGTCCCTACAGTTCATCACTCTTTAGTCATTCTGGTGATGAACTTTGAACTCAGTTTTACTGGTCCTCAGGCAACAGGTAGGACATAATTCCTTATCAATCCTATATTTAAGCCACTCTAACTTGGCAGGACCTGTCAGACCTTGAGCTTTGCTGACAGGTACAGATGCTGACAGATGACTTATGCAAGTTGTCTCCCCTCTGGCGGTTTCAATTTTCTCATCTGTAAAATAAAGGAGTTGGACCAGTTGACCTTTAAGGTCCTTTCCAGATCAAACCCTGTAATTTTATGTTCCAATGGCATAGCCTCTGATAACCCAGGGTCACCTTTGCATTGTGAAGAGACATAAGAGCAAGACTTTAGAAATTTAAAAGTTTACAAATGGCAAAAGGACCATATGAACCTCTTGTGTTACTATATGCAAACTAACATATACCAGTTATTTTATATTTTATATAAAATGCATTCTAATAGCTATTATTAGTGATTAGGATAATTTTCTCATTCACTTTCACATTGTACCAATGAGGAAATTGCACTTCAAAAGAGTTAACACAGTGACTAGTGTTGTCAACCAGCCACTAGAGGTTGGGGAACATAATCTAGGGATGAGACATATGGGGAGTACTGAGAAGTAAAAGTAACTCCGTTAATAATGATAATGATGATGATGATGATAATAGTAATATACAGCCTGATACTTATAACTACAAAAAAAATTATCTCCCTGTGCAATAGTTCATGGAACACTAAATAAAAAAAAATAGCAGGATAGTGACTTATCCCAAGACTTTCCATTTGAACACCACTGAAAAAGATGACAAGATTATGGCAATAATATGACATTTATGTAGTGTTTTAAAGTTTATAAAGAAAAGACTTTTCTTAAAATAGCCCTGAGTTCAAATATTATTGCCCACTTCACAGAATACGAAACTGAAGCTCAGAGACATTAAATGACCTTCCCATAGTTCCATAGCTAATATGTGGAGGCAACTAATAAACAGACAGAGCGTTGCATTAGGTGCTAGGAAAGACATGTAGTTTAGATAATATACAGTCCCAGCCATCATGGAGTTTATGGTCTTAACCGATTGAAGTTGGGCTTGTTGGCTGAGTTAATTAGAATGGTCTACCAAACTCTGTAGTCTCTAATTTCTCTTGGTCTATTTTTGAAATAGTTTGTAGTCCACAGGACAGGGGAGACCATTGCTTAGATTGAGGGAAAGATGTCCTAAATTTCACTCACTCCTGCTAAGATTTAGAGAAATTGTAAAGTACTTCTGGGAATTATTGCATCAACAGCTTAGATTTCTAAGGACATTTTGACCAGGTAATCAAAAGCCAATGCGTCTGTACTTAGTAACCTGTCTCCAGTCACCCAGGAACATTCTCATGTGAGGTGAAAAACACAGCTGTAAATACAGGGTGGATGTGCTTTAAAAGATTTGTTCAATGGAATGCTAAATGCAAATATTAGAGGACACCTAATTTTCCTATGATGTTCACAGCTAAAAACCTATGTTCCGTGAGTTTATGGTCCTGTACAACTGAAATTTGCTATTTACATAATCATAAAGTATCATAGATGGAAGTACCTTTAGAGATGCTACGGAAAAAGTATTGGATTTGAAGGCAGAAAACTTGGGTTTTAATCCCAATTGTGCCATTTAGGACACATACAACCTTGGGAAAGTTATTGAAATTTTCTGGCTCTTAGTTCTCTTATTGGTAAAATGAGAGGTTGGAATAGATGACCATCTTACTCTAGATACATGATCCTAAGATTACCTAGTCCAACACTCATACTTTATAGATGAAAAAACTGAAACTGAGAAAGGTGAAGCAGTGCAATGCATAGAGTGCCGGGCCTGGCATCCAGAAGATCTGGGTTCAAATTCAACCTCAGACACTTAATTGTGTGATCTTGGGCAAATCACTTAACTTCTATTTGCCTCAGTTTTCTCATTTGTAGAAAGGGAATAATAATAGCACCTAGTTTTCAGGATTGTTGTGAGGATCAAATGAACTCTTAGCACAGTGCCTGGCATACAGTAAGCACTAAATAAAAGTTAGCCATTTTTATTCTTATTACTATTATTGCTTAAGGTTGCATATATAGTAAGTGGAATTTTGGGGACTCCATCTGGAATTCCTTCTTCTTCCCCCACCTATACATTGTCAACCAAACTGACCTAATCCTCAGAGTACTACCATTCCATTTTATTACTCCAATAAAGCTTACAGAATTACATAATCTCATAGATGAAAGGGACCTCTGATATCACTGGTCCATTCTGTACCTGAACAAGAATCCCCTCTACACCATTCTCAAGTGGCCATCCAACTTTTGCTTGAAGATGTCTAACAAGGAGGAACCCACTAATTCCCAAAGCAACCCATTTCACTTTCGGTGAGCTCCATTGTTAGGAACAGTTTTTTCTCCCCTACATTAAACCAAAATTTACATCCCTATAATTTCTACCCAATACTTCTAATTCTGCCCTCTGGATCAAAGCAGAACAAGCCTAACATCTCCTTGACATCACAACATTTCAAATCCCTGAGGATAGCTATCATGTCTTTCCTAAATTTTATCTTCTCTTGGCTAATCATTCCCAATCCCTTCAACAAATTCTCAAATGGTATGATACTGAGGCCTTTTGTCATCCTGTTTCCTTATAGCAATAGCCTTCCTAAAATGTGTCACCCTGAACTGGACATGATATTCCAGATGCTGTCTGATCCTGTGTTTGAAGGTTAATGCCAAGGATTGGAGAATGGACTCTCCAGTCCATTCCTCAATATTTAGCAGTAATGCTAAGTTGATTTTTTAAAAAAGTAAACATTTATTGGCCAAAATTAAAAGTAAATTTTGAGGAATCAGTTCAAGAGAACAGAGAACTATAGTTGACTGATTAACTGAAGAGTCTATTATCAAAGCATTCTACTTTCCTCCCTTCTTACCTTTTGGCTCATCACCTCTAGCAAAAAAGGTCCTGACAAAACAAAACAGGTAAAAGTTTCCTATTTCTTGTAGCTGTCGTAAAAGTTGAGCTTTTGTTTATCAAACCATCACCAACCCTCACTTAACATATCTAATTAAGAATCGATGAGAGAAAGTGTGTGTGTGTATGTGTGTGTGTGTGTGTGAGAGAGAGAGAGAGAGACAGAGACAGAGAGACAGAGAGACAGAAAGAGACAGAGACAGAGACACACAAAGAGAGAATTCAGATTTGAATCTGGAATAACAGGATCCTCAGGATCAACAAGAAACCACATTCCAGATTAATTCTTTCAGCATATGATTAAGTGTAGCTCCATACTTCCTTTACTATATACAGGTTGCTATACAAAGAATCATACAGAGATCAAACCTTCTGAGAAACATGTGGTCTTACATAATTTAAAATGGAAGCATATATTTATTAAAGAAAAGTATTAACATTCCTGAAATGAGCATCAACATAAAAATATTTTTAAACTTAAAAAAAAAACCTTAATTCCCTTTTGGCATCCTTTGGAGGAGAATATTTTTTCTGGAGCCAGGAATTTTTTAATTTAATAATATTCTGTTCTTAACCACTCTTTCTTCAATATATGGTCAATTAAGAGGTTGGTGGTCAGAAAGTCTTCTTTGTTTCAAGTTCTGTACATGCTAACGTACATTATGGACTTTTTCCCAAGATATTTAAGTGAAGATTTAAATGTCATCTTCTAAAGGCATAGTCGATAGTATTAATTCAAGTTGCTATCCTTTTCTTTCATTCATTCAATTTGTGAATTGTGTTTTTCATTAATATTGGTTCCAATATCATGGGAGGAATGAATTTTTTTTCAGGTCCAGTAAGTCATTAAGTCACTAAGCTCCTTAAAATGATGGAAGACAATTTCTATATTGATTTGGGCAATTTATTCAAAATGAGATTTCGATTCTTCTAATTTTTCAAAATCCATATCAATACATGAATTAACAAACATTTATCAACTTCTTACTATGTGCCAGGCACTGTACTAAGTGCTAGGGTTACAAAAAGAGGCAAAAGACAATTCTTGCCCTCAAGGAGCTTACAATAAGCAAATGTCTGCCCAGGGATTGTCATTTAACTGTCCAAGAAATTTTAAGAAATATCCTTTTCTTTCCAAAGATTATCTATGGAATGACCATGATGTTGACCTACTGTAAGGAATGACCACAACTAGTCTTTGGTCTAATAGACAGTAAATGTTTAATGGTTATTTGTAGAGTATGGGACTGGTGAAAATATCTTCTTACAAGCATTTTTCATTAGTAATTCTCAGAGGAAAATCAATAGGTAAAAATCCAAAGGCAGGTGGTGGAATTGTAACAGTGCAGCTATAATTAGGACACATTTGTGGAATTCTTAGTGTTCACCATATGTAAGAGTTACCAGATCAAAGAACATTTCCCAGAGAATTTCTGTAAAATGTATTAGAGTGTAGTAGTACTCAGGGATCTTCAAATACAAATGAAGCATGTTAATTTATCCTCAAAATTATGCATTTGTAAAACTTCTTAAAAAGCTCTTCATCTAGATTGGAGCCTTCTTAAACTCTTGTGTCCTCTTACCTTTTCAGCTTTTTAGATCCTTTAATCTTGCCTGAGACACCAACAAGCTTCCTTCTAAGCACTGGGACACTGCCAGGTTTCAGCCTTCAGCTCAAGGCTATGTCTCTCTAAATGGATTATTATGTGGTTATCATAAATACCACATCACTAAAAAGTGAAATCAAAACACAACACACAATTCATGAATATCCTAGTATGGTTTGTTGAAGGTTATGTTACAACTGTCCAGACCTCAGATGGATCATGAGCATAGGTAATGTTGAAAGCTGTTGGAGTCCTCTTGAGCCCTTCCTCTTCAGAAGTATGCATGCTCCTTTGCTACTGTTGAGTTCCTGGTACTCTGCTATCCTGTGAAATACTGATACAAGCTCCAGAAGTCTTTAGTAGCAATACAATCTGAAGTTGAATTACTTTTGTTTATATAGGGAAAAAAAAACATTGCAGGTGTAGTTTATAAATAGTAGTCTTGTGTTTGGTTAGTCTTGAAGATTTGGGAGTGCTATTTGGTCAGGGCACACGTTACTAAGTCTTTTCTGAATTTATGATTTGTCTTTCAGGTAACTCAGATTAAAAGTCAATGGGGGCTCATAAGTTTTAGACTCTGAGAACACTTAGGTATTTCTAAGAGTTACTTTTTTTTTAAATTAGGCAGTTGGGGTTAAGTGACTTGCCCAGGGTCACATAGCTAGTAAGTGTCAAATGTTTGGTCTGAGGCCAGATTTGAACTCAGGTCCTCCTGATCTCACGACCAGTGCTCTATCCACTGTGCCACCTAGCTGCCCCAAGAGTTACTTTGAAATTTAAGTTGATTGATTAATTCCTCACGCATCCACACCAATCTCTTTAGACAACTCTCCCTTTTCTTCCACACCGGAAATAATTTTCGCTGTCTTTAGAATTTTATTATTAGAGCTTCCTTTCATTCCTGAATAATTTCCCTTTAGGATTTTATTCCATTGAATCTAATCTATCCTTTCCCTGAATCCTTTGAAACCTAAACTCCTAGAATCTAGAGCACTTGTCCAGCTAATGTCTTCTTTTTCTGTCTCCTAACCAATATGGAGAGGTTACTTTTCCTCAACTTTTCCATCATTTCTACTTCAGTAACCAGTTCTTCCTAGTTAATGAGAATCAGGTCAGAGAAAGTCATTTCCCTTATTGCTTCTTCCACTTATTACAGAATTAAGTTATAATTATGACAACTCAAGAAATTATTAGCTGGAAATGATTATTTAAAACACTAAGCTAAAATAGGCAGACTCATTCCAATATAACCTGAACTGCTAGAAAGATCAGCTTTCCACAAGGTTATGCTAAATAAAATACACATTTGCTTTAGCAGAGTATTTTTCTTTCTACTTTGGTTTTGTGACTTGGATTTAGATCTTATATTCAGATAGTTTTTAAAAAATGAACTTTGATTTTCCATAAAGCAAAATTTTGAAGAGGAGGCATTCCTCACAAAATAACAGAAATCTCATACCCATCTCATAGGGTTTTTATGAGGAAAGTCCTTTGAAAGCATAAGGCAAAACCTATCATCCATTCATCTCTCTCTCTCCACTTCTCTCTCTCCCTCTCTTTCAATGTGAATCCAAATCTTCTTACTCTGACTACTCTTTATCCATTTAGCAATACTGCCTTCCCAAAGCATTATGTAAACATAGGCTATTATTAATGAAATTGATAATAATAATTTGTTGACAGTGTTCTTAATGGGGAACCAGAAAGTTTTAACTTTCTGAAACTGAAGCATCTAATTGAGAGGCAGTATAGTATGATATGGTGGAAGGTATGGGCTGACCCCTGGCTCTGGTGCCTACTAGCTGAATCATCTTAGACAGTTATTTTACTTTTGGGGCAATGATTTCTTCAATTGTATAATGAAGATATCGAAGATTTGTTGTAGCTCTAGTTCTCATGATCTTCTCTTAAAAGACACGTAGATGTTCAGTCTATGGTCATGTTTGTGCCTACCATAACTTCTTCCAGACTTTGTTGTAGATCCCTCTTCCCCCACCTAAGTCAAGTGGTATAAACTGTCTATCCAAATCTTCTCTGAGGTTTTCTTGACTATGAATGACTTGGAGATGGTAGGACCTACTGGGCTGGAGAAAAACTGTTACTAACACTTAATCCAGAAACATTTGGTCTGAATCCTCAGCTTCTAGTGTTGGCCTGGAAGTAAATAAATCTCTGGGAGTGGATTGGTGAAGCCACCTCACCAAAATAGTGAGGCCATTTTCCTTCCTATCCTCTATAACATGTCAATATAATGCCATAGACTTCTCTTTTCTTTATCTCTGGTTTTAAAGTCAACAAAAACCAAGATACCAGATTGTAAGCATATTGCATGGGAGTCATGAAGCAGTGCCATGCATGTAGAATTGTAGAATTATACAATTTCAGAGTTGTATAGGACCTCCAAGTTCATCTAATTTAACCTTCACTTGAAAGAGAACACACTCTTCAATAAATCTGACAAGAACTCATTCAATTTTTGCTTAAAGACTTCAAGTGTGAGAGAACCTAACACCTCCTTAGGCAGTCTGGTTCCCTTAAATTCTTAGGTTAAATTGCTAGAAATGTTGTCATTCTATGAAGCCTGAATTTTCCTCTCTTGCAACTTTTAGCCATTACTCCTAGTATTGCCTTCTCCTCTGGATCCAAGCAAAACAAGTCTAATACTTTTAACACACGTTAATTCTTCAGTTTCTCAGAGATGTAGATAGTACTTAATAAATCCTTATTGTATTGAAATGAATTAGTAACATCAATATGGTAAAAGAACTTACATTTCTAGGTCATTTCTTGGCTTTGATATCTACTTTATTCTGATAACATGGAGGATGAATTTCTTTATGGGTTTCTGTGGCCAAAGAATTCATGAATTGGCCAATCTATTAGAAATAGAGATTGGAGAGTAGACAGTCTGCTGCTAGACAGTACCTCAACTTTGAATATTTAGGGATTATCATATTAAAGCAATACTATGTGGCTGCAAACTACCACAAACTCTGACTCATCAAAATTGCAGGGTACCCAGGAGGACAATGGAAAATCACTTTTTCTTTTGGGGCAATGATTTCTTCAACTGTATAATAATGATAACTAAGATTCATTCTAGCTTTAATTTCCATGATCTTTTAAAGTATGAGTCTGTCACTGAAAAAACACAAAGATATTTAGGCTACTGTCATTTCTGTGCCTAACATAACTTCTGCCAAGCTTTGTTGTGGATTCTTCTTCTCTCGCCCCCACGCCCCGGTCAAGTGATGCAATGTATCTATGAATCCAAGACTTCTCTGGGGTCTTCTAGACTATGAATGATGCATAGTGTTAGTAGGCTACATATTATCAATAAAGAGTTTTGTTCTAGAAGCACAAAAGATATTATCAAAGATAAGAATGATCAGAAAAGAAAGGCTGCTAATGAATGAATGAATTTAAACGCATTTAAGCACTTATCATATGCCAAGTGTTCTACTTAATGTTAGAGATGGAAATAAAAAATCCAGAGAGTCTTTGCTCTTAACAAACTCCCATTCTAATTGGGGGAGACAACAAAGAAAGAAGGGTTCAGCTGCAGAGCAGATGGCAAGGGCCAAGGGTTCTCAGAGTATACTAGTAGGCCCAGTGATAAGATCCAGTGGTCCTTGGGGCACATTGGCAAGGCAGATAGTAAGACCTGTGAGCTCTCCATCTTTCTAGAAGGGTTATAGGTGGTGATATCTTGCTTATCCAAGCAGCATAAGAAGTTATGTCTGTTGTTAGTGGGCTAGGGAAAGGGCTGGAGGAGCTCAGTCCACATTGTTGGGAAGTGAGAAGTGAGCCTAAGGGTCAGAGTGGATGGGGGGTGGGGTAGGGAGAGGACTCTAGTTTCCCTCCTGAGGGAAGTGAATCAGCATATAGTTAGAAGGGAAAGGGGAAAAGGGAAGAATTAATAAGATTGGGAGAAAGAATTCCTTGCAGTACTTGTTCCTACAGGGTCCTCTTGTGCCCATGAGGTCTGGGCATCAGGTGGACAGGGAAAAGGAGAGAAGAACATTTTATAGCAACTTGGCTCTCAGTGTTTACATATTGACAAGTATACAGACCAAACACTGCATCGTTACCAATGTAATGATGTTAAAATTCTTCAGGAAAATCACCCAGCACTTTGGGTGGGCCTCCTATGGAGCATTTACAGAAGGTCATGGACAAGAATCATAAAGGATAAAAAGAGGCTTATTATATCCATCACTGAAGGTAGTATCAAAATTTATGAGTTCACTGATCTTCGAAGTATATATGTGTATGTAGACATATAGGTATGTATGTATACATGTGTATACATATATATGTGTATGTCTGTTTCTATTTAAAGAGGTGGTGTTTTTCTCTGCCTCCTGCCCTTCATGGCAAATTTCAGGGCACCTTCTGTTTTCCCATAGATTCAAAATAGATGCTCTTACTGCTCATTAGAGAGAGCTTCAAGATGGTTGGAGATCGCAAAGCTGCCCTGCGTCTGTTACAGAGGATAGCATCAGGAGAATGACATGCACTGGAAGGGGGTAGCAGTTCAGGCATCAGCAGCAGAGATGAGCCACAGGGAGCAGCTTACCTCTTCTCTGAGTCTTTTGGGGATTCTTCCAGGATGAAGGGGCTTATCTAACAGCTTTCTCATTCTCTTCCCCCTCCCCTCAGTGATAAGACTTTGGGGAAATTAGAAAAAACCCCTCATCTGGAACAGGCTAGAGAACCTCTGCTATGTTAACTACATGTGGAGTGGGTCATTCATTTCAGATACAAGAAGTTATCACTGAAAAGAAATAGATGCTCCTGGTTTATCTCTCACTTTCAGCTGACTAGTCTGTAAACTTTGTCAGCGTTTGCATTAGGTATTTGTCACCCTCATATGCCATACAAGTAGTAGAATAATATAAATACAGCTTTCAAAAGACAATGTGTCAGAAACATAACTAAATGTGATAGGAAGAGCTTTTGGGGGGACATTTTGACATGTGAGTGACTTAGCAGTAGATAATGTAAATACTGGAACAAATATACTCTTTGTGTTTTCCTGGATTTTTAAAAGTGCTGGTGTCTAGTTTGGATTAAAGTTTGAAAGTGACAACATTTCAAAAGGATCAACAGCACTGGAAAATGTGAATAATTTTGCCTGGGCATTTTTTTTACCGATAATGCTGAGATTCCCTCCCAGCATTCTCTGCGTGATATATTAATGTACAATATGAAAAGCCTTTGGGAAAGATTCTTGAATTCACCCTGACCAAATCTAGAGACCTCTGAAAGGAGATGGCTTGAGGTGAAGAAACTGAGGAAGTTCAGAGTCCTCTTAATTAGTATACAAGGTAAAAGGGTCATTCCAGTTGGACATTAAAACAGCTATTTGAGTGTTTGTAGGTAATGTGTAAGGGGGCAGCTAGGTGGCACAGTGGATAGAGTGCCAGACCTGGAGTCTGGAAGATTCCTCTTGGTGAGTTCAAATCTGGCCTCAGACACTTACTAGCTGTGTGACCCTGGGCAAGTCACTTAACCTTATTTGCCTCAGTTTCTCATCTGTAAAATGAGCTAGAGAAAGAAATGGCAAGCTATTCCAGTATCTTTGCCAAGAAAGTTCCAAATGGGGTCATGAAGAGTCAGACATGACCGAAAAATGACTCAACCACAAGGTGCTGGTTGAAGGGTCTACTCTTGAGGGCCCTCTAGATATGGTTAGGGTGAATTTGTATAGATAAACCCTGGTAGGATTGTTAAATGTGTCTTTATTTTCAAGTCACATCATGTACTTCTATTGATTATATTTGTCTAATTGTCTCCTCCATTAAACTGAGAGCATTTGCTTTGATTATTCATAAGTCTATCCCTTGCAGGTGTTTTAGTATTTTCTTTTTCAAGAGTCACCTCAGGAGCTATACTATTGTTGTAATGATGCTATTGTATTGTGGGAAGGGGGAATAAACAGCATGTCTTCACATCTGTTCTAGTTAGAGCAGACAATGCCTTACTTCCTTCTTTTTTTACCAGCTCTCCCTGCCCTACCACCAATTACAAGTCATTGTTACAAACATATTTGAACCTTCCCTTTTTAAATTGCTTCCATTGCCTTCAATACATCCTAGGAAAACAGGAATCAAGTCATATTTAGGGATAGGGATGGGGCCTAGCCACATAATTTCATTGAGATAGAAAACTTTGAGATTAAAAAAAAAAAGCAAAACCAACCAAACCCTCCACCAATGCAGGTCAGTAACGTCTCTGCCACTTAGTTTTAGAGTTATCCACTCCCCAGAGCATGGCAGGTCACTCAGACAGTATGAATCATAGGCAAGACTTGAATATAGGTCTCCTTGTCTCTCTGTCCACTATACCATCATGCCTTTATGTGCATATGGTATTTATCTATATTTTATATCTACCCTAGTCCCAAATAAAGCTCATGACATGCGGTAGGCACTTGGTACTGTTCGTGGGGTTAATAAATATCCTAAATGTTGGCAATTTTTCACTCTTTGAGGATGTATTTGGTTTTGGGGACCAACTAGATGTCATTCAGAGCTAAATCTGGTGAATAAGGTGGGGCATAAACATGGAGAATACTGTTTTTGGTTAAAGCTGAAGAATGACTAAAAGTAAAGGCAGTGATTTGTCTTGTGCTGTATATGAAGCTCTGAAAGCCAGTCCCAAAGAGCATATTCATTCATAATTCCCATCCTGCCAGCATCCTTAGAGCAGGTATATACACACATAAACATACATATGGACACACAAATTTGTGTGAAAAGGGCTATTTGAGACAGCCTAGTCTATGTTTTTGTAATGGCACCTAGTATTATAACCTCATAGATTTAGAGCTGAAAACAACCTTACTGGACATCAGATCCATCCTTTGAAACTGGGGCTAAGGTTAAATAACTCGCCCAGGATCACAGCCGTTTTGAGAGCTCCAGACATAACAATGCTATGAGAAACACGAAGACTGCTCTTTCTTTTCTTATCTCACTAGAGGACCCAGTGTAAATTATTCACAGGCCTTTAGAACAGTTACTTAAATTGCAGACTATCAATCAATTAATCAACAAGCATTTATTAAGCACTTACTATGTTCCAGGCACTATACAATGGCCAGGAAGTTAACATCACAATGTGAGCAGTCCATTCATACTGTCATTGGTATCCCTCCAAGCCTGCAAGTAACTGTAGCTCCATCCCTGCCTAAGCCTGATATTATATTGCTATTCATCTTTTAAAAAAATAACTGTAATTTTCCAATAACTCCCCCGAGGTAGTATGGTAGATAGAGTGCTAGGCCTGGAGTCAGGAAGACCTAGGTTCAAATCTACCCTTAGACACTTATAAGCTGTATGCCTTTGGGCAAATCACTGTACCTCTGTTTGCCTCAGTTTCTTCATCTATAAAATGGGGCTAATAATAGCACCTACCTCCCAGGGTTGTTGTGAGGATCAAATGAGATAATAATTGTCAAGGGCTTAGAACAGTGCCTGGCACATAGGAGGTGCTATATAAATTTGAGGGAGCTAAGTGGTACAGTGGATAGAGTATCAGCTCTGATGTCAGGAGGACCTGAGTTCAAATCTGGCTTCAGACACTTGCTGTTTGACCCTGGGCAAGTCATTTAACCCTGTTTGCCTCAGTTTCCTCATCTGTAAAATGAACTGGAAAAGAAAATGGCAAGCTATTCCAGTATCTTTGACAAGAAAACCCCAAATGGGGTCATGAAGAGTCAGAAATGACACAACAACATAAACTTATCATTATTGTTACTTTCATTAAATAGAATTTTCCTTTGTAACATAAGCAATTAAGCAAAAATAGATCAACATAAGGATCATGCCTAATAATATGTAACTCATTTTGCACTTATGTTCCACCCCATCTCCAAAGAGAGATGGGATATTGCCACACATCCTCAAGGGGCAAAGAGAGTGAACATTGGATTTTCTTTGCCAGTGTGCACCAACATTTAAGACACAAGCTTGCATTTAATGGAAGGTCAAGTGGCTTTTAGAAAATTAGAAGCAATTGCTCTTATTTAGGTAGTTCTTCTGATGGGTGAGGGAAGTTCCTTGTTGAGATGTTATAATCACATTAAGGGTGAGTTCTTTTGATATTTGGATATTTAGATATTTCTTATGAAAATATGAAGCAATAATGTTGACACTAAGAATGTGACACAAATGAGATTCATTTGCTAGTGGTGTATATAATTGAATTCTGCCAGTAACAAGCAATTTTTCATTGAAAGAGAGTGTCAATGGAAGTATTTAGGAAGGGGTTAAATGGAATGTTAAAAGATCAAGGGAGGCTCTGTAGTATAATGGAGTCAAAAGAGTTCTATATTTGTAGTCAGAGGATGATTGAATTTAAATCATGACTTTGTTATTTCGTATCTGTGTGACCTTCACCTTTCTGGGTCTCAATTTCTTTACTGTAAAATTCCTGAGTTGGGATGTCCACCCAGTCTTTCATATTTCATACCTAAAACTAGTATGTTCCCTGATTTCCTGCAGCTATAACGGGAGTAACAATAAGCTTCACCCCCATGGATGGATTAGATAATGAGAATAGACTAGATAGATTGAGTAGAAAGTATATGGCCCAGATGACTCTACATAATAGATATTTGAAGATGCTTATATCTTCTCTTGGTAAAGTACTATCATCAGAGGTATCTAAGGAGACTCTGATATTCTTGGTAGAAATAGGGCAGCTAGGTGGTACAATAGAAAAGGTGCTGGGCCTAGAGTCAGGAAGACTCCTCTTGGTGAGTTCAAATCTAGTCTCAGACACTTACTGGCTATGTGATCCTGGGCAAGTCACTTCACCCTGTTTGACTCAGTTTCCTCATCTGTAAAATGAGCCAGAGAAGGAAATGGCAAATTACTCCAGTATTTTTGCCAAGAAAACCCCAAATAAGGTCACAAAGAGTTGGACACGCCTGAACAACAACAACAACAAAATAGGAGGGTACTATCAGCACCATGGTCAGGGGTAGACAGCTCTGTAACTACTGAAAAGGCTACTTTGCTCTGTTATGCAATGTTATTATGACAGTGGTAGTGTCTGCTGCCAATAATTAGACTGGTTGTAATTGTGGAACTTTTTGGAGATTTGGTTGTTTGTGAAGAGAGATTCAGGCTCATGTAACCCTCTAGGGCACAAGAAGAACAGGGCTGAATTGTGAGATCCCCTAGAGATTTCCCTGAGGTGAACATCTCTGTGTTCTTTCCTCATTATACTGACCTATGAAAAGGTCTATAGGGAGTTCTTTGTTGTGTTTGTTGTGCCCCCCCTGGATTCTTTGTAGGTCAAGGCTACTGGAGTACTCTTGGTAGCTCCCCTGGGGCAGGGCATGTGGGAGCTTTGAGGAACAGACAAGTTTGTGATGATAAAGTTTTCCTGAGGCATCTCTACTCCCTGTTTGATATAACAACTATCTGAGACTCTCCTCATCAATGCTGGACTGTATTTGAAAGCTACAAACTATAACACAAAGTCTCCTTCTATAAAGCAAATCATTTCCCCTGATTTATTATTTTTATTTTTGGTAAATTCACATTTTAATGTTTTGGCTTTGCTTAAAGCATAATACACTTTAGAGATGGAATCTGATTTAGTGGATTGCACATTGGACTTGGAGTCAGGAAGACCTGAATTCTAATCCTGCCTGAGACAGTGCATAGCTGTGTGCCCCTGGACAAATTGCTTAACCTCTTTCCACCTCAGTTTCCTCATCCATAAAAGGGAGATAATAATACCACTTACCTCATAGGTTGTTGTGAGATAATATATAAGATATGATAATACATGTAAAACAATGCATATGTTATATTGTCATGTAAGATATGATGAGATGACACATACAAATAACTTAAAGCACCATGTAAATGTTAGCTATTTATTATATCTATACTTGGAGATGCAGAGTGGTAGAGGGAGATAGAATACTTGACCTGTAGTAAGGAAGACCTTTCAATATAGCCTGCGACACTTATTAGCTGTGGGACTATAAGTAAGTCATTTAATTTTTCTCAATCTTAGCTCACTCATCTGTAAAAAAAAATAATAATATCTATATAACCTACACCACAGAGTTGTTGTGAGGTTCAACGAGATGTGTGTAAATTTTCTAACAAACTTGAAAATGACATTTAAATATCTACTGGGAAGCTAGGTGAAGCAGATAGAGCACCTGGCCTTGGAGTGAGGAAGCCTCATCTTCCTGAGTTCAAATATGGTCTCACACTTGCTAGCTGAATGACCCTGGGCAAGTCACTTAACCCTGTCCTCAGTTTCCTCATCTGTAATCTGATCTGAAGAAGGAAATGGCAAACCACTCCAATATCTTCGCCAAGAAAACCCCAAATGGGGTCACAAAGAGTTAGACATGATTGAAATGTCTGAACAACAACAAATAAGTACTATTACTAGCTTTGATATTTGAGAGATTTTTTTTTATCTCATTGGAGCGACTACTCATTACACTGACCTAGACACAGAATACTCATAATTCCTTATACCATGCTATTCTTGTCAATTTCCCTTCATAAATCCTAGGATTCCATAAATCTGGACATTGTACATCTGCACAATAAGTATAAAAGCTTATTGCAGGGGGAAAGATGAGTCAGCTATTATGCTGACAGATTGGAGAATGGATATTCGAGGCAATGGGTCTTGAATAGTGCTTCTCTATAGAAAGGAAATGAAGTACTGTTCTTGGAGTTGGAGCAGAGAGTGTTAGGCACTTTTTTTTTTTTAAGCTACAAAAGCCTAGGAAAGTCATATCCATTATATGCACATCTAAGTCTTAGCCTCAGATTCGAAGTGTGTTCAATTTAATCTTTATTTAAAGCTTGGTGAATGACTGAGCAGAGCCATTTACCTTCAATCTCCTGAATTTCCATTTTGTGATCTAATCCACTGAGACAAGGCACTCTATTACCCTGGGGCAAATGAGATTTAGGTGTAGTTTTGATCACACACCTTAAAGGCAAAATACATCCTAGAGAGGTGTGGTGTGATTCAGTGAAGTGAGAAAATTGTGCTCATATGCCCAGAGGGTGATGAAGGAGAGCAGGATATTTAAAGGGTTTAAAGAAAGGAGCCTGCTCAAGAGAGAATTTATAAACTCTGCAAGATTCTGAAGCCCACTTGGAATGAAACCAGAAAGGACAGGTGCACCTATGGCCTTCTTACTAAAAATCTTCACAGATGTTTCCTATCAGTGCTGGTGTTATTGCTTTTCTTATATTTAGCACAGAAAATTATAGTAGCTATTGGTGGAACAGGTGAACATGTGTGGAAGGCATATCTCGCACATTTCAGATTTGGAAGCAGTTATCAATTATTTTCCCTCATAAATACAGTTCCTAAATATAATTATAGGAAGGGCAAAAGGATTTTAATAATAATAAAAAGTTAACTCTGTTAGGTGCTAAGGACTGTAAGTAGATGACAGTAGGAAAACTTAGGCCAGGAAATAAAATGCCTGGAATTGAAATATTTGCTAGCAATTATCTTACTGGGATTGAGTTACCTCCTCCTCCCATCCCTCTCCCCTATAGTGAGCACAATTTGTGTCTTCCTGGCAAGTGCTATCTCCAGCCTCCCTTTCTTTACCTTCTTCCTTTCTTTCCCCTCTTCCTTCTTGTACCTCTCCTCTCTCATCTCTCATTTCTCTCTCAACTTTTTTTTTAAAGAAATGTACAGAAAATGGAACCAAGGAAAGGGAACAGAGAACAAATACATAAAATTGTGGCATGGTCCTATAAAATAGTACTGGAATGCTAAAGCTCAGAAGGAATTGAGACAGGAGAGAGAGACTAAAGAAAAAAGGATCTTTTTAAAAAAAAAAGTTATACTGCAGGGGCAGCTAGGTGGCGCAGTGGATAGAGCACCGACTTTGGAGTCAGGAAGACCTGAATTCAAATCTGGCCTCAGACCAAACATTTGACACTTACTAACTGTGTGACCCTGGGCGATTCACTTAACCCCAACTGCCTTAAAAAAAAAAAGTTATACTGGGGGAAAAAAGGAGGATCAAAGAAGTTTGCTTGAGGTGGATGAGATGATGATGATGATGGCTGATAATGGAGAGGAGGACCTCACTTGTTACTTTGCTTCTGTTTTTTTTTCCTATAAAGAACTATATAATGTTCATGAGGGAACAAAAATAATTAATGGAGAGATGATACCCCTGATAAGTAAGGAGATAGCAAGAAAGCTAGGTGGTGTAGTGGATAGAATGCCAAGCCTGAAGTCAGAAAGGCTCAATTGGTGATCAGTGAAATGATTTATAATGTTATTTTAAGAAAGAAGGGGGTTTTCAATAGTAAAAGCATAATTGGCTGTTTCACATCCTACCTCTCTCTCAATTATCTTCACTTAAGATTAACCCTAGTAACTACTCCTATGCTGCATTAAGGATGGTGAAGCAGGTGGATAGAGCACTGGGTTGGAATCAGGAAGTTTCATTTTCATGAGTTCAAATATAACCTCAGACACTTACTAACTGTGTGACACTGGGCAAATCACTTAACCCAACTTGCATCAGTTTCCTCATCTATAAAATGAACTAGAGAAGGAAATGGCAAACCACTCCAGCATCTTTGCCAAGAAAATCTCAAATGGGGTCACAACTGAAATGACTGAACACAACAACATTGAGTTACTAGTCACCATACAGCAGATACAAAAGAAAAAGTCATAGCCTTTGTCTTCAAGGTACTTGCAATCTAACTGTGGTGACAAGACATACATAAATGACTTTAAAACACTTATAAAGTATCAACAAGCATAAATTAAAATAGTATAATGACTGAATGACAACAGGGACAAAGCATCTAGTTGCCCTTGATGAATTAATTCAAATCGTCTGGTCGCCAGATGAATTACATTCCCAGGTCCTGGAAGAACCAGTAAATGTGGTTGCTGAGCCACTGTCAGTAATATTTAAAACATCATGGAAATGGGAGAAGCACCACAAGATTGGAGAAAGGAACTTTTTTTTTAACCTTATTTTCAAAAAGGGGAAGAAAACAGAGTCTGAAATTTTGAGTTCTATGAACTTGACTTTGTTTTCTGGGAAAATTCTAGAAAGGATTGTTTTGTGTTGTTTGGCAAACATCTCTAGGGAAGTGGTGATTGCTGAGAATAGACACAGTTTCATCAACTACAGATCATTTCAGACTATCCTAATTTCTTGTTTTGGTAGAATTAATAAACTAGTAGCTGAATGGAATGCTGTGGATATAGCTTAATTAGATTTTTTTTAAGCAAAGTTTTTAACAAAGTATCATATGAGATTCTTGTGGAGAAGATTAAGAGATATGGGTTAAACAATAAAACATTTAGATGGATTCAGAAATGATTGGATGGCTGGACTCAAAGTGTGGTTGTAAATGATTCAATGTCAACATAGCAGGAAGTCTCTAGGAAAATTTTCAGGGATTTGTGCTTGGTCCTATGTTGTTTAACATTTTTATCATTGATATGGAGAAGGGTAATCTGTTCATCATATTTGCAAATAGCACTAAACTGGAAGACATTGCTAATATAATAGATCATTGATGCCAAACTCAAATAGAAATGGGGACCACTAAATCATTCCTAAGGATCTCTGTGTACTGCATATTGATTTATAAAACCATAAATGTTTCTATGTTTCTTTTTAAAATTAATACACCAACACATTAAAGTCAGATGGGAATTACATTTTAATGTAGTTTGAGGCCATATCTGGGAATGTTTTGGGCTGTGTGCAGCTTGTGGGAGAAGTATTTCACACCTCTGCAATAGATGCTAGAGACAGGATTCAAAAAGATCTTCAAAAAGAAAGGTTAGTGTTTTGGGCAGAATCTAATTAGATGGAATTCAATAGGGATAAATGTAAATATTGCATTTGAGAACAAAAAAATCAACTTCATGAGTATAATATGGGACACATGGTTAGACAGCTGTTGTAAAAAAGATATGGGCATTTTGGGTGGATTGTAACTCAACATGAATCATCAGTATAATGTAGCAACCAAAAAAGCAAATATGATCTTTGATGACTACATCAAGGAAGACATAGCTCAGGGCAGCTAGGTGGCATTGTGGCCACCTAGCGCCAGCCCTAGATTCAGGAATACCTGAGTTTATATCTGACCTCAGACTCTCACTAGGTGTATGAACCTGGGCAAGTCACTTAATTCCAGTTGCCAGAAAGAAAGAAAGATATAGCTTCTAGGAATAGAGAGATGATAGTCATAGTGTACTCTGACCTCATCTGGAGTTTTGCATTCGGTTCTGGGTGCCACAGCTTAAGAAGGACATTGATAAGTTGAAGTGTGTCCAGAGTAAAGCAACCAAGATGGTGAAAGGCCTTGATTGTGTGACATAAGGATCAGTTGAAGGAACTGGCCATGTTTTTCTAGAGAAGGGAAGACTCAGAGGTGACATCATAGCTCTCATGTAGAGAATGGATTTGTTCAGCATGGCCCCAGAGGATAGAATCAGAAGCAATGGGTGGAAGTTGTAAAAAGGATAATTTAGGTTTGATGTTAGGGTGGTGTCTGTAAGGTGGATTTGTTTTTCTTTCAAGATACTAGTTCCCAGGATTCATGGCCATAAACAATCTACTAGTTCCCAGGATCGTGGCTTGTAAATAACCTCACTGCGCTTGTGTATCACTATGTAACCAAGTTAATATAAGCATTTGAGCTTAAATTGTAAAAGCATACTGCTCCTGTTCTATGCTAAGTCATCATAATATTGTTAAAGTTAATGTAAACTTGGGAGGCTACTACTGGCAAATTGACTTCTTTGTTTGCTCCTCTATAAATCAAGTGAGCACTGGTCAGTAAGTGGGGAATGTGAATGCTGTGCATGTCTTGACCAGCTCCCATTGAGACTTAGGTGAATGTTGTAGGAGTTTGAGTGCCTACTCTTAATTCTTGCTAGCCCCTGTGAGAAGAGTGATTGAGAGGAAGAAAGTAAATAACCCCTTATTATGTCTTCTTATTATGCTGTCCTTCTGGCTGCCCAGATCAAGAATGAACCTGCTAGAAGCTCCCATGTTACAAATGGCATAGTTGAGTAGGATCTTTCCGAAGGCAAGGAGAGTATGGGGTTTATTGAGATGAGGATAGCTGTCCCCAGGTGGTACCTGGTTAGTGTGTTGTTTATTGCCATGGTCCTATGGATCCTTCCCCAGAAGTAGGAGGATGTGTCCCCCACCCCCAGAGGCTTTGAGGAAACTTTTATTATTTTTTATTATTTATTATTATTATTATTATTAATTATTATATTTTATTTATTTTTAGTTTTCAACATTCACTTCCATTAGATTTTGAGTTTTTAATTTTCTCCCCTTCTCCTCCTCCCCCCTCCCCAAGATGGCATGTGATCTGATATAGGTTCTACTTATACATTAGTATTAAACATATTTTTACACTAGTCATAATGTAAAGAATAATTAGAACTAATGCAAGAAACCATGAGAAAGAAGAAACAAAACAAAACAACAAAAGAAAAGTAGAGCAAATATTATGCTTCTCTCTGCATTCAGACTCCAAAGTTCTTTCTCTGGGTGTAGACAGCATTTTCCATTGTGAGTCTTTGGAGTTGTCTAAGATCCTTGCATTGTCTAGAAAATCTAGGTCTATCAAAGTCAGTCTTCACACAATGTGGCTGTTACTGTGTACGATGTTTTTCTGGTTTTTAAAAAACATATTGTAGGATTATAGTTCTTAATCCACTCTGCTATCTGTTTCTGTTTTATGAGAGAGTTCATCCCATTCACATTCACAGTTATGATTACTATCCATGTCTTTCTCTCCATTCTATTCCCCCCCCCACTTTATGCTTTTCTCTCTCCTTTCTCCCTCTCCCTCCTCACTAGAGTTGTGCTTTCAACCTCCCTCAGTCTGCCCTCCCTTCTATCAGCCCCCTCTTTTTTCTTCCTCTTTACCCTTACTACTTATTCCCTCCCTTCTATTCACCCCCTCCCTTTTCTTTCCCCTTTCCCCTCCTATTTCCTTTAGGGTAAGTTAGATTTCTATATGAAACTGATTGTTATTCCCTCTTTGAGGCAAATCTGATGAGAGTAAGGTTCAAACAATGCTCATCTCCCTCCCTTCTTTCCCTCTACTGTAATAGGTATTTTTTGCCTTTTCATCTGCCTTGTCTTTTTTTCTTTCCTCTTCTCCCAGAACAATCTCTTTTCACCACTTAATTAGATATTTTATCATCACACCACTCAATTTATACTCACGTAATAATGATACAGTTCTCAAGAGCTACAAGTGTCATCTTCTCTTATAGGAATGTAAACAATTTGCCCTTATTAATAATATGTTTTTTCTTTCCTGTTTACCTTTGTATGCCTGTCTTGAGTCTTGTATTTAAAGATCAAATTTTCTATTGAGCTTTGGTCTTTTCATCAGGAAGATTTGGAAGTGCCCTATTTCACTGAATATCCACCTTTTCCCCTGAAAGATTGTGCTCAATTTTGCTGGGTAGTTGATCCTTGGTTGTAATCCAAACTCCTTTGCTTTATGGAATATTGTATTCCAAGCCCTACAATCTTTTAATGTGGAAGTTGCAAGGTCCTACGTAAGCCTGACTGTGGTTCCATGACATTTAAATGGTTTCTTTCTGGCTGCTTGCAGTATTTTCTCCTTGACTTGGTAATTTTGGAATTTGGCTACAATATTCTTTGGTGTTTTTAACTTGGGGTTTCTTTCAGGAGGTGAATCGCTGGATTCTTTGGGTGATGATTTTACCTTTTGGTTGTAGGACCTCAGGGCAGTTTTCCTTGATGATTTCCTGAAAGATGCTGTCCAGTCTCTTTTTTTCATCATGGTTTTCAGGTAGACCAATAATTTTTAAATTGTCTCTCCTGGATCTATTTTCTAGGTCAGTTGTTTTACCAATGAATACTTTATGTTTTCATTTATTTGTTTCATTCTTTTGTTTCTGTTTGACTGATTCTTGATATCTCATAGAGTCATTAGCTTCCACTTGCCCAATTCTAATTTTTAGCATTTTCTTCTATTAGATTTTGTACCTCCTTTTCCATTTGGCTCATTTTACTTTTTAAGGAATTCTTCTCTTCAGTGAGTTTTTGTACCTCCTTTTCCATTTGGCCAATTCTACTTTTTAAGGAGTTGTTTTCTTCAGCGCATTTTTTCTTCATTTGGCCAATTGTATTTTTTAAAAACTTGTTTTCTACAGTCAACTTTTGTCCTCCTTTTCCAAGCTACTGACTGTCTCTGGCATACCTCTCATTTCTTTTCCCAATTTTTCTTCTACCTCTTTTATTTGACTTTTAAAATCCTTCTTGGACTCTTCCAAGAAGGCTTTTTGGGCTTGAGACCAATTAATATTCCCCTTTGAGGTTTTGGATGTGGGTATATAGATAATGTTATCCTCTTCTGAATTTGTACCTTGATCTTCCCTGTCCCCATAATAAGAATTTATGGTCTTTGTCCGTTTCTGCTTTCTGTTCATGGTGGTTGCCTATTTCCTGACTTTTAAAAAAACAAGTGAGCTCTCCTGTTGGAGCACAAGGGGCACTGACCCAAGCTCCTTGTGCTAGGAGTTTGGGACCTGGTCACTGGCTTTGTGTGCTGGGGCCTCAAGTGCTGGCATCTTGAGGCTGTAGGGGTCTGGCCACTTACTTGGTGCTGAGCTGACATCAGCGACCCTGGCGGTCTCAGGGTGGAGGTGGGGAGTCTGGCCCTTGGAGGATGCCTATTTACGTGGGCTTCTTTAAAGCACTCAAATGTTTGTCTTCTGGAAGATGTCTGCCAGCCTGGAGCTTTGCCTTCTAGAGTTATGCTTCCTGGAGTTGTGCTGAGGCATACCAGTTTTAAATTGGTTTATGATGCCTTTTCCCCCAGTTTATACTGGTTTAAACTGGTTTTTGGGTGGTTTGAACTGATTTTTGCCATTTTGAAATGGTTTATACTGTTTTTTCCAGTTTATACTGGCTTGAACTGGTTTTGGGCAGTTTGAACTGGTTTTTCCAGGTTTGAACTTGTTTTGGGTGGTTTGATCTGATTTTCAGGGTTTAGAATATTTTTTGGGCTGTTTAAAACTGGTTTTGAGTGATTCTAACTGGTTTTTGCCCTTTTAAACTTGTTTATACTGTTTTTTCCAGTTTATGCTGGTTTTGGCCATTTTTAACTGGTTTATATTGGTTTTTTCAATTTCATGCCGGTTTGAAATAGTTTTTTTCCTGTTTGAACTGCTTTTTTTCTGGTTTAAACCTGTTTTGGGTTGTTTGAACTAGTTTTTTTCCTATTTGAACTGGTTTGGTTTGAACTGGTTTTGAGCAGTTTGAACTGGTTTTTCCTGGTGGTTTTGGGCAGCTTTATTTCTTTTAATTTTTTTAGATAATTTATTTTATAATTAATAATTTAATTATTTTAGATAATTAGTTTTCAACATTCACTTCCATAAGATTTTGAGTTTTTAATTTTCTCACTCTCCCTCTCTTCCTCCCTTCCCAAGATGGCACGTGATCTGATACAGGCTCTACTTGTGCATTCGTATTAAACTTATTTTCACTTTAGTCATGATGTAAAGAAGAATCAGAACTAATGGGATGAACCACAAGAAAGATGAAACAAAACAAAGCAACAAAAGAAAAGAAGAGCAAATAGGATGCATTCACCTGCATTCAGATTCCAAATTTCTTTCTCTGGTTGTAGACAGCATTTTCCATTGTGAGTCTTTTGGACTCATCATAGATTCTTGCATTGCTGAGAAGAGCTAAGTTTATAAAAGTCAGTCACTGCAAAATGTGATTGTTACTATGTACAATGTTCTCCTGGTTCTGCTCATTTCACTCAGCATCAGTTCACATACGATTTTTTCTTTTTGGTGAGGCAGTCAGGGTTAGGTAACTTGCCCAGAGTCACAGCTAGTAAGTGTCAAGTGTCTGAGGTCAAATTTGAACTCAGGTGCTCCTGACTCCAAGGCCAGAGCACTATCCACTGTACCACCTACCTGCTCCAAGTTCATAAGTCTTTCCAGGTTTTTCTGAGTTGGCTTGCTCATCATTTCTTATAGCACAATAGTATTCCATTACATTCATATATCACAACTTGTTCAGTCATTCCCCAGTGGATAGATATCCCTTCAATTTCTAATTCTTTGCTACCACAAAAGAGCTGCTATAAATATTTTTGTCCATGTGGGTCCTTTTCATGTTTTTATGATCTCTTTGGGATACAGACCTAGTAGTGGTATTGCTGGGTCAAAGGGTATGCACAGTTTTATTGCCTTTTGGGCATAGTTCCAAATTGTTCTCCAGAATGGTTAGATCAGCTCACAATTCTACCAACAATGCATTAGTGTTCCAGTTTTCCCACATCTTCTCTAACATGTATCATTTTCCTCTTTTGTCATGTTAGCCAGTCTGATAGGTGTGCTGTGGTACCTCAGAATTGTTTTGATTTCCATTTCACTAATCAATAGTGATTTAGAGCATTTTTTCATATGACTATAGATAGCTTTAATTTCTTACTCTGAAAATTGCCTATTCATATCCTTTGACCATTTATCAATTGGGGAATGACTTGTATTCTTATAAATTCGACTTAGTTCTTTATATATTTTAGAAATGAGGCCTTTATCAGAGACACTGACTGTAAAAATGGTTTCCCACTTTTCTGTTTCCTTTCTAATCTTGGTTGCATTGGCTTTGTGCGAAAACTTTTCAATTTAATGTAATTAAAATAATCCATTTTGCATTTCATAATGTTTTCTATCTCTTGTTTAGTCATAAATTCTGCCCTTCTCCATAGATTTGACAGATAAATTATTCCTTGCTCTCCTAGTTTGCTTATAGTATCAGTCTTTATATTTAAATCATGTACCCATTTTGACTTTATCTTGGTATAGGGTGTAAGATGTTGGTCTATGCCTAGTTTCTGCCATATTATTTTCCAGTTTTCCCAGGAGTTTTTGTTAAATAGTGAGTTTTTATCCCAGAAGCTGGAGTCTTTGGATTTATCAAATAGTAGATTGCAGTAGTCATTGACTATTGTGTCTTGTGTACCTAACCTATTTCACTGATCCACCACTCTATTTCTTAGCCAGTAGTTCTGATGATTGCTGCTTTATAATACAATTTAAGATCTGGTACAGCTAGGCCATCTTCCCTTGCATTTCTTCATTAATTCTCTTGATATTCTGAACCTTTTGTTCTTCCAGATGAATTTTGTTATTTTTTTTTCTAGCTCTATGAAATAATTTTTTGGTAGTTTGATAAGTATGGCACTGAATAAGTAATTTAATTTAGGTAAAATCATCATTTTTATTATATTAGCTATGCTTACCCATGAGCAACTGATATTTTTCCATTTATTTAGATTTGACTTTATTTGTGTGAAAAGTGTTTTGTAATTGTGTTCATATAGTTCCTGGGTTTGTGAACTGGGCAGGTGAACTCCCAAGTATTTTATAATATTTATAATAACTTTAAATGGAATTTCTCTTTCCATTTCTTGCTGTTGGACTTTGTTAGTAATATATAGAAATGCTGATAACTTATGGATTTATTTTATATCTGCAACTTTGCTGAATTTGTTTTTTATTTCAAGTAATATTTTACTTGATTCTCTAGGATTCTCTAAGTATACCATCATATCATCCGCAAAGAGTGACAGTTTTGTTCCTTCTTTGCCTATTCTAATACCTTCAATTTCTTTTTCTTCTCTTATTGCTAAAGCTAACGTTTCTAGTACCATATTGAACAATAGTGGTGATAATGGACAGACATCCTTGTTTCACCCCCAATCTTATTGGAAATGCTTCTAGCTTATCCCCATTACATATGATGCTTGCTGAAGGTTTTAGGTAGATGTTACTTATCATTTTAAGGAACACTTTGCTTATTCCTATTTTCTTTAGTGTTTTTCATAAGAATGGGTGTTGTATTTTGTCAAATGATTTTTCTGCATCTGTTGAGATAATCATATGATATCTATTAGTTTTTTTTGTTGTTGTTATGGTCAATTATGGTGATAGTTTTCCTAATATTGAACCAGCCCTGCATTCCACATAAATCCTACCTGGTCATAGTGTGTTATCCTCAAGATAAGTTGTTGTAACCTCTTTGCTAATATTTTATTTAAAATTTTTGCATCTATATTCATTAGGGAAATTGATCTATAATTTTCTTTCTCTGTTTTGACTCTTCCTGGTTTAGATATCAGTACCATATTTGTATCATGACATGACATTTTTAAGTTTAATTTGCATCATTAATATTTTCTCCATCCCTTTCTTAAGTCTAGACAATCAATAAAACAACAAATCCATTTCTGATTTGTAGTGTTTGCCAATTTCTGAGATATAAATGCTTACACTGAAAACTTAACAATAGCTCCTAAGAGCCATTTGAGTGGGTTTTCATGCACCTCTGTTTGCTTTACCTCTGTGCCTGTTACATTTTGTTGTATGGTCTTTTCCACCCTTTCTCAAATTATATCATTAATGTACTTATCTGTTTATAATATAGATCCTCCTAGTAGAATGTAAACTCCTTAAGGAACATCACTTAAACATCTCATATGACAGTGGTGCTGATAGATATACACAAAAATCATCATGAAAAGAATTACTATTTTTGTGCCAATATAGGTTGTGGAGGATTAGATGTAGAGAAATTCTACAAAGAAATTCTTAAATCCCTCCAAATGAAATTCTTTGATATTCAGTGACCTCAGTGCAAAGGTAGGTAGGAGAGGAGAGTGACAAATGTATTGTAAAATATATTTGGAGAATAAAAAACAAGAGAGGCTAAACATTTGTAGACTCTACAGAAGTCTCATGATTCTTTATGAGCATTATTTTTGAGAAAAGAATTGGAAACTGTGTTATGCACAAAATAAAATCATAAAAATGTTACTGATTATAGTTTAACAAATAGGAAATGATCCATCACTGATGTGGGGTTCATTCCTGAATTATGTTTTGTGGCATAGTCATAATAATAATAATAATAATAATAATAATAATAATAATAATAATAGTAACTAACATTTATAAAATTCTTACTATGTGCCAGCTACTGTTTTAAGAGCTTTACAATTAAGATCTCATTTGCTTCTCACAACAACCCTGGGAGGCAGGTGCTGTTATTATCCCCATTTTGCAGATGAGGAAACTGAAACAAGCAGAAGTTAACATGACTTGCTCAGGGTCACACAGCTAGGGAGTGTGTGAGGTTGGATTTGAACTCATGTTTCTGACTCCAAGCCTAGTGCTCTATCTGCTCCAGCAAACTGCCCCTATGATATTACTTTGTTAAGGAAAATTTTAGAAAAGTACAATGCCTGTTCCTCATCTTCTTTATAGTCTAGTAGTAGGGTAGAACATAGGCTCCCTATATCATTATCATATCAACTCAAATCCCACTTAATGAAACCTTTCACTTCAGCCCATATAGACCATCTGGTTCACGGTAGAGCACACATCCAGTCATATGTCTCTTAATGAAGAAGACTCATGTCAGTAACATGCTTCACTGTCAAAGAGTTTGTTCACAGATATAGAAATAACACAGGTGACCAAGGGATGACTTCTAGGGCTTCGGCCTTTCTTTGGGGGTCCAGTCCCTAAGACAGCATTACTACTTCCTCCTCATTCTTCTCCCCTTCTAAACCTCACTCAACTTTCCTGTTTACTCAATATACTGCTGTTCATTTAGCTTCTGTCTTGGTGTCTTCCACTGATGATGCTACCTTTGCCTTAGTCTCTGCTGTTTTCTCCTTTCTATCAACTGATTCCACTTTAGCCTTGACCTATCTTGAATCATTACTGCTTCTACCTTCATCATCACTATAGCCTCCACAGCTGCTTCCACTGAAGTCACCTGACCTGCTGTTGTAAACCCCCTCGGGTAGATGTTTAGGACAAGTGGCTTTAGCTGGAGCATCAAAGGAACACAAAGTAACCATAAGTTTCTCCAGGGTAGCAATAGGCTGGACATGACTGGTGATGAAGCCATTGCTCACGAACATATATTGAAATACTGGGAAAAAGTTAAATCAGAGAAACAGTCTAAGGACCTTAGGGACAAAGCCAGAGATTTGAGTGGAGAGGCAGAGTATAATTGAGCTGGACAGAAGGAAATGAGAACAGAGATGTAACTAGTCATTTCAGTGCCCAGGGAAACCTCCACCTGCAATGAGCCCTATTACATGGAGCAAGTAGCAGAGAACACCCTCTCAAATCAACTGCATTATATGAAAACAATACATGAAGTTATTAAGGTAAATTCAGTTGGATAGTGTAGGAGATGGAATTTCTAAGTTGGAAGGGGCCTTAGAGATCATCTGGTCTAACTCATGAAATTTAGAGAACCGTGCCTCCCATATAGCTTGTGAGAGGAAACATAATACTGGGATTATTAACATTCCTTTATAGAGAAAGTGTTACTGCTTTTGCAGGGGGTGGGCATGAGAATGGTCCTCCTGAAAAGGACAAAGGGGAAGGGAAGCCCTCTGATAGAGATGGGTGAGATGGAGTGGAAGAAGAGAGAGGCTAAGTAAATAGGTAAATAAGTAGTCCAATGTCTCTACAACTACCCAGAACCTGAATATTCTTTCCTCTGCTCTTTGGTCAGTGTTTGAACTTAAGTTCCTTTCTCCACCTACTCTAGAAAAGGAGTATATGAGTTTTGAACCATCTAAATTTTCTGCCCCAAAGCAAAGCCCTGATTACCCTTCCTTAGTTATACTCTGAACAGGAAAATGGAACGAAAGACAAAAGCGTTAGAGCCAGAGCAGAGAACCTTAAAAGAATGACCAGATAGTCTGAGGAAAGTTGAAGAGTGACTGGGATTATCACCTTTTAAAAAAAATTTTTATTTTTTGGCAATTGGGGTTAGAAGTGACTTGCTCAGAGTCACACAGCTAGTAAGTGTTGAGTGTTTGGTCTAACGTCAAATTTGAACTCAGGTCCTCCTGACTTGAGGGCCAGTGCTCTATCCACTGCACCACCTAGCTGCCCCAATTAACACCTTTTATTTTGCTGTTCCAGACCTGTGATTTCATTGGTGGAAGGATTCCTTCTACCAAAACAGAATGGCAATGCTTCTGCAATTTGTAGTCTTAGAAAGTGCCTATGTGTACTGGGAGATCAAGTGACTTGCCCAGAATCAGAGAGTGAGTATGGATCAGAGGAGGTATTTGAAATTAGACCTTCCCTACTTGGAATTTTATCATCTCTGTGTTACATGGTCTCTGAGAAGTAAATACCTTTTGACATATGGTGTGGGTCTATTATAGGATCATAGATTTAGAGATATAAGGGATCTTAGAGGCCATCTGATCCAACCCTGTCATTTTTACAGATAAGGAACTTTCCAGAGAAGTCAAGGGACTGGTCCAAAGCCACATGGGTAGCTGTTGACAGTTAGAACTAGTACATGTCTCCTAACACCTACTCAGGTACCAGTCCTCTTGCCTAAGACTTTACAATCTAAAAGTTATCTTACTCATGTGCATAAGCAAGTAGAAGGACTTATGAGCTAAGAAGGAGCTATTTAATAAACCTTGACATCAGCCAGCATCAGACTCATGGATAACTATTTATAACCTGTATGAGTTTAGTGTTCTTTACTCTTGTCCTGATGGATCTGTGAGTTGATCATTATATTGGGGAAAAACATTGTGAAGGAGGTGGGACTTTAAGATCTTCAAAAGTAGGGGCCCAGAAAACAAATGCAAAGAGAATTTTAAATATTGGGAAGAGTATAAAATTCAGGAGCAGGAGAGACAAGTTAAGGGAATGCTGGAAAAGTTGTAATGGGTGGAACAAAGAGCAAAATGGGGAGGAGGGGATGATAGATGATGCCATAGGAATTACAAAGAGCAATTCTGAATGCTTCCCAAGATGAAAAGATTGACAAGCTTACTTGTAAGAACAAGATATTCTGACAGAGAATGCTACTTCAGATAGCCTACAGAAAATCTTTCAACAGGAAAAAAATTACTAACATATATAACCACCACTAATCATATTCTTACTCTAATGGAATAGGGATTATTAAGATGGAATTCTTACTCTATTTCTGCTATCTTAGTGAATATGACAACAGGCATAACAGAAGTATACAGATAAGTGTCAGAGACAATCACTGGAGACATATTAAGATGGGGCAAGGCAGTGGAAAATATGATGATGAGCTGGAAAGTGTGTGGTATTCATGTGATTATGGTTGCAACACTTCACAGCTAATGGGATAAAGCAATACTATCTTGGTGATGTCAGAATATTTCAAACTTTTTTTTCTTACAACTTCCTTTTCTCCGTGGTTAGTCTTAGCTTCTCTCCCAATTATAGCTTCAATTCCCTCATGTTTTTTTTTTTAAACACCACTACCACCACCACCAAAAAACTTTCATGGGGTACCATGGTTAAATAATTAACAACCTAGTGGCCAGCCTGGAGTGAGTTGAAAACTGGCCTCAGGCACTTACTAGCTGTATGACCCTGGGCAAGTCACTTCACCCGGTTCCTTATCTATCAAGTGAGCTGGAGAAGAAAATGGCAAACCAGTCAAGTATCTTTGCCAAGAAAACCCCAAATGGGGTCATAAAGAGTCAGACCCAACTGAAACAACTGAACAAACAACAATACTTAGGAAGACTGGTTCTCAGGCAGTAAACAGTCTATTTCTGAGAGTTAGAAGGGCTTGCCACAATGTTCTGCACAATTTTCTGGAACCCCAAATCTTCTCCACACCATGGGGAGGTACTAGAGTAGGATATTGTTTAGTTGGATTGTTTGTTTTCCCTCACTTCATCTGGCATACCAGCTATGCCAGCTATAAATTTAGACAAACTTCCTAGTTAAAAAAAAAACCAAAACCAAACAAACAAAAAACAAAATCAAGTTAGACAACAGATTAAGGTGAAGAACTGTACAAAATCCAAACTGAAAAACCAAAAAAAACAAACCAGCTCAAGACAGATGCTATGGTTAATAGTCAAGCATAAGAGACTTTTTGCTGGAAAAAATCTGAGGTTTCATCAAGGTGGGAACTCTCTTCCCTGAAGCAGATTAAAGTCTTTCTGTGCTTTAAGAGATGGCTTCCCAAGTTGTTCTGGTCAAAGGAAATATCACCTTCTGGTGATGAACCTTTATGAAATTAACTAGGTTGGTTCTGGGATGATAAACACATAATCCATTTCTAGGCCTATATTTAAGGCCTTTCCAGCTTGATAACATCTGCCAGAGTTCATGCTTTACCGCCATGGCCTGAAAGCATTCAGGGTCACCTATGTGATGAGTCATCAAAATAAGACTTCAGTGGAGACAAACATAAGATATGATGGGATTAGATATTACATCTCAATTCTTGTAAAAGAAATTATCGCCGGGGCAGCTAGGTGTTGCAGTGGGTAGAGCACTGGCCCTGAAGTCAGGGGGATCTGAGTTCAAATCCAGCCTCAGACCAAACACTTGACACTTATTAGCTGTGTGACCCTGGGCAAATCACTTAACCCCAATTACCTAAAAAAGAAAGAAAGAAAGAAAGAAATTATCCCAATAACACATTGCTTTAGTTTGAAGTTATATTGGTGTGTAATTGTATGTGTATATATATACATATACATATACGTATATATGTCAATCATTTTCCAAAGGTTTGGTCCAAAGAAACAAACCGAATCAGCTTCTCCCTTAACCGAAAGTTTGTCCAAAGAATAAACAGAATGGGGTTCCCCCTTTACCAAAGGTTTGAACAAGGAACAAACAGAATCAGGCTGTACATGTGCTATAACGTGCTTATTTAATCTCATTACGCCAGAGAATCCATGATGGAGTCAGAAATAATTCCGAGCTCAGAGGTAAACAAACTGAAGGAAACCCTTTATACACTTAGAACAATCCCAACTCAGGATGCCTATGTCACCCCAAAGTTATAGTCTCCATGTGTGTTTAACCATAATGTAAAAAAGGAATGTAAAAAATGTAAATAATGTAATGTAATTGTAATGTAAAAAAGGAATTTCTTAATTGGATAGATTGTAAATACAATAAGATAAGAGAATGCCAAGGTGTCAACTGAAGTTATAGATCCAGGATATCTGTGTTTCTTTTACCATTAACATGACATAATATAACATAAGAAAACATAAGAAAAGTCCCATTATTCAAGATAGTGTCTGATTCAAGATACCTTGTCCTTAATGATCATAAACAGAAGAATGCTCCTGGTCAGGCCTTGAAGTTGCTGACACAGGAAGGGGCATTTTGGGTTCACTCAGAGGGCAAAGCAAATCATGCCTGTTATGCCAAAGCACACAAAGCATTATGGTAGGTTAAGCTCAGAGTGGGCCAAAATATCTTTCTCCTGATTGGCCAATCCAGGTTTTAGGACTTTCTCAGGTGATAGGAGGGCACAAAATGGTTTACAGTATACACATACACACTAATACTTATTTTCTTCAATTAAAGTTGTTATTAAAACAACAGAAAAGAATTTAAGTTCAGCCCCTAGGTCTAGCTAAAAATGATACTAGGTAGCCCAATGGAACTCATGTATAAAAATTATGGCTGTAAGAAGATAGTATTCCAAGAGAGATACTTTGGAGAAGCAATAAATGTTTCCCTGACAGTAGGAATAAAACATTTTTGCTTTAGGTGTTCAAATAACAATAAAAACTCGAATTTATATGGCACTTGTATTCTGAAGAGATCATGTCATGATTTTTTTTTAAGTCTATAATGTATGTAGGATCGATGTGTGTGTGTGTGTGTGTGTGTGTGCGCGCGCGTGTGTGTGTATGTGAGTGAGTGAGAGACAGAGAGAGAGAGGGAGGGAGAGAGAGGGAGGGAGAGAGAGTGGGTAGATGAGTATAATAGGCTAAGCCTGCTCAGGATATTACAGTGGTTTAGGTTGTGATTGGAATGACAAAAGATACTCAGATACTCTCTAACAATTTAAAAAGGAAATATTACTTAGTGATAATTGGTGAAAAGGATATTCAGTAAGGATGAATGAATGAAAAAATTGATAGAGGGTTAAGTATGGTGCTAAATTCTAGGTTGCCAAATAGAAAAAAATAAGATGGTCTCTGCTCGTAATGCTCACGCTCTCCTTGGGGATTACAAAGTATAAAAGAAAGTTCAGCAGCAAGCAGGGATGTGTTGTTAAATGTTGACACATATGAATTTAACCTGCATGATTAACATTCTCTCCATCATTTTCTTAAGTCTAGAGTAGACAATCAAGAGAATAATAAACCAAACCCTGATTTGAAGCATCTGCTGATTTCTTCTCACTGAACATTTAACAACAAACTCTCAGGATCTGTAGGAGTCGGCTTTAGCACATTCCTTTAATATACAAAGTAAGTCCTTGACCTTCATGGGCCTCAGTTTCCTTATCTATAAAATAAGAGGGTTTCTAGCTCTACCTAATTTGTTATCTCATTTTACTGCTGAGTTATTGAAAAGTAAATAACTTGCTTCCCTAGCTAGAGATGGCAGACCTGGGGCCCTGGGCTGTTTTGACCCACTTCCAGCACACCCCTGGCTGCAGAGAATTTGGAAAGGCGTAACGTCCTAGGAGTTCATCTGAAGCAAGGCCCAGAGGTCCTTTGATTACATAAGTTGGTCAAATGGCAATAGGGACAGAAAGTTGGTGAACCGCAGCAGGTAGAGGCAGAGCAGATGATAAGGCCAGCTGACCATGCATCTCGTTGGAAGAAATAGAATTGTTGACTCTCATTTCATCCAAGCCTTGTGAGCTGTTAAGCAGCACTGCCCACCCAAAATATTTGTCACCTGTCCGATGGGTTTGGAGGTGTACTGGGGTGACCGGGTGCTGGGGAAGGGGATAAAGGGAGAAGATGACTTAGATTTGGGTTGGGGGAGAATGCCAGATAGTATCTGGTCAGCTAGTCTAAGGAATGTTTCAAGTGCCTGGGGCAGGACCTTAGGACAAGCTAGCCCAGTCTAGGTGGACAGGATCTTAGTGGAAAATCTTACTTGCATTCATAGCAACTTGGTAGGGTCCCAGATCTACTAACTACTATAAGCTTTGTGAGCCAAGACAAGTCTAACCTCTTTAAACTGAAGTTTCTGCAGTGATAATGTGGAGACAATACCTGATGTGGGTGAAAAGGATTTGTAAATTGAAAAGCGTTATGTAAATGTAACATATTATTATTACCAGTATATCTTGTGCATACATATACTTAATGGAGATACCACCAATGCTCCTGGAAAGAGTGGGAGAATCAACTGACTTATGGCTCTATTAACCATCCCAGTGACTACCCAAACCAAAACACTTCACTGGCTACCACTACAGGATGTCCTAAAAGTCTAAGTGCACTGCTTGCAGTTGCTGTTTGTCCTTTGTTCTTGAAGGGGACCATGACATCAGGGAGGTGATGCCATGACATGCAAGTGAATTGGATTTAAGTGAGGGAGGGCTGGGCAAAGTCACCAGCCTCTCTTTCTCCTCCAGAGCCATCTGGGTTGAAGCATTTCAACTCCTTGTGGGAATTTCTACAATTATGGAATAATTCCCCTTCTAAGTATATCAGTATGTATATCAGATTTCATCATTTCTCACCTGGGACAATACTTCCAGGCTAACTGGATATTAAAAAAAAATCTTCAAAATGTTTTTGGGAATGGATATTTTACAATCTGATGAACATATTTGGGTATTACAGAATCATCAGGACTTCTGATTAACTGAATAGTCTTGAATAAAAAAAATAAGTTTTATCAATAAAAACTACTTCCTCCCGATTTTTTTTTTTTTTGGCTAGGCAATGGGGTTAAGTGACTTGCCCAGGGTCACACTGAGGCTGGATTTGAACTCAGGTCCTCCTGAATCCAGGGCCAGTGCTCTATCCACTGTACCACCTAGCTGCCCCCCCCACCACCCATTTTTAATACTCTGGTATTTGTATTGTCATGTCCACGACAAGCAGTTTTTCTTCACAACAATTAGCAGTTATTCTTTTTGTTTTGTTTTGTTTTACTGTTCTTCTGACTACTAAATACTATAGGAAGTACAGAAAAGCAGGATAGCTTGGAAAACAATGTATAGTATTTATCACATTTTTTTAAAGTAAACAGTCTGAAATGGAAATTCATGGTTTTATATTGAATCCTCTGTTTATGTTCTGCTGTGTACATGGAAATGTTCTTTTTTTCTTTTTGTATTTAAGTTCAAAATGAATCAAAAAATTTTAAAAATAAAATAACATTATAATTACAGAAGAATTTATTTTAAAATATAGAGGACATTTTGAGGCTTATATTTGAAGTCAAGGGATTTATTATCTGTTAGTTTATAAGGAATAGCAACTTGCTGGTGTAGAATTCTGGCTACTTTATTGTATTGTTTTTGGTTTTTGTATTGTATTGGTTTTCAATAGGTGCTAGTTTTCATAAAACATTAGTAATGGGTTGCACAGTTTTTATTCTTCCTAATTAATGTAAAGAAAGAAGGCCTAGATTTTTCAAGCAAAGTAATGAATCAATCAAAAATGTAAATTAAATGTGACCAAGTATAGACACCTTCATTGAATCAACCAACTGATCAAAACTTATCAATTTGGGATGAGTGAAATACTTTGATCATTGGATGGCTACATAGGAAAAGCCCTGAAATTGGCTGAAGGAGTCAGCTATACCTCTCTATACTACAATGGGTCACTTGAGAATTGTGCATTCTAATACTACAATTACAGCAAGAACTTTCCCACAGAAGATTCCAGTAACTAGTTACTTTCGTGGTAGTCCAGGGAATTACCCTTGGAAGGGGACTGTTGAGCCCTCTCTCTCCTCCTCTAACCACTTGACCAGAGGACAATTTTGAGAATTTCAAAAGGTTGAAGATTTAGCATGAGAAGCTCAGAGATGCTACTAAATGAACTTAGCTGAGATAAATGAAACACACCACCTATAGGCATCTTCGGGATTCTACAAGGGCACCAATCTTTCTGGAGTTCAGAAAAAGAGCTACAACTAAGGGAAACTTCATGAAAACTTCAAGAAGAGAGAAAAGTACTGTCCGTAACCGGATTTGTGAGTTGTCCTTTAGCCATATGTACTTCCAAGTTTGAAACCCTTTTCCTAATGGACCCTGTGTGTAATTGTGGGAAAGTGTGTCTCTTACAGAGATTGTTTTGTATCAACCATCCCTGTGATAGTATCTCAGGAAATAGATCCTTTATAAAAGCTAATGAACTCTGGCTGGCTCATTGATAATCAATGAGCACACTGGATGGAGACTTATGAGCAACAGTACTAGAACCATCTGCCCCCCCCCCCCCAACTACTCAAGGTTATCCTAGAACCTTGGGAGAGGAATAGTAGCCACCCTCTAAAATCTCGGATTGCCAATTTCCCCTCCTGGTTCTGTTTTTGATTTTCTGGACTTCATAGTCATGCCTCCTCTACTGCTGGCTCATCCTGAAGCTTTCCTCAGCACCTGGGGCCACCTTACCTTGAAACAGCTTATCACTCCTGGCCTGCTCATCCTAGAATATCCTTTCACAAGGCTCACCTCCTTCTCCCATTGGTGAATTCCTCCCAAAGCCTCCATTTTCTGGAAGGGCTCAGGCCAGCCCACCTACATTCTCCTTCTACCCTGTTTCTAATTTTCTGAACTTCAAACCCAAACCAATCTACATTTCAGCTTCCTTTTGTGTGTTATCTTCTTCCATTAGAATGTAAGTTTCTTGAAAGCAGGGACTATTTTTCTTTTTAGCTTGTATTTATCTGTGTCCTCAGTACTTAACACAATGTCTGGCATGTGCTTAATAATGGTTTTCTTTCCATTCTTCCTTCCTTCCTTTCTTGGGAGCAGAGAGAACCCAAAATGGGAGGCTAGATGGCCAAAACCAGTTCAAACCAGCCCAAACCTGTTTAAACCAATTAAAACCAGCAAAAACCAATTCCAGTTCAAACCAGTCAAAATAATTTAAAACTAGCATTAAAAAAAAAAAACAACAACCAGTTTAAACCACCTGAACTCAATTTAATCCAGTTTAAACTGGCCAAAACCAGTTTAAATCAGTTAAAATCTCTCTCTCTCTCTCTTTCCTTGCTCAGTGATAGGGGGATTTTTTTCAGCATGCATTATTTCATTTAAGCCTCTATTAACTCTGTGAAGTATATATTATAGGTATTTTACCTGCAAGGAAACTGAGGTATAGAGAATTTAAGATAATTCTCTTAAGTTAAGAGCCTATGTAGTACAACAGACAGAGCACTATATTTTGGAGCCATAGGACCTTTAGTCAAATCCCAACTCAACTGTTTATTATCTGTTTGTCCTAGAGCAAGGCCCTTAAACTCTCTGTTTCTTTAATTATAAAATGAATTGGGTTATATTCTGTTGTCTCTTTCAGTTCTAAATTTCTGATCCTAAAGAATCAGAGACAGAACTCAACCCATGGAAGTCCTGCATCCCATCTAGCTGTCTAATTTTATAAATGAACTTTTTTGATACTATGAATTTAAAAAATTAGAAATTTATTCTATCTTCATTTTCAGGTCACCACCATGGCATTGTGTTGACTTTCTATATTTGAAATTTTGGGAGACACTTCTTTATGTCTTGGTCTAGGCAAACAATTAAGTTAATGTCATAAGGATTCATCTATAGCGAGAGATGATCAGTTTCAGTAATCAATCATTGTCACCTTTATTTCCTGAGACTAAGCCTCGTGAGTTTCATACATCTCAAAACCATATTTTAGGCCCACAGGTTATTTGTGGGAATGAATAGAGAAGGGACAGAAAAAAAAAGAATTTCAGTAGAAAGACTACTATCTGCTAAGAGTTCAGACTTTCTGTTGACCTTGGATAAGTTGCTTCATCATAGGATTGCAGACTTTTACAGTGGGAAGAGGAATCAGGAACCAGCTACGTAAACTCATACAACAAAAGAAAAATCCTAACACTAGATCACACCTGACAAGTAGTCATCCAGCTTTTGCTTGAAGACTTCTAGTGAGAAGGAATCTATTCACTCCAATGGCTATTTGGGGATAGCCCATTCCATTCCATTTGGGGATAACTCTAATGATCTTGGAGTGGGATTTTCCTTTGCATCAAGTCTAAACTTGCCTCTTTGCAACTTCTGCACATGACTGCCAATTCTGTGCCTCATTTGAGTATCCAATTCCAAGTTATCAATCTGTTGCCATTGGCAGGTCTGAGCAATAACATATAATAAGGAACATAAAGGGAAGTATGGCTAAAAATGAGTCCATAAGTTGGGCTGCAGACCATATATGTACGCACATTCATAAATTAAATGTAAATTGAGAATATCATCTTAAAGTTTCTATGTTGTGTCTTTGCAGTCTTAGCATTTCAAGATTACTCTCCAATGGCATACAACTGATTCTCTTCAGACCCCATACCATCTACATTTCAACTTCTTTTTGTGTATCTTCTTCCATTAGAATGTAAGTTCCTTAAAAGCAGAGACTATCTTTCTTTTTAAGTTTGTATTTATTTGTGTCCCCAGGACTTAACACAGTGTCTAGCATGTACTAAGTGCTTAATAAATGTTTCCTTCCTTCCCTCCCTCCTTCTCTCCTTCCTTCCCTCCCTCTTTCTCTCTTTCCTTCCTTCCTTCTTTGGAATAGGAGAGAACCCAGAACGGGAGGTTAGATGGGCAAAATTTGTATTGGTTTACATTCTTGTACTTCTTAAGAATAAGCTTTCTGTAGCTTCTGGTAACAGTTACCTTATCTTACATCATAATGAACCCCTTCATTTCAGTGTACATCTGATTGGCTCAGCCATTTGTCTGGTACTTGGTTTATATATCATTGGCTGTTAATGTGGATATTATCCAAGGCTCTCCCTCTTATTCTGTTCTTGGATCTTAACTATTTTGTAGGTTCCATCCTTCAGTAAAACAAGATCAGTTACATTGGATCCAGTTTCATATATCTATTAGCAGCCTTTTACATTGTCCTGTGATGTAGTGTTGGTTTGTTCAGGAAGAATTTCTTTAAATTTTTATCATTTAGTCTGGGAACATCTATCTTTCTCTTTCTTATTTTTCTGAAGGGAAGAATTAACCTTAGTATAGCCTCCTTAGTGTAGTGGGCCCTATATTTTGTAAATATTATGCCAGTCTTTGAGTATTTTCTAGATCCATTGTCATCCATTTTAATATTCCAAAGGTATACTTTAAGACTGGTGTTTCAAAGGTGTTAATTGCTCCAAACAGGGTCTTCTCATTGAGCTTTCAGTTCAGAATGTCAATGGGTCTCTTGAAATATATAGCTATAACTTTCTCCTTGATAATTTTATACTAATGTGTCTTGCCTGAAAAAGACAAAGATATTTACTTGTAAATATCACATTTGTCCATTGGTTCTATTTACCCTCTTGATTCTTCTTTTCTTCTTTTCCTCTTTATGTCTGACGGAATTCAGATCAAAATAGACCTGGTATAAATCACTGTCCTGTCATTATTCTTTTATGCTTAGTGTTTGGCAAATTATTGTGAAGGTCAATAAAATAATTGATTCATAATTGAATGAAAACATTGAGATGCAGGCTCATTTTTCTTTTTTTTGTAGACTTACTGAACCAAGCAATTTTAGTAGCAGACAGTACAACAGGGTTGATATGCACATTTTCTTGATCCCACAAAGTTTCTATTTCTTCTCTAGGACCCTATGTTTTGAAAATTTTTTATTCTATGTAGTTTGGATTTTATGAGTGTTTTGAATTACAAGAACATTGTCTTATATTTTTCAGAATTCATTATGTCCTAGTGATTAAGGATAATAGTTTTAGCTGTGATGCTACTTTCATTACGGAATAATTTATTTCTCAAATTCTCAAAGGTATTTTGAAGTTTGTAGCATAGGAATTTATTATCTTTTAAATTATAAAGAACAGTGGCCTTTTGTATAATTCTGTTCACTTGACCATGCCTTTCTTATTATTCAGAAGGTACTAAATTTTTCAACCTGAAGTGATATCACTTCAATTGCCCAATTTTACTATTTCCTTAAAAAGCATATATTGATCTGTAACTTCTAGGTCCTTAAGAATGAGCTTTCCCTGGTTTCTGGTAGCAATGACCTAACTCTATATTGATATCTTAAGATTCTCTGTTTTTGTAATCAAATAGCTTGACAACTATTTCTTTCTTTACTTATTATTGGTTGAGCTTCTTCTTACTACTTCCTTTCATTCTCATCTTTTTTTTTTTTTTTGGTATGGCTGAGAAAAACAGTCTTAGGACAAACCACTATTCTTTTAAAATGTTTAATGTTCTGTTTATTATTGTGGAGGTTGAATAAATAAAAGTATTTGGATGTAAGCTCATCTTCTATAGGCTCACTAAAAGCATCTTTGGGACAACCCCAGTCACAGTAAAGAAAAAAGTGATGATATGTATTTCATCACATGATTTTGATTTCTTGTACTAGGTCTTTATATTATGGAAATTTTTAGTTCTACAAAGTTTGAAGGTTTTGAATATTTGGTGTGGTGACAGCTATTCAAACTATTATTGTTAAATTTTTCTGAATCAATGTTATGTCCAGGTGATTATGGGCACCAGGTTCATCTGTGACAATGCACTGATTCCAGTATGATTTATTTGTTGAAATCACAAGGATATTTTAGGATCTGTATTTTTAATATGGGATAATAATATTTTAGAATTGGTATTAGTATACTTCAAGAGCTGTGGTCAGCATATGGAAATTACTAGAACTTTTGATTATGCCCACCAATACCTGGGACGTTAGAGGTCATCAAATCCAACCTCCTCATCTGTAAGATGGAGGCCTAGGGAGGTTGAGTCACTATCCCAGGGTCACACATAGCTAGCGCATGTTTGAGGCAGGATTTGAATGAAGCTAGTTTTCCTGTCCTCAAATCCTGGGTGGTATCCACTGAACTACCAATTTCTTCTAGCTATAAAATAGTGGCAAGAAACAGCGCTGGAATTAGGGACATCAGTGCTGGAAAGACTCGGCAGGAGCAGGAAAGCGCTTTCTGTGACTAGTTACATTTCACAGTTTAACAGTATCAAATATGATAGGGCTACAAGAGTAAATAACTGCTATTCTCTTGATTTGGCAACTCCAAAGACAAAGGAGTAAATAGAAAAGGGTGGTTTCCTTTATCTGAAGGTGTAGAAGCAAGGGGAAAGAATGGATTCTTAGCTAATTCCTTGAGGAAGAGAAGGCAAAGAAATGCCAGAAAGCAAGGTGAAAGCCAGGTTTTAAAATAAACATAATGTCTAGGAATGCCTTTAGGAACTAAAACTGTTTCTCTCTCTCTCTCTCTCTCTCTCTCTCTCTCTCTCTCTCCTTCCTCCTCCTCTTTCTCTGTCTCTCTTGGGAGTAGGGTAGTGGGAGGTGTGCTGAATTTCGGAGCAGGATACAAATCAGAGAATTCCAGCACTTTTCCTCCCTTGCTTCAGGTGCTCAGGAATTAACCCAAAGACTCTCAGGCACCGAGCAATAGCTGTCAGCCGAGATGACTTTTGGGGAATCTTGCAGGAGCAAGGCACAGAATGGGAGTTAAAGTACAGGCGTATGTCCCTTTGGGCAAGGGTGGTGTAATGGAAAAAAAACAAACCACTCAATTTAGAGTCAGAGGATCTGTGTTCAGATACCTGCTCTTTGTTTATATTTGTTACCTTTATAAGCTTAGGCCAGTCACTTGTCTGGGTCTGAATTTCCTCACAAGTACAAAAAGAGAGGATCGAACAAGGTGATATGTAGAGTCCCTTCCAAATCTAAGTCCGGTGATCTTAGAAGAAACCGAGGCAAGGGGATCCTCTGAGAATGGAGTCCTCGCAGGGACAGGAGCCCCGGTAGGAGGTCTGTGCTCGATGCCTTAGTGGGCAGATCAGGACCGGGGTGCGCCGGCTGCCCGCCCAGGCTTCACTCCTAGCTGCGAAGGAGGGTGAGGCCGCGGGGGCGGAGGCTTCTCTCATTCTCTTTCGACCTCTCTCGCAGCCAGAGAAGGGCGGGACCGAGGGAGGGAATGCTCTGCTGTTTGCAGGCTCCCGCCCTCCGCTCCCCCAACGCCCACTCTGCCGGGGCTGTCCTGGGTCACTGCGGCCAATAAGAGGGAAGAGGAGGGGAGCGGGAAGCAGAGCGGGCTCCCCACCCGGCCAACTTCTCCTGCCGTGACCGCAGTGCCCGCACCAGCGCCAGGGCTGCACCCCCTCCGGCTCCCTCCGGCTCTGCTCGGCTGCCGCCGGGAGCCCAATTTAGGGTTGGCCTCCTCGCTTCGTCTCCTAGGGTCGCCTGTCCCTGGGGTCAAGTCCCACCCAGGCCGGGCGAAGACACCAGGGAGGGTGGCACGGGAGGGGGCAGACGCGACAGCCCCCCCGAAGATGCAGAATGGCAACAGAGCCGCCGCCGTCCAGCCTTGCCTACCGCACCACGGGCTCTACCTTGTTGCATCCGGTCAGCGACCTCCTGGGCATCCCGCTGGACCAGGTAACAGCGGGGAACAGAGGCGCGACCCTTTTTGAGCCATCGTGTGTCCGGTGTAGAGCTCTGGGGCATGAGTGGTGGGGAGAAAGACAGACGTGTTCTGTAGGAGGGGAAGACAGTTAAATCTCTTAAACTCGTCCCGGATTTCGCTAACAGGCTAGATACATGGGCCTGTTTTGCAACAGTGAGAAGTTACTCTGCAAATGAAATATTTACTTTTGAAAGGAAATGGGTGTAGTTTCAGGGGCAGGTTAAAGCGTGAACCTCAGTTTTTTAGGTCCTAAACGATCCCTTGCCTCCCCTTCCCCTTTTGCCCCTACCTTCTCTTCTCGCCCCTCCCCCGACTTCCATCTCTTCCTTGGTAACAAAACGTCAACACGAAAGACTCTGGACTATTTTTTATTCAGAATTAAAAATGTTAAGGTCTTCATCATCTGTGCACTGTCAGAGATGTCTGATTTAGTTATCGACGCAGTAGCATGTGTTCAATTTTAAATTGAGGAGGACTTTGCTGTGAAGTTAAAAAAAAAAAGGCATTTGTCAAACTTCCCAAAGACAGGTAGGCGTACACCCGTCCATGACATGCTGAGACTCTGAGAAGTCTTTGGAGTGCCTCTATTTGATTCCGATGCCGCTTACCATTAGGAGTCTGTGGCTCTGAGTATCTCTAGAGCTAAGAGAAAAGATTACTTCCTGCTAGGGTGAGGTAGTTACTTACTGTCGAGGAATCATAAAATGTAAATGGCAAAAAATGGTAAGTTGACTTGGGCCCACTGGGGAAGTATGAACGATAACGTTGTGCTTTGTGCATTGTCATTTGACGCTTCCTCATTTTGGCCAGGCATCTCTTTTTCTCCCTTTCACTTGTTGATCTTTTACTCTATCACTTTTCAAACATGACTACACCTGTTGTCCCTTCTACCCGAATTTCTTTAGCAACGAGGAAGTCTAAGTTTGCCTTATTCAGACATGGTTTGATGAGCTAACCTGCTACTGTCTCCAGTGTGGGGTTCTAACTGTAACCTCCACCTGACTAGTGCTTCATCAAAAGTTTCAAAACGGAAAGACAGGAAACTGGGAGATAGAACAGATGCTAGCTGTTGTGTGCATGTTTTTAAGTCATGAGTTACTATCGGGGAGTAGTCTGTGGAGTGGCCAGCTGCTTGTGCAGAGAGACAAATACAAAGTCAAATCCTTCTGGACTGAGACAAAATAAAGCTGTTTCCTTGTGAAGAGGAAGCTCCTTTCTCCCTCCGCAAGAGCAGCTTTTCTTTTTTTGTGACCTCAAGTCATTTTATTCAGTTCAATCAAGCATTTATGAAGTTCCTAATATATTTAAAGAGAATCAGGTGTCCCTGAGTCCCAGTTTCCTCATCTTTACAATGGCGTTGGACTAGATTATCTAAAAGGTTCCTTCCAGAAGAACAGCTTTAAAAAAAAAAACTCATTCTTTCAACTGTTACGGAGACTTTCTCTTTTACCTAAAAAAGAGATGCATATTCATATTATTTATTTGTAGTGGTTTTAAATGTTTTTCCTAGGGCAATCATCCCATCTCTAATCCTCAGGACTTATATAAACCAGTCTCTACCTTCATCTATAGCACTGCAAATCATTTTAGACTGTAGGGAAGCTTGGGAGGTAAAGGGGGAGGGGACTTATCGGAAAAGAGTTGAAAGAGGAACTGGAAGAAAAAGAGTTGGGGAGAAATATTTTGAGTGAGAAAGTTAACTTTCTCTATCAACTATGAAACACCTGTTGGAAACACTGAAAATTTTCTCTGTAACTAGGGTGCATCTCTCCTACCACCTCTCAGTGTGGAAAAGGGCTGACCCCCAATCTGAGAAATTTTGTTGCATGATAGTGAAAGACATATCTGAGTTTATTTGGAAGATCTAGGATAAGTTTCTACAGAAAATGAGATCTTGGCTAGAGTGCAGAATTGGGAATTTGGAGCTTCACTTTTTTTTTTCCCATTTCTCCTTCAACAGTTTTAGGCATAGCTCAGTGCTTTTCTTATGCTTTCTTTCCCCCTTTTCTCATGCTTCCAGGAACTATCTGAATGTGATCTGGGTAAAGTCTCATCTTTCTGTCTTTTCTTTCTCAAGGAAAGCAATGTTATCAATGAAGAATACCATGATGTTTTTATTGAGGGGGAGGAGAGGAATAATTTTCAGATTTACTCCTATCAAGATGGTATTAATTCTACTTTCCAGTGGATTAACTAAGACTAATTCAATTCAATTCCACAATATTTTGGAAGTGCCTACTTATTATATACATGATATTATGTAAAATTACTTCAGGCTTAAACTTGAGCTATCTGTAGCCTAGACTACAGTATGATCAGCCTGAGAGAATAATCTTTCTGTTAACTCTCAGTTTAAAGACTCTGAGTGGATGTTGTTGTTCCATCTTGTCAGGTATGTCTGACTCTTCGTGACCCCATTTGGAGTTTTCTTGGCAAAGACTACTGGAGTGGTTTGCCATTTCCTTCTCCAGCTCATTTTACCCATGAGGAAACTGAGGCAAACAGAGTTAAATGACTTGCCCAGGGTCACACAGTTAGTAAGTTTCTGAGGCTGGATTTAAACTCAGAACCTCCTGACTCCAGGCCTGGCACTCTATTCACGATGCCACTTAGCTGCCCTGAGTGGATATGAAGTCTTAAAGAATGAATTTTTAACTCAGACCAAATTGGATCTAGCAGTCAAAATAGGGTGGGAAGCTTTTATTCTTTTTGCATTAAAATAGGTTATTATTTTTATTTTTCATTTAGCAAATATAAAAAAAATATTCTGATCCTCCTTCTCCCCTCAAATTAGCATCCCCCAAGCCCGTAACACATAGCTTTGTAGTCCAGCAAAACAGTTCACACATTAGCTATGTCCAAAAATGTGTGTCTCAGCATTTGAAGTTTATTATATCTCTAGGAGGAGGTGAGTGATGTATTTCTTTTTCATTCTTTTGTACTCATGATCTATCACTGCTGTTGATCAGAGTTCTAAAGTCTTTCAAAATTGTTTCTCTCAAGAATGCTTTTTTCACTGTACAAATTGTTCTTCTTGATTTGCTCACATTATTTTGCATCAGTTCGCAAATGTCTTTCCAGTTTCTTCTGAAGTTGTCGATTTCATCATTTCTTATATTAATACTATTCATTTCTTAATATTCCATTACATTTACATACTACAATTTATTTAGCCATCATCCAAAAGGAAGATAGCCTTTTAATTTCCAATTTTTGGCCACCACGAAAAGAACTACTATAAATGTTTTTGTACATATAGATCCTTTTCCTCTTTCTTTGATTTCTTTGGGGTATAGGCCTTGTATCGGTATAGTTCGGTTAAAGAGTGTGCATAATTTGATAACTTTCTGGGTGTGATTCAAAATTGCTTTCTAGAATGGCTGGACTATTTCACAGCATGGCCAAAAATGTCCTAGTGTACCTGTGTTCTCACAGGGTTAGGAAGCTTTTAAAGCCTCCTTCTAGGTACACAATAGTTGTGTTCCTGAAAACTTCTTTATAAATCATATTTTTGTAAATGAAATCCCTCTCATTCTTTAACCTTATTTGCATATATGTCCCTACTAGACTTTATATCCCTTGAGAGCAAGGACTTGTGTCATTTATAAAGTACTCTCATAATAAATGTTTTTGCATTTGCTGTGCCTGGCATAGTGACTTGCATGAAGGAAGCTAACAATTTGTTGAATTTTTCAGTGTCTCTTAATTTCAGAGATGTTTTATCATAATTTCTGATTAGTTTTCAATTATCAGTAAGTCCATACACCTTATCTATAAGTTTCTTTGGTCTCTTAGCACCAGTGATTTGTTATCTTTTAAACACTTAATGTGTCATTGGAGTCTCTAGCCTTTCAGAGTAAAGAATTATTTCTTAATTTAAATGGTAATTTCCTGATTTATCCATTTTATAGATTCCTGAAATTTCTTGAAACATACAGTGCTATTGTGTATGCTTTATCTGCACTGAAGAAGTTGTGAGCTTTAATTTCTAGGAATATAAATCTGAAATCTTCCCTATAAATTTTAAGTGTGACATTCTCCTTTTTAATGAGAATACAAAGAGTAGAGGCGTGATGATCTAGACATCTAAGTCATATACCACTTAGAGGTAGTCTGCTTTTCTGAAATATTGAGTCTTGTTCTCCTCAGCTAAAGTGGAGGTTGGAGGCAATTGTTAGGGTAACCCAGCTACAACATTTCATTTTTCTAGGTTACTCATGAAAAAATGTTCCTCTTAAAGTATCCAGCTAATTGCTTTCATTTTCCATTTTGATTTGGCTTGGAGCTAAGATATACTTTATCTTTTAATTTATTTGCCAGCCTTCCAGGTTTGCAACATGGAACAAATTCTCAAGTTGTATGGATTATGTTAAAGTTACGAGTAGGATAAAGACAGTGAGTGGTTCCGTGCATAGAGTACTGGGCCTGAAGTTAGGAAGACCTGAGTTCAAATCTAGCCTCACACATTTCCTAGCTGTGTGACCCTGGGCAAGTCACTTAACTTCTGATTGCCTGACAAAATGGATTCATTGGAGAAGGAAATGGCAAATCACTCCGGTATCTTTGCCAAGAAAACCCCAAATTGGGTCATGAAGGGTGGTATATGACTTAGATGATGACTGGTAGGCTGTTTACCCATGGGATGTAACAACTGGACACCCGCAGCACAATAAAAATAATAATAGCACTATGTCATATCATTTGATTTTCAAGGCACAGTATTGTTAAATCTGGGTTTTTGTAGTTATGAGTACTACCAAATGATCTTATTGCCTAGAAGTATTTATGGTTTATCCATATATTGATATTAAGATCTAGTGCCTTTAGCATATCTGTAGGGCCTGGTGGGTACTCAGTGAATCGAATGATGAGACTCTTGAGTGGGGACAGCTATATGAGTTGAATATTAGCCTGTCATATATACAGTAATTAGGTATTTACTCAATGTTCATTTATTAAATACTTATTGTATAGGAGAAGCATTGAATTAAGTTCTGAAGTGGTAGAGAGTTTCCATGCTCACAGATCTGAACAATATTCACAAAAAAGGGCACACTTACCCTAGGCAAACTAAGGGACTATTCTGATACTTCACTAGGGTGTGGAGGTGACTCAGTTCCTGACAGATATGCCAGTGGATTTTAAGTGCTGACCATTCCTATCAATGTATTGACGTTGATTATGAGTAAAGGTTAATTTCAAGATAAAGTTTCTTGCCAGGTGGGATGATGCTCTGTGCTAGAATTTCTTGATCTATTAATATGTTTGCACTCATTACTGTGTTGCAGACTCAATGATGATACATATTCCCACCATTTAAAAAGAAAACATAACATTCCCATTTTGACTTCTGGGTTCTAGATAGCTGTCTCCTGAAACCATGATGACCAAAGGTCCTATCTGGCAAGGATTGCCTGGTGGGGAGCAATCTTACAAACATTTCTTCCTTTGGGTGTTAGTTGTTGTTTCAGTCCCATCTGACTCTACATGATCCCATTTGGGTTTTCTCGGCAAAGACACTGGAGTGGCTTGCCATTTCCTTCTCCAGCTCACTTTATAGATGAGGAAACTGAGGCAAACAGGTTAAGTGACTTGACCAGCATCACAAAGCTAGTAAGTGTCTGAGGCCAGATTTGACCTTAGGTCTTCCTGACTGCAGGTCTCTATCACCAAGCCACCTAGCTGCTGGGGTGTTAGACTTTTCTGTAAAGATTTCATGGGAATTTCCTTTAACTTCCTGATAATGGCTCTGAGCCCTTTTAAATTCTTACCTTCATTCCTGGTTCCCTAGATAAGAAGGACCCTTCCCTTTCTGGCCTAAATATTCCTCCAGTTTGTTTCAGTATTCTTTCTCTGCCTTCACAGAGATTTCATTTATTTTCCTGTTGCTCCTTTTCCTTGGAAGTTGTATGAATGAATATCATCCTTTATCTGCACTCTTGTGTCCCCAGTGGTTTGCCTGAAGCAGATTTACTAGCTAGTTGTTTTGTCTGGGATTGGCTTTTTTTCCTTGTTATCCCTGACTTGGCATTTACCTCTATTCTGTTTTAGGACCTTGGGTTTCTTAGAAGAATGACCTCCAAACTTTTTTTTTAAACATGTACCCTTATCAACATATTTGTTTGCTTAAAAATTATGTTCGTGCTCTACTGTCTTAATAATTATGTGCCTTACAAATCTTATGCATAAATAGGAATTTTAAAAGGATGAAATGATGATAAATGATATTTGATCTTAGAGTAAGTAGAGGTAGTGGAGTTTACTGAGTAGGGAGCGACATGGTCAGACCTTTGCTTTGAGAAAATCACTTTGGCAGCTGTGTGGAGCCTGGAAGAAGTTTGAGTCAGGAAGACCAGTTATGAGGCCATAGTTCATGGAAGAGATCATGAGGGCCTGAAATACCATGGTGGCTATCAAGAGTGAGGAGGGGACCGATTTGATTGGATCTGTAGCGTTAGGGAGAGTGAGGAGTCAAAAACATGACACTGAATTTATGCTGAAGATGATAACATGGGTGAATAGAAGGATGGTGGTGCCTTTGACAGAAATAAGGAAGTTCAGGAAATGAGGGGTGGTTTTTTATGAGCAAAGCTAGTGTAATGAGAACTGTAAGAGAGGTCACAACCTACCCTGCCCTGTCATCCTGTGTGACTCATTCTGTTGCACCTAAAATGAAAAGGAGTGAGGTAGGACTCCTATCAATTGCTCACCGCCCTGGAGCCTGAACCCTCTAAAGGGTGCCTGCTAAAGCCTTGAGGTGATTTGGGGGTCAAGGGGCTGCTGTCCCAGAAGGGAAGGGGATTTTTCCCTATGACGCCTAGGCAGTTGCTGCTTTATCCTCTTTAGTGTTTAGGTCTTTCCCCTCTCCATAAGTGCCCTCAGGGTTTGACTCAGGTTGTAGAAGTGGGGAGGTTGGGAACTTTCACAGTTTAGGGAGGAAGGAAAATAGAGGAATGTTGGAGGAGAAGAATAGGTCCTGTTGTTTTGGAGACAAACCCCAAGATTGGTTATTATGGAGCATGGATGCCACCCATCTTCCCACCCTCCAATTGGTCTCAGGTCTTCTAGGGGCAAGATATCATTTTGGAGAGCACTGGTCTTTCACCGTGTTACCATCATTGTTTTCAGCCGGAGTTCTCCATATGTCCTCTCTGGAAGGGGGAAAAAAAAAGGAATTATTCCATCGCTATTCAAGCCAGTATGCACTATAGTTCTCCCATGAATGTCCTATTTTAGTGATGCCTCTAGCTCCTAGGCTACTAATAAAGCTGAGATATTATGTTCTGGATTTAATGAGTAAGCAAGGCTTAGGATACCAGTTCTTCCCACTTCGCAGTGCTTGTCTGTCTTTTGTTTACATCCTCTGGGCCCCTTGTTCCCCAAGGGGGTTGCTTTTCTGAACCCCTTTATAATTTCTGTAATTACTTTATACTTTATGCATTTGGTAATTAATTTACACTTACAGATTTGATAATTAAGGACAGTTCCCCCACCAGTAGGGACTGGGTCATGGTTATCAGGTTAACACTTCCTGGAGTCTTTCTAGTTTAAGAAAATAAAATCCCTCAATAAATAAACAAGAAAATGGCCTATAGTTGTATTAATGTAATTCAATTCAATGTTTTGTAATAGTTAAGAAAAAATAGGAAAAATCACTTAATATAGATTTGACTGATTTAAAAAATATATTCTGTAGAGGAACTGATCTCATTGGGATCAGTAGATGTCATTGTGTGCAAAGGTGGAAGATTTATTCATCCACTTATAAAGAATTTTTCAATTGTACCTAACGGTTACAGTTGGTGAATCATTTGCCACCTTCCTAGGAACTCATATTTCAACTCGCAAAAGTTATTGGTATTTAATCAATTTTTCCACATTAATAATATTGATATTGATTTATGGTGTATTTTCAAAGTTCATAATGTCTTAAAATGATCAAAGAATATATTTTTGAAATAAGATTTTATGTTGCATTTGCTGGGGATTTCTCAAGTATTTTACTTTTGTAAATAATTTCCTATTCTCAATTTTGTTTCAAATAAAACATAACACTCTTACACCCAAAAAATTTGATTATGATATCTCTTAATTTGTGAAAAGGAAGCAATAATGAAAAGCCTCTTTTTGATTTTTCCTAAACTTTTAGTAATCTCAATGAGGGGAAAAAATGTGTATTCCTGAAGCTTAATTTCATTTACCATTCTGCAGCTCTGAGAGGCAGCATGGGGCAGTGGCTGGAGAAATGGCCTTGGAGTCAGGAACACTTGGGTCCAGGTTTTGCTGCATTGATTATGTGACCCTGGGTACTCACTCACTCAGTGCCCCAGAAAATTCTCTAAAGACTAACATTTGCACACACGGTTGATGAATAGAGGGAGTCCCCTCATCCAGGAATTTGCTATACCAGAGAAATTGGAGGCCTAGCTCCTAGATCACTATTTTTTCTGTAGTTCTGGCCTGAGATACAGTACACCCATAGAGGTGCAGAACATAATGGGGTGGGGCAAATGATTCACTGAGTGGGGATAGCAGGAAATTGCTAAATTCCAAGATAATATGTGAAATTTTATGAAGCAGTTTAACCTGTAAATGTCACTGAACTCAGACTTCCTTGTTTCCAGTGCTCTTTCCAACAATCTTGGATATTTGGCTTTTTTTTTTTTGTTTACTAGAAGTTCTATTTAAGTTTTTTTTCTAGGCTTCTGTGGTATTTTGGAAATATTAAATTCTCCATTCTCCCCAGACTGAGTAAGGATGGTGGTGTTCGGTGGGCCATTGGCTGAGGGAGAAGATTTTTCTTTCATATTCAGCCCTGCTCCACGTGTAGTTACACAGAACCCTAAAAGCATTAAAAATCTACGTCAGTGCCCTGCTATACTGGCCTTTCTCATTTCATTTTCATTGAGGTCAGAACTAGAAGAAATGGTAGCATTGAAGATTTAGATTAGCTCTAAGGAACTTCTTTCTGGTCAGCTAGGTGGTACAGTCAGGAAGACTCATCTTCCTGAGTTCAAATCTGACCTCAGTCACTTACTGTAACCTGGGCAAGTCACTTAATCCTGTTTGCCTCAGTTTTCTTATCTGTAAAATGAGTGGAGAAGGAAATGGCAAACTACTCCAGTATCTCTGCCAAGAAAGCTTCAAATGGGGTCACAAAGAGTCAAACATGACTGAACAACAGCTTCTTTCTAAAATGGATGCAAAGTGCCATATTATTTCTTTTTAAGCACATTCTTTTTTTTAAAAATTTTAAGTGTTTTATTTTATTTTTGCCCAGTAACATGTAAAAACAATTTTTAACATTCGTTTTTAAAATTGAGTCCCAAATTTTCTCCCTCCCTCTTTTTTGAGAAGACAAGCAGTTCAATATAGATTACACATGTGTAATCATGCAAAACTTAAGCACATTCTGAAGCCATCCTGATGCTTTTCCCTAGACTGGCCCAAAAAGAGTATGACTGTCTTTATTTTTTTGTTTCTGTCTTTGAGATGATGCCTAAAAGTTTTCACATGTATTTCTCTCTTCCTTCAAACACTAACTAGGATTGATTACTGATGGATGTTATCTACTTTCATCATCTTTTACCTTATTGGTCAATATGGAAGTAGTATTCCTTAAGTGTATATGTGTGACACTATGCTAGGTACTACTATACATATGTTAATAGGAAAAGATTATCCTAGTTCATGTCCAATAGGAGTTTTCAGTGGAGAGCTAATCAGAAGTTACATGAGTCAACCTTCAGAGATATTTTATTAAATTATGTGAGAGGGAGAAGGTAGAAGGAATATATGTATATACATATATTTCTGTGTGCATATATGGATGTTGGGAGGGGGCTGTTACAAAGAGAGAATTCTACATTATAATTTGAATTTCTGCTGATTTGTGACTCTTCCTCTTCTAGTTTCTGCCCCCTCTCCCAACTCCCCAGTTTTACAGGTAGGTTCCCTTTGCAAACTTCTATGGTTCAATTTTCTATAACCTTTCCACTAAGGCTCTCAGAGTGACTTACAGATAGATATACCATATTTCTTTTTCTGGTCTGATTATCAGCACAATCACTACAATTTAACAGAGGAAGTACGATGAAACTGCAAAATTAAAGAAGTAGAGGCATTTTTTTCCCCATCAAGATAGAGGGACTTTACTTATCAGTTCCAGAAATAAATTATGGTTATGTGTGGTCACTGGTCAATAATGCCAGGTCTAGTTGATTGTAGAATGCACTCAAAAAATAGAATCCAGTGTGTTGAATTAGAAACTGACCAGCTGGAGCTTATGAAAGAGCCAGGAAGTCATTCTTCCATTATAATAGTAACTGTTCAAATCTGAAATATTGTATTTGTGTTTGTCTTATTTGGTCATTACATTTTTTAAAACAGTTGTGGTGAATCTGGAGAGTGTTTGAGAAAAGCAAGAAGAATAAATGTAGTAGGAACTAGATACAAGGACGAGTCTTGTGAATTGGGGCTGTTTGAAGTTTTCTGTGCCTTACCAAAAAAATATTTACTTAGTAATCATCAGGGACTCGTTGATAGCTAGCAGGAAAAACTAGGACGTGAAGGACACTACCTCATAGGATATAAATGTCAGACTTTAAAACTGGAAAAGGCCTTTGAGATCGTTCAGCCTGGTGGTGTCAAACAGCTAGAAACAGCGTCCACTAAACCGTGCATAAAGATCCCTGCAGGCCACATATTGACTTAGAAAACCACATATCAATATTTATTTATGAGCTATTGTATTTTAATGTATTTTGTTAAATATTTCCCAATTACTTTTTAAACATGTGGGGAGCCTCATGTGGGGAGGCTACATGTTTGACACCTTTGATCTAGTCCATCTCTTCATTTTAAAGAAGATTCTGAATTTTTTTAAAATTAAAAACATTTTTTTTTTGCTTTTTTGGTAAGGCAGTTGGGGTTAAGTGACTTGCCTAGTGACTTGCCTAGGGACACACAGCTAGTAAGTGTCAAGTGCCTGAGGGTGGATTTGAACTCTGTTTCTGACTGCTGTCTATTGCTATTGCTAATGTCCTCTGAGGTGGAGTAAAACAAGTCTTATGTATAACAGCCTTTCAAATATTTGGAGACATTTATGATTCTCCTAAGTATTCTTAAAGATAAAATCCTAGTTTCCTTAATTGATTTTTTTTGTTTCTTTGTTTGTTTTTAGGCAGTTGGAGTTAAGTGACTTGCCCAGGGTCACACAGCTAGTAAGTGTCAAGTGTTTGGTCTGAGGCCAGATTTGAACTCAGGTCTGCCTGACTTCAGAGTCGGTGCTCTTATCCACTGTGCCATCTAGCTGCCCCCTTAATTGATTTTTGAATGAGGGTTTTAAGGTGCCTCACCATCTTGGTTTGTCTTCCTTCATGTTTCAGCTTGTGAATGTTCTTCCTAAAATGTGACTTCCGGAACTGGATATATTACCCTAGATGAGCTCTGACTAGGGCAGAATAAAGTGGGTTTATCACCTTCTAGACACTCTTCTTTAATTTGTTTAAGGTCACATGTGCCTGTTTTGCTTGCTTTGTTTCTTTGTTCCTTCTTTCCTTCCTTCCTATCTTTCTTTGTTTTTTTTTTAAACCTCAATTATTTTGTAATCCAATTTTCCATGTATCTCATTCTCTTCTTGGGAAATTGGTATTTTGAACCCCTTTATCCCTATTCAATCTTTTTTCTTCTTCTAGCCTCTTGAGATCTTTTGGGAACTTAGGTTCATATCATCCACAAATTTGATACACGTGCCCTTTATATCTTTATTTAAGATCTATCTATCTGTCTATCTATCTATCTATCTATCCAGATAGGGTCAAAGACAACTCTCTGGGACATCCCATTAGATACCACTTTTCAGCCCAATATTGATCCAATAGTGACTATATTTTGGATCAAGTTGTTACAAATCTGTTAATCTGAAGATTAAAGAGCTCCTTAATCATGCCAATCACTTCTCTTCATTTTGTCAGTAAAGATATTGTGAGACATATTGTCAAATGCCTTATTGAAATACAAATGTGCTGGTATACTGTGTCTACTACATAATCCTTTTCTTCTTGTCTATTTACCCTGTCAAAAGAAATGAATTTAGTTTGGCATGACTTCTTCCTTATGATCTTCTGCTGGCTCTTAGTGATCAGTGATCACAGATAATACCTTTAGCAGAGTGTTGTAGAATTTTGTCAGGAATTGAAGTCCAGCTCACTGGCTTAGAGATGAAAGAGCTAACCTCTTCTCCCTTTCCTCCTTTTTAAAAATCAGGACAATGTCTGCCCATTTTTAGTTCTGTGTGACTTCTTATTTCCCACAAGTTTTTCAGGATTTTCAATAGCAGCTCAACAATCGTACCCTGAATTTCGTTCATTCTTTTGTTTTATTAAAAAATCATTTATTAAGTGCCTATGTTATACAGAGCACTATGCTCCTTTTTTTTCAGTACTCCGAGATGTATTTTTCCAGACTTGCTAATTTAAATCATCAAGGTAAATTAGGTTCTTCCTTGCCATCTCCTCATATATTAATTTTTAATTTGCTATGGACTATTTTATTCCATATTTCTCAATTTGAATAGCAATGTCTTTGTTTGAAATTGAAACTGTTTTTCTCCATGCTAATCATTATCATGGTCCCACTCATCATGAACATCTCCTTTGATCTTTCTTTTGACCCCAGCATTGCTAAGGTCTAGGTTTGTTCTAAATTTTAGCATTCTGTTCATATTTATTCTTAGTTACCAGTCTTTTCTTTCATTTGTATGGCCAAATCCATTTCTTTAGCTAGTTTCTCCTCCCCACCCCACCCCCTCACCCCTACTCCCACTTGGAATCATTTGTGTTTGTATTGTCAAGATTCCATTCCTGAGCACATCTTATCCCTGGTGAATTGACTTCCTCCATAGAATTTTAGATCATGGGGCCCTACTTATTCTTTCTCTGGATTCTTTGTGTTACCCTCTCCTGAAATTTGAGTAGATATAAACTTCCTGCCCTATTCACTGGTATATTTTAAGGCATTTTGGTCACTTTTTGTGAAGGTTCCTATTAAAAAGCGGGTTTCAAAATAGTGATTACCCTCATTGCTTATTCTACTTTTTGCAGAATTAAAATTATCATCAAATCAAGTCAGGAATTTACTTTGATCAGAAAGTTTGTTCTGGAATATGTACAGCTAATTGAAATTATCATTAATATCATGCCTTCAGCTTTGTGATCTGGATCCAGAACCCTCCATCCATTTTTTTTTAGCCTTCTGTTTGGTTGCAGTATATTCCCATCACAATATTGCTTCTACTTCTTCCTGAATTGATCTTCATCTAAATATCCTTCATCGGGCTTTCCCTCTCAGATTCTTTTGAAGAGGAGAATGAAATAAGGCTAGAGAAATTGGTTAGAGCTAGAATGTAGAGGGTCTTAAGTGCCAGCTTATAGGCAATGGGGAGCCATTGAAGGTTTTTGATCAGGGCAATAACCATGATCAGATCAGTGTAATAGGAATATTACTTTGGTATATATGTGGATGATGAATTGGAGCTTTTTTCATAGTTCTCTTTTTTACGAATTCTACCTTCCAGCCACAAGATTAGGGATTTTCCACTTCATTCCATCTTTTGCTTTCATGCATTCACAAAGCTCTTCCTTCATACCAATAATGTACTTCTCCTCTTTTCTCTTAAAGTGCCATCTCCTCTGTGAAGAGTTCCCTGATCTCTCCAATTGTTAATGCTCCTTCTCTCCTCAATTTTCCTCATATTTTACTTTTGTGTATGTTTTATCATCCCAATTGATTGTAAGCTCTTTAAGGGTAGCCACCATTTTTTGAGGTCTCTTTCCTTTATACTTAGCACAGTGCCTTATATATAGTAGGTGGTTAATCATCATAATAATAGGTATTTATGTTGTCACTTCTTAGGTTTTCTTAAGTGCTGTACATGCACTTTATTTGATCCTCACAATAACCCTCAGAGGTAAACGCTATAGATATGACTATCCCTATTTTACAGATGAGGAAACTGAGGTTGAAAGAAGTTATATGACTTGTTGGGAGTCATATAGCAAATAATTATCTGAAGCAAGATTTGAACTCAGATCTTCCTGATTACAAATTCAATACTCTATCCACTAAACACAAATGTTTGTTAAATTGAGTGGGAAGATAATGAAGGGAAGGCCACCAGTTAGGAGGCTATTATGATGTTCCATGTGAAATGTGATGAAGGCTTGAATCAGGGTGATGGTGAAGTAAATAGAAGGGATAGATGCAATAGATACTGTCAAAGTAGAGCTGATGATACTTGGCAATTTATTGTGGTAGGGGTGAGGGTGGCGTGAAGTAAAGGGAAGAGTTAAGTATAACTCTAAGGTTTCAAGCCCAGGTGATTGGGTCACTAGTGGCATAATCGAGCGATATAAAGAAGTTAGGAGGAAGTACGAATTTGATGAGAAAGATTTTAGACATGTTAGATGTGAGCCCCTGTTCTTACACATGTTGACATGCAGGTTGAGATGTCCAGATGACAGTAGGACGTGAAAGACTGGAACTGAGGAGAAATTGAGACAGGATATAAACATTTTGAAGTCATTTGTATAGAGGGGATTAGTTTAAGCCATGGGAGTAGATGAGATTGCCACTGGAGAGTATAACAAGAGAAAAGATGAGGACTGAGGATAGAAACTTATTGGACATTCATATTTAGAGAGTAGGAGGAAAGTGATAGAGAGGACCAAGAGAGATCAATGTCATAGAACCAAGGCAGGAGAGATTATAGAGGATTCAAGAATGCCAAATGCTACAGAAGTACCAAAGAGGAGAATGATTGAGAAAAAGCTGTGGGATGTGGCAAGGAAAAGGTTTCTGGTAACTTAGAATAGTTTTAATAGTGGTACTGGTAGGGAATAGAAACCAAACTGAAGAGGATTGAGGGATGAATGGGTGGTAAGGAAGTGGAGGTAGCAATTAGAGACTACATTTTCTAGAAATTTAGTAGGAGAGGAGATTGAGACGGTAATATCTTAAGGACATAGCAGGATTAAGGGAAAGCTCTTTTTTTGGGAGGAAAGGGGTAAGCAGGAAACATTTGTAACCAGAAATTAAAGAGGCAATACAAGGGGAAAGGTGATTGGGACAAGACAGGGGGAAAAAAACCCAACAAAAATGACTGTATTGAAGAGAGTTAGTGAAGTCTGGGTGAAATGAGAGGTCATTAAGCCCTTGGAGTGTGAAAGAATTCTGTTGATTCTTCTTATCACTTAAATGTTATTCCTTATAGAAATGCTGACGTTGTTAACTTGGGTGTGTTCATAAATCACTAACTAGATTGTTTTTGGAATTAATTTTTTAAAAAGTCAACTGTCCATTCAGATTTATCACCAGCACATACTTTTTACCAGCTACTCAATCAATTGGTTTGTGAAGTAAAGGACTCTTGCACACCTAAGATATATTCAAATAAAAAGAAAAGTCCTGTGCTTTATGGTAGTCAGGGACTCTAGGCCTACTTATGGCCCCTTTCAAATGGTAGATCTTGCTTTGTCCCATTCATGGGCACAGCACTTTAGAGGCATGTGCCAGGCTTTTTAGCCCCTAAAGGGGGTATGACTTGGATAATGTTTAAGAGGAAGTTATAGTAATCATACTGTAGTTCTGGTTACTGTTGGGAATGACCCATGCCAGGATTCTGAGGATCTCAGCTTTCTTCTTGGCTCATAGCACAGGGAAATTGTAACTAGGGATCTCTCTATATAATGTAATTTAAACTTCCCTTATTTTTGAAAGTCTAGTTTGAGGTACAGAGCCCTTGACCTTTGTCACTGATTTAGCTGATTACCTTTCTCTCTTCTGCCACTGCTACTATGTTTGAGTACTCTGATTGTAGTGCTAACCCTGCTTCCTCCCTTTTCCCTTCTTCCTTTTCAGTTAACCTACCGCTGAGGTTGACAGAAAAAAAAAATTAAAAAGGTTGGTGTGCTTTTTTTTTTTCTGCCTAGGGTTTATTTGCAAAAGAAAGAAAATGTAAATTCAGAAATTACATTAAGGAGGTTAAAGGCAAGTATAAATCAAAGAAAACTACCCAACACAGATTAGTTGGTGTTTGTCTTTAACCTATATTATCCTGTAATCATGTTCCTAGGGTGAAACATTTGTCCTCCCTCACTGCGTTCACTGTGATTGGCTGAGCTGTACATTATGGTCAGTTTGCTTCTGTAATCCCAGTCTCCCTTTTGGCCTACTAGGAAGCCATCTAGTTTAACCTGCAATCCTATGTAATTATTATGTAAGTATCCATAACCCCCCACCCATTCAGTTAAAAAATGTTGATTAAGTATCATGGGCACCATCTGTATGCAAGGAAAAGGTAATAAGATCTTTTGTAAGATATTATAATAGTTTTTCCTATTTCCCAGAAAAAAAATAATCCAGCTTGATACTTGGGTCACAAAAAACATTCTTTTTTTCAGATTAGCTCCTCCAAAGTGAGGTCTGTCTGGTCAGACCCTATGGTCTTATCTATGTTGTTGCTTATGGTAAGGTGTGAAGGTGTTCCCATAGGGTGAAGAGCTCCACAGCCTTTGTTAGCATTTCAATCAGAGATGGGGGGCACTATTATGGGAAGACCAAGAAAGGTTAATTTACCTTTCATGCCCAGGTACCTGAGAGAGAGATTTGCCCTTTTCATGTGAATATTCACAATTATGTGTTTCAGACCTTAAACATTTCAATAATAGAATACTTGGAAATCCTATTCAAAACATTTTCTTTAGTAGATAAATCTGATGTGACCTTTTCCATTCTCACAACTTTGGCCTCGGACAGTTTTCTCTTTCTCTTGACATCATAAGGAAACACACACACACACACACACACACACACGCACACACACAGTGTTACAGAGATGATTTGTTAAGTGTAAGTGAATGATGACTAGCTGAATAAGTAGTGTTAGTCCAGTTATTCCCAGCCAAGCTTTAAGTGAGCAAGTCAGGTCCTGTTTTCTAGTTACCAGGACAAAACCCCACAGATTTGGTTTCTCCATCTTACCATCATAACCCCTCTAGCTATGTGCTATTCAGTTCTAAAAACATTTATGAAGTGCTTACTGTATGCACGGCACATGCTAGATGCTGATAACAAACAGGAAACAGTCTCAGCCCTCAAGGAGCTTATATTCTAACTTGTGTAGCCAATATGTACCCAAGTGAGTAAGTAGGTGGCACAGTGGTTAGAGCGTTGGGCCTGGAGTCAGGAAGACTCACCTTCCTGAATTCAAATCTGACCTCAGACGCGTACTAGCAGTGTAGGCAAGTCCCTTAACCCTGTTTGCCTCAGTTTCCTCATCTGTAAAATGAGCTGGAGAAGGAAAGGGCAAACTACCCCAGTATCTCTGCCAAGAGAACCCCAAAAGGGGTCTTGACACAACTGAAAATGACTAAGCAGCAACAACAAATGAGTACAAAATATAGACAAGCAATTTCAAGAGAATGAGAATGCTAATAACTGGGTGGGGAAGGGGAGAGAGAGAAGAAATTTGGAAAAGGCATGTAGGAGTTAATGCCTGAGCTATGCTTTGAAGGAAGCTAGGGATTCTGCAAGGTGGAGGTGAGGAGGGAGTACATGAGGGACAACTTGTGCAAAGATAAGGAGGCAGAAGCTGGAATGTTTTGTACAAGCAACAAACAGCTAGATAACCAGTTTGATGGGAAGGGAGAGTGTGCGAAGGGAGTATTATGGAATGAGACTGGAAAAGGAGGTGGGAGCCAGATTGTAGAGGGCTCTTAATGCCAGCCCAAGGATTTTGTATTTTATTCTCTTGGCAGTAGGGAGCCATTGAGGAATCTTTTAGTAGGATGGGGTGACATAGATCTGGGTTTTAGGAATATGAATTTGGCAGATGTGTGGTTGATGGATTGAAGAAGAGAGAGATGCTGGGGGAGCAAGGCCCTGAGCTAGGCTTAAAGCTGTGTGAGTGGTGAGAAGATATGACAAAAACATGGAATTGGCAAGGTTTGGCAACTGTTTAGATAACGATGATCAAGAGAGAGCCACGGATGATACCAAGGTTTTGAGTCTGAGTGATTGGAAGGATAATGCAGAGGTTTGAAGGAGAGATAATTTGGTCCCCAGTCTATGTGACATGTGTATTCATGTAATCACACATGTATATGAGTATGTATATGTATCATATATACATGTATCTGTACATATATGAATTTTATATATTCCAAATAAAATGAAATCCAATGTACATAAAGCATTTTTCAAACCATAATGTGCTATGTAAGTATGAGCTATTAATATTATTGTTTTCTCATCTTTCTTCACTAAGGTTCAGTTAGGAATGGTCCTGAGATAAATCACTATCCCAGTATTATCCTTTTATATTTCATGTTCTTTGGACTATTGCATAGATAGGAAAAAAATGACTTTTGTGCTTGAATAAAAATATTAGATTCTAAATTAATTCTCTGTGGGTTCACTGGAAGCATCTCTGGTACAACCCGAGTAGCAGATGGGACAACAGGGATGAGTTGCATCTCATCCTGTTCCCACTTGGTTTTTATCCCTTCTGCTAGGTCTGTATATTTTGAAAGCTTTTCATTCAATATAGCTTAGCAATGAATAACAACAACAATAGTAATTGTAGGTCATTATCTATCCTTTCTCATACCATGGTTAGTACAACATCTGGCCTCTCGTCTTCATTCTACTATTTTAAAAAATGGTGGAAAAAAGTGTTTCATAACACACCAAAGAATATAGAGTCCTGCTTTGGTGAATTGTTTGGGTATCAGTTGAAATTTGAAATTGAAGCTTTGTTGTAGTTCCTGCCAGAAAGCTTTCAGAAATGTCCTGGCAAGTCATTGTTTATTTACTCCCTGGTGAGTGTTTGTTGGAGGTGAAGAGATGGAGTGAAAGGCAGTGATGGCAGGTCTGAAGGGGGGAAAGTAATCCTTCTGGTTTATTCTTTAGCCAAGTCATTGCAGTGTGACAAAGAAGTTCCTTACTAAACATTCTTTGCCAGTGGAGCACATGTTACGGGGAGGGTGGGCACAGAAATGTGGACTATGTATTACCCCTTCTTTTCCCACACAGCCTTGGTCTTCCAGAACATCTTTTTACAGCTCTGGCCATCCTGCCCAGGATCAGCCTTATGAGTAGGCCAAATAGGACAGCCCTATGTCCAGAGTATCATCCCTGCTCTTTGTCAGGTCAAAGCCTCATCCTTTTGCATCAGTAAAGGCTTTTCCTTTTTAATGCTCAGATGTGCACTTTAACTAACCCTTATAGAACTGTGGAATAGTTCAGCTAGAAGTGACCTTAGATACTCTCTTTTTTAAATGTGAGGAAACTGAGACATAGAGATGTTGACTTATTTGCTCAAGATTAGATCCCATAGCTAGTACGTATTAGAGATTGGGATATAAATCCAGGTTTTTTTCATTCCAGGGTCAGTGTTCTTTCCATTATTAAATTATATTGCCTTTTATCAGGAAATACCTTAGTTAACAGTTAACATCTTAGTAAAGATCAGTTGGCAGCCCGGTTTAAAGGGAAAAAAGTATTACCGCAGTATGGGTAGCTGGGGTTAGTGGGTGAGAGAGTCAGAAGGAAGAAAATTCTATTAGCCATAAATGTTACCTGGTTGATTTTTTTCCCCCCCTAGGTCTGACCCTGGTCATAACACTCAAAACCTTGCATTGCTGCTTAACGAATTCTTGAGGAATTCCATTAGGGCTATCCTCACCCCTAGGTGGAGTAGGTAGTATAGCCTGTATGTTTTGAATTGGTCAGACCTTCCTGCCCTAAATATTTTCATCTTATCATACTTACTAAAATTCTGATAATTAAGACTTATTTTTTTGGTTTAATAAGGTTTGCCTTTAAAAATGCATATAGATATCCCTAGGAGGGTTAACTCGTTCTATTCTGTCTTTGACTCTTTCTTTTTTTGTTTTGTTTTTTGTTTTTTGCTAGGCAGTGGGGTTAAGTGACTTGCCTAGGGTCAAAATAGCTAGTAAGTGTCAAGTGTCTGAGGCCAGATTTGAACTTAAGTCCTCCTGACTCCAGGGTCCGTGCTCTATCCACTGCGCCACCTAGTTGCCCCTGACTCTTTGTATCTTATAAATTAGTTTAATCAAATAATTTTCCTCTACCAGTGAGTTGAAATCAGCATAGTGTGGGAATGGGAGTTTTGATTGGGAAGTTGGCAGAGGACTGGGTAATTTGGGGCAGGTAGTTATGGAACATGAAATGCTATTTACTATGAGACAGAAGTTTCGGATGCTGCATTGGGGAGCTCCAAGCAGCTTGAGGTTACTATGACTGGGATACTTGGAGGATAGGGATACCAGGAGGTGGAAGGAAGGAATCCAAAAGGGATGTGGGAGGCAATTGAATGACTTCTCTGCATTTTTGCCAAGTGCTAGATCTTATGTGGTACCATGCAGAACCTGTAGTAAACAACAGGGAGCAAAGGGGAATGCTACAGAGATTCTCAGAAAGGGCTGGGAAGAACACTGAGCAGAACAAGGAGATTTGGGCTTTAGTTCCTGCTCAGCCATTAACATGTTATGTGGTAGTATAGTCATTTCATTTCTCTGGGCCTATTTCCAAATCTACAAAGTGAGGGTTTTAAATTTGATCACCTCTATGGTTCCAAGTGGCCTTAAAATTACGGGAGCCTATGTTATGTTCACTAGTTCAATGATTTTTGTGAAAGTCACTTTACTTTTTGGGTCTTCTTTATCCCCTTCTGCAAAAATGGGAAGAGGCTCTTTCCGGCTTAATTGCTGTCAGTATATGTAAATCTACATCTATATTTAATCTATATCTATTTATATATATATATAATATAAAATCTTATAATTATAATGAATAATTATATAGAATAATTATTTTGTTGAAAATTACTATGTGCTGCATAGGTATAAGGCACTGTGGTTTCATTGATTGAAGACTGTAACAATTGATTGTAAATTACTTTCCTTCCATGCCATTTAAATTTTCATCAGTCAGTAAAGAGGAGATTTAATTAAATTCACTTCAGTGAGCATTTATTACCTTTTTACTATATTGTGTACTCTGTACCAGGCACCATGGCAGCGAGTGGTGGCAGTGAGAATGGAGAGAAAGAAGAGATGCTTTCAAGTTGTTCAGTCGTTTCAGTCATATCTGACTCTTCATGACCCCATTTTTTTTTTTGGCAAAGGTACTGGGGTTTGCCATTTCCTTCTCCAGCTCATTTTACAGATGAGGAAACTGAGGCAAACAGGGCTAAGTGACTTGGCCAGGGACACACAGCTAGTAAGTGTCTGAGGCCAGATTTGAACTCATGAAAATATCTTTGATTCCGAACCAAGTGTGCCACCCAGCTGCTTCCTGTGATAATTCAAATGGATTATCTAAAGGAGTTGGTGACAGATTGCATGTAAAAGAAAAAAGTCAAAGTATTCTGAAACTTCAAACCAATGTCTGAGAAAACAGTGTCATTGACAGAAATGAGAAAATGGCCAGGGTGGTTGGCTTAGGAAAAGAAAATGTACTTTTTGAGTTGAGGTGATGGGAACTCAAAATGGAAAGGCTCTGAAGATGGTTTGAGATCTAAACTAGAGGGCAAAGGAGAGGTCAGAGCTGGGTACAGTTATAGGAACCACTGACTTTGAGTGGAGAGTTGAAACCATGACAGGACAATAAGAGAGGGAAATAGTATAGAGGGAAGACAGTGAGTCATCTATGGAAGGAAAACCCATAATTATATGACAAGGAAGAAGAAGATTCAGAGAAGGAATAGAGTTAAGCTAAAGCAGGATCATGGAAGCTCAGGTGAGATAGAATTTTAAGAAGGAAGATCAAGTCATAAGTGTCAGATGATGCAGTGATATACAGGAGCAAAAAGGACCAAAGGAAATGTAATTGGATTTCTTATAAGGAATTAAAGGGCAACCTTGGAGAGGGTGATTTTGATAGTTATGGGAATAGCTAAAAGATTGTAAAAGGTTTGGTAAGGACTATGGCAAGAGAGAAATGGAAGAAGTAGACGTTTATTGTTAGTCGTGTTTGACTTTTCATAACTCTGTGAACAATAGCATGCCAATACTCTCCATTTGGTTTTCTTGGCAAAGATACTAGAGTGGTTTGCCATTTCCTTCTCCAGTGGATTAAGGCAAATGGGGTTAAGTGACTTGCCCAGAATCACACAGGTAGTAAGTGTCTGAGGCCAGATTTGAACTCAGGTCTTTCTTGCTCCAGACCCAGTGCTGTATCCACTGAGCCATCTTGCTGCCCCAAGAAGTAGATGTGGATGACTCCTTTGAACAATTTTGGGTGAAAAGGAAGAAGAAATGCAGCGGTAGTTAAAGAGAACAATAGAATTAAGTAAACTTTATTTTTTTTTTAAGCTAGGAGAGACCTGTACGCATTTGAAAGCAGAAGGGAAAAAGCCTGTAGAAAAGGAGAAATTGTAGTATTTGGAGAAGGGAGTGGATCGTTGCAAGACAGAGGTATGAATTTAGGGTAGCCTGCACAACATATGGCCCACCAAAGGATTTTGGGTGGCTGTCATGTGACCTGCGGCAACCAGATATCGTCGGTCTGTCCAGACTGGTGTCAAAGTTTTTAGCACGGTGCCTGGCATATAGTAATGCTATGTAAATACTAGTTATTATTAGACAGAAAGTTTAAGAAAACATTTCATTGCTATCTTTATGGAACTTACCATCTATTAGAAAGATAAGACACAAACAAAAATGAGTGTGATCTGAGATATTTTATTGGGCCAAAGTATAGCTTTCGTTGAGAACACTTTTCTAGAGCATATATATATATGTATACCCCCCACATATATGTGTGTGTGTGTGTATCTATCTATATATATATAGATAGATACACACACACATCCATCCATCCATCCATACATATATACACATATATACAGATACTATATATGTATGTATACATACATACACATATATGTGTGTATATGTGTGTATACATACATGCATACATATACGTGTGTGTGTGTGTGTGTGTGTGTGTATACATACATGCATACATATACACCAAGAAACTAGTAAGAGCAAGTATGATACTTCTGGTTTAGTTCTTCATCCAGTCTCATCCAAACATAAAACAGAAATAGAAAATCAGCGACAGGACAGAGGAAGTGGCATCTTTCTCTCTGGGTTCATGGGTGGGATAGTATGTAGCTTTTTGAAAAAAGGAATGGAAAGCTTCACATCACTTCAAAAATGACTAGTTTTTCCATCCTACATTGTAGGAGGTGTAAAAATATGCATACTGTAGTACAACTTATGCCTGAAAGCTGAGTTAACATTTCTCTTTTCTGGCTATAGCAGCTTTAATGCTGGGTCACAGTGGTTAGGAATAATCTAGGCAAGTGTTGAGCACCAAGTCTTGTGACATTTGATGCTGGCCAATTGTGCTCTGTCACCCTTCGTCATGAACTGAAAAAGGCTGTTTGGCAACAGACTAAAGGGGGAAGAAGGAAAGTGGTAGTGGAGGCGGCAGATAGACTGATCTTTGGGGGAACAATCTCCAAATGCAGATTTTCAGAGAAAAGAACTCTGTTTACAGTTCTGAGAAACAGAAGGGTAATGCAGTACTTGGACTGCTGGTCTTGGAGTCAGGATCGTCTGTGCTCAAATCCAGGCTCTTGTATTTACTGGTTGTGTTATTGTTGGCAAGCCACCTCATCTCTCTACTCCTTCATCTGTTTCTTCATCTGTAAATTGGTGGTAATAACACCTATAACCTACTTCATAGGGATATGTGAGGATTAAATGAGATAATATATGTAAACTTTAAATATTGCAAACTTTAAAGATGCTATGTAAATATCAGCTATTATTAAAGAGATGGATTACTCGTGTCTTAAAATGCTTCTGTAGCTCTCTCTGTCTCTCTCTGTCTCTCTGTCTCTGTCTCTCTCTGTCTCTCTCTCAGGGCTCACTCTTCCAACTCACACTGGCAGAATAGTTTCCCAGAGGAGCAATTACTACTGTGAGGGACTTTATTTCTGATATTGTTGCTCCCAAGCCCCCACTGGTGTGCTTTCCATTAATAACTATCCAGTGACATCAACTAACATTTCACAGAGGGCATTTACTAAAGAAGTATGGTAAGAACAAAAACTACTCATAAACCAGGGGAGGATTCTTTGCTCACACACATACTCTCAGGAGTTAATGGGCTTAAACTTAGTACATTGGTAGTGTGTCAGACATATAGAGAACCCTGTATACAAAGGCGTACCTTACAAGCCCCTAGTTACTGGAAGTCCTTTCCTCCCACGGTAAAGTCCTCATGTGGTTTCTTTTCTGTATATTTCTCTGCTGGCCTCTGACAATTGATACCTTTCTAGATCATTAACAGCTTGTATTTCTTTCTGTCATGAGGAGCCACAGTGCCTGAAGCTGCTGCTGAACTTGAGTCTTGTCTTTGCTTGTCCACAATAAACCATGTCTTTTCCATATACACAATTCAGTGCTTCCTCTGGACAACGACTGTTGTAGTACTACTGCACTCTGGTGCACTCTGCCACTGATTGTGGCTGCTGGTAGAAGTAGGGAAGAAGATGGAAAGAGAAACTCTATCCTCTCCCTCACTGCTTCCTACCCCCTCTCCAAGCAGTTCTCATTTAGGGGGTTAGCTGAACCATTCTGCTACTAGATTGCCTGATTCTAACCTGTCTTACTGTTTTATACATGGGCCCTGAATAAATCTGATTCTTTTAGGCAATATTACAATTACAATGCACAGATATTTCCTGTGTTTCATCATCTGTCTTTATATAATGAATAAAGCACTTTATTCTTCTTAACTGGATTAAGGAATTGTTTGTATGTAGTTTACAGTTTTCGTTTGAGCTGTTTGTGTCTTCCGTGACTATAGTAGTTGGGTTGGGAGTAGAAACCTTCATCCTTACACCCTTTCATGTTTCTTTAGCTCAATAGATATTGGTTGAATGAATGAATAAATATTTTCCTGCATTGGTATCCTTCCATGAGTATCAATCAGTGAGTAATATTTCCAATAAAGTTAGCTCATTTCAAAGTTCAGCCTTACCTTTAAAAAATATAAATATATTTTTAAAAAGCCAAAATTTAGAATCCAAGAGAAGGAGGCAAGTAAACAATAGTCCTTTGTAAGCAAGCAGGTCAACTTTCAGTGGGCCAGCTCCAAGACAGGATTGTGTATTTTTTCAGGTGGGAAAACAGAATTTGACTATTTGTTCCCATGCAAATATCTGACAGAAAACCCAAGCACAAAATTGTTTATTCTAGGGAGAAACAAAGTCTGTGCTAAAAATAAAACTTTTCCTAGGCCTCCCCTACTTCTTATAAACTCCATAAACTTTTTTTTTTTTAATTGCTGACTGAAGATAACTCCTACTCAAGGGAATTGTTAAAGATGCCAACCTTTAACCCATTTTTTTGGATTTCATATTACTCTGAGTTTTAGAACAGGCATCCTAGAAATGAAGTGCCTTGTAGAACTGGCTAAAACTAGTGTCTGTAGCTCTCTCTGCCAGTATTTATCCATTCATTTATTCAGTCATTCAATTGGTCAATCAGAAAACATCTGTGGAGACTTGCTTGGCCACTGGACTGAACCAGGTGCTATGTAGATTGTTGTTTGTCCTTCATTCTTGAAGAGGACCATGACATCAGGAAAGTGATGCCATGTCTTGCAAGTGAATTGGTTTTAAGTGAGGGAGGGCAGAGTCACCAGCTTCACTTTCTTCTCCTGAGCCATCTAGGGCCAGTGGCAAGGTATAGATCAGGACGACGGGAGATGATCCCAATGCAGTGGGAGACCTTAGCCTTTTTTTTGGTCTTTCCCAGGTCTCAGTTTGACTGGGGCAACACCCATTCAGTGATTAAGACTAGATAAGAAATGAGGCAGAGAATGGCCTCTTTTACCTAATCAAAAACAAAACAAAACAAAGCAAAACAAACAGCAATCTGCGAGGGAAACCCTGGGGTTTCTGGCCAGAACAGAAACAATTGCTATTTACATTCATTCTGAGCCATTATTGGCCAGTCAGTGAGAGCCAGAGTGATTTGGGTTTAAGACATGGTCCATAAGAAAGAAATTTTAGCCTGTAAACCCCAAGATACCTTGTGAGGTTTCACTAATCAGAATTTATATTCCTTTGGGCAGAGCACCCACAGGTAAAGGTATGATACCCAAGTGGACAGAGGGAGAAGAAGGAGGAGAAGAGAGGAGAGGAGGAAGGATGTGCATTGCCCAATTGGAACTGGCTATTTGGGTACCCAGTGGGGCAGCTATTGCTACTCATTGGTTGTTGTTTGTCCTTCATTCTGGAAGAGGACCATGACAGCTATGTAGGATACTAGAGAAGAGGATCTGTTCCTAAGTAGTGTACAGAATAATTGAAGAGACAGGACACTTCCACAGGAAGTAGAGAGAGAACAACTTCAAGATAAGATTTCTTTTTTTTGACAATGTTTGATTTCATTAATTTTTTTTATGTATATACACTACTATTAACATAATGTGACTTAGAAAAACCTAAGAAATGAGATATGGGCAAAAACCCACTTAAAATATCCTTTGATTTTTGAAACTTTTTATTAATATTTTATATTGTTCAGATAGGTGACTTTCTTAGACCCTTGAAATGGAACTCATTTATTATTATTATTATTATTTTTTGCTTTATTTAGCCAAACTCATTGTAAGTCAAGTCAACAAGCTGTGCCATATATTTGAGATACAAAAAAAGGGGAGAAAAAAGTCCCTGCTCTCTAGGAAGCTCACAGTCTAATAGGGGAGATAACATATCAAAACTATGTGCAAACAAGATATATACAAGATAATAAATTGAGTATAATCTCAGAGAAAAGGCAAGGAATATTGTGAAAGGCTTCTTGGAGAAAGTGAGACATTAGCTGAAACCTGTGGGAAGCCAGGAGGCTGATAGGTGGAGGTAGAGAGATCCAGGCTTGGGGAACAGCCAGTGGAAATGCCCACTGCATTTATTAAGCACCTATGTACCAGGCATTTTACTAAATGCTTCACAAATATTATCTTATTTTATCTTCAGAGCAACCCTAAAAGGCATGTCCTATTATTGTCTCCATTTTATAGGGGAGGAAACTGAGACAGAAGTTAAGTGACTTGCCCAGAGTCACAAAGTAAGTGTCTGAGGCTGAATTTGAACTCGGGTCTTCCTGACTCTGTGCTCTGCCACTTGTATTCAGTCAAAGAGGGTGTGGATTAAAGTAAGGTGTAAGAATACTAGAAAGATAGGAAGGAGCCAAGTTATGATGGACTTTATAAACCGAATAGAGGATTTTATGTTTCATCCTGGAGATGATAGGGAGTCACTAGAGTTTATTACTGTAGTAAGGGATTCATTACTTTAAAAAAAATCTGAACTTAACAAGCATCAAAAAAACCAGGGCATTTTCACATAGTATGATAGAAAATGAGTTATCCCTGCCACATAATGGGGGTTGGGGGCATGGTGCCCTCAAGATCTGAAAAATTTGTGTAACATGTTTTGGCCCTCCCTGTGTATCAGAGAAGAAGTCTGAATTATTATGGTATTGAAAGATAGACTTGGATGATATTATACAATACCATACATATGTTTTGTGTATTTCTGAGTTTCTAAACTTTTTTAGTGTTGTCTGCTGGCCTTCAAGTGTAGTCTGCAGCTTCCACAAAACTCCCCTCAAATTCCCACTTAATTTCTTATGCCAAGAAGTGATATATCAAAATCGCAATGGGGAAAGTCACAATGTGGAAGGGATAACTGTACGTGAAATTATGGATACCTGTAATGTGCAGATTGCTTTTCCTTTAAAACATGTAATAAATTCAACACGTAAGTAGCTATTCTGTTTGTGAGTGATTATTTCTGGCCATTCTTCTCTTCTGTGTATTTTAAAAGAATGCTTCAGTGACCTTCCCTTCCCTAACATTCCCTACCTTCTTCTTCCTCTCTCTAAATTAAAAGAAAAAAGAGAGAGAAACAAACAAACAAACATCTTGTAATAGGTATGCATAGTCAAGCAAAACAAATCAAAGCATTCAGTTTTAAAAGGCAGGGTGGAGCTTTCTGGACTCTAGTTAATGTTCCTAAAATACTAACCTAGATGGAATGTCTTAAAGTTTACAGAGTACTTTTTATTCATTATATCATTTCTTCCTCACAGCCTGCTTATTGAGGAAGTTATCTTGCTCATGGGTCCAGAGCTAGTAAGTTTGGGATTTGTTTGGCAACAGAAACGAAATCTTCCTGACTCAAATCTATCATACCACCCCATTCCACGTTTATTGATTTTGGAATGTGTATGATGTATTGGTTGAATTAATTCATCTATCATGGGTGTGGGTTTCTCACTTCTTGAACTGAGTTCTCTCTTGTGATGGAGGCTTCTTGGTAGGATCTTTTCATAGATTAGAAAGTGGTTAATTCTTTGTAGTTGCTGGTGTCATTAGTTCTTTCCCATTATGTCTCACTGGGTACAGGTCCCATGAAAAGGGACCTTTTAAAAGTACTGATTTCCTCAGGCAGCCCTGATGCCGGCAACTCTATGATCTTCATTCCTCTTAAAAGATGTCAACACCATAGACTGACATCCTGGCTACCGGCTTACTTGTCGTTCCTCTCCCTCAGAAAATGTGGTACCTACGTGGTGCACACCTAGTTAGTGATGAGCTGTTAAAAGAGTTTGTCTCCTCTTTCCTCCCTGCAATGTATCCATTTCAACTCGTATTTCTCAGCCTGCCTAGTTATCATAGAGTGAAAAGAAAGTGGTCTCGCTGACATCGGAAGCCCTGTCCTTCCTGCTCAGTACCTGGGAAAGAGGCTCAGTGCCATGTGCTTTAGGTATGTATGTTATAATTCCACACTGTGAAGGGCATACTAGAATTGGGGAGGACATCAGCAGAATTGTCCCAAATTTTATGTTCTTTAACCTAATCCTATTCCTCTACTCCCTATACATTCCTCTGGAGGGACTCGCTGGGGCAATGCATTGGTATTTGGGGCCACCCAGAGTGCCTGAAATCCTGGTATGTGGGATGGGTCAGGGTGGGAAGAACAACTTCTTTCCCCAAACTCTTTTGGAATGCAACTTCACATTGTCTGAGCCAGCAAGTGTTCTGGTAAAACTGCTCCCTGTCCCATGAGTGGGGAGTGGCAGCAGAATTGGGCTTCTCATTTTCTCTTCAGATCCTTGTTTTTGAAGCCTGGTAGGAAAAATCATGTAGATCTTCTGCACAGTTGTGTTAATTTTTAAAAAAAATTTATAAATGACTGATTTCTCATGCCATGTCATTTGTTACTAACGCTAAGAAGAAAAATTTTGGAGTTCAAATCCAGGGTCTGTCTCAAGATTAGGCAGCCTATGCCAGTGGTGTTTATGAATGGTACTTATTGTTGAACCTCTATTACTTCTTACCTGTGGATGACTGTAAAGAAGTATTTGGCATACTTTGGGATAGGTATTGTTTGCATTAAGGTACATGTGGTACACAAGATTCTTGTGATTCTCCTCAAACTGAGGAGGTGCCCATGGTTGGCAGGTCATCATAGTTGTTGGGCCAAGAACATCCCCATGGAGGGGAAATTGTATTAGTTCTGCTCCCATGGACATAGTGGAATCTACTAGTACCAGGTTGGGGGGAGGAGGGGATATTCCATAACAATAAATTTATTTATTTGTCCACCCATCCATCCATTTATTTATTTATTGATTTCCTCTTTTTTCCCTCATTGTCTCCTTTTTTTCTACCTCTTCCCCCCCCAACCTTTTCCGTAAAGAATATCAGGTTTGCCAGTGGCATCCAGAGGTACACCAACAGCATTGATCAGTGCTGCTGGTGTTACTTAGTGCTATTAACAGCTTAACTGAATTTTGGCCTGTCTGCTTTGCTGATGAAAAACAAAAAAAAAATTAAAAAACTTTAAACTTCTTCCACATCTTCCCAAGTTGGAGTAGCCAAAAATTTATGTTTTGACCACTCTCCAAAAATGTTATCACTACTGAATAAATTTGGTCTTGCTATCATTCTTGAATATTATTGCCATCTATCTAGTATCTTTTTTTTGTAGGCTATTGAAGAGATTGAAACCATAGATTTATGTTATAGATATGTACTATCTACTTGCCCCTTTCATACTTTTTTTCTTTTAAACAGGGTAAGGATTAGTGGTAGGGAATGGAAAAGGCATAGATACTACTGATACTCTTATAGTCAAGAGATCCATAAATCTTTATATTTGTTTTGTTTTGGACTCTGATCTGTCTGTGATGAGAACCGTAGGCAATTAGAATTGGAAAGCGCATATTAGAACATATAGTCCAATAATCTCCTTTTACCAAAGAGGACACTGAGGTGTAGGTGGGGAAAGTGACTGTTAGAATCTTCCTAGAATATAAACTCTGCCTTCAGGCCTTCTTATGCACTTATGATGCTGGCTCATTGCTTCGGTTTCTGTGGTGGTGGTAAATGGTTGTTACTCTTTTGGGGATTTCTATGAAAATTTTGTATTATATTGGAATGACTATGTTGAATGTAATACTGTGTTCCATATTTGGAACACAGTCTTACAGATATATATGCTCAGACTATTTGCAAACTGCAGACTTGATAGTGAGAAATGAATTCATTATATTTTTAGTCAGTTTTTAGACACTTTAGACTGTTGTTTTTGGAAAAAAAGTTGAGAAATTTAAATAATTTGCCCTCTTTTGCTTGAAAGATATAAGGACATTTGGCCATATATAAGTATTGGTTTTTTACTGTAGCTTATATCAAAGTCTGTTTTTATCTTCACTGTTTCATTATATTCTCTCACTTATTTTCCATCAATGATGGAATAGCTGCTAATCCAAATTATTCATATTTTTCTTAAGACCTAAATTTGGCCCTTTTCCTTTATAAGTTATTTTACAGAAGAGAGTAGGAACAGAGAGTGTGATCTCTTTCTCTTCTGTACCTCAGAATCATTGACTCTATATTTATCCTCTCCTCCTTCCTTCTTATCTTAGAGATCTTCTGTTCTTGCCTTTTCCTTGTCATCTTGAGTCTATCCCCTCACTCCCCCTTAGGGACTTTGCTTTATCTATTGCATCTTCATTCTTTCTCTCTCCTCTGCCTTCTTTACCACAAGTGTGCTCATATTTTCTCTGTTAGTGATTGGGATCAGATCAGCTTCGTCTGTACCTTGGTTTGAGGGGGAGCATGTTTAGGTGGGATCAGGGGCTAAAGAACAGTTATGGTATACAAACGTCAAAACTATCTAACTTTTATGCCCTTCATAATCCAGAGAATATAAGAATAAATGGCAGGGTAAGTCTCGGAAGATTAGAGTGATAGTTTGGCTGTGGTGGTCCAATAATTCTTTTTTTTTCTCTTTTGGTTTGACAATGGGGGTAAGTGACTTGCCCAGGGTCACGTAGCTAGTAAGTGTTATGTGTCTGAGGCCGAATTTGAACTCAGGTCCCCCTGAATCCAGGGCTGGTACTCTATCCACTGCGCCACCTAGCTGCCCTTCCAATAATTCCTTATGTTGTTATGTGTGGTATCTGGCTGCTGACACCCAGGGAAATACTCTCCAACTGGGAGTCATGCCTGTGGCATTTCTGTGTTCACCAAGAGTGATGTGTGTGAGCCTGCAGTTGGGTCCTATGTAGCTTCAGGTCTAGAACATAGAATATTAAAAAAATATGAACAATGTTGATGTGTGAGAGGTTCAACCTTACCTGCCTTTCTTACCTTCATCAGTTGAAATCAATTTCTGGTCCATGGAGATGGGAAGTTTGACAGTAGGCACTTAGAGACATTGTTTATACTGAAATGATCTTCCTTCATCTCTACCTCTAAGCTCCCATTCCATCCTACTCCTCCCCCTATTTCCAGACTTCTTGAACGTGGAAAAAAAACCCTGCTTTTTTCTACCCCTTGAAATATGGTTTTAGCCCTCATTACTCCATAGAAACCAATTTCTCAGAGGTCACCAGCAACCTATTTTCCAAATCCAATGGCTTTTTCTTAGTCCTCATTGTGCCGCTGACATTGTATTTTTCCTAGACTTCTGTGATATGTAAGTACTTTTTTTTTTTTTTGGGTCTCCTTCACTGGCTTTCCTCTACTTTCTGCCTACTAAATGAAGAACTGCCCTTTAGTCATTTTTTCTCCTCTCTCTGTCTCTCTTCATCTTTCTGTCTCTGTCTCAGACCTTCTCTCTCTGTGTCTCTCTGTCTCTGTCTCTCTCTTCCCTTCCAGTCCTTCCCCTCTCCCCTTTACTCTGTCTCCCTTTTTCTCTTTCTCTTTTATCTGTCTCTCATTTTCTTTCTTTCTCTTTCTCTTCCCCTCTTCTCTCTTCTTCCTCCTCCTCTTCTTTTTTTTCTTTTCTTTCTCTGCTTCCTCTTCCTCCTCCTCCTTGTCTTTCTCTCTTGCTTTCCCTCTCTGTGCAATGAAAGTGACTGTATGGAAAAAAAGGAGATTGGTACTTCTAATGTTTAATTCTTACCCAATGACCAATGAATTCTACTGCAAAAGGTACTGATCCAGAGCTCTTATTGGCATTTGATCAAACATTTATTGAGCACTGGGGCTACCAATACAAGAATGACATAATCCCTACTTTCAAGGAGCTTATATTCTAATGGGTATATAGAAGTGTATAGGATAAACACAAAGAGAATAAAATTAAGATAGTTATAGAAGGGGGCACTACCAGTTGGGGGGAATCAGTAAAAGCTTTTTAGAAGGGTGTGCTTGGGCTATGGCTTGAAGGGAGAGAGGGATTCTATAAGGCAAGGGTGAGGAAAGAAATCATTCTAGTCATAGGAGATAGCTACTGTAAAGGATAGGAAATGGCAAATGTGGGGAAAAAAGAGAAAAGACCTGTTTTGTCTGGATTTCTGAATATGGGAGGGGAAGAAATAAAAGTTAGAAAAAGAAAAATAATTTCACTATATATCAAACCAGAAGACATAAAGATATTGTAGCTATGTAAAAGGATGACTCAGATTCTCCTTAGGGAAGTGAATAAAGGAGTTGGCACAACTGGTTTCATCATGTGCCTCAGTAGTCAGATTTGGATTATCAAGGAACAGAGCCACACTCACTTCAAATTGATGAGACTCTATGGTTTTTTGAGTCATATAAAAATCACTGAGGGACATAGACATATAGAAAGGATACAGGAAGATGTATATGTTCAGACTTGCCTCCTAGGCAAGTGGTGCTAACCAGACCAATAACAAACCCCAGATGGTTTGAGAGAGTGTGGGACAATAGTGTGTGTTACATTCACACTCACATTTTTAGGTTATGCCAGTCTCTGGCCCATTAGCTATATGTGGCTATCTTGCTTATGCACTTACTCCTCTGCCATTCATCTTCATAATTTAGGGAAAAGGGCTAAGTCCAACCAACCCATCAGGCAATGTAGTGGTAATTTTACCACAACAATGAGAGCAGAGTGTTTATTAAGAGCAGCATTTATTAAGTACCTACTTTGTGCCAGGTACCATTTTCAGACTGGCTAATGACAAGTTCAAAAACAATACCAAATTAGAGGAAAGGACAAAACAAATGCTCTGTGTATGATGGAGCTCCGATTTAACGTCTTGGACAAATGGAAAAAAGTAATGCTAATACTATTACCATCGTTTAAAATGTAAGTGATTCAAAGTACTTTTGAGGCTAAAATACCCCTTAGCCAGTAGCACTTGATCTCCTTGCCAAGCAGTAAGACACAGTAGCCAAGGCAAGATGTTTGAAAAAATATTAGAGAAAGATGACAAAAGATGATGAGTAGTATCACTTTAAAAAGATAGCAAAAAGCATTTTAGAGAAAAACCAACAGAGAAGTCGGTGGGAGACTCTGCTAAGGCAGAGCAGATGAAATTAGGAAGAAACATACGTGTGAAATGGCAGAAATCAACCAACATTTCTATGGGGATTTTTGTCATTGTGTAAATTGTGGAATCATTAAAATCTACCACTTCGGTACCTCTTATGCTTTGTGAGGTTCTTACAAGATCCCTTATTTATGGTGAAGTTCTTAAGATGGTCCTGTTCAATAATAATGTGCTTGCTACATTGAATGCTGTGGAGTCTCCTCAGTGAAATCTGGGGTCATCTGAAATAGATTGGCCTAACTATCTGTACTGGTAAAATGCAGTAGATGAAAGATATATTGCTCACAGTATGACATATAGTTATATAGGATTATCTGCTGATGGTAGTTGGTCAGTAGTTGACGATATCAAAGGAAGTGGGCTCCATCTCCACTGTGAATTCTTCCTTCATTCATATGCCTGATGCAGTGGATAGAGAGATGACCTCAAAGCTGGGGAGACCCGGGGTCAAGTCCTTCCTGTCACACATACCATTGTATGATCCTGAACAAGTCACTTAATCTCTAAGTGCTCTTCTGGACAGTTCTCTGAGACCCTAGGTTTCAAAGAAGGTGCTGACCTATATTAATTTTTTTCTTTTTTTTGTGGAGTATTTTATTTTATTTTTTATTAATTTATTTTAAAAATAAATACTAAAACTTTTATACACATAAAAAAGAAGAAGAAACATAAACTTAAATACAAAATAAGAAAAAAGAAAAAGCATTGACATGTACACAGCAGAATGTAAGAGAGGATTCAAAATATACAACAGTAAGTTTCCATTTCAAGAAAGCCTATATAATAAATGCTACTCATTGTGTTTAGAGTTGTCCATCTTTTTTTTTTTCTGTTTCTGAGGCAGTGGAGTGAAGTGACTTGCTTAGGGTCACGTAGCTAGTACGTGTCAAGTGTCTGAGGCCAAATTTGAACTCAAGTCTTCCTGAATCCAGGGCCAGTGCTCTATCCACTGTGCTATCTAGCTTCCTCAAGAGCTGTCCATCTTTTCTTTGCTTCCTTCTAAGTTTTCTTTTGTTCTCTGCTGTGCACTTTTTACTTTGTTCTTTTTTTCTCCTTCCCCCACCTTCTCCAAGAAGGCTAAGGCTACAATTAAGCGATGATACACACACACACACACACACACACAGACGCACACACACACACATATTCCCATACATACTTACACATACAAACATACATACATAAATACACATATACACACAGATATATATACATGCATATACACATGCATACATACACTTAATTGCACATATACATACTTAGATATTTATAATCATACTCATATATAGACACATACATTCCCATGCATCTATGTAAGAACATACTATAACTGTTTGTCCTCTGTTTCTCTGAGAGTGGATAACATCTTCCTTCATAAATCCGAGCCTTTCCACTGACCTACATTATTCAAAGGAATTTCCTCCTGGGAGTTCTCTATATCAATGAAAGAACAGGTTTAGTCCCATTTAAGAAGATGAAGTCAAGAAGAATGACTGGACACATCTTGAAGAAATCTGTGCTGGTAGTAGTGTAATTTTAAAGGGGTCAATTTTTCACAATCTCAGGGAGAAGATTCCAAAGCAATAGGAAAAAACCACGGAAAGTACCAGTTATTCCCAATCCCTTCTCCAAAATTCTACCGAGACTGTATCAGCAACTACTGAATTTACTTTCTCATATTTATTTGGACTTTCTTATTTCTACAAAATCTTGAATGACCTAGGTGAGCATTTAGTATAGGCTTAATTAAAACATGCGAAGGGAATAGGCAGACTTTTGTAGATGATTTTCTACTGGAGATCATATTTGTACTATCATAGAACTGTCTTAGAAGTTTAGAGAATACAAACTCTTGCTGTGTTGACTGCTTTTTTTTTCTGTTGGTTTTAAAAGTGCCCAATTTGATTTAATAAAATAAAATGAAACCCTAAAAGGCTTTCTTGAAACCAGCATATTCTCCTCTACTATTACAGAGATCAAATTGAGAGCCTGGCTTTAGTATCAAATGAAACATAAAACAGGGAGACATCCTCGTCTAAGATGTTTGTAAGAGGCATGGAAGATATCTTGTCCTGATTGCAAATAGAAGAGAGATACCTTATTTATGGTGAAGTTCTTAAGATGGTCCTGTTCAATAATAATGTGCTTGCTACATTGAATGCTGTGGAGTCTCCTCAGTGAAATCTGGGGTCATCTGAAATAGATTGGCCTAACTATCTGTACTGGTAAAATGCAGTAGATGAAAGACATATTGCTCACAGTATGACATATAGTTATATAGGATTATCTGCTGATGGTAGTTGGTCAGTAGTTGATGATATCAAAGGAAGTGGGCTCCATCTCCACTGTGAATTCTTCCTTCATTCAGAACTATGGAGGCTGAGCGAGTGGTTTGAGGGGACATTGCCTCTCCAAGACTCCTGAGTTCAGGGTCCTGAGTTATCTTCATCGATGTCTGAAGGCGCATGGTGGTTGAGGTAGTGGTAAGAGTTTGACTTTTTGGCATATGTTGTCTCCTGTTTCTCCCCTGTGGTGCCTTGTTCCTTTAGGTAGACTGCTTACTTGCCTATAGGTAGATGAGGAAGTCAGTCATGTAGCAAGAGGGAAGGGTGACAGACGGGTAGAACACTTACATCTATAAAATACTTAAATAATCAGAGAAAGGGTGGAAGCACATTGGATAGCTCCTCTTTGGAGAATTTACAGAAAGCATTGTACCATATTAGGAGGCCATCAATGGGAACAGAATACCTACCGGCACGACGAGAACAGGCATCTATTGAAGAATCTACTCTGGCAGCTAGAGTAGTCAAGCCTTCTTCGCAGCAAGGGTCACATCATGTATCTCCTAGGACCTATGGAAGTGCTTTACCCATGATCAAGGATAGAGTCAGAGCCTGTGATTTCATTGATAGGAGGAACTCCAGGATGAGGAACTTACCTTTTCCAATGCAGGTTGTTACCTTTCAGTCTTAGAGAGTTGCCTAGAACATTAAAAGGTTAAGTATTTTGCCTAGGGTCATACAGCCATTATATGTCAGAGGCAGAACTTGAACTCAGGTCTTTCTGATTCTGCAGCCTGCCCTCTATCCATGAAGTTCTGACTATTTTATTTTGTAATAACTGAATTAAGGTTTGTTGAATCAAATTAATTGAATGGTGGAGCTAGTTGCCGATTAATAGATAGAAAATGCAATGTACCAATTAAGTAATGACAAAATAATATTCCTAAAGCATGTAATTTCTTGGCATGAAAAGCTTTTGGGTCTTACTGTTGCCTCCAAGATAAACTCCAAGCTTCTTAACTTGGCCTTTTATGATTTGGTTCCAGCCCACTTATTTCATATCACTTCCTTTCAGAAAGTGTTGCATGGTAGGCAGAGAAGCCAGCTTTGAAGCCAAGAAGACCTGGGTTTCTTGCTTGAGGATCTCAATAGTATCGAGAAAGAGCTATTGGGAGGAAGACAATAAGAAACCTTTCAGGTGGTTAGAGTATGCAAGGTATTTGGAGAATTTCTTCAAAATTATCTTCTTTTATACATTCCACCAATTAGAGTTTCATTTTGGTTGTTAAACTCTTCTTTTAAAATCTATATACTTCCTTGGGAGGTATTATGGATTATTTACCTCAACTTGAATGACGTCAAACAAATAATTAAATTGCTGAGCCCCACGTTGAGGTAAAGAAATGGGAATTTTGATTGGAGTGGGAGAAAGCAAGATGCTTTTGGACGTTATTGGAGCACTGGAGGTGGGGAAGGGAGAGAAGAATGGAGAAGACAGACCTGGATGGCAAATTGCTATGTGAGTGGGGTGCTTTGGACAGCACGAAGCTAGTATGAGGGCATTGGATGGGTCCTCCAGGAGAAAAACCAAGATACGCTTTTAGAAAGCGTTAGCATAATGGGACAGGCAATGCAGCAGAACAGAAGAGATGTAATGGAAGAATATGCAGTTATTTACTCTCTCTGAGTTCTTGGGCATTTGGACCCACACTGCAACTTTAGTGAGGATACTTTAAAGTGGTATGGCATTAAAACTGAGTTAGGCCCCAGTTCCCTGAGGAAGGGAATACACAGTAACTTTAACTGGAAGTCTAGGGCTACTTGTAAGTTTTATTGTTGTAGGAGGGATTCAGATAGCATATTTTGAGATATTTATTTAACAATTGCTCAGAATAATTCCTTCTATCAGTATTAGAACCCTTCGTTTGTGTTTTGATAACAACTACATAAGATTAGCTTGTTTGCTTAATCTCGGGGATTATTGAACATTTTGGAGTTGTAATATCATTTCATCCCTCTTTATGGCCTCATTCCTGCAAAAATGGCAATGTTTTTATTTTTGAAATTAAAGTCAATTAAAATTAATTTTGGTTTGAGAATTTTACAACTCGCTTTGGGATAATTGGACATACTTGTTTTCATAAGGAACATAAAGGCAGTCATTTCAAACCCAGTTTACATTTCCCTTTATCCTGGGAGATCTTGCTCATAAAGGGTCTCTACCACCCCCACTTCTTTTGCTTCTTGTTGTTTGGGCTGCTGCTAGATGGGTATGGGGGCAACATTTCTTTTTTTTTTAATTATATGAACATGTGTTTTTAAAACTTTGGGTTCCAAATTTTCTTCCTTCCTCCCTCCCTACCCACCCTCATTGATAAGGCAAGCAATGGGGGCAACATTTCTTAAATTACTTTGGATAAGCTTGGTGTTCTATATAAGGTAGATAGAAACTGTATGATACAATCACTAGTCTAGTAGTGAAAGGGGTGTGGGGACTGGTTGGGAATCCAAAAAATCTCCACAGTGGCTATGATGTCAATACTGTGCAAGAAATGATTAAAAACTGGCGGCACTGGGTTTCGCTTGCATTGCCCTGGATATGCTGAAGCCTCATCCTTTTTTCTTACCCCCTTACACACACACACACACACACACACACACACACAGAATTTTCCTTCCTACTGTGTACCTCTCCTTCCCTCTTTGCTACAGTTTCTCATATTTCTACAGACTCTTTCACACTGTGTCCATAGCTTATAAATACTTGATCATTTCCGTGTCTGTCTGTCTCTTTGGATTATTTTCACGTCATAAATCTAATTTTGATGCACCAACATCTTCCCTCATAGTGCATTCCCCCTCCTTCATGTATTTTGTTCCTGAAAACCTTTCCCTCCCCCCATGCCCCTTGTCCCCCCCCCCCCCACATCTATTTCTGATCTTCTACTCCACATTCCTAAACTCTCTGGACAAGTATTTATGTATTTCATTGATATATTTTAATCCCAGAGGAGTTTTATCACCACATTCATTTGGAAACTGCTGTGGGGATTGCTTACCTTTAAAAAATATCTTCGAGCTCTGAGCACTGTGAAAGAAGATTAACCTATTTGTTTTTATTTCTGGAGGCAGCTTGGTTTAGTAGAAAGAGAACCAACCTGGGAATTCATTCCCATCTTTTTCACTCATTTTCCATATAACCTTAGGCAACTCATTTAACTTCTTTATATTCCATTTTATCCACAGGGGAAACACTGAATACCTACAGTAGATTGTCTTCATCCTATTACTGATACAAAACTGAATTATATAATATATATGTGAAGCACTTTCTTAGATCCTTGGAAAATGAAACTTCTTGCAGTAACACTAGAGGATTATGGGTCTTTAATGCTTATTAACTTCTGTACAGATATCTCATGGGTGAGAGAAGACAGAGAAACATGATCCTTACTTTGACCAGTGGCTATGGGATCTCATTGATAGGATTATTGCCTATGGTAGAGGTCACAGTTCATGCCTTCTTTTCATCCTGGGCAACTCTTGTCCATGTGATCCTATAATTCTACCACAGAAAATCTGTCCAATGTGTTGGAGCCTTTCTTCTCTATTTCTTGGCCTTGCATAGATGTCAGTGGAGCACATGTTCAGCTCATTGGTTTGCCCTCAGGCTTGCGATTATCCTACTTCCTTTTCTAGTCATACTTAAGATATACATCCAGATCTCCAGATCTTCATATATGGATCTCCAGATCTCCATATATGGATATCCAGCTCTCCAGATCTCCATATGGATATGCGGCTCTCCAGATCTCCATATAGGGATATCCAGCTCTCCATATCCACATACATGCATATCTCTCCATATACATACATATATCTATAGATGTGTATATATGTATATACATACATAAATACATACACATATATACATATATACACATACACACATATGTAGTATGGCATTATTCACAGAAGACTAGCATCTCTGGTGTAAGGGCTTGCCAGGACCTTTTTTAGGGCTGCTAATCATCCATTTTTGGTGTCCATGTGTCATCCAACTTTCACTTGCAGCTCCAAGAAAGTGTAGCATGTGGTAAAACTATCTTGGCAGATGGGCTAAAACAGGTTGAGGATAACCAACAGACCTCAAACCCTTTGGTGAGTTAGGGGTGGTGTCTACCCCAAGCACATGAAGACTTCCCCCAGGAGAATGGGCAAATGAGGACAGTTTGTCCCAGGGGCCATGAAAGTGGCCGAAGCAGGAGCTGTGGAGAGCTTAGAGCTTGGTCAGACATCAAAAATACCAAAGTCACTCACTGCATCCTAGCCCATTGCCAGTTGTTTTGACTTTTGTCTTGCCACTTGATGACTGGAAGAAAGAATGAGGCTGATGACTTTGTGCAACTCTGCCTCACTTAAATCCAATTCATGCACGAGTCAAGATATCACCCCAGGATATTATTAATAGGATTTCACCACGCCAGTCTCTAACCTGAGAATTATGAAACAGTAGGCCAGAGACAAAGTGCCAGTAATTAGGTAGCCATTTAATTAATTACATTATTAGGAATAGATTTGCAAATTGGGAATTCTCCTGATGAGAATCCCACCTTGCTGAAGTGAAGACAGAGATTATATACATAAATCACAATGGGAAGGGAAGGGAAAGGTGGATTACAAACTATCCTTTCCCAGGGCTTGAGTGGTTTCCCATGACAAGCCTACAAGTAGAAGACACTACACAAATTCTAGGACCTTTCTACACAAATTCTAGGGATCAATATTGCTCAAGTCTTTGGGGATGGTTACTTGGTGGGTCACAGGACCAGTGTTCTGTGACAGGAACAGGTTCTATAGTCTTCGATTTCCTTCACTTAAGGTATACAGACACAAGAATGTCAGTGATTGTGGGAACATTGTCAAGGGTTTGATTGATCATTTCAAGCTGCATTTTAAGTCTGACTCCTGAGTTAGAAAAGGCAATTCTGAAAAATCTAATCTATTAGTATATTCATTACACATATCACATTGATTATTATGAAAATCATAATTCCCTTCACAATGTCATTGGTTCTCTTCAAAAATAAAGGATGAATAACTATAGATACATACACACATGTGCATATATGATTGTATTTAAGTGCATGTATATGTATGTGTGTATATTATATATATGTATGTATGTATGTATCTTTTATTTTACTCATGCACAATCATTTGTTGGTAACATCTTATAGTCTACTTATGCCCTCTGGAGAAATTGAAAAAATCCATTATTTCATGTTTTTCAGATACATATTGATACATATTATCACAGGAAGACTAGTACACCCACTTTGAAATATGTAAAGACTGTTGTATGAAGGTGGGAGCAAACTTGTTCTATGTGGCCATAGACAGAATGACTAGGACCAGTGGATGGAAATTTACAAGTTGGCAGATTTTGTCTTAACCTAAGGAAAATTGTTATGATTAGAGCTGTCCTCAAACGACATGGGCAGCCTTGGGAGGGAATAATATCCTTGTCTCTGGGAATGTTCAAGAAGAGATTGGATATTTGCTTTTACTCTAGGGTTGTTGGAGGGTAGGGATCTTAATCGTTTTTTTGTGTCATGATCTCTTTTGACAATCTGATGAGGCTTAATCCTACTGTGGTTTGTTACTTACATTCATAATTGAAAATAATACTAAATTTCATTTAGAGGTTAGTGAAAATAAGGATCTACATTTTTTTCCCCATCCAAGTTCTTGGACTCTCTGAAATTCGATATACTGGTGAAGTTAACTTTTAGATTATTCAGAAATGTTTTATGTAGTTGATGGATCATTTTACCATGGTAGAATCTTAGAGTATGAAGGGACCCTGTTAGAACTCATCTTGTCTAATTTTGTACTTCCTTTAGGGGTCTCTGGATCCTAGGTTAAAAATTTGTGCTGTAGAGTATGCTTTTGGTAAGGGTTCAATTATATGATCTGTGATCAAATCCGAGATTGTATAATTCTAACGCTTTTGTGCCTTAGTAGTTGCAGAAAGTATGGGACCCTAACTGCAAAAGTTATATCTTTATTGCTACTTGGTCAGTTAGGGGGGTTAGATTAAGTGATCTCTAAAGTTTTTGCTCACTCTAAGATTTTGTGATTTTTATCAGTTATTGCTGTTTTTTTCCTTGGTTAATTTTATTTTAAATTTACTTATCTCCTGAGGCTTTAGAAGCCTAAGAAATCTAAGATAAAATCAGGAAATGCAGTTATTTTAAATGTTGGCTTACTATATCTGACCTTTTCAAATCACAGTATTAAACTCATATTGAATTGAGGGAAAGAAGATATGCTAATTGCATCATGAGTGTCAAGTTGGATATAGTGGTGAAGTTGACTCTTGAATTATTCAAGAATTATGCAATTAGTAGATCATTTCACCCTCATAGAATCTTAGATTCTTAGGTCTCTAGTAGAAGCCATCTTGTTCAAACCTGTACCATGGTTTTTAGTTTCTTTATGCTCATTCCAATTCTTTGACACTTATGTGCCTGCTATTTCCCGTGACCCCTATTCTTCCACTAGCAAACTGCAGTACTTGGCTCACAGATACTTCCTAGCGGTTCTTTACTGCCATTACCTTTCTTTTTCACCCGAGCTCCCTCCCTAACTTTGTCTGTGGGAGAGGATGCAGGTTTTCCCCTTCTTCTCTGCTGTACTTTTTAGAAAAGAACACATGTAACTTTTGCAATTTTTATTTCATTTTTTTTCAAAATTTATCTCAATTAAAATAACGAAGAGAGAAGGTCAGTGTTACCTAGTGGCTAATTGGGTGGACCTATAGTCATGCGCGCCTGGGTTCGTGTTCTACCTTTAACCTATACTGGCTTTGTGATCTTCGACAAGTCATTTTTTTGTTAAGTGGTCCAGGTAATTTTTAAAGTATGAATTGCCGAGTAGATGCCATTTGTGTTGGTAGAGGGATTCTCCTCACCTGGAGTTCCTGGTAACCAATTAAATAATTTGTCTAGTCTAAAAAAATGACCAGAGAGAAAAGATACCCTCCTCATCTGTAAACTCAAAGGGTTGGGCTAGATCAGGAGTTCTTAATCTGGGGTCCATGAACTTGTTTTTAAAAATTATTTTGATGCAATTTCACTTGGTTTCCTTTGTAGCCCTGTATTTTATTTTATGCTTTTTATAAACATGATTCTGAGAAGGGGTATGTAGGCTTCACCAGACTGTCAAAGGGGTCCTTAATGCCAAAAAAAGGCAGAGAACCCCAGGTCAAGATGGTTTCTGGAGTCTCCTTGAACTTCAAACCTAGGATGCTATGAATGAATCTCAGTTTAATAAAGCCTTGACAGTCAATTCTAGTCCTATCTGCAATCATCTGACTTGTTAAATTCTGTCTCTAATGTTTGAGTGGCAGTGTGTATGTATGGACAGATATGCCATGGTAGAGTTGATGGGGGAATAATTAGAGCCTGTTACTAATGTAAATAGAAATTCTATTTTTCGAATTTTTTGTAACTACAGAATTTCATTTTATACACACACACACACACACAAACACACATCTGTTATCGGGTACATACATTTATGGTTCAGTTAAATATTTATTTATTGTTATTAGTGCATACTGTGTTATGTGGGAGGCCCTGTGCTTGACTCTTGGGTTAAAAAAACCAAAACGATCCTTGCCCTGAAGGAGCTTCCATTTTTCTGGGGTGAGGTTTGAGGAGTGGTGACGATGCTGTGTGTCTGTCTATATCCATTTAAATATAAGGTAACCTGAAAAGGAAAATAACACTAATAAATGGGGTCATCATCCTCCATGTTAGCATAATAAGAGAAAGGGTGAACCTTGCAAATTATTAGGTGGAAATTATCACTGTGATGCATCCATACCACATATTTGCAATATGATGACACTACATGTATGGGATAAATTTTATTCACAATTCAATTCCTATTTCTTGTTCTCCCACAATTTTTCTTATTTCCCCAGCTCCACTAACATGTGTAGATGGAACTAGATGTAATTTATAACTCAAGAATTTGTCTGAGGAAAAATACCTGCAACACCTCCTTACCTCTAAAAATAAACAATTTAGTCTTCCCTTACATTTTTTCCGGTTTCCATTACAGAGGCCTCCCTATAACATTTTCTTTAATTAAATTAGGATTTTGGTAGCATTAAGATCAGCAGGCTAGCCACATAAAAGGGGGGGGTGGACAATCAGACAGATGAGGGAGAGAAAACAGAGTTGCTGAATTCTTAATTTGTTTTTCTCTGCCAAGGAGAGTGATAGTTGGAGTGGAAAAGAAAGAGCAAAAATATCAAATAGAGTGTTGATACCCAAGATAAATAAAAAGGTAGTAGAAGAACACTTAGCACCCTTGATGAGGTCATGTTACCTGACACAGATGAACTGTGTTGTAAAGTACTGAAAGAACAGATAGATTTGATTGCTGAGCTATGTTTGGTAATCTTTGAAAGAGTGTGGAGTATGGAAGAAGTACCTTAAGGCAGTATGAGACTAAATCTAGCTCTGCTTTCAAAAAAGGGAAGAAAAACAAACCTGTAAGCTGTTAGCCAGTAAGCATGACTTTGATTCCTGGCAAAATTCTGTAACAGTGGTGGCAAACTTAAATAGAAATGGAGCCAGAATATTGATTTAGAAAACTACAAATTAACATTATCAATGTTGTATTATATTTTTATTTATTTTATTATATTATATTTTTATTTATTTTGTTAAACATTTCCTAATTATATTTTAATGTGGCTCAGAACAAGATTGACACCTCTGTTCTAGAGTATAGTAATAAAGGGATGGTTAATGAACCTTTAGAAAAGGAATTGGTAGTCACGCAAAGTCAATATGACTTCGTCAAGGATAGGGTATGCTAGACTAACTTTATTTTTTAAATTTTTTCTCCAAGGATACTAAGCTGGTAAATCAGGAAATAGCAATCAATAGAGTTGAACAAGGTTGATTAAAATTTCTCATGTTATTCCTTTGGAAGTTATAGATTATGGTAGAGTAGGTAGATTTAGAATTATTGGAATGACAGGACCCAAAGAATAGAATCATTAGTAGTTTGGTATTGGATTGGAAAGTAATCTCCAGTAAAATACTTAAAGTTGCTAATCTTGGCCAATGTTATTTAGTGTTTTTATTGATGACTTACATTTTAGATGGCATGCTTATTACATTTGCTGGTAACACATGGGTAGGAGGTATAACTAACTCTTTGGATGAGACAGTCAGGATCCCAAAATATCTAAGCTAGAACACAGGGCCAAATATGAGTATGATGAAATTTGGTTGGATAAGAAATCAACTTCACATGTATAAGACATAGAAGGCAGAGAAGGATAACCACTAATCTAAAAAGATCTGTAGGTCATCAGCTAAGTCAATAGTAAAGTCAGTAGTACAATATGGCATTCAAGGAATGTAGTGTATATATAGTCTTAAGCTGTCTTAAGAGGCATAGTATCCAGGACTAGGAAATCCTTGTTTTACTCTTTTCTGCCCTGGTCAGACCACATCTAAAGTGTTGTGGAGCCTATAACATGGCACTCTGCTGTGTGCCATGTTTTCAGAAGGACATGAATAAGCTGAAGGCTGTTCAGAGGTCAAGAAGGGCTTTGAGAGCATGTCATAAGAGGATCAGTTGAAGGGGCTAGGAATATTTAGTTTGGAGAAGAGAAGATTTAGCTGGGGTATGATGTCTGTCTTCAAGTATTTGAAAGACTGTCATTTGGAAGGGGGAAGCTAGAATTTTTGTACTTGGCCCCAGGGAACACAACTGGGAGCAATGGGTAGAAATGGGAAAGAGGCAAATTAAACTTGAAGCAAGAAAAAGCTTCCTAATAATTAGAGTCTTTCCAAATTTAATGTTGCACCTTGGAAGGCAAAGGGTTTTCCCATACTAGAAGTCTTTAAGTAAAGACAAACCCTGTTTGCCTCAGTTTCCTCATCTCTAGAAGGAGCTGGAGAAAGAAATGGCAAATGCCCTGAAAACCCAAATGGGATCACATAGAGTTGGATACGACTGAAAAACAACTGAACAGCAGCAAATTCTAATCCTGCCTCTTACACTAAGAAGATATGTCATTTGAGCCTTACATCTTTGTGTGCCTCAGTTTCCTTATCTTTAAATAGTTGAACTAGATGATTTCCAAGCTCTCTTTGAAGTCAAAAGTTATGTGATTCTATGGTAACTTCCAGGGTTGTTTACATTCTAACTTGGGATTATAGAAACTATCTCTTGTAATGAATTATAGAAAAAAACAGCAACATGGTGGATGGACTTTTGGGGACTAGAAGCCACTCATTCTTTTATTCATACTGACACCTACTCTATGAGCCAGAAGCCTTTGCTAGCAAACCACCAGTGCTATAGTCATGGCTTTGCCACTGATCAGCTGTGTGTGACTTTTTTTTTTTAAGGTAATTGGGGTTAAGTGACTTGCCCAGGGTCACACAGCTAATAAGTGTCAAGTGTTTGGTCTGAGGTCACAGTTGAACTCAGGTCCTCCTGACTTCAGGGCCGGTGCTCTGTCCACAGTGCCACCTAGCTGCCCTATGTGTATGACTTTGGAAAAGGTAGTTCACCTATATGTCCCTTGGTTTTCTCCTTTTTAAAATAAGTGGGTTTTACTAGATGATTTCTAAGATTTCTTCCAGTCTAAACACCCCACAATTCTACGATTCTATCTATCCTGCCTATTGATAGGATACATTGGCAGAATTGTTTGGAGAGGGGAGGAATCCATAAATGAGGAAGATACTTGAAGAATTTAAGAATTTTTTTTCCCTTAAGCATGGAAAGATGTGTTCAGTTTTTTGTTTTCTCCTCTTTTCTCTGAGAGGAAATGTAGGATAGTGGAAAGCACTTTGGTCTTGGAATCAAGACACTTCAGTTTTATAGAATCAGAGATTTAGAGCTGGAAGTGACCTTGGAACCTCTTAGTCCAATCTCTTCATTTTATAGATAAGAAAACAGGCCAAGAGAAGTTGAGACACTTGCATTAGGTCAAAAGGATAATAAGTGCCAGATGCTGTCTCAGACACTAGCTGGGTGATCATAGATAAATTATTTAATTTATCAGAGCCTTAGTTTCCTCCTCTTAAAAATGGGGATAATAAAGCATGTTCTGCCCACCTCAAAAGATCATTATGGACAAGGTACTTTGTCAGCACTAAAGCACTTAAGTATGAGTTGTTATTTTCATCGTCCCAATTTTATACAGAAAAATTGTGTGTGTGTGTGTGTTGTAAAAAAAATATTGGGTATAAGGATGCAGAAAACTTGTCTCCTCTATCTTTTAAACTGCACCAAATTAAATGAGATTCTTCCTCTGAGAATTCACACAGGATCACCTTATTTCAGTGTGACTGGAGATGACTCAGGCTGGACTTGCTTTGACAGATATATGTTGTGTATATTCACACTCAGAAGAGTGTTTACATAAAACGCAGAGAGAGGGAGGAGTTAAAAGAACTTTTCCATCCCAGCAATCTCAGCTATGCCTTCTAGCCTCACTCATGCAGTCTTAAGTCCAAGCTTCTAAACTAGAAAAAGAATAAATTAACAACCCTCAATTAAACATCAAATCCTGAAAAACAAAAGAAAGATTAATAAAATTGAGAGTAAAAAAACAATTAAACTAATAACTAAAACTAGGAACTAGTTTTATGAAACACCTCAATAACATAGATAAACCATTGGTTAATTTCAGTACCAAAAAAACCCAAATTATTAGTATTAAAAATGAAGACAGTGAATGCACCACCAATGAAGATGAAATTAAAAAGGTTATTTGGAGTTATTTTGCCCAATTACTTAACAATAAAACTGACAATCTAAGTGAAATGATCAAATATCTACAAAAATATAAACTGCTCTGATTAGCAGAAGAGGAAATAGAATACTTAAAAAAACGCTGTCTTAGAAAAAGAAATTGAACAATCTTCAATGAACTCCCTAAGAAAAAATCCCCAGGAGTAGATGGATTCACAAGTGAATTTTACCAAACATTTAAGAAACAATGAATCCTGATACAAATATAAACTATTTGAAAACATAGGTAAAGTCAAATTCCTTTTATGACACAAATATAGTTTTGATATCTAAACCAGGGAGAGCAAAAACAGAGGAAGAAAACTATAGTACAATTTCCTTAATGAACATTGATGCAAAAATTTTAAATAAAATACTAGCAAGGAGATTCCAGCAGTATATCACAAAGATCATAGACTCTATGGGATTCATAGAGCTGGTATCAGCATAACTGACCACGTCAACAACAAAAATCATGATTATATAAATAGATGCAGAAAAAGCCTTTGACAAAATACAACACTCAATTCCTGTTAAAAACACTAGAAAGCATATCAATTAATGGAAACTTTCTTGAAAATGATAGGGAACATCTATCTAAAACCAAGAACATGTATTATTTGTGATGAGAATAAACTTGAAGCATTCCCAGTAAGATAAGGAGTGAAGCAAAAGTGTCCATTATCACTACTATTATTCAGTTGTACTAGAAATGTTATCTATAGCATAAGACAAGAAAAATAAATTGAAGGAATAAAAATAGGCAATGAGGAAAGAAAACTATCACTCTTTGCAGATGATATACTTAGAGAACCCTAAAGAATCAACTAAAAAACTTGTTGAAACAATGAACAACTTTAGCAAAGTTGCAGGATGTAAAATAAACCCACATAAATCATCAGCATTTCTTTATATTACCAAAGAAGTCCAGCAACTAAGAGAGAGAGAAATTCAATTTAAAATAACCGTAGACAATATAAAATACTTGGGAGTCTATCTGCCGAGACAAACCCAGGAACTGTATGAACACAATTACAAAACACCTTTTTCGCAAGTAAAGTCAGATCTAAACATTTGGAAAAATTTCAATTGCTCATGGGTAGGCTGAGCCATTACAATAAAAATGACAATTCCATCCTAATTATTTTACTTACTTAGTGCCATGTCAAATCAGACTACCAAAGAATCATTTTATAGAGCTAGTAAAAGTAATATCAAGATTCATCTGGAAGAGCAAAAGGTCAAGAATATCAAAGGAATCAATGAAAAAAATGTGAAGGAAGGTGGCTCTGCAATTCCAGATTTCAATCTATATTATAAAGTGATAATCATCAAAACAATTTGGTACTGGCTAAGAAGTGGAATGGTAGATCAGTGGAATAGATTAGATGCACAATACACAGTAGTAAATGACTATAGTAATCTAGTGTTTGATAAATGCAAAGATCCAAGCTTTTGGGGTAAGAACTCAACATTTGACAAAAATTGCAGGGAAAACTGAAAAACAGTTGGGCAAAAACTAGGCATAGACCAATATCTCACACAGTATACCAAGATAAGGTCGAAATGCATAAATGATGTAGACATAAAGGGTAATATCATAAATAAATTAGGGTATAGAAGAATGTACCTGTCAGATCTATGGATAAGAGAAGAGTTTATATCCAAATAGGAGAAGGGATTACATGAAATAAAATAGGTAATTCTGCGTGCGTGAAATTAAAAGCTTTTGCACAAATAAAACCAATGCAGCTAAAATCAGAAGAAAAACAGGAAACTGGGGGGAAAATTCCAGCAAGTTTCTCTGATAAAGGCCTCATTTCTTGCAGTTGGAACTGATCCCAATTTGTAAAAATAAGAGCCATTCCCCAGTTGATAAATAGCCTAAAGATATGAACAGTTTTCAGAAGAAGAAACCAAAGCTATCAAAAGTCACATAAAAAAATGCTCTAAGTCACTACTGATCAGAGAAATGCAAATTAAAGCAAATCTGAGATACCACCTCATACCTGTCAGATTGGCTATCATGATAGAAACAGGATATGAGAAATGCTGGATAGGATATGGAAAAACTGGAACACTAAGGCACTGTTGGTGGAATTTTGGATTTGTTCAGCCAATTTGGAGAACAATTTGCAACTGTGCCCAAAAGGCTGTGAAACTGTATGCCTTTTGACCAGCAATGTCTCTACTAGATCTGTATCCCAAAGAGATCAAAGAAAAGGGAAAATAATCTATTTATACACAAATATTGATAGCAGCTCTTTCTGTGGTGCCAAAAAATTGGAAATTGAGAGGATGCCCATCATTTGGGGTGTGGCTGAACAAGTGGTGGTACATGACTGTAATGGAATACTATTGTGAAATAAGGGATGATGAGCAGGATGGTTTCAGAAAAACCTGGAAGACTTGAACTGATACAAAGTGAAGTGAACTAAGAGAATATTGTATACAGTAATAGCAATATCATAAGGGTGATCAGTTATTAAAAACTTAGCTAATCTGATCAAGACAATGCTCCAAGACAATTCCAAAGCACCCATGATAAAAAAAAAATATTGTCCACCTCCTGAGAGAGAACTGATGAACTCTGACTGCAGATTGAAACATTTTTTTTTACTTTTAAAATTTTTGTTGTTTTACCTTGTGTTTTTTTTATTTTTTTGCACCATGGCTAATATGGAAATATGTTCTGCATGACCTCACATGTATAATCAAAATCAAATTGCTTCTTTTCTCAAGGAGAGAGGAGAACTAGGAGAGAGGGAGATACTATGGAACTCTAAATTTTAAAAGAAATTATTGTTAAAGGTGTTTTTTTTTACATATAATTGGGAAATATTTAATAAGATAAAATAATTAAAAAATAAAGACCAAGCTTCTAATGGGAATTCAAATAAGAGACCTAAGAAAAATTGTAGTTTGAATCAGCTCAGCCTGGAGTGTAAAATGGTATAAAGCCCTTATAAGTTAACTCTTTTGTTGCTTGATGAATGAGTTTTGACAGGTTTGTGGCAGGTGTAGTGATCTGGGAGCTCTCTTTCTTTTAAAAAGAAAAAGGAAAGGAAAGAAAGAAAATCAAAGGATCCGGCATGGTGCTGGGTTAAGCCATAATTCATTTTGTGGTGGAGAATTCTCTAACAGTCCCTGTGGGAATGTCATTCATTTATCTTCTGTCCTGGAGAGCAAGAAGCATGTGAAACTTGTTTTTTCATGTATCATAGCAGAGACTTTAATTGAGCTGCTAGAGTCACCTAATTTGTTAGTATTTTTCCCCCTGTGGAATAATGAGAACCAAAGGGAGCATATAAGTAAATTGGAAGATTCCTTTGGCTAGGAATTATGCACGCTAATCACGAAACTTTTTTTTTTCTTCAATATTTGCTTGTCTACTGGAGCATGGAAGAAATTGGCTGTTTACAAAGTAAAAGCATTTCTTGCTGACAGGCCTGAAGGAGTTTGGAATGAAAATGTACAAAGGCTTCATTTACTGTACAAAAGAATGGATAAAGGGTGGGGTGGTGGCCCGAGGTGACAGCAGAAAAGGCAATGTAAAATTATTAAAAAGTTAGAAAATGAAGAGCTTTTTTTCAGTGATCTCCCTTTCCTGATTTAAGGTTTATTTGTATAATATTCAAGTTTCAACTTCCCTCTTTTCCTTTTTGCCAAGGAGATACCATCACCAATAAAAGCATGGCTTGTTTAAATAAAGGGATTGTTTAATTCATCTGGTTTTGTCTTTGGAACTATTCTAATCCACCACATATAAGGTAGTGTTCAGAGAGGAGACATTCCAGGGAGAAAGCAAGGCCTGCTCCTCACTGGTAAGCTTCTAAAGCAGAGGACATCATCGTAGAATATTCATTTTTGTCATTTGTTGAAAGCAGGGTACCCACATCTTTTTATCTGAGGAAAAGGGGAGTGTATAAATGTTTTTATTTCATGGCAAAGTTTCTTCTTATTCCTGAAACAGTGACTATTAGGGAAAAGAGAGGGGAAAAAGAACCAATCCTAGCTAACTTACCCCCAGCACATAACATTAGGGAAGAAGAATTTGATTAAAAACTTGACTAGAAAGTGAAACTATAATCACTCTTTTGATTCAAGAAACAAGAAGTTAAATTTTTTGGTAAACCTTAGAAACATGTGTGTTTTATTTCCCTAAAATCTCACAGGAGTTGTGGAAAATCCAGTCTTTTATTAAGTGCAGATTATGCCAGTATAGCTTGTGTTTGGGAGGCGGAGCAAAACATCTGGACTGTCCTGGGCTGCATTATTTCCTTATGCACAAATAACCAAACAATACTTTGATTGTGGAGAACAAATTGCTGGATTTCAAGAATGGAAAGACAGTTTTACCCTCCTGCTCTGGAGTGAATCAGTAGAAAAGGAAAACTTTGAATGTGTGGCTTAAAAAAAAAACCAACAACAAAAAATGTGAAAGAGTTTGCTAAAGGAGCAGACATTTTTCATTCCCTTTGGGTCCTGGTAAAGTTGTCTTTTTTACAGGTTTGGCTCTGAGAGCTGCCTAACCACTTAGGATAGAGCATTTGAAAAATGATTTCCTTCATCCACTCCAACCTGCTTTATTCACCTTGTCTATAGGGAATTTAATAACCTGATGCCTTGTTTCTGTTTTTGTCACATGTGGCAGAGCTAATATCTAAGAGTAACCCTAAATACTAGGAGAAAAATTACAGCCATTAGCTTGACTGTGACATAAGGTACTTTGAGGGAGAGGAGGGAACTGGGAAACATTAGCTAATGTTTTTTTTTTTTTTTTTTCCGGAGCACAATGAAGGCATGTAGTAAGCACTTAATAAATGCTTGTTGATTGATTGATTACATGCTGGCCACAGGACACTCTCTTTGTTGCCTGAAGGTGCCTTCTTTCCTGAGTTTGAAGGGATACATTATGCAGGAAGTAACTGTTCAGTTCTACCCATAATGTCACATCTTCCTATGATTTGCAGTTCTTTCTGATGGGTAGAGAGACCTTATGAGCTCCATGTGCTTAAGAAACACTTGCTTTAAAGCCTGTATCATCTGGGGCCAGAGGCTTACTTTCCAGAGTTTGATCACAGCTGCTTTCTCCCCCACTTTCTATTTGATAGGAGCATATTTCCTCTTCATTTGGATTGTTGTGGGGTCACTTGGAATGGTTGGGAATGGATTGCTTATTTTGCCAAATGAGAAGTCCAATTGTCATAGGAATTGGGGGAAAATTAAGAAGCAGTGTGGTGTATCACTAGATTTAAAAACAGGGGATCATGGTTCAAACCTCAGCTTTGCTACAGCTCTTTTACCTGTGTGATGGTGGATCTCTCTAGGCCTCAGTTTTCCCATCATTGTGAAATTGAACTGGATAATCTCTAGGCCCTAGAGTCTAGGGTGTCACCTTTGAAGGTATTTGCAGAAAGAAAGGAAGCAAACATTTATTAAGTACCTACTTTGTGCCAGGCACCATTGTGCAAAGTGCTTTACAATATTATCTCATTTGATCTTTACAACAACCCTGGAAGGTAGGTGCTATTATGATTTCTATTTTACCATTGGGGGAAACTAAGGCTGACAGCAGTAAAGTGACTTGCCCAGAGTCACACAGATAGTAAGGCCATAATTGAACTCAAGTCTTGGTTCCAGGCCTGTCACTTCACCACCGAGTTGCAAAGCCACTTACTCTATTAAGTTTTTCTTTATCAACTTGTTGCTACAGTACATCTTTTATTACTTAATGCCTTATGTTTATACTACATTAATTTATGCTTGTTGATACTTTCCTAAATGTTTTTTTAGGCAGTTGGGGTTAAGTGACTTGCCCAGGGTCACGCAGCTAGTAAGTGTCAAGTGTTTGGTCTGAGGCCGAATTTGAACTCAGGTCCTCCTATCCACTGCGCCACCTAGCTGCCCCTTTCTAAATGTTTTTAAGTCATTTATGTGTATCTTGTCACCAGTTAGATTGCAAGTACCTTGAAGGCAGGGGCTATGACTTCTTTTTCTTTTGTATTTTCTGTCTGGTGCCTAGTAACACAATATTGTTGTGTTGTTCAGTGCTTTCAATAGTGACCCCATTTGGGGTTTTCTTGGCAAAGATACTGGAGTGGTTTGCCATTTCCTTTTCCAGATCACTTTACAGATGAGGAAACTGAGGCAAACAGGGTTAGGTGACTTGTCCAGGGGCACACAGTTACTAAATGTATGAGGCTGCATTTGAATCTCAGAAGTCTTCCTCACTCCAGGCCAAGCTCAATATCTATTGAGCCATCTATTGTCAGTAATGCGATAGGTATCAGTCAGTATTGGTAGATTGACTTGTATTGGGTGGATTAAACTTCTCTCTCACTTCTGAATGTACATCTCTTGGCATGAGCTTCCAGGGCTGGGAGAATAACGTCATGTTCACCTGGGCATATTTGTGGCTTTGTTGGGTTACTCACTGCTGATCTCAAGATATTCAATCTTGACTAAGTAGTAAGAGTTTTTCAAGCCCATATAGTGAGTCATATGTAGGTTGTCAGACTGGTTCTTCAGTTGGGCTGGATTAAAAAAAAAGATATGTAACTCGTAATAATAGCTAAAATCTATATGGCATTACTATGTGATAGGAACTGTGCTAAGTGATTTACAATTATTGATCCTCACAACAACCCTCAGGGGTAGGTGCTATTATTATCCTCATTTTACAAATGAGGCAGACAGAGGTTAAGTGACTTGCTCAGGATCACACCACTAATTAGTGTCTGAGGCTAGATTAATATAGGGAGCACGTGTGTGTATGTGTATATTTTGTATTTGTTTTTAGGGTATACCTTATGGAGCATCTGGGCTCAAATTGAGAGAACACCAGGAAAACAAGTACCACAAAGTAGTAGGGGGAAAAAAGAGTTTTTATTGAATGGGGATAAGTGCATATTTCCCACAGCAGGGAGAGGCTCCAGCAAAGAGCCTGTAAAACAGTAACATGTTGGAAACCTTTTGCATCACTGGTGCCATCTGGACCGAAGCTTCAAATAGCCACATTAAAGTAATTGGTCCCTCTTATTCAGACTGCCTCTAGTTTACAACCTAGAGAATCCATTCGTTCGCCAAACAATTATAGATAATATTGATAAGGAGGCTTTGTTGGCCAGCAGGTTTCAAGCCTGGCTGATCAGATAGTGGTAGTTCTGTTGGCTGGTTGGCTTCAGATAGCACTTAACAAAAGAGTACAAACCAAGAGAGTCCCTGTGTTCACCTTGTCTTTCCTTATAAAGTTTTCTGGAAATCCCTTGTCTTTTGCAGTCATCTCTCTGAGAAAAAAAGACTCTGGGTTTTTCAATTACCTGGCATAGGCTTCTGGAATGGACATTTACATAGACAAAGACTTTCTGACAAGTTGGAGAATTTTTGTAGGAAATTGGTTTTCAGGCACATTCAGTGATTTTGCAGACCAGCCTCTCTTCCTTCGGGTGTGCCTGTCTGTCTCTCATCCTAGCAGGGACCTGGGTCGTAGAAAGATAACTTAGTGAGAGGGAAACAAATGGGGAAGTCTCTCTGAGAGAAGTATTGCAGGGTTCATTCCTCTGCCCCAGCCCCAACCCCACTGGGAGACAGAAAGACAGAAAGGTAACCAGTGGCTGAGGATCCTCTGAGAAGGCTGCTTCTGTTCTCTCCATTTCTGTAATTTGGTTTTTTTTTGTGTGTGTGTGGAGATAGGAACACCAAGTCTCAACCCCCGTCCCATACCTATACTAGGCACATTTTAGCCTGGATGCAATCTCGGTATGGTTCTGGTGATCTGAGGATGATCTCTGAGAGGTCCCTTTCTTTCAACAGCCACCCCTCATTCTTTTCATTCAAGCACTATTCAGCTGTCCCAAGGACATTCTTGACTGCCCCTCAAAGCCTCAGTATCTTCCTATTACTCTGTGCCTCCTCTGTTCAGGGAAAGTGCTGTCATTCAGGTGACAGGGTGAAATAAGTAGGACCCCTTGTCAATCTCCATCTGCCTCTAGCTCCACCCAGTCTCTGATTCCCTGCCTGACTCCTGCACCACTGAGCCACTTTTGCTATTGGTTGGGAATGCCGAAGGTAGTGATAGCTTCTGTTCTTGTGATGCAGTAGGGGCATTCTCAACCTTGAGGGTCCACATCAGCCACGCTAAGAAGATAAATGGTCTGTAGCCACAAGTGGTCACTGTTTAATATCACATTCTTCTTTTATAGTTTATAGGGGATATCCCTTCCCTGCTCTCCTCTTTTTACCTCAACGCTGGGGCTCCCTGTTTATGCTCCATGTGTATTCTGTGGAGGGGATTAGGTCCAAATTGTGGCAACACCAAGGACAAAGAGAGCCACCACATGGTAGCAAAATGAGCTTCCATTAAAGGGGAATGAGCTCAGATTTCCCAAAGGAGGAAGAATCATCCAGCTAAAACCTTGAGAAAGAGCTGTCTGGTGAGGAATCTTACATGGAGGCTTCAGAAAAGCCTACTTAGGGCAGTCCATTTTATTCAGACCATTCTGGGTACACAGCCTAGAAAGTCGGATTAGTCTCCAGAAAGTTATTCAGATAAGAGGATCTTTGCTGGCTGGATTCAAATCTTGGTCACTACTTGTCTGAGCAAGTATTGATAGGTCTGCTTATTGGGTTGAGACAGTAGTTACCATTGTAGGTGAAGCCAAGAGAGTCTCTTGGTTAACCCTGGCTTTCCATAGAAGGTCTTCTGTAATTCCCTGTCACCTAAAGGGGGGTGGGGAAAATAAAGGTTGAAAGAACCTTTTCTGTTTTTACTGCAGTAGGAGTGGAGAAGTATGTCACTAAATAATGAAGAGAGACCATATGTTCAATCATTCAATCGTTGCTGAGTTTCCACGTTTTCAATCCTGGTTGACGGAGAATGTTGGTACCATAAACAGAGATGGGGAAGTTAGGAGGAGGAGGGGGAGCTGTTGTGTGTGGGAAGATGATGAGTTCAGCAAATATTTTGAAAAAGACCATGAATTCTCTGAATAGCATTTTGTTGGTTTGACTATGCTTGTGAAAAAAGGTGGTCAGAAACATTGAAGTTGGGAAAGTAGTTGGGTAGTGTGGGAAAATGGATTAGATCTAGTGGTATTTCACTAGACCTGCCCTAAGGCAAAGGATTCTCCAGTTATGCAATCACACAGATGAGGGTGCAGTTAGTTCGCTGGAAACCATTGTTGGTGTCTAAGTTTAGTCAAATGTTTATACATTCGCTAATTCTCTTTCTGGTTGAGTACCCTCCATATGAATCACTTCTGAAGTATTTAGATGGAATATTCAGGAAAAACATTGCAATTATGTAAAACAAAGGGATAATTTCTGTTTCTTGTTTTAATTAATGGTTAGCTGTCTCTGTGTCTGGAGTCTAATTTATCTAAGTTCAAAACTGAGAATTTTTTTTTTCTTTAGGATTAAAGTAATCTTCTTCCTCAGGCCCAGCACATTATTTTATAGTTTCACCTTTTCCCCCATAAAATATACTATATGATAGAGGAGGTCGTTGAAGATTTCTAAGGGAAGTGATTTATTTTGCGTAATTTAGTTGTTTTGACATGTAAAGCTTAAAGCAGTACAACATCTGCTCCTAAGCTGAATTAATCTAAAAGGAAATAAACCTGAATTTAAATGTTGCTTAAATGATATCCATCTATCAACCTGAGAGAAAGTCTGAAGAATATTTGATCAAAGTGGTATTTGGTAGTAATCAAGGGCCTATGTGGAAAGGCCTTTTTTTGCATCCTTTAGGGGGATAACAGTTGAACTTCTGCATGGGGATATTTGCCATTCTCTTGGTGAGGGGATCTTAGGATATTTGTAATTCAGAGTCAGATTTGTAAGTTTGCTGGTTAAAAAACAGTCAATTAATTTCATGGTGAGCTTAAATTTTATCTTGACATCAAATGGTAAATCCTTTTGGTAGGGGTAGAAAAGAAACTTTCACTGGTCTTTAGTAACTGAAAAAACAAAAGCTTCTGTATTCCTCATCCCCCTTGGTATAATGAGGCACAGTTTCTGTCCAGTCTTCCATATTCACTTGAAGTAGGTGCCAAATTAGGGGGAAGGGAAAGGGCTGATTGTGAATCCCATCTAGTCTAAACAAACTAAGACATCTATGTAATGAAGGAATTTAATCTTAACTTTTGTTTTTCCAGGTGAATTTTGTGGCATGCCAGCTCTTTGCTTTACTTGCTGCTTTTTGGTTTCGCATCTACCTGAGTCCTGAGAAGGCAAGCTCTGCAGTCCGCCATGCCTTTGCCACCATTTTTGGAATCTATTTTGTCATCTTTTGCTTTGGATGGTGAGTATCATACCTCATCAATACCGTTACTTACCATTTTCATGTCATTATCTATCTGCCACTATGCTATCTAAAATTCCATTTACTTACTGTGCCAGTCTGACAGTTGCTTTAGCCTGAGAGTTCTTTCAAAAGCAGTATTAAAATTTTCTTCCATAGAGACAAGTTATGAACAAGCAAAAAAAAAGTTTTTTTTTTCTTTTTCACAGAAACATTTAATATCTGCTATTCATGTTTGTGTATTTCTTGCTTTATTACTATTAGAGAAAATGTGGCTAATCTTTCCATTTAGGCAGTTTACCCAGAGTCAAGACTGCAGTGATAATAGGTCCCAGGGAAACAGAGTGCCATCTCTTCAACAGAAAAGACTCTGTGTACCTGGTGTTCTTCTTTCTTTATCTGTTTTATGGGGGCATTCTCTCCTTTCTTGTAGTTGTCTCATGTTTAATCTTTGCTTTCCTCCTTTACTAAGCTCAAGGCAAGACCTAGTCTTAAACCCAAATGACTGTTTCTTATCATTGCTGTTAGTTAGCTTAACTGAAGCAAAGTATATCCTTCTCATTATGGGAGGAGATTTGCTATGTATCTTGCTTTAAGGAGGCTGATTGATAGTAAGGAAGTTTTTTGTAGGTTTGAGCACCTTCTACCCAGGTGGGCAGGTAAAGTCTTACTTGGCAGAACTCCTCGGAATGGGAATCTGGGGGACTAGGTCTTAAGAACATTCCACTTCTGAGAATTTTATGTCACTCAGGAGTATGGACTGTGGGTAGGCAGACCAGAGGTGGAATGTGGTATATAATTTATTCCCCTCTCAGAATACATATGGCATAAGAAGACTGATCTCAATTCAATTCAGTTCAACAGATACTTATGAAGCCCCTACTATGTTCAAAGTCCTGTGTTTGGTGATAGAGACAAAAAACGATAGTTCCTGTCCTCGAGTAGCTTACATTCTACTCTCTAGAATAGCACAAGGAGAAGGCACTCTGAAATCCAGTCTTACCTATTAACTTAGAATGCTTTGCTCAATATTAAGGTACTCTTCTCTTCCAGACTATCAATTCTATATAAAACAATGGTGTGAGTCTTTATGGATTTTGGTTACTACAATGGACCATTGGGACTTTAATTACTAGAGTTTACAAATAATATCATCAGATCCTTGAGTCACTTTAGAATCCAACCTCTTTTACTCAGAATGATTAGTAGTTGATTTTTTATTTTCCTTTGGAATATATACAGACCCATACAAAAGAAGTTTTAGTTGATTTGGGGGTGGAGCAATGGGTAAATGATAGATTTGCTATCACTAAATTTTACGAGTTTCAAAGGTGTTGGATGACTGTTTTTTTCCTTTATGTTTTAAGGTATTCCATACACCTGTTTGTGTTGGTGTTAATGTGTTATGGAGTCCTCATTACTGCAAGTATGCACAACATTCACAGGTGAGACTATCTTGATAAAAAGGAACAAATTGTAATTCTCTGGGAGCTTTACAATACTCTCTCCAGGGTGCTGGGGCCTCGTCTTCCATCTCTAAGAGGGATCAGTATCAACCAAGTTTATTCACTTGTTATTTCCCATTATGATCTGGTGAGGTACTCTCCTTCTCTTAACTATTGCACAGGTTTAAGATCACATTTAGTTGGGCAGATTCATTATTATCAACAAATTTTATTCATTGAAAGATACAAATTTTTCATCACCAAATCTGTAGAAGGTACTGTGCTAGGCATAGAGGATATAAATAACATGGTCTATGCCTTCGAGGAATTTATGTGTACTAGAAGTGAATGTTTGCTCATGTAGAACATTGTGTTGTTAGGGGTTGATGGTATAAAAGACATGGTTTTAGCCCTTACAGGAGTTAAAGTAGTTTGGGGAAAAGGATATATAGAGATAAAATAATATAGCATATGAATGGTGTTGATAGTAAGTATTATAGGATTTAAGAGGAGAGAGTAATCACAGAAATCACAGGGGTGATTTGAGAAGACTTCCTGGCAAATATGGCACTTGAACATTTTCTTGAAGTAGCATAGAGTTTAGAGGAGGACATACTTGGCATGGGAAATGGCTTAAACAGAAATAGAGAATCTGGAATTTATGAAGGTGGGATTTTTTTTTTTTGCTGGATAGTACATAGACTGGTTTGTCTTGAGTAAAGGGTTAATGTAGGGGTGTAGTACAGGTTAGGTAGGGGATTGACTGTGGAGAGTTCTGAGTGCCTGTGGAAGAGATTTAGATTCTATAGTATTCTAGAAGAATTGAGGAACCACTGGCATTTCTTAAGCAAAAGGGAGCTCCTTTCTGGTAGGAATTGTTCCTTTCTTTGTATTTATATCTCCAGTGCCTAGCATAGCGCTTACACATAGTAGGTGCTTGATAGATACTTGTCGATTGATTGAAAAATTGCAGAACAGGTGCCTTTCTGCATTGGTAGAGGGTCTTACTCCCTGGTAGCTCCTTACATTGATGAAATAATAAATTTTTTAGGAAAAAGTACATCAGTTATTACAAATTAGCAGAGGAATCCTTACTGTACTTGCAGCCTTAACCACCTTCTGAGGTTCAGGTCTTCATCTTCAACCGTTTACAGGAAATCTCTATCTGAATGCTCTCCTGCCACTTCTAACTTACCACTATTATTATTATTTTTATTATTGTGCTTATTATTTTTCCCCCTAAAATTTCACCTCCTTTGGATGTCACTGTTTCTCTCATTGCCGTGCCATTCATGAAGTCTACCTTGTTTGAAAGGTATCGTTGACTTTTCCTTTGCCTTCGTTGCTCATATGTGAATGACCAAGTCCTGCTCATTCCATTTCTGCATTATCTTCCTCATCCCTTCCCTCCTCCTCTCTTCTGCCAGTGCCCTTGTAAGGCCTTCATTGGTACCTCTCTGAAAAGTGCGGTAGGTTTTCAGTCTTCCACTCTTTATCTCCTTTGAGATATGCATGGATCTGCTTCAATGACCTCCTATTTATCTTTTTGCCTTGTCTCACACCTTTCTAATCCATCCTCTTTACAACTGACAAAATGGTTTTCCTAAAGTCTAGGTCTAACTATGTCAGTTGCCTACAAAGTAAATCCCATTGACTTCTTTTTACTTATAAGAGCAAATATAAACTCCTCTGTTTGGCATTTAAAGCCTTTTACAACCTTACCTAACCATCCTTTCAAGATTTAACAAGAATCTTTTAGATAGCATCTACTATATGCCAGGCATGGTATTAAGTGACTTACAAATATTATCTCGTTTGATCTTCACAAAGACGCTGGGAGGCAGATGCTATTATAATCCTTATGGTATAGTTGAGGAAATTGAGGCAGACAAAGGTTAAGGAACTTGCTCAAGGTCACGAGCTTGAAAGTGTCTAAGGCTGGATAAGAATTTAGGTTTTTCTGATTCCAGGTGTAGCCCTCTATTTACCGTGCCACCTAGCTAATTTATTATACACATATATAATATTTTATTATGATTATGCATTTATATTTAATGTATTAAAATACAACATATAATATGTTTATATAATTACATATAATTATGAATATAATTATAATATGTCAGCATGCATATATATGTAATTATTATACTTCATTCTTCTTCTTCTGTGATCTAGTCAAACCCGTTTTATTTCACCTTTGTCTTTATAATCCCATGGTCTCATGCACAGAGTGCCTGGTACTTCACAGGTACTTAATAAATGTTTGTTGATTGACTGGTCACTTATTCCTCTGCTCAGAAAACTGGAGTGGCTCCTTATTATTGCCTCATCAGTAAAGTTAAAACTCTTCTGCCTTCCATTCAAGTCTTGCCACAATATTTCTCCATCCTAACTTTCCATCTTTATCTAATATTATTCCCTCTTTTGCAGTCTATACTTTAGCCAGAATGGGCTGTCTTTATCTTCCTCTACCCTGGATTCTTTGCCCATTCCTGACTCTGTCTAACTTTTCCTTTTCAATCAGCAAACATTTGTTAAGTCCCTACTATGTGCCAGGTGCTATGCTAGTTGCTGGGATGCTTAACCTTATACCCTTCTTATGCCTAAATTATCCTCTTTACTTTTCTTTGCTTGCTAAATTTCTACCTATGCTTTAAAATACAGTCAAATTTGCCAACTCCATTCCTTCTTAATCTCTATTTGGCAATAGTGACTTTTCCTCCTTGGATCTAATTTAGCACTTTGTACTACTCTAGTGCACTTATTATTTATTACTGTGTATTACTTTTATCTATTGTAGTATTGTAGTGTATTATTACTGTATCTCTATGTATGAGTCCTATTCCCTCTTTTAGATTATAAGCTTCAGGAAGGATGAGAGCATGTCTTGTCTAAGATTTATATCTCTCCCAGAGCTCAACACAATGCTCTGCATTCAGAAAGCATTTTAGTGAACAAATACAGATTTGTTTTGAGATGAGGACAATTTATATGAGGGAGATTTCTCTAGATTTTCCTTTTTTTTTAAAATAATACTTAAGGAGAGTTTCATTGTATATACTTTTTCAGATGACTTCAAAGTTCTCCAATATTTCATCATGCTGTGTTGAGGACCAGGGTTTCTCAAAGACCCTGGTGTAGGTGGGGCAGCTATGTGGTAAAGTGGATAGAACACCAGGCCTGGAATCAGGAAGATCTGGCCTCAGATCCTCATTAGCTGTGTGACCCTAGTCAAGTCATTTAAACTATTTGCTTCAGTTTCCTCATTAGTTAAATGAGGATAATAATAGTACCTTCCTCCCAGAGTTGTTATGAGGATCCAATGAGATAATAATTGTAAAGCACTTAACAGGCTTAATAGACCCTCTAGGTCCTCAGGTGTGGCCCCTTTGACTGCATCGAAACTTCACAGAACAAGTGATTTGTTAATAAAAGGATTTGTTCTGTAAAACTGACTGTCAAAGGGTCGCACCCAAGGACCTAGAAGCCCACATGTGGCCTCGAGGCTGCAGGTTCCCCACTCCTGACACATTCCCTGATAAATAGGAAGTGCTATGTTAACTATTATTATTGAAATAACAAATATAAATGTTAGCTATTATTATCATATGATATATCATAAACTCAGGTAGGTCCTACTAAGCAAGAAAAGGCTTTTGTGAGCCAATCCAATAGTGGACAGAGTGTTTTCCTTACCCTTAGGACCAGCCTATGCTTATCACTAAAAGGTTGATCACCAGATATATGTTTCTGTCACAATGGAGAGGTTGTAATCTACAACAGTGGAGGGAGTATTCATACCAAAAAAAAAAAACTCACAGGTATTAAAAAAATCAAAGTATTTGATGGCACTGTTATTTATTTATGTATTTTTATCTCCAGGAAAAAGAAATCATAAAGTTTTAGCTTGGAGGCAGCAAGGAGTTATAGTATATAGAGTGCTAGAACCTGGGTTCAAATCTAGACTCAGACACTTAGTAAATCTGTGATCCTGGGCACATCATTTAATCTCTTTCTGCCTCAGTTTCCTCATCCATAAAATGGGGATAGTAATAACACCTGCCTCACAGGGTTGCCAGTGAGGATAAAATGAGATAATGTTTGTAAAGAGATTTGAAAACCTTAAAGTACTTTATAAATGCTAGCTATTACCATTATAGTCATTATAAGATTTATTATGTTGAAATTCCTAGACTAATGGGGAATGACTACTGTTCTCATTTAAAATTCTCTCATAAAACTTTAGATTGTCTTTGTTTCAGTCATGACTGACTTCCTGACCCTATTTTGGGTTTTCTTGGCAACCATACTGGAATGGTTTGCCATTTCCTTCTCTAGTTCTTTTTACAGAGGACGAAACTGAAGCAAGCAGGGTTGAGTGACTTGCTCAGGGTCACACAGCTAGTAAGACCTGAATTTGAACTCAGGTCTTCCTGACTCCAGGCCCTGTGCTCTATCCACCTGCGCCACCCTTAAGAATTACTTCTATCTTTAAGTATTCATTGTTTTTAAAAATAGGTTGAGAGACAGGAAAACCATAGTTACCTTTCTCTCCCTTTTTCTTAAATATTTTATCTAAAAGTAAATATCATAATTCAGCTTCAAGGAGATTTTTTTTTGGGTGAGGCAATTGGGGTTAAGTGACTTGCCCAGGGTCACACAGCTAGTAGGTGTCAAGTGTCTGGTCTGACACTGGATTTGAACTCAGGTCCTCCTGACAGCAGGCCTGGTGCTCTATCCATTGCACTCAAGGAGATTTTTGATGAAAAAAATTGGCATAATTCTTCACCCCTTAATAGGCTTGGAAATTAAAATTTTTCAGTTTATAACCTCACAGTCTCTTGCAATAAATTTCTTATCAGTTGTAGAACAAATGTTTTTAGGTACTTTTAGATTTTATAGACACTCAGTTTTCAACCAGACAGACTGTGAAGAGCAATAATCAAATAATCTATGTTCCACATATACTCCTTGCTAAGGATTTTATCATTTGTTCCAGAAGGGTGATTAGGTAATTCATCTTTCTCTCCCTTGGAAAGCATAGCTATATATTGGAAATGCTACACATAATAATGCAAAGTGTTTGCAACCTATTTTCAAAGTTTGGCTTCCCTATTATTGACTTTGGATGTAGCTGAAAACTGAACCAATAATTCTCTGCATCTGTACAGCACATTTCCAATTACTTTACACATGGCAATTTGTCCATTAGCCCAACACCCCTGGGATCGGTGGGGTGGATGGCATGCGATAGATGAAAGACTGCTAAGATAATAGAGAGCTAGTCACTGACTTGTCTAGGTCCATTGTATTAATCAGTATCCAGGAATGGGATCCCCTGATGTTGATGAATCTTAGAACTTTGCAGACAGACTGTGGCTGTTTTTGCTTTACCACTTAGTAATATCATGGTTACACAGGGACATGTCATGAGGCAAGAAAGCAAAGATGCCAAAGTAAATTCTTTCTCTATTTGCTTGTATTGTTGCCAGTCTTACAAAAGGGAGTCAATTAAAGTTCCAGATGGATAAATTAGGTGCAGGACTCAGCTGGCTTACAAGGTAATGAAATTCTAATATCCCTGCCCTATATAGGTACCTGAATTGACAGAGAACACATGAATCTCACACAATCAATTAACAAGTATTCTTTAAACACTTGCTGTGTGCCAGGCACTATGCTAAGCACGGGGCATAGATACAAAGACAAAGACATAGTCTCAGCCCTTAATCTTCTCTTTACTTAGCTGAATCGCTTGGGTGATGGGAGTATGTGTGTGTGAGGGAGGAAAGAATGAGCATTTGTTAGGTGAATTGATTCAGTTTATATGTATTATGTGTGTATGTGTATGTATATATAGAGAGAGCATAGTGTCTGGTACACAGTGGGTGTTTAATAAATGTTTATTGATGAATAGAACGAATATGCATGTATGTGTATATACCTATTTGGTGTATGTATGTACACATACATGTTTATGTGTGTTCATGTATACATATATGTATATATGTCACTTTGCAATCTTTAAAGCACTATGTAAATGTTGACTATTAGCCATTCTTAAAGGAGTGAAAGTAGAAACAATATATACACAGAGAAGTAAATAATCCTGCCTTAATCATTGTTGGTCAGGAATTTCAGTGAGCTTGTTGGCCCTACCCTTCAATGATGGGATAGCTGAGAGAGAAAGGAAGTCTATCAACCTATTCAAACCAGGTGGAATAAAATGTGATTGAACCCATCTAGCTTGGGAGACTTGCTTTGAGGAACTAGGATACTTTTGTCCAGGGGATCTACTTATCATGTTACGTCCTCACATCTGGCACCATTTTGAACTGTCAGTATTACAAACCACTTAAATTGAGCTGACTTTAGCCTCCTGGCCATGGGAAAGTGGAGGCTAGGCAAAGGGTCAAGGCAGAGGCTGAAGAGCTCTTGTCTGAGGGCCAAGAAAGGGCAGTAGAGAGAGTTGTATCTGGCAGATGACAGGAAGAAGTCAGATACCACATAGAGGGTGCATGCTAGGTCAGGGGATCTGAACATTTCTATTTCTGAGTGTGGCCTGGATCCTTTGGGTGGTCTGGGATAGCCTATGGACCCCTTCTCAGAATCATATTTTTAAATGCATTAAATAAAATGCATGGGATTACAAAGGAAATTATATTGAAATACAGTAGTAAAATTTAACATTAAAAAAAAAGTTTATAAACTCCAGATTAGGAGCCTAGCACTAGGTAGTCTTATAACTTTACCCTGGATTCCTATCTTGAACTTTCGGAGTTTGGGGGTATATTTTTAGAAAGTAAATAGGACTAGAGAGTTATCATGTCTTGCTCCATGCCTATCTCTACCTTGTCTCTCGAGGAAGATTTCCTCAGTAGCTTCTTCCTTATAATAAGTCCTCTTTCTGCCTACCCTCATTTTGGTGAATTGACCACATACTGCTAGCCAAATTTCTGTTATTACTAGTAATTTTATCTAGGTCAATCTGATCTTAATTAATTTTTACTGTAATTTATTTTGGTCTAGGCTTAGCAGGCATAGGAAGCTCAGCCTACCAATATAGAGAGCTAACTCTTCTATACCTTATAGTCTCAGAGAATTGGACAGAAAACTGAGAAGTTAAGTGACTTGCCCAGGGTCACCTAGTCAGTATATATATATATAGGGATAGATATTGAACCTAGGCCAGGAATTCTAAACCTTTTTTGTTTCACGGACCCTTTTAGCAGGCTGGAGAGGTCTATATTGTTTTTAAACGCATAAAATTCAGTACATAAAGTCACAAAAGAAATAATTTATATTGAAAAACTGTTATCAAAATATTTTTAAAAACAAGTTCATGGAACCCTGATTAAGAACTCTTATATATCATATTATGTCTTAATACTTTATTATTGTTTCATTATTACATTTTATTTTTACATCCTATTCATTTGAAAGTATATCCCTCATTACCATCAAGCAATCCCTAGTTAAAAAAAAGACTTATAAAGTAAGAGGATAAAAAGCAATTCAATAAAATCAACACAATGGTCATTTCTTACAGTATATAAAGTATTCCACACCCATAGTGCTCTACCACGACAATGAAATTCTTTTTCTAGAGGCAAGTTTGGTCGTAATAATTGTGCAGTACTTATTGTTGTTTTCCAATTATTTATTATGGAGATGGAAATCTCTTGATCATGTCATGTGTATCCAGAAGTGCCATCTTATGGACCCCTCATAGTATATAGGATGTCCTAAATGTCTTTTGAGCCATCTTGTTGTGATGATGCTGTTATTAATGATGATTGTAACACTTGATAATCTAATCTCTGGTGAACTGTATTTTTAGGTACTCCTTTGTGGTTGCAATGGGTTATCTCACACTGTGCCATATAAGCCGGATATACATATTCCATTATGGGATTCTCACTACAGATTTTTCAGGGTGAGTACCTTCATGAGCCTGGGTAATGACTGTTGAGTTTGACTCCATCAACTATTTTTAGGGAGTATTTTTATAGCCTGAAATATTTAACATTTAAGCAGGTAAAAAGAATTATTTGTTTTTGGTAAGAGCTCTCTGTTCATGAAGCCAACATGTAGTCCTGATTACTTATTGTTCGATAGCTGCAGACCCCTAGCTCTGTACACCCCTAGCTCTGGCTAGCCCTCTCACTGTGGGGCACAAGAAGATCCTTGAAAGAGAGTATGGATCTATCTATCAGTGCAAAATTTTCACCACTTCTGGGGAAAAAATCCACAACTCTAATAACCCATTGATGGTAGGTTATTTTCATATAATAGCTAATGCATCATACAATTACAGAATTCTATAACTGGAAGGACTATCAGAGGTTTTCTTATCATAGAGAGGGGAAAAGTGCTGGATTTGTAGTGTAAAAAAAACTGAGCTCAAATCCTGTTTTTAGATTTACTAGTCATCTGATCATTGCTAGTTGACAGTCTTTGTAAGCTAAGCCTCAGTTTCCTCATCTATAAAATGGACTTATTAATAACTAGAATAGGAACAACTAGGTGGCATAGTGGATAGAGTGCTGGACCTGGAGTCAGGAAGACTCATCTTCCTGAGTTCAAATCTGACCTCAGATACTTCATAGCAATGTGAACCCTGGGCAAGTCACTTTTTGCCTTAGTTTCCCCATCTATAAAATGAGCTGGAGAAGGAAATGGCAAACCACTCCAATATCTCTGCCAAGAAAACCCCAAATGGGGTCACGAAGAGTTGGACACGACTGAAAAACAACAACAACTAGAGTAATTACGTTATAGGGTTGTGATGAGGCTCAAACGAGATGTGAGTGCAGTTTTTTGTAAAGTATCAGCTATAATTAGTTTAATCCAGTTCCCACATTTTATAGATGAATTGTCTGATGCCTGGAAAGGTTAAGGTCCAGGGTCACTTGTGTGTTAAGTGACAGAGCTGGGAACACAAACCTGGTCTTTCTCTCTTCCTCCCACTACATCACGCTGCCACTTTCTTGCTTTTAGAAATTGCCCTCAAGACAAAATTACCACTGGGGACAACAACAGTGTTGTTTATCCAAGTTACCTGGGGAGATACTTCAGTTTGGGTTAGGCAATCTGTAGGTCCTGATGAAAGCGCCTTTCTTCCATTTTTCCCGGTTCCCAAGTTGAATTACATCAGGTTTAACAAGTTCCTGAAGCATAGATAGCGAACTGGGAAAATGACAGCTAATTTATCTGAATTTTGCACCCTGTGCCCTGTGCCAATGAAAACTCCACCCACTTAAGGCTCAGAGTTCAGAGAATGAACTGTTCCCATCCTCTTAATTTGGTTTTAAGCACAAAACTATCAGGCCTTCCCACATTTTCCCACTTGGATTTTCTTGGCATAATTCATATCATGAGATGTCACTGAAAGGGGAAAAAATTAACACATCTGAAAATGCAGTGGATTTACAAGTGTGGGAGACTTTGGTACAGCATCGAGGAAGGACTAAGACAATGTCTTGATCCTGTCATTTTCACCTCCAAGAGCACAGACTGATGATTACATTTCTCCAAGTGTTGTTTATCCTATGGCTCCAACTATTTATATTGTGACGTTATTTGAATCTCTTTTTATTTTATTAAGCAATACTTGTGTTTCGTTACTGATACAGGCATACCTTGGAGATATTGCAGTTCAGGTCCAGACCCACCACAATAAAGTGAATATTTCAATAAAGCGAGTCAAATGAATTTTTTGGTTTCCCAGTGCATATAAAAGTTATGTTTACACTATACTGTAATCTATTAAGTGTACAATAGTATTATTTCTAAAAAAAATAAAACCTTAATTAAAATACTTTATTGCTAAAAAATGCTATCATCTGAGCCTTCAGCAAGTTGTAATCTTTTTGCTGGTGGAGGGTCTTGCCTCAATGTTGATGGCTGTTGGCTGATCAGGGTTATGGTTGCTGAAGGTTGGGGTGGCTGTGGCAATTTCTTAAAATAAGACAACAATGAAGTTTGCTGCTTTGATTGACTCTTTCTTTCACTTGAAAACTTAGAGGGATAATAGGGTTATTAATTGGCCTAATTTCAGTATTGTTGTGTCTCGGGGAATAGGGAAACCTGAGGGGACAGAGAGAGATGGGGAAAAGCCAGTTGGTGGAACAGTCAGAACACATGTAACATTTATTGATTAAGTTTGCTGACTTATATGGGCATGGTCCATGGTGCCCCCCAAATGATTATAATAGTAACTTCAAAGATCACTGATCACAGATCACCCTAACAGATATGTAATGAAAAAGTTTGAAGTATCAGAAGAATTACCAAAATATGACACAGAGTTACAATATGAGCACATCCTGTTAGAAAAATGGTGCCAATAGACTTGCCTGAAGCAGACTTGTCAGAAACCTTTAATTTGTAAAAATTGCAATATCTGTGAAGTGCTATAAAATGAGGTCAGCCCATATTTGGGAAGGAATAAGAAGTAAAATGTCCATCCACCACCTATAAAACAACTGCTAATGCCTTCCTTTCCCCCAAATTACTTTGTGCTTATTTGGTATTGTGTACATGTTGTCTCCCCACCCAAGACAATATAATCTCCTTGGGGTTGAGATCTATTTCATTTTTGTCTTCGTATCTCCAGCTCCTAGAACAGTGTCTGTCACATAGTAGGTGCTTAGTTAATGCTTGTTGATTGGTTGACATACTACAATATTTCTTTAACTTCTAAGTTGCCTAAAATTTTTTTTTTTATTAAAGCAAAATCTTTTGTAGTTCATCTCTCTCCTCTCACCCCTTGCCAGTCCTTCCTCTTAATCTTTTCTTGGGAATGATTGAATATTTGTTTTCCACATACACTGCTAGGCTATAGAAAGGGGAAATGGGAGAGGCTAGAGTTAAGGTTCTCTACCCCAATGACATAAACATACTCAGCGATAGTGAGTAAAGATAGAATGGAGAAAGCCTGGGGCTTAAGGGTCAGGCAAGGTGAGAACACTAGATCTTAGATGCTCCCCAGACCTAGTGGATTGCACTGATCAATCCCTAAACAGCATGAGTTTGCTGGGCTGAAGTCCTTAAGTAGAATTTCACAGAGAATGGCATTGGGATGGAGTTGAAAACATTCAGACTAACCTATTGGTTTGTCAATGTTTGGGAGGAGTATGATGCTCTGATTTTTGGTTAGGAACATTTACCTGAGTTGTCAAGACCTTTGCCTTACAATATACTGTAGTATTACTTTGGTTCATCGAGGTATATATGCAGTCTTCTCAGCATTGAGTGGGGGTTTGACCTTTCTTCTGGTCATTTCAGATTAGGAGGGTGCACATATTCCTAGTTTGATTTCCGTTTAGTCAATGGCCTTGGGTATTAGGATAAGCATTTAGTATCATTCTAAAAATTGGGAGAAGAAAGGAACTTATACTCTTCTATGGCCAAATATCATCACCATGGGAGGAGTGGTCTTATTTTCAGTCACGGTAATTGCCTTTGTCACTGTTTAAACAGAGTTCCTCACCATCATTAATACTTTACAATCTCCTTTGATGAAAGAGAACAAGCATTTTTTAAGCACCTACTGAGTGCTGGATACTGTGCTAAGTCCTGTAGAAATGTTATTCAATCCTCACAACAACCATGTGAAGTAGGCACTAGGATCCTCGAGGAAACTGAGGCAGTCAGGTTTAGGGACTTTCACAGGGTTACACATCCAGCTAATGTCTGAGGTTGGATTTGAGCTCAGGTCTTCCTGACTCCAGGCCATCACTCTCCCATTGCTCCACCTAGCTGCTTCTAGTCCCAGGAATCCTAATGGAGATCAGCAGACTAACCACTGGAATTTACAGTATGTTTTAAATGACCAATTTTCATTCTTTCCCCATGTCTGAATCTCATTCTGAGCATGCAAGCAACCACAGTCTTACTCAGAATGGGAACAACTTACTGTCACTGTTGCAGTTTTGAAAAATGCTTAGCATTCAAGGTTGTTTTTTCCCCTGCTCCTTCCCCTGAATGAGAGGTGAAGTGCTGTTTGGATATTAAATATACAAAATGCTTAAGGATGACCTAATGCAGTGGGCTTTTCTCTTCTTGAGGATGTAAACAACCAATGTCAAACAGAACAATAAAGATTATTGATTAATCGCTATTTGTGCACAGTAACATGTTTGTAAGTGATGTTGGATTAAATCTGTTTGGGTCTAAGAGATTTCTATAGATCAGGGGTGCGGAACCAGTGGCCTGGAGACCTCATGAAGGCCTTCTGGGTCCTTGAGTGCAGCCTTTTGACTGAGTCCAAGTTTTACAGAATAAATCTTTTTATTAAGAGGATTTGTTCTGTGAAATTTGGGTTCAGTCAAAGGGCCACACTTGAGGACCTAGAGGGCAACATGTGGTCTTGAGGCTGCAGGTTCCCCACCTCAGCTTTAGAGAAAGGATCAAATATATTGGACATACATTAAATTCTTCCTTGAAATAAATTTTATTTGTATAAACCAACTAAGGTTTGAGTTAGGGGGCTTATAGTATCATCTTTTATAGATGCCATGATGCTATTAAATGCCGTCATGATTGGCATTTCTTGCACAGTGGCTAGCTAGGCACTGCTCGACACTGTGTTTCTGGGAGCTAAAGACTTTTACCAATCTCTGTCTTTTACCTGCCCTTGTGGTTTTCCCATATTCAGTATGGGGAACCTGACTTTTCAATGGGGGAAGTAGGTTACTCTCATTCTCACCGTTATTGGCTTTTCAGGTGAAACTTGATACTTGTTAGAGTTGGTAATTATAGAAATAGTCATAAGTTTGAAAAGTTATCAGAAATATAAACAAGAATCGAATATGGATCAAGTAGTTATGTCCCATTTTGAAAAGAGAAGGCTAAGCAATGAACAATTATAGAATAATTAGAACACAATACAGTAACTTATCACTACCAGTATTATCAGTTGAACTGGGAAATAGTTTCTTCCTTGATCAATCAATAAACATTTATTTAGTACCTACTATATGCCAATCACTGTAGATACAAATAAAAATAATAAAATAATCTGTACTCAGAAGGTACATACATTCTAACGAGGGAGACAGGAAATACATATGTAAGTACCTGCAGCATAAATATAAGTACATACAAATATAGGGCATGTAGGTGCTTTAGATAGAGTGCTGGGACTGGAGTCAGGAAGACTAATCTCTCAGAGTTCAGATATGGCCTCAGACACTTACTCGCTATGTGACCTTGGGCAAGTTGCTTAACCCTGTTTGACTCAGTTTTCTCATCTGTAAAATGAGCTGGAGAAGGAAATGGCCAATCATTCCAGTATCTTTGCCAAGACAACCCCAAGTGGGGTCATGAATAGTCAGGCACTATTGAAAACCAACAACAACAACATACAAATATATACAAAGTAGTTACATAAGCAGTAATTTGGGAGGACCAGGAAAGGCTTTGTGTAGAAAATGGTGCTCGAGCTGTATCTTACAGGAAAAAAGGAACTCTATGAGACTGCTAAGGAAAGAGTGTATTCCAGGCATGGAAATGGACAGTTCAAAGTCATAAATATGGGAGATGGAGTGTTGTGTGTGAGAAACAGAGAAAAGGCCAAATTGGTTGAGTTGAAGAATATAGGATAGAGAGTAGTGGCCAATGAGTTTGGAAAGACAGGTTGAGTCCATGTAATGAAAGATTTTAAAAGCTAAACAGAGAGCTACATATTTTTGTCCAAGAGGCAATAGGAAGTCATTGTTTCCTGTTAGCAGCTATTAGCAGCCACATGTCAAGTGAATTGAAGTGGTGATAGACTTGAGGCATGGAAATTAATTAGAAGGCTGTTAATTTAAGTGATTAGTGATGAGAGTGTGAAGTAAAGTGGTCTTTCTGTGAGTGGACAGATGGGGACGGGAGAAGAAAGGGAGAGAGAGAGAGAGAGAGAGAGAGAGAGCACATCAGGGTGTCATATTTAACTTCCCTTTCCCCCCATATGTCTAAGGACCCTTTTTTTTTTGTCCATGAGCTCCAAGGAAAGAACCTCTGCCCTAGATGAACTCCAAGGACCCTTATGATTCTAAAATTCTTTGACTCCAATTGTGAGTAAAGTCTGATACTGCACCCAATTTGAATATATGTAACTCTCTAGCTTTTAGAGGAATACTATAATATTTCCTTTTGGCTCTAGAATAGAGGAAACTCTCTCCTGAGGCAGTTGGTGGTACTCTAAGTAGAGCTCTGGATAATCAGGAAGCCTGAGTTTGAATCCAACCTTAGACACTAGCTGCATGACTTTGGACAAATCACCTAACCTCTTTTTGTCTCAGTTTCCTCAATTATATAAAATGGGGATAATAACAGCACCCATCTTGCAGGGTTATTTTGAAGATCAAGTGGAACAGTATTTGTAAAAATGCTTAGTAGCCTTTTGACCCAGCAATATCACTATTAGGTCTGTCTCTCAAGGTGATCAGGGAAAAAGGAAAAGAACTTATATGTTCTAAAATATTTATAGCAGCTCTCTTTGTGGTGGCAAAGAACTGAAAAGTGAGAGGATGCCCATCAATTGGGAATGGCTGAATAAGTTGTGGTATATGATTGTAATGTAATACTACTGTTCTGTAAGAATTGATGAGCAGGTTGGTTTTAGAAAACCATGGAAAGACTTGCATGAAATAATGCAGAGTGAAATGAACAGCACCAGCAGAACATTGTATACAGTAACAGTAATATTGCTTCAAGAGTAACTATGAATGACTATTTTGAGTAATTTGATTATTGAAATCAACTGTGAAAGACTTATGAAAGACTCCAGAGAAAGAACCAATAAATGTACTGTATTATATGGTCCCACATATGTATGTATGAAATGTTGGCCTTCTATAACATGGGGTTGGTAGGGGAGGAAGGGAGACAACTCAGAACTCAAAATATAACAAAAAAAGTGCATAATACAATGGAACATAGTAGATTCTTTATAAATATTTTTTCCCTTTCCTTCTTGGATTTTCTGCTTGAACCAAGCTGTATTGGATTGAAGCAGAGAATTGCCATCCTATCATTTGCAGATTACTAGTACCAATAACTCTCCACATTTATTGGGGAAAAAAAAAACACAGGAAACTGCTAGAAAGGGAAGTAGGGGCAGCCGACACTTGACCACAGTAGTTCCTGCTCATGTCTGGCTCCTGTGTTATCACCTTTATTGGGGCTGCAAGGATGTAATTGCACAGGCTCATAATACTTTTTGCTGCTAGGTGAGTTTGGCTGATGGCAGAAGACAATTGTCCTGTTCCTGCTTAATCACAGCTTCACTCTGTAAAGACGGGCTGTCTCATTTGAAAAGGAGCCTTTTTAAAGAGTCTCACATTGACTTGTACATCAAGCCTGATGCTTCTTCGTATCCTGCCAACCAGCTCCTTAGTAATAGTCATTTCAAACTTACATCTGGGGAGGTGGGGAATAGGGCATTTTAAATACACTTCATTGGCAGCATAAACCTATTAAAAAGTGGAAACATCTTGGAATGAAAGACTGTTGTTTTCCCCTGGGCATGATAGATTAGAGGCTGCATTTGCAGATTCATATACAATGAATAAGAAATATTTTTTCTTTTCTTCTTTTTTTTTAAATGTGTGATAGCCCATTATATTCTGATCTGCAATCACACAAATCTGAACAGAATACAGGCTAGCCCTGAAACAGAGGTCAGAGATTCATAGGATTTAGAGTTGGAAAAATGAGTGAACCAAAGCCAATAGTGCTTAAGTGATCTTCCACAAGATCGCACAGGAATTATACTGTAGAACTAGGATAAAAACTCAGGTTCTTGGACTCTAAATTAGAGTACTCAGAGGAGGAGTAACTTTATAGTCACATTTTTGCAGTTAAGCCTTAGGGCACCTTTTTTGTGTCATGTATAATGACATGGATAATGTGGTAAAGTCTATGGACCCCCTTCTCAGAATGTTTTTAAATACTTATGATAAAATCCATAGGATTGCAAAGGAAAACCAATTAAAATGGAAATAAAGATGTAATTTTTTTTCCTATCCACGTTCATTGACCCACTGAAATCTATCCACATACCCCCAAGATTGGGGGAGACCCAAGGTTAAGAATTTCTGACTTAGGGAAATATGTGACTTCCATGCTGGAGCCCTTTGAATTACCTGGTTACTTGTTAGAAAGAGCATTCCACTTACCCAGAATAGAGACAAAGAGTCAAGAGAACATTCTTTAAGATTGGCCATTAAGTTTTGGGAATGGGCCAAATAATGGCCTCTTTCCACTTCTGGCTATGACCTGGGACTCTGGGGTACATGAAAACAGGAGACCCACGCCGTGATCTTCTGGATGGTCCTAAGGGCACTTTAAGTCATGATCATACCCCTGGTCTTTGAGTGGGGAAGTTAAGTAGGTGAATTGTTGTACTTCTGCTCCCACCCAATCAGGCTTACTTTTATTGTCATCTTCTTTCAGTCAATGCTCAACTAGCATAATAACAAATTTTTACTGTAAATAAAAGAAACCATTGAAATGTGGATTTTTAACCTGGTGAACCTAAAAAACCCACTTTTATAAAAGAAAAGCCCTGTGAGTCAGATCTGCCTTGATAGCTTCTCACCTGCATAGTTATGTAGCTGTTTTGGCCTCAGCCCCAACTCTGCCCCTGCCCCTCTTTCTCACTTTCATTTCTTCCTCTCCTTAGAAATGGAATATTAACCCTGGACGGAGGAAGAAGTTTCTTTTGACTTTGCTCTTTTTTATTTTTATGGTCATTACAACATCCACAGAAAAGCTCAGAAATGGTACCACCCTTCCCACGTCCAACACAAATTCTTGATTTCAAATTGGTGAAGTGGTTCCCATGGGTACAAGTGAAAGGCCCATGATTGATGACTAGGAGCCCTGTATGTGTACAAATTCAAGGGCAGAATGCAGCCCTTTGGGAGTGGAACATTGAGGACAGCTCAGATTCTAAGGCCTCATTGTCTAGAGAAAATTCTTAGGCTGTATCAAGTAGCCAGTTATGATGCCCCATCTCCTTTTGCCCTTCCTGTACTTGTGGTGTGCACATGTACACATACTGAGAATTATTTCATAAAAGAACACAGTTTAGCAAAAATTGATATTTCAATTTTAGAAATGTTCCTTCAATTTTTTTGCTTTTAGTAAAGTATAAATGATATATAACAATTATGACATTATTAACATATCATTATTTCATGTATGTGATTACTGGAAATATGTACATATATTTTTTCCTGGTGGTAATGACTGTTTTAATTTGACTTGAGACTTTCAGCATTAGCGAAATTGGTTTCTCAGTTTCTGCCACAACTTCTAGGCAGACAAAAGCAGTCAATAAATACTTATTGAGTACCTACTATGTGTTATTCTATATCTACCTCATTCCTGAAGGAAAAGAAATAAGAAGTTAGAATGAAATTAATGCTTTTTTAAGTTTCTAATTTATGGAATATTATCACATAATCTGATATATCTTTTTGTCCTGTTTTCCCTAATCTAATCTATTCTTTTGTTGTTGTAAACTCTTAAACACGTGGTTCTTCTTTCTTTCTGCCAAGACAGAGGTTCTTACTTTTGGGTCCATGGAGGCATGTGTGGATAGATTTTGGGAGGTTTGTGAAATTGGATGAGAAAGGAAAACAAAAACAAAAAAACTCCCAAAACACCTACATTATTTTCACTAACTTTTAACTGATATGTAGCATTTCCTTCCATTATTTAAAAACATTATTCTGAGCATATCCATGGGTTTCTTCTCTAGACTGCCAAAGGAAGTCCATGATGTAAAAAATGGTTAAGAACCCCTATGCAAAGAAGAATGTGCTCCTCTTTGCTTGTCTAGAATTCTCTCCAACTGTCTTCTTTTTATAAATTCAGGACAGTAGAGGTGTTTTAATCAAGTATTATGAGTTGCTTTATTTGTCCTTTCCCCACTAAATTATATGAAATTTAGAAGATTGGGAACAGAATTATTTTAATATAAGGATTTAAGCATTCATTTGATAGCCTCAGTGAATAATTGTCCTGTGCAGGATACAGGATGACTGCACCTGAGATGTTGTCAAGCTAAGCCATAAGCAGAAGAAAGCAAAAGTCTTTTTTTCCTCCCCGCAGAGGGGCAGCGTAGCTTCATGGTCCATTTGTTCCTTTGCTAATTTGCGTATTCGTTCAGAGCTAAACTGAAATTAGGAACTGAATTGAACCCCCTAGTTAACCTGGGTTGTTCACACCAAAGGTATCTATATGGGAATACACTTAAAATTTTTCCCAATTGAAGATATAGTTTCACTATGGGAATGTGGGAAGAAATTCATGTCTTATGGCTTGTCTTCAAGGCATTTAGGCTTCTAGGAAAAATAAATGGCTTGTAGGAAGTAAGCTGCTTCACTCTAAAGGTCATCTCTTGAATTTATCCTGCATATGATCTTCATTGTAAATGAAACTGTTGTAGTAAAATAGATTTCCCTCTGGATGGGTGATTCATTCAGGGTCCCAGCCCTTATTCAGCCAGTGGGAAGGACCCTGCTTAAGGAAAGTGGCATCAAAAAGTGGTGTTTACAGGTCTTAATTTTGATGTTGTCCTTGTCATTGGGCTCAAAGCTCCAAGTAACAGCTTAGTCAAAGACGGATCATTTTTATCTAGAAAATATCTAGAGAAGCACTGTCTAACACCATGCTTCCCGATGAGCATGTCTGGTTCTACACATTCTACACGAAGCCTTTTCTAATCTCCCCAACTACTAACCTCAGATATTCAAGTGTAACTAGGCAGTGCAATGGATAGAGCCCCAGGCCTGGAGTCAGGAAGACCCGACTTCAAATTTGGCCTCACACACTTACCAGCTTTGTGACCCTGGGCAAGTCACTTAACTTTTGTTTACCTCAATTCCCTCATTTATAAAATGGGGATAATAATAGCACCTATCTCTGAGGGTTGTTGTGGGGATCAAATGAGACAATAGTTGTAAATCACTTAACATAGTGGGCCTGGAACATAGTAAGCATTATATAAATGTTAGCTATTGTTATTAGGTATTAAGTGAGGTAATAGTTGTAAAAAGCACTTAGCACAGTACGTATCACATAGTAGGAGCTACATAAATGCTTTTTCCCTTCCCTTCCCTCCCAACTGTCATTACTCTTCCTTTTTAATTACCTTATGTTTATATATCTTGAACTTATTTGGTGTTTTTTCCTTATATTCTGATATATGTGCATGTTGTTTCCTCCAATAAGTTATAAACTTCCTGAATGCAGTGGTTCTCTCTTTCTTTCTCTCTTTCTCTCTTTCTTTCTCTCTCTCTCTTTTTTTTTTTGGCATTTGGGGTTAAGTGACTTGCCCAGGGTCACACAGCTAGTAAGTGTCAAGTGTTTGATCTGAGGCCGGATTTGAACTCAGGTCCTCCTGACTTCAGGGATAGTGCTTTATCCGCTGTGCCACCTAGCTGCCCTTCTTTCTCTCTCTCTCTCTTTCTTTCTTTTTCTCTCTCTCTTTCTTTCTTTCTTTCTCTTTCTCTTTCTCTCTCTCTCTTTCTCTCTTCCTCTCTGTCTTTCTCTCTGTCTTTCTGTCTGTCTTTCTGTCTTTCTTGTCTTTCTGTTCTCAGCATCTAGCACCATATTAGGTCCCGAAGTAGGAACCTAATGAATGCTTGTTGACTGATCAGTCCTTCCAGTTGTTATTTCTGCTTCCACAAATTACTTGATCCCTATTTTGTGTATGACTACATATGTGTCTCCTCCTTTAGAGTATAAGCTCCTTGAGGGAAGGGAATATTTCATTTTTGCCATTCTATCCTTGGTGCCTAGTCCAGTGCCCTGGGCAACTAGGTGGCATGGTGTAGTGCTGGGCCTGGAGTTAGGAAGACATCTTTCTGAGTTCAAATCTGACTTGAGACACTTACTAGCTGTGTGACCCTGGACAAGTCACTTAATCCTGTTTGCCTCAGTTTCCTCATCTGTAAAATGAGCTGGAGAAGGAAATGGCAAACCACTCCAGTATCTTTGCCAAGAAAACCCAAAATGGGATCATGGAGAGTTGGACGTGACTAAAATGGCTGAACAACCAAAAGCCTAGTCATAGGTATTTAATAAATGCCTCTTGATTGATCACTTTTGCTCTTACATTCTCTTTGTCACATCATTTATGCCCAATTTAAATTATAGTAGCCCTCATTATACCACAACATGTTATATGCATAGACTGAGATGTAGCATAAACTAAATCATATGTTCTATAGCATTAGCAAAAGGCCTGATACAGTGGGCTTAACCTTTAACAAATGAATATGTGAAAAAGCATTTAAATACTGTTGTGGTTGTTTAGTTGTTTCTAATTCTTTGTGACTCCTTTTGAGGTTTTCTTGGCAAAGATACTGGAGTGGTTTGCCAGTTCCTTCTCCAGCTCAATTTACAGAAGAGGAACTGAGGCAAACAGGGATAAGTGACTTGCCCAGGTTCACACAATTACTGATGCCAGGTTTGAATTCAGGAAGGTGAGTCTTCTTGACTCTAGGCCTGGTACTCCATCCACTGCGCACCTAGCTGCCCTATTTAAGTACTTACTGTACACACTTAAATACTCTCCATGTGCAAAAAGTCCTGTACCAAGTGCTGGAAATAGAAATTGAAAAGTAAGACCGTTTTTGTTTCCAAAGAAGTCACATTTTAATAGAGGGAGACAACCCACCCAGCTGCAAGCCGTATGAAAAAGCTTCGTGGTCCTCCTCTCCACAGTGATTGCTTCCCTGGACTATGGCTACTGGAGCCAGGCTGAAGGAGGACCATTGGTCTGGGGATTAGTACTATGCCCTAAGATCTCCAGCTGGGAGGCCTGGATTATCTCCTTCTGGCTGGGAGGATAAGTGGTGGTGGTAGTTTGACTCATCTGGCACATTTCCTTCTCCATTTTCTCCCTCCTGGTGCTTTGCTATTTACTTGAGGCTGGCTAGGCAGGTGGTGGGGATGTGTGGCCCCTTCTCTGTAGCTTGGTAGGTCTGTTGCTCTTAGATCTCTTTTCCACCTGAATGATAGTTTGTGGGGTTGGGATGGAAGCAAGGCCAGTGATCAGAGGATGCTGATATTCCCAGAACTCTTAGATTCAGGGAAGCAGATTGTCCCTATCCATGGCACAGGGGAGGTGGTGGTTGATCAGCAGTTAGTGTTGGTAGCAATGAGGATGAGGGGTCTGTTCTCCACAAAGGTTGCTCGCCCTGGTGGCTGTGGAGACCAGGATGGAAACAGGGCAGGTGATCTGAATAACATTACTCTTCCCAAGAATCTTGGACTCCAGGTCCTGGGGATTCTCCATCCATGACTATGGGGAGGTTGTACAGGAGATTGGAGTGGCCTGGCAGATGCCATCTCATTTCTTTCCCTCAGAGTGCCTTGCTGCTTTATCTAGGTTGGCTTAATGTTTATCTTGCATCTAGACACATATGTATACAAATACGTGTGTGTGTGTGTGTGTGTGTGTGTGATTAGCTGAAATGCGTGAAGTACTTAAAACACATTATCTCACTGGACCACACAGCGGCTCTGGAAGTGAGTAGTAGAAGTATTATCTTCATTTTACATAGGAGGATATATACTTAAGAAAATAAAGTGACTTGCCTAAGGTAGCAAGATCAAGACTTGAACTCGTGTCTCTAACTCTGAAAACTTCTCGAGCTTCTGGAATTTGCCTTGTATCCCTGAATTCATTAAATAATTGAACTACCCAAAGTTAGCTCTTAACATGTTGCCTTAGGAATCTCGCAGCTCCATGTGATAGAGAAGAATGATATTATTTCCCCCATTTGACAGATGAGAGAACTGAAGCCCAGAGGGATTATTTCCACTTAATGGTCATTGGCCAGTGTGAACTATAATTTGAAGCTACCCTCTTTAATGCAAAAAACAAACAAACAAAAAACAAAACTTGGGATCCTGTTTTTTTTTTTCTTCCTCAATTAGAAGCCATTCTGTGATAGATATTATGGTCTTATTTACCCTGTAATTTATTATTAGCTAATAATGGCTTGGGGGATTCTAGGTTGATTAGGTAACATTAATAGTAACCTTCTAGAAATCTAGGTACCTTGGAAGATCTCTTTCTTACAGAACAAGAATACAAAGTCTTTGGATGGTTTTGCTGTAGTTTCTATAGTTACTTACCTTGACTCACAAGATTTGAGATTTAGAACTAAAAGGAACCCAGATAACGTAGTCCAACCTCCTTATTTTACAGATGGAGAGACTGAGGCCCAGGAAGGTTAAAGGGACTTGTCCATTGTTATATGTATTAAGTAGCAGAGCTAGGAATCAAACCTTTGTCTTTTCACTCCAAATCCACCATTCTTTCCACTATTGTTTGTCCTAAGATGTAGGGGGAAATTTCACTATCAGCCAAGACCTACATATAAAATCTCACAATCTTTTGTCTTTTGTGGAACATTTTGAGTTTCTTTCCTTTAGTCCTTGGTTCTTTTCAAATGTTCAAAAAATCTTTAGCCTGGTAGCATAATAGCCATTGGAATGAGGATGGGAGCAAAAGAATCCCATAATGCAGGAACCATCAGACTTTTTTTTTTTTTTTTGCTGCTAATAATTTTGTACACTGCAGTTGACTTGTTAGAGGCCGATTACAGTCTGACCCCGGGATTTGTTGGATTCATTTTACTCTCAAGTAGGTCTTGAATTCTCAGTGAACATTTGCTGGTGTCCCAGAGTTACTATCTTTTAAAGAATAATGTTACAGCTTTATCACAGGCTTGTTCTTTTAAAAGGCTAGAAAATGGGAAATTAAAGTGGAGTCAAAAGATGAAATGACCCACAGAAAAGCAAATGAGTTCATTTCGCACATAAATCTTTATTTAAAGATAATCAGAAAAAGAGATGTCACTTTTTTTTTGGCTTTGATGTGTTTTGGTCTCAAGCCAGATCTGGGTATTTCTTTTTTCCTTGTCACTGAATGTCTCTGGTTATGGTTTATCTGTGGCTGTGGAAATTATTATTTTAATATTAATCTTCTGTAATATTTTCATCATTTGTCATCAGAAGATATCCAGGGTAGAGCCAAATGCTCTCTGGAAGTCTTTTAATTGCTGTTTGTGATTGTTATTCTATGATCTTATAGTAAGTATTTGTAAAAGTTACTTGGCATGAGATATAAACACTAATTATTTCAAGTTATAGGGTTCAAAATGATTATTATAATTATTATTGCCTATTATAACTAGAATTAGCTTTCCATCTGTGGCATGCATGGAAGGGCTCACATCTTCTGTATCTTTACTTTGTAGGCCACTGATGATTGTGACCCAGAAGATCACAACCCTGGCGTTCCAAATTCATGATGGTGAGGAAATACTCTCCTCATGGCCATGTTGCCATTAGGCCAGCTTCTCTTTGCATTGTATTGGTGATCAGCAGCCTAGAAAGACCTGTATCTTCATCTTGCTGGTAGTTCTGCAGTTCATAAATTAGCCTTAACTCCTTCAACATCTTGATTCCTGAGACAGTACTTTACATTTGCTGAAATATTTTTGCTGAGAGGAGAGGCTTTCCTCTTTAGCCTGACAAGATCTAAATCTCTCTGGTGACATTCTCTCTCTTCCATTATCAGTGCTATTGAAGAGAAATGGCACCTTCTTTGTGTCACTCCAATCCCAGGAAAGTTGAAAAATAATTGAAAATTAAAACCCATTTGACATTGTTAACTGATGATGTTTATCTAAATTGTTAAACATTTTAGAAAATAATATTTTAGCCTCCTCTACCCCCACTCCCTCAATCATTTGTTAACAAATGACTTTAATGGAAATAGTAAGACGATGTAAAACCTTGGAAGAAGTACTTCTGAGTGCATACAAATGGATACTTTCTTTTTATCACTCTATTCTTTAGGAAAGAGGAGCAGATTCTTATTATTAGGTTCCAACAAATGGATCATAGAGGGTAAATAAGAGGAAACCAAAGGCTATCAAGTCCAAGACCCTCATTTTACAAATTAAAGAAATAAGGCCCAAGGAGAAAAAATGCCCAAGCTCATGGAACTGAGGTCTCCTGATTTGAGCCAGTAGTCTTGCTGTGGTACTGTGGTCTTGCTGTGATACTATGTAGAAAAGTTTCCAAAAATAATAGCTCACATGAATGCAGTACTTAGTAATACACAAAATATTTTCCTCAGAACAAGCCTGTTGACTAGGTAGTTCTAGTATAGTCATGCCCATTTTGTTGACGAGGAAAGTTATTTGAAGCTGGTAGCGGTTAAATGACTTAACTAAAGCTCATACAGCTGGTCAGGCCTTTGCACTCTGAGTTCTTATTAGTATAGCACACTGCCTTTCCAAAAACTTGCTTATGAAGTGCTAGTTACCCCTTGAAAAGCTCTTTTTAATAGTTACACTGATTTGTTAAGTAGTTTTTAACCTGGCAAATTTTCTATTTGAGAAGCTAAGAAGAATGATGATTTCTCATAGCTGCGTTTCTTATTTCTTCTCAAAATATTGGGAACTGATTTAATTTAGTTGTAACCCTTGGTGTTCTTAATCCATGCCTCTGCTCTAGCTGTTTCCTGGATAATTTGGTACCGTGGACTGAAGTACTCAAAACAGCCAGATTCAGAGTGACTTAGTTTACAGTTAACTCCCTTTGGCAGTAGATGTAGCCGTGCTGCCAGTTTCAGTCCTTCTTGTTGCCTAATAAGTATTTGGTGAGTTTAAGCAAAGAATAGGTTTACTCTTAAAGATTTCTCCTTCCAGTTTTTAATCTGGGCATAATGAATTATTTGCACAATTTTCTGTCAAATTTATCATGTTTCATTGCTTATTGCTTATAAGGAATGAAATATTTTTCCCTTTTATGTTCTAGTAAGAGGAAGATACGAATTTGAGAGATTTTTTTTCTGCCCTTCCTTTGGCATTTTTTGAATTACCCTTATGATTGGTGACTATACTGAGGTCAAGTTAATAATACATTTTCTGTAGCGACGGCTCTTGATTTATAGTATATGATAAGGGCTTGCTGTTAGTCTCACAGACTTCAGGCTTCTAAATAAGGAACATGTGCGTATTAAAGACACAATCCAAATGGAGATTTAGTTAATTATTTGTCTGACAAATAGTCGTGTGTTAATGTGTAATGACCCTGAGTTGGGTCAGTTTTTCCTTGCATGGTGGGAGACATATTTCTCCAGTCATAGAGGGGACAAAGCCTCTTCCTGGCCTGCAAACATGTCCTCATCTTATACCAATCAAGCTTCTTTCTGTACCCAGTGCTAAAAGAAGGCTGCCTATTGCAGGCAGCTAGGGCTATTTCTGTATTTACTTCTCTTAGGTATGCATAAAAAATGACCTAGAAAGCACTAGGGGACCATCACACCTGGGAGAGAAGATAATTACAGCTTACATTTATATAGAACCTCAGTTTGTTGTTGTTATTGTTGTTCAGTGGTTTTCAGTCGTGTCTGATTCTCCAGGACCCCATTTTGGTGTATTCATGGCAAAGATACTGCAGTGGTTTGCCATTTCCTTCTTCAACTCATTTTACAGATGAGGAACTGAGGCAAACAGGGTTAAGTGACTTGCCCAGGGTCACACAGCTGCTAAGTGTCTGAGGCTAGATTTGAACTCTTGAAGATGAATCTTCCTGACTTCCAGTCCAGCGCTTTATCCACTGCACCACCTAGCTGACCTTAATTTTTACAAGGTCCTTAATTTAGGTTTGAAAGCTTATTATGTCCGTTTTATAAATGAGGAAACTGATACTCCAAGAGATTAATTGATTTGCCCCAGCACACATTCATCTTAAATTGCAGAGTTGAGACATTATCCTGGGTCTCTTAACTGCGAGGATAGTGATCTTCCCACTGTGCCATCACATGGCTTTCTTTGTACTTCATTGCACAAAATGGGAATAAAATACATGCCTGGAATGTTTCTCTCCTTCTGCAACGAAACAGGAAGTTGTAGATTTTTCTTTTCACTTCTATAGAAACCTCTTGGAAAGCTATCCTCAGTGGGTTATAGGAGTCTGATTCTTCGACCCATTGACTGGAAAATTTATAAAGCCAAAACATACCTCACTTTTTTCAACACCGAATTTGTGAGGATTAAAAAAATCTATTCTTTCTTGATTTCTGTTGGTGATTGGGTATAGGAGTTCATGATCTTTTCTTAATCCCTCCCTTTTCATCCCCTACCCCAGTGCAATGGATAGAAGCCTTGGGGGTCCAGCATCCAAAACTTCAGTGTGTGTGTGTGTGTGTGTGTGTGTGTGTGTGTGTGTGTGTGTGTGTGTGAGAGAGAGAGAGAGACAGAGAGACAGAGAGACAGAGAGACAGAGAGAGAGAGAGAGAGAGAGAGAGAGAATAATAAGGAGAGGAGCTTAATAAATCTGGAATGAGAGCAGGAACATTGAGGAGCAGGATCATAAATCTAGAACTAGAAGGGACACCTTAAAGGTCATCTGATCAACATTCCTCAAGTAGGTTAAATGAGTTACCAGACGTCACACAGGTACTAAGTGAAAGAATCAGAATTCAAACTCAGATCTTTTGTTTAGTTCAAGACTCTCCCCACCAGACTCTATAAGTACTGACTAAAGAAATGGGAGCTGTGCTTTCCTTAGCAATGTGAAGCTGAGGGGACGAGTCCACATAAGGCTTCACTTTTTCTCCACTGAGCATAGCAGAGAAGGTAATGCCCTCAAACACTGACCAATCATCTAAGAGGTAGAACTGACATTTCTTTCTCCCCATGTACTTTCAAGGACAATAATCACAGAGAGTGGGTATATATTAGGGCACAGATTCGTAACACCCAGCCAATAATTGGGAGTAGCTGTTTATAATTGATTATAATTATTATAGCTTTATAGTTATGATGGGTAGGGTACTGGACTTGGAGTCAGGAAGACCTAAGTTCAAGTTCCTTCTTAGACATTTACTAACTACATGACCCTGGGCGAGCCACTGAACCTTTCTTGACCTCAGTTTCCTCATATATGAAATGAAGATAATAGTAGTGCCTACCTGACAGGGTTATTGTTGGGATCAAATCAGATAATGTGTGTAAACTTTAAGCACTATATAAATGTTAGCAATGCTAGTTTTTATTATTAATAATAATTAGGAGAAGGGATATTTTAAATGTCTGAGACAGGTCTTATACTGCTGATGATCTTCAAACTAGCCCAGTTCACTTAATTCTGAGGAAGGTAGAACAATTACATTGCTCTATAGCAATTTATGGCTCAAAGAATTGGGTCAGAGTCATGGATCATGGGGAACTATCACACCAGCAGTGGTAATGGGGTTCCATCATATTTTTGACTCATGTCTGACCAGTTATCCCTATCTGGATTTCATGCTATAAGGTTCAGAGCCAGGGGCTTTCTCTTGTGTATTTTGGTTGGGGGAAACAGAAGTCTCAGCCCTCTGGATTGTTAAAGCAAACTGTGACATGTTCAGATTTCTTAGGTCAGAGAGAGAACTAGTCTGAGAGAGGAAATGTCCCTGAAGTTTGTTAACTAGCATATGCTCTAAAGAGTCAGCCTTCAGCCTCCCATGGTATTATTATAAAAAGAAGCCTTCATCTAAGAAGGCAGACTGTGACAGCTTCAATTATCTCATCTTTATAATATCTTGTCTTTCTAGGATTGGGCCGAAAAACTGAGGACCTCACTCCTGAGCAACTTCGACTTGCTATAAAGTAAGTTTCTTATTCTCCTAAACATTATCAAGTCTCTGATATACATATATACATGTGTGTGTATGTATGTATATGTGTATGTACACCTCATATATATATATATAATATATATACTAGCTGCTATGTGACTGCAACTCTTCTTCCTCATTCACAAAAATAGGCATAATACTCCCTATAGTACCTAGATTACAGTGTTGTTGAGGATGAAATGAGATAATACAGGGTGTCCCGAAAGTCTTAATGCAGTTTTGCACTTTGTTACCTTAAAGCTGTGTATAAGAGGTGGAGGACAGGGATTGTGTGGAACTCCACAGGGCTTAAATATTTGTAGCACCAACTCCCTTACATATGTAAAGTATGTTTTCATATAAATATCATGATTATCACCACCCTCATTATTAATAAATAGTAGCACTTGGAATTCAAGTTCTGGAAACTCATTCTTTGGATAAATGTCATCCAAAGTAGATGCCAGAGACTGTTTGAAAAGGCAAGGCCCTCCTGGGCACAATGGGATGAAGAATTCTATTTGTATGGCCCCATATCTTTTGGGCACTGGACCTCTGCCTGTGAATAGCAGCCACTCTGATGAAATTCAGGAAAGATTTTATTAAGCCCTTTCAGAGTTGGTATGATAGAATGCATTCATAGATCATAAAAGTAGCTGTTGAATCTCTGTGTGTATTTAAGTTAGAAGAGAAGATAAAGCTGGAAAAAAAAGATAAAAGTGGAGTGATGATGACTTGAATTTTTTTTAAAGTGTAACAGCTACTATTCTTAACTTTGAACAAACCATAGGTAGGAATAACTAACAAATAATTCTTATCCACTGCCATTCTTTCACACATTATACAAACTTGTGTTTAGACAAAGGAAGTCGTGTTATTTTATCCAATATATCTGAAAACAGAGAGCAAAAACCTGATTATTTGGGTATTGGTGGCAATATTTAAATGGCTTCAACTGGATCCATTAGATTTGAGCAGTTGTGGACCAACTTTGAAACCATGGATTATCCTCAAGTAAAAAGTTCTCCAGAATTATTAGGAGGCAGGGAGGAAATAAGAGGGTCATTAGATTTAGCACAGAGATCTAATAGAGGAAAATTGTGATTCACATTTGTTGTCCTTGGCCTTTCCTTTGGACAAAACTCAGCTCTTTTCCACTACAGTGCTTATACTCAACACTATAGCCTAGTCAACAGAGTCCTGAACTATAAGGAGCCCTGGATTCTACTTCTACTAACTCCAATAATTAAATGAAACTTTGGGCAAGACATAAAATTCTTCATTTTACTTTCTCTGTCAAATGGTGATAATATGATTAGCTCTTCTCAGACTTATAGGGATATTGCAAAGATGTCTGAAAAATTATTTGAGGAAAACATTTATAGTTCTTTGGGATGAAGGCCTCTATTAGCCTCAAGAGGATAGTTTTTATCATCCTTTCTCTTTTATCTTTACTTTCTGCTGAGGTTTTAAATCTTCCACATATTAGCCTTTGAACTGAACATGCATATTAGCAAAAACAGATTTTGGTTTTAAGAAACAATTTTCCCAAGTCACTAGTACTAGAAATCGCTAGCATTTATGAGGCACTTTTAAGTTTTGCAACGTGTTTTACACACATTAGCTCATTTGATCCTAATGATATCTTGGTGATGCTATTATTATCTCCATTTTACATATGAGGAAACTGAGACTCAGTGGGCTTAAGTGAGTTGCTTAAGGTTATGTAAGTAGTAAGGTAGTATTCAAACTCATGTCTTTCAGACTCTAAGTCTAGCACTCTGTCCAATACATCATGATGTCACATTAATCACTATCCCTATTAATTAAACCCTCAATAATTTTCTCTGCATTGATATTCAACTATAACTGAAAAAAAAAAACTAGCTTCTGTGGCATTTTAAATTGAAAGATCTTGTTGAGCCAAACTGGTTTCATCATTATGATTCTGCCATTTCCATTTGTCTGAATCAAGTCTTATGCCACATATACACAATTACTTCAAACAATTCAAGAAGTATCTTTTGAACTCCTACTATGTGTCAAGAACTGAGATCACAAAATATGGAAAGAGACAAAAGAAATACAAGGAGAGTTTTAAAATTTCTTTGAAAGCACCAGGTAAATACTGAAATATTCAGATTATTTGAAATATATGAAAATTTTTAGCATGCTTTACAAATTTAAAATCTTTTGTTAGCTGAGAAGCATATGGTTCAGGCATAAGAACACTGAACTGAGAGTTAAGAAATCTAAGTTCTAGTCTCAGATTTCTCACTAATTAACCAAGTGACTTTAAAAACATCATTTTTGGAGAGGAGGCAAAGCCAAGATGGCAGAGTAAAGACAGGGATTCGCTTGAGCTCTCACAAGTTCTCCTTCAAACAATGTTAAAACAATACCTCAAAACAAACTCTAGAATGGCAGAACCAACAAAAGGATGGGGTTTAATCATTTTCTAGCCCAAGGCAACTTAGAAGTTTGTAAGGAAAAGTCTGTCTCACCGGCGTGAGAGTGGAGCACAGTCCAGCATAGCCTGTGCCAACATAGGTCATGTCCAGCAAGTCAGCAGTGGGCCGTGGGGGTGACTAAATCAGCAGTGGCTTCCAAAGGTAAGGTGGTTGGACAACTGGTTAGGAGGAGATTACAGAGAATCCTTTGCTGGCACTGGGAACAGGACTCTGTTGCATTACCCATTTGTAGTTCAGAGTCATAATCTCGGGACAAAAAGGAATACCAACAGGAGTAAAGACCCTGAACAATTCCAGGGCAGAAAAGAATACTTGTGGTCACACATAGACCAGAATACAGGCCTGGAGAGCAGTGATCACAACTCTCCTTAGATCATATCACCTTGGAGAATCTGAAAACTCCCAGAACTCTGAAAACAGCAGCCCACAAAAACCCGAAGCTTGGGACAGTGCCCTTTCAACCTTGGGAGCAGAGCCCAACTTTAACATAAAGTTAAAAGTAAAGAAATAGTCTAGGAAAATAAGCAAAGAACAAAAAAAAAAGAAACTGAATGTGGAAAGTTACTATGGTGACAGTGAAAGTAGACACAAAAACTCAGAAGATAATGAAAAGCAGATACATGTAAAGCCTCAATGAAAAATGTAAATTGGTCTCAGGCCTTGGAAGAGCTCAGAAATGGTTTTAAAACTCAAGTAAGAGAGGTAGAGGAAAAATTGGGCGAGAAAGATGCAAGAAAATAATGAAAAAAGAGTCAACAGTCTGGTAAAGGAGACACAAAGAAATACCAAAGAAAATAAAAACCTTAAAAAAACAGGCCAAATAGTAAAAGAGGCACAAAAATCCACTGAAGAGAACTCCTTAAAAAGCATAATTGGCCAAATGGGAAAAGATGTACAAAAATAAGTGGAGGCAATGACTCCATGAGACATCAAGAAACAATAAAATAAAGTAAAAAAAAGTGGTAATCAACAAAACAAGCTGGTATTGGCTAAGAAATAGAGTGGTGGTGGATCAGTAGAATCAATTAGGTACACAATATACGGTAGTAAATAACTATAGTATTCTAACGTTTGATAAATTTAAAGCTTTTGGGACAAGAATTCACTATTTAACAAAATCTGCTGGGAATACTGGAAAGCAGTGTGGCAGAAACTAGGTATATTACAACATCTCACACTACATACCAATGTAAGGTCAAAATGGGCACATGATTTAGATGTAAAGAGTGATACCATAAACAAATTAGGGGAGCATGGACTATTTTACCTGTCAGCTTTATGGAGAAGGGATGAATTAATGACCAAACAATTGATAAGAGAGCATTATGAAATGCACAATGGATAGTTTTGATTACATTAAATTAAAAAGGCTTTGCACAAACAAAACCACTGCAACTTAGATTAGAAGGAAAATGGAAAACTGGGGAAAATTTTTATAGCAAGTGGCTCTGATAAAAGGCCTCATTTCTCAAATAAACAATCAAATTTTAAGAATACAAGTCATTCCCCAATTGATAAATGGTCAAAGGATATGATCAGGCAGTTTTCAGATGATGAAATCAAAGCTATCTATGGTCATATGAAAAAATGCTCTAAATCACTATTGATTAGAGAAATGCAAATTAAAAGAACTCTGATGTACCACCTCACACCTATTAGATTGATTAATATAATAAAAAGGAAAATGATAAATGTTGGAGGGGATGTGGGAGAATTGGAACACAAGTGCACTGTTTTTGGAGTTATAAAACTGATCCAGCCATTCTGGAGAGCATTTGGGAGCTATGACCAAAAGGCTATGAAACTGTGCATACCCTTTGATCCAGCAATACCACTACTAGGTCTGTTTGTGAAAGAGATTTGTAAAATAAAATAAAATAAAATAAAATATAGCAGCTTTTTGTGATAGTAAGGAATTAACAATTGAGGGATGTCCATCAATTGGGGAACTGCTGAACAACTTGTGGTATATGAATGTAATGGAATACTATTATGCTATCAGAAATGATGAGCAGAGGCAGCTAGGTGGCTCAGTGGAAACAGCACCAGCCCTGAAGTCGGGAGGACCTGAGTTCAAATCCGGCCTCAGACCAAACACTTGACACTTACTAGCTGTGTGACCCTGGGCAAGTCACTTAACCCTAATTGCCTAAAGAAAAAAAAAACAAAACAGAAATGATGAGCAGCCGGATTTCAGAAAAACCGAGAAAGACTTACATGAACTGATGCTGAGTGAAGTGAGCAGAACCAAGAGAAATTTGTACACAGTAAAAGCAAAATTCTCTAATGGTCGACTGTGAATGACTTATCTATTCTCAGTAATACAATGATCCAAGACAATTCCTAAGGATTCAAAATGAAAAATGCTATCCACCTGCAGAGAAAGAACTGGTAGAGTCTAAATGCAGATCGAAGCATACTTTTTTTTCTTCTTTCTTTCTTCTTTCTTTGTTTTTCTTTCTTTTGATTTGTGTTTTCTTTTACAACATGACTAACATGGAAATATATTTTGCATGACTGCACATGCATAACCTATATCAAATTGCTTGCCTATTCAATGGGTTGGGGAGGAGAGAATTTGGAACTCAAGATTTAAAAAAAAGAATGTTAAAAATTTTTTACATATAATTGGAAAAAATAAGGTTTCTAATTTAAAAATGAAGTCATTCTTGGCCTCTCATCACCTTTCTATAAAAAAGTGCTAGAGTAGATGAGTTAAGTTTTCTTTCACCTCCATTGACTTTGTGCTTTTGTGTATGATTTGTTTGGACAATAAAATTAACATTGGAATATTAAATTTAAAAGCATTGTGATTTAGACTATAATTTAGACTTATACTTTTTAGACTTAATTTTTATAAATGTTTGAAATTTTCATTTCAAGTCAAAATACTAGTTGCCGACTTGTAAGGAATCTAACATCTCTTAGGTTCTGCCAACTTACACAAAATAAGCACAAACTTGAAGGCAGAAAGAAACAATCAACATCACAGTAAATAAAAAAAGAGAAATACATTATGCTTCATGTTTTCCAGTTTGAAACAGATACAGAAAGGATTCATTTTCAGAAAAGGAAGTGAGTTTTTTTAATTGCCCTAAGGAAGTTTAATCAGTTTTATTTTCAGAGCTATCACTATCAGCAGTCTTTAATGCTTCAGTTTTATTATCATGACTCAGATTGAGACAGGCCTTTCCAGCTGTTCACATCTTAGCTTATTTCTTGATTTGGGGCATTTATTTCCAGCTACAGACCCATTTAAAAAATGACTACAGAAATCGTGGGATCTGAAGCAAGCAAAAAGAGTCCAAGCCTGGCTTATGGAAAGGCCTTGAAATCATGTTGCATCAGAGATACTTGACAGAATCCCAGATCCCATTCTTGGGGAAGAGACATGTGGAAGTGTAGTCTCCCATATTTGATATTGCTTTTCCAACCCCTAATTGTAGGAATACTATTAATTTCTAAGATCTAGTCAAATGTAGTAGTAGAGCTATTCACTTATATTCCAGCCTTTGAATCATGAATTCAGATGATTTGCTGTAGTAATAATTGGTTAACATCAACATTCTTCCTTTTGCTTGATAGTATTTTACTTTATATTCTTTCATACTTAGAAGAACAAACCTGCTTGGTAAGGAGTGCCTATCCAAGTCAATTCAATTCAATAAGCATTTATTAAATATCTATATTGGGCTCAGTCCTGGAGATAGAAGACAAAAATTGAGGCAGCTTTTGTTTTTAAGGAATTTAGGTTTTATGTTTTCTGATTCTGATACAACAATGGCTGAAAAATTGGCTTTATCATTTTTAGTGTGTTGAGGAGTTAAATGCAGAAGTCATACTTATCAAATAGAATAAAACTTTCACATTAAGATTCTCACTTTCACTGTTTCTTAAATAGCACTTTATTTCTCAGTAAAGTCTCTAGGGATATTTGTTATCACTTTGCCCTTTGAGTTTTAATACAGGATTTTTCTGTTTTTGTATTCTTCTTGTTTCCTGAAGATAACATCTACAGAGCGAGTATTGTTTTCATATTTTATTATATTCTTTGCTCTTTTATAGAGTGTCAAGCTTCATATTGTCATTGATGAACTAATTTGGGCTATGGTATGCCCATCCTATTGCAGAAATATGTGGACATTTATCCATTATGATCTTCTGTGTTATTTTAATATTACTTTCATTGTCATTCAGCAAAGTAAAAAATTAAATCTGTCCCTATCTCTCTCTCTTCTGTAGTAATTTATATTATATAGATGGATAGATATGTACAAATTATGTGCTGTACAGTAGTTTTTCCTTTAGGGCTTCTCTAAAAAACTGGTAGAGATATTATCACAAAGTTTAAGATTACCCTCACATATTTTCCTATCTATCTGCAAGTATTATAAACATTGGATTTCAATTATTTTTTTCCTGCCTCAATGTCACTAGCCACTCACATTCTGACTCTAAAGGCAAATTACTCAGACAACATACTGGGCAAGCAGTATGATGATCTGAATGATTTTGATTCAATTTGATTCAATTCAGTAAGTATTTAGAAACTTCATGTCATCAGGCATTTTTTATCATTTTCAATGGCATTCCAGAAGAATATCTTTCTCAGAAGCAACTGGATACATTTCTTCTTAATCTTCAGGCTCAAACTCACTTACAATGAAGCCATTGAGAACGGCTTGCCCAAAGTTGCCTGCCCAAAGTCTTTCACTGCTTGGTTACCTGTAGAAGTTGACTGGGCAACTCTTTGTGATGATGCTGGTGTGGCTGACACCATCAACAGAACAAGAATTTTGGGATCAAGAATGCTACAGAGAGTTAGCTGTGCTTTTTTCTTTGTAGTACCTCACTTTCATGAAGGATTTTCAAATGTCTACAGGATGCCTCCTACATGTAAGAATGCGTTTGGAACTTCATATTTTGTTTGACAGAATTAGCAGATCATATTTTATTTTTTCTCTCAGAATAACTTGCTATGTAGAAATGCTTCCATGTGTTAGAAGCAGGCTTGTTACTTCCCTCAGAGGAAAAAAGGAAAAGGCAGGAAAAGGAAAGATAAATGTTGAGTGATTAGCTTGCATGTAAACAGTGAGCTGTACCATGTAGGAATGTGGCAGTGGTCTCCCTCAGTAAACAGCTTTGGCAAGCCCATAGACTTCATTTCTTTTAGCTTAAAAACATATTTATTATGTGCCCACTATATGCTAAATGTTGTGCCAGGTGCAGTGGGGGGTACCAAGGTTGGATAGCTGATTTGCTGCAAAATATTGGATTTCTAGGAAAACAGCTATGATTTACATAGGTTATAAAAGTAATTTCTCCACTAACATCTTACTCTGAAGCCTTATCATCTCACAGAGGTTATCGGGGTTCTTGAAGGCTCTACCTGAGAAAGGATTGCAAGTTCTTATAAGTCCTATAGCAAGTTGGAAACTACCTATTATGAGAGGAAAAGTCTACTTCAATGTAAGAGTCACAGGGAGAGAAATTGTTGGCCCGTAGTACCAACTTTGCATCAATTATTAAAACATAAAGGGACTGTTATTTTGCATTGGTGGAGGGAATACTGACATGGATAAAATCAATTTTTTTAGAGTATTCAAGTAGGAAAATAAGTTATTACAGCTAAAGTATAGATTATTATTCTGAATTGGAATAAATTTTAACTACAGTGCTAATGGTATGATGAAAATGGCATTTTGGGAAGAATAATCTTAACAATTGCATACAGGATGGATGGGGGACGAGAAACTGTAGGTAAGCATATGTATGAAGAACACATGTTCCTTACTCATCATCTCCAGCAAGTTTCGTCATGGATGGAGGAAGGACCAGAAGATGTGAAGATCCTTAGTTTCAGCAACTTCTGTAGAATGCTAATTGATAAGGAGATATCCATAAAGATTAGGACAAGAATGTTTAACTCCATGCTGTTGCTTTGAATGATCTACACATTAATCCATAAAAACAAAACATGAAGAACAAAATTATTCAATCACCCAGAGTTTAGTGGAAGGAGCGATGCATGAAATCCCCTTGCAGGCTTAAATGACAAATGGGGAACTCTGATGGTCAGGGATGACATAAGCAGTCTGTTATAGCAAAAGACCTGTGGCAAGAGTGAGTCTTGTAGTATAACAGATATGCTTAACTGCCCATAAGTCCATGAGTGGCCAGTTGACAAGATGAGAACTTAAGGGCACAAATTAATGGTCTGGCTAATTGAATAAGGTTGAAAGCAGCAATAAAATCCATGTAAGTAATGGCAAATTCAAAAATAGATTATAAAAATCAGCATATGAAGTGTTTGAGGCTCTGGATTAGGATGGTGAAATCAACAAATGCTTTGCCATGGAATAATTAAACGTACAACTCTGATGGAGTCAAGGTTGGTGGTAGAGAAGGCAGAGGCAATGTACCTCGATACAGCAACGTGTCTTACTTCCTTACCTCTGTGTTCTCTCTCTCTCTCTCTCTCTCTGTCTTTCTCTTCTTTAGTAAGGAGTACCTATGTTCACTCTTTACATCTTTTAAGGTAGGGGTCAATTAAAAGGGTTGAGGACATAGAAAAAGGTTATGTACTCCTGCCTTAGGAGTAGCATTAAGTAGTATTTGAGATTCAAATTCCAGAAGCACATTTTTTAGTCGAATGGCTTTCAGAGCAGGTGCCAGAGGCTATTCTTGGAGGTGGCACTAATGGTCTTCTTATCTGGGAGTTGCCTTTCTCGGTATCAGAGGATGAAGAATTTCATCTTTTATACTCCTATATTCTCCAGGACAGTTGGACTTCTTCCTAGTTGTACCTGAGAATACCCCAGCTGACATTCATTGTTATGCTAATGAAACATGCTAATGATTAGGAAAATGTTTAACTAAAATTTCTGGTTGAAGAAAAGTCACTCTGAGTTACTTGGATAATTTTCAGAGAAACAGAACAAAGCAAAGTGTTTGTATCCATTAAAAATGTAAGCTTCTAGACTGGGACTGTTTTTGTCTCTGTAGCCCCAACACTTAGCACAATGCTGATGGTTAGTAAGTGCTTAATAAATACTTGTTGAAATGTTTATTGAGTAACCATCTGTAAGATAAAGAACTATATAATCTAGGACACCCACCAGCATCTTTGTTTACATTTTGGCCATTTGCAACTGTAGACAAAGAAATGGTGAACTTCTATCTTTTGACACTACCCTTTTGCTTGTGTTTGCAGAATCAGACCCTCTTTCTTGGAATATATAAGCTACCTTCTCAACTTCCTGAGTGTCATAGCTGGGCCCTGTAGTAGTTACAAGGACTATGTAGCTTTTATTGAGGGGAGGCACGTACACATGAAGTTGCTGGAAATGAACTGGAAGCAAAAAGGTTACAGCCGTCTTCCTAATCCTTCACCAACTGTAAGTCGTTCAATGCCATTTTTTTTTTTTTTTTTTGCAAAGGTCTGGAGAACAGTGTTTTGCTATGTCAGGGCTGAGTCCCACTAATAACTGTCTTCCATAAGGAGCTGAGCAAGACAGATCTACTGGGATGTTTGGCATTGTCTCTGTGTGAAAATACTGCCATTCCTGCTGGTCTTTTTGCTGGTGGGAAAAAAAGCTGGCAGAAGTTCTCTGTGTCAGACCAACATATGTTTGTTTTACAGAGCAGCTCATTGGCTGGGAGGCTGGTTAATCAATCAATCAACAAGTATTTATTGTTAGCTGCAATAGCATTTTCTCTGGTACCCAGCTGGTGTGCCAATGCTCTGTTAACAATTGGAACATTCTGGGGGTTTGATCATTATGAATTGGAATTTGAGCACAGCCAAAGTGTATGTCACAAAGAAAATGAGTAAAATCAGTATGTTTTGCACTTCAAAGACTATTCTTGCTATAGTGATAACTAGTCATAAATAAGCTTGCCAGAGAATCTGTTATGGACTCAGGAAGAAAGTTTACGATGACTTTTTTTAGAACCATCTCTAAAATTTAAACATTTGTGTCATGCACTTACGTCTAAGACGTACTTCCATCTAAGCTAGATTTGTTGGAAATAAATTTCCTATAATTTTAGATGGAAAAATAATTGTAGTAATGGGGAGCCTCCACTAAAGTGCTTCACCAATGGTTCATTGGGGTGTGGAGGTGACCCTAAACTCTCAAATGCTGTATTAGTAGACTACAAGCTACTTCTTATAGCAACTTCTACCAACCTGGAAGGGTTGTAATATGTTTGCAGTAAGGTTTGCGGAGTGATAATGTAATGACTGAGGATAAAGCTTAGTAAGTTTGGGGGTGGGGGTGGAACTCAGTACCAGATTTGCTGCAGAGCCACAATTTTTTTCTAGACATATTAATTCTCAATATCATAGAGGGATTGTGATCTGCCTTAGGGAAGGGAGTACCCACAAGAAAGAAATAATCATTTTGAAATGCTGAAATATTGGGAAAATGGAAACGAGTTAAAAAATGGAGGAAAAGAGGCAAGTTAAATCAATTGGCCTAAAAAAGTCCAATTGAAAGTCTATGCAAGGGGCAGCTAGGTGACTCAGTGGATAGAGCACTGGCCCTGGAGTCATGAGTTCAAATCTGGCCTCAGACATTTACTCACTTACTAGCAGTGTGACCTTGGGCAAGTCACTTAAACCTAACTGCCTCCAAAGAAAGAAAGAAAATCTATGCAAAAGTATGAGCATAGTATTTGGAACTTAAGTGAATTATTAATCATGAGATAGTGTGGCATGGTGGATAGAGAGCCTTTCTTGGAGTCAGAAAAACTTGTTTTCAAGGTCTGCCTTTGTCACATATTAGCTGTCTGACTCTGATCAAGTCACTTAACCTCTCAGTGGCCCAAGTAACTCTAAGACTCTTGCAGAGAAAATACTTATCTGCAATGGTAGAGAAGAGAATTTCTTCTTTGGGAGGAAATGCTAATGAAATCATCAAAGGTCTGATCCAAATATTAGTTGTATAAAAATTCTTAGGTAGAATGTGTGTGCTAAATCTGATTAAGGCATCTTTGCCCTAATTTAGCATCCCAGATAATAAGTATCAGATTAAAAAAAAAAGTTTGAGTGAGTATTGTGTGAGATGAGTGAGTATATTAGTCTGATTTGTCTGAGTAGCTCGGTCTTTCAGTATATTCATAACGATGATGATAAAATTTATGCAAAATGCTCATTTTTATAATTTTTGAATTTGGAGTTTAGTTACTTTGGCAAAACCACACTTAGTTGGGAAAGTTGAAAGAATCATTTGGTTGAAAGCAACTTTGAGAAACTATCTTATGTCATGTGTCTTTGGGTTAAGCCATTTTTGGCAATACTTTATTTTTTTAATTCTCCATAATCTTCTTTTGGAACCTGTTCTAATATTGGGTCACTTCACTAAAATTTGATTAGAATTCAGTTTCTGGCTAAATTTGTTTGCATGACAAGTGAAATTCATTTCTTCTCTAGAGAAGGAAAAGATCCGGTTATTTCTTCCCTGAAAAATAGTTTCAACATGAAAAAAAAATTCACCTTCACCTCCAATCTATTTTGTTCTTTGGGTGATGCTTTTTTCAATTTTTGCTTATAGTAGAAGTTGATAGTTCAAGTTTGTTCTTCCATTATGAGTTACAACTAATTCCCAATGCCAAAGATAAATTCCCTATAAAAAATACAAATAGGTCACCCAATATCAGGGAGATTCAAGGTAATTTAGATGCTGGTTTATGCTATTTTTTCTACCACGTTATTTCTGTCATTTCTACCAAATAATGTGAAATAATTTATGGTTATTACATTTTTTCTTAACTTTACAGATGCCTTGGAAATATTCTTTTTCTTATTGTTTATTGTTATTTATAGCTTCATTGATATTTATTTCTTTTCAGGGAGCAGTGATATACAAATTATGTATCACCCTGGTGTCTCTCCTCTTTTTTTTGACTCTTACGAAGGCCTATCCTGTCACTTTCTTGGTTGATGACTGGTTTGTCAATCAAGCATCTTTTTTGTCAAGACTTTGCTACTTATATATTGTTATGCAAGCATCAAAGCCAAAGTATTACTTTGCATGGACGTTAGGTAAGTTGATGGAATTGTTCAAAATTGAATACCAAAAAACCTAGAGTAGAATTTGTGAGTGGCTTAGGGCAAAGTTGTGGTATACTCAATAGAAAATATTGATAACATAATGGAAAGCTGTTGAGCCAACTCACTATTCTTTTTGCTTTCCAGTTTTGGAAGGCTCATAGCAGAACTACTTGTTTTTTTTTCCCCCTAAACCAACTTAAAATCAGTGGCAAAAGGTAAAATGATCTCGGCTGTTGTTTAAACCTGATGTCAATAACAAATGTCAAAAGTTGGAAGCCTTTATATCTACCAATTAAGCTTGGTCCTTAAGTGCACTGGAAAATTTGCCTTTCTCCCACTTCTCCACCCCATTTATATGTACATTAATTTAGACACTTTAATAAAGAAATTATATTATCATGTTCCTAATTTAGGCTAAACATTTAAACTTCAAAGCTCTCAGAAGCTCTCATTTTTTTTTCAACTTCACACACCAAGAAGAAAATGCTTTTGTTTCCTCTATCCCTGTTTCTTCCTCTATCTGTCTCTCGTTCTCTCTCACTTTTAAGGTAGAAAACAGCTTTATCCCAAGTTTAATCAAACTTTTCTATTTTTAAGTGGAGGAACTTAGTCAATTTTAAGTTTTCATCTTTGCCATTTTAACTATTTGAGGCTTAAGGATAATATGTAGGGCCTTGCAAGAGTGGGAAAAAAAATACCACCTGTACTCACTAGAACAGAATAGGCTTCTGATAAGTATATATAATTTTCCTATATTGCTGCCCTTCCGGAAAGTGGGTTACCATCTTAGTTGAAAGAAGCATGAAGACTAATGATAATAGTGGATGCATATGCCATGGAATGAGGTCAGCTTAGCGTAGAACTATGGGCATGACAGCCTATTATATACCTTATTTATCTCATTCTTTCAATTTTTTTTCCAATCATTTTATCCAAATATAAGTCTATGGTTAACAAATTCTTTCCTTTTATTTTTTAAAGGGCCAGAGCCAAATTGACCAACCTATGGAAGTATCTGTATAGTATGCGTTTCTCAGAATGGCTAACAATTTTTTTAAAACAAGATTGATGCCTTTGGGCATATGGCAGAATTTACTTTGGATCTCATTTACTTCCATGTTTTTGCTTGTGTTCTGACAATCAGCTTAATCTTTCTATAAACTTTTCCTTTCCTCTGATGTCATCTACAGCAGTGACCTTAAAGAATTTGATACTTTAAAATGATACTTGCTCTATTAAGTCAGACATATTTCTTTATTTTATTTTTAAAATTTATTTATTTTTAGTTTTCAACATTCACTTCCACATGATTTTGAGTTCCAAATTTTCTCCCCACAAGTCAGACATATTTCTACTCAGTGGAATATTTAATGTTATTATTTTGCACTGGTTATTTGCTATAGCAGGAGTTCTTAACCTGAGGCCCATAAGCCCTGTGGATAGCTTTCAGGTGGGTCTATGAATTTGAAAAGAAAAAAAAAATTACATCTTTTCTTTCTACTCACCTCTATCTGAAATTGAGCATTTCCTTCAAATTTGAATGCAAGGAACAAAACCATTTTTCTGAGAAGGAGTCTGTAGACTTCAGTATATTAGCAAAGGGATCCATGATACAAAATCATTTAAGAACCTCTGTTCTGAAGGGTTTGTCAACTACGAAAAAAATAAATTACCGAAGAGCCCACGGCGATTATAGCAAAAAGTTTTACACCACCTGTCAGCTCTGAAAAATAAAATACCAAAGAGCTCACAGAGGTCATAGGTCTTCTTTATTCCATTGGAAGAAGGAAACTAGACACCATGTGCTTGGGCCTGGTCTGGGACTGAGGAGACTCAAGGCAGCATGTATGGCTAAACCTTGATACATATAGAGGTAGTAAGAGAAAGAATCAAGCAGGAGATGTAACAGCAGCAATGAGATGTAACAGCAACAATGTGGCAGGTCTGCCTAGTGACAAAAAGTCTATTCACAGCAGGGCTTTATGACAGGAATGTGATTCCTGAAGGTGCTTGCCTACCAAGTTCAGGGGCCACCTGGAGCTGGTTTGAGCCAAATTCTGTGATTTAGCTGTAGCAGAGTTCATCCAGAGGATGAGTGCAAAGAACTGTAGTTATGCCAAGCTCAGGGCACAGCTTACTTTCTGGGCCTTAGCTCTGGAAAACAAGGTGTTTCCTAATAATAAGAAAAGAAAGCAGTGGTCTTGGTGTGGGGTCATGACATGTTGGACCTACGTGGTAGAGGGGATCTCGATTTTGTGAAGACTTGTTCTCCCTCTCCTTTCTATTCTATGCCATCCAGTTTGTATTCTAGGATTTGATTGGATTGACTTCTAATTTTGGTTTTCCATGGTGTCACAGAGTTCTGAAATACTCTGAAGACTGACAGTCAGTTCTTCATAGATCCAGACCTAATGAGGTAGTTTGGGAACTTTGCCAGGAAGGTACAGGCTCCTGGTGAGGATATTTCTGGAATTATTTTGCTGTTGGTCACTTAGAATAAGACTAATATATGGTGGCTTGGTCAAATTTGTGTTTGTTTTGTAGACTAACATCTCATTAATATGGACCCCATTTGTTATTTTAGACCAGGATCAAGATAAGGTTATCTTTACGTTATATATCAGAAAATAGTTTGCTAAGCAACTGGGAAGAAATAAAGATTATTTTTTTGGGGGAGGAATGAATATATAGATAATTATAGAAAAAATTTTATTTCAATCTCTTGAAATCATCCATTTACTTACCATTGACTTTCTAATTAGGCATAACTTTAATTTAATCCTTAAAGCTAGTCTCCTACAGAATTTCTACTAGAGAATCCTTTGTCAGCCTGGTTCTAGTTACTGAATGTACTTGAAATAATAACCTTTTATTACTTTGAAAATATTCTCTGCTTAACATGGCAGCCCCATCAATTAATTCTAATTAGTGAGGTTTTACTCACTAAGTTACTCACTTTTAATAATAATTTACTCACTTTTTAGTGAGATTAATGTGAAGATAAACTTATGTTAATATTATCACAAATCCAAAAAAGTTGCTACCAACTTGAGGAAATTTTATTTTATTAATCACTTGTCTGTGTTATACAAAATAAAATTAGAACTGTTCTTTTTTCAGGGAACTTAGAATCTCAGTCTGAAATAAAGAAAGAGAAAATATAAACATAATCTTGGCACAGTGATAGATACCAAAATTACCTAAAGTTCGGTAGTTCTGATGACCCATAATAACTTAGGAACTTAGTAAATCTGGTTTCTCATCCCTTTCATCTTATTATCCTAAATTTGACTATGTAATACTTTTGACTCACCTCATTCTGTTCAAAACTAACTTTGCTACCTCCTTAGACTTTTCTTTGTGTTTTCCCTTCCACCTCCTTTTAATAACTGAAGCCTGATTTCTTCCCAGGGAATTGCATCCCTTGCAAACTTCTCTCAGAGATACCATTCTTTGTGCCATTCCTCTTCAATGATAGGTATATAAGGCTGGCATGTTCTTTGCTTCTGATTGCAATTTCTGGACCATTGTTCTGTAACAGTTATTGAACTCAATAACCTTTTCCTCTTCTAGGGTTCTTGCTATATAATTATACCATAGTTTCCCTATCCTTGTCACCCACTGAACTCCAGGGTCCATAGTGACTTTGCCATCTGACTGAAATTTTCCTTTCAACCTCACGTCTTATGCGTTGGCCTTCATGACTTCATTTTATATGATGATGACCTTTCTAACACTCTAAACTCTCAATTGCTTGATTTCAGCAACCTCTCTCTACTCAGTTTTAGCAATTGGATGTCACAGCCACTCATGAGATCGTACCACTGCTCAGTTCTGATTTTTTTTTTTTTGCTGTTCTTCTGCCTCTCCATTACCTTTGCTCCCAGTGAATTTTTTTTATTGTGATTCATAGTACTTTGATACCTCCTTACTTTGATACTTTATTACCCCTGTTTTGACTATGTTTGTTTCTGTCTGTTAGTTATCTTAATAGCTTATCACTACCCTAGAATACAGTGTCCCCTTGACATTACATCATTTCCCATCTTGTTAATTTTAAACCCTGTATAATTTTCACCATGCAATTTCTTTGCTTCTGGTTCCAGACTCCTAAGTATTGTTGGAGAGAGTCACAAAATTTTGCTTCTTGGGATTATCATAAATTCATGATGTCTTACTTCAGTCTCCTCCCAATAATTTTATTCACTAATTTTATTCATGTCTCCCTGTTATATTTAGAACAATGACTTGCAAAACTTTTCTGCTGTCCTCAAGCCCCCAAGTCTATCCCTATATCAGTAAATAACATCGTCTACTCTACTGAGAATTCTGAGAATTTGATCCATCAATCCTCCTTTATTTCTTAAAACTTCTCTATTACACACTGTCCACTTTTCCTTCAGTCCAGAGGAAGTGTTGACTCTCTCTTTGGCTGTTCTCCTCCTCCCCCCACCCCCTCAGCAACAAACCCATACATGCACGTACATTACCTTCCATACTATTAATATCATTCTGCATTCTCTGAAATCTTGTTCTATTAATTATCTGTTTCTTTTTCTTGTTTGTATTTTCAATGTTTATCTCCCCACCAGCTTCTCTTCAGCATGGCTGTCAGAGAAGGATAGTTTCTCTGTTCCTATATCAATGTCAATGTAGCAAGAGGTCTCCAGGGATATGCTACAGTCATCCATGCTTGGACCTGTGTTGTTTAGCATTTTACCAATGACCTGGATAAAAGCATAGATAGTAAACTCAGCATACTTATCAGCCTAAATTTGACAGATGGCATAAAGGTGAGGGGGATAACTAGTACCTACTCATGTTCTAAAAGTATCTTGAAAGCTTAGAACATTGAAGTGAATCTAACAACATGAATTTCAGTAGGGATACGTATAAGGTGTTGTACTTGGGTGTGAAAGTCACCTTCACAAAGTATAATGTGGGGGAGGCACAGTTATTCTGCAGTTATTCTGAAAAAGATCTGGGGGTATTAGTGGACTGAAAATTTAATTTGAGTTAGTGATGTGATGAGATAGCTAAGAAAACAAATGCAAACTTGGTACCCATGAAGAGAGGCACAGAAAAGAGTAGAGAGGTGATTGTCCCATAGGACTTTGACCTTATCAGACCTCATATGGAGTACTGAATTCAGTTCTGTGCACTGTGGTTTAAAGGACATTGACAAATTAGAGATGAAGGGCCTTTGGTCTATGACATAAAAAAATCAGTTGAAACAAATGCACATATTTAGCCTGGAGAAAAGAAGACTTAGTGGGGGCATGGTAGCTATCTTCAAGTATTTGAAGGGCTGTTAGGTGAAGAATGGAATAGTTTTGTTCTGATTAACCCGAGAGAGGCGAGGAGTTGCAGAGAAGCCAATTTAGTCTTGATGTCAGAAAAAACTTTCTAATGATTAGAACTCCCCAAAAGTGAAGTGGGCTGCCTTAAAGTGTTCCCACATTGGAGGACTTCATACCTGTCAGGTATATTATGGTGGGAATTCCTTTTGTGTATGAGTTAGACTAGATGGTTGACTGAGATACCAGCACTCAAAATCTATTATTCTTTTGCCTACAAACATGATCAAATCTCTCCTGTCTCTCCAAATCATTGACTACTAGATTTGCATCTCCATGTTGACCACTCATTAGAGACCTTGACTTGTATTTTCAAATGCCTGCTGTATATCCCTACCTGGCAGAAGTGCTCTTTGGTGACTTGAACATGTATCAAAAGTAACTCCTTATCTTTTCCCCCAAACCCTCCTCCTCCTTCTTTGACTTTCCTGATGTGATAATGATACTACCATTCTCCCAGTCAACAATGCTTGAAAAACCTTCATTACCTCATCACTAATTTATTCCTCTGATTTCCCAATCCAATCAGTTGGCAAATTCTTTTGTTTTTGCCTCCATGATATCTCTAATATTCTTTTCCATTTCCTCTACTTAAAGTCCCCCAAGGTGGGAAAACCCATTTCCCCCTAAGGTTGTCCACTTCACTTTTGGAGAGTTCTGATCATTAGAAACTTTTTTTCTGACACTAAGACTAAATCTGCTTCTCTGCAACCCTATCTACTGTTTCTAGTTCTCTTTTCTGGAGTTAATCAGAACAAAACCATTCCATTACTACCATTGTACTCTAGACGTTTCTTCTGGTCTACTGCAATAACCTCCTAACTTGCCTTCTCTTACAGTCTTTTCCCCCTACAAACAATTCTACACATCACTGCAAGATTAATTTTCCTAATGCAATTTGATTATATTGATTCCCTGCTCAGAAACCTCAAACTCTCTATAGCCTACTAAATCAATCCCAACTGCATTTACCCTGGCTGTTCCTCTCATACAGTGCTCCATCTCTAGCATTTACACCAGCTGTTCCCCATACCTGGAGTTCCTTGCCTCCAATTCCTAGCTTCTCTGGCTTCAAGACAGCTCAAGCCCCACTTCCGGAATGAAGTTTTTCCTGGTCCCAGTACCCAGTGCTAGCACCTCCCCATTGAGATTCCTCCCATTTACCATTGTGTGTATATCACATATATACATGATATGCATGATCTATGCATTTTATCTGCTCCGCTCACATTCTGAGGGAGCAGATAAAATGCATAGATCATATGCATAGCAGGGACTATGTTTTTGCTTTACTTTATATCCCCAGAGCTTAATACAGTCTCTGGCACCTAGTCAATCCTTAACAAATCCTTGTTGATTGACTAAATGACTGACTTACCCTTTGTAGACCTTTTACATTCTAACTTTTATCTTAGTCTTATCAGATAATGTCAATAAAGCTTTTAGCATAGTACCTGGCAATAAAGGTGCTTAATAAATTCTTGCTTCCATTGCCTTCCTTCCCTTCTTCTCTCAGCCTGTTCCCCTTCTTGTTATGCTCTAGTTAAATTGGTTTATTCATCATTCCCTTTTGAAATGAAATATTGAGATATGTATGTGCCTCATAGCTAGTCAGCCTCTGTGTTGCATTTCTTTAGCAAGAAGACAATTAGGTGGTGTAGCAGAGAGAGCCCAGAGCCTAGAGTCAGGAAGACGTGGTTTTAAATCCAGCCTCAGACACTTATTAGTTTTGTGACCTTGAGCAAGTTACTCGATCTGTGTCTGTTTCCTGTACTGTAAAATGGGGATTATAATTTAGCATCTACCTTCCAGGTTGTTGTGAGGATCAAATAACAGAGTATTTATAAAGGCTGGAACACAGTAGACACTTCACGAATCCTTGTTTCCTTTCTTCCTTCTTTCTATTCATCCCCTTCTCTAATTCTTCCTGAATATAGTAGATGAGGAATTATCATCTTGGTTAAAGCATTGATCCTTCAGGACTCTGCTTTTACTTTAGGTAGCTACTAACAGGTAATTAGTGATGCCTCCTTATGGCTGCATATGCACAGTAGACTTTTTTTGTGGCAAGGAAAACAGAGCGATCTACCATCCAGCACTGTTCAAAAAACAATTATTTAGATTTAGAACAATGGGACAGAAATTAGTTCAGGTCACCTTTGAGATATATCAAATCACCTATAATAAATTCACCTTTTAGATATATCAAATCACCTATAATAAATGAAAATAAAATAAAAAAAATTCTAAGTTCAAAGACTTTGCCATGTAGTTTAAGCTACAATAAAGTTCACTTTTCAACTGTTTGATCTGGTTACTCTGCTCCTACTGTTTTCACAGCTTTGGCTTGGTGTGTCCCAGTTTATTATCCTGTCAAGGACTTAACAATACAATTGTTATAAACCATATTAATAATAACTTGATACTTCTGAAGGGTACCTATGGTCTCTGAAATTTACCTGGCCTAATTGATGGAAAGTTTTAGATGGAAGAGATCTTTGGGAGGAGGTGGGACAACCTCTTCATTTCACAAATGAGGAAACTGAAGCCCAGATTTTTTTTTTTTAATTTTACAGGGCAACTAACTCCTGTTTCATTCTTAGAGTACAGTTCTTTCTTTTTCTTTCCTATCTTTTTCACTTCTACTAAGGGCTGCAAGGGTTCTTCGTTTCAAGCTGTTCCCAGTTCTGTGAGGCCTGTTCTCAATAAATGATACGATATGACTCAATCATAATTTTGTAACTTCACCTGTGTAAACAGACCATTTCCCAGTAAAATGAAATACTGTCTAAAAGAATTAAATCATTAGATACTACAAATGCATTTATACATAAAAAGATTGATGTTTTCACAGTAAGGTGATCAATCAATATTCATTAAATTAGATTGATCTCCTTGGAGCTTTACCAACCTTTTGGGTCTTAGCATGTTGTGGGGCATCTCTTGGGACACTTCAAAAAGAAACCAAGGATTATAAATCCTTCAAGGAACATGCTAGCTTCAAAAGTCAGAGACGTCAATTTGATGTGTCATTACTGATTTTTTTTGCCATTCTTCTTCTAGTATTTGCAGGAAGGAATGCAGCTATCCATCAATATAATGTAAATCAGATTTCTTGGATGGCTTTAAATATATCTTCACCTAAAAATTAGCTTGAACATTCATTAATTCATTCAACAAACATTTATTAAACATCTACTATGTGTAATGCTCCATAGTAAGGCACTGACCATGAAGTATGAGAGTGTTGTTTCTAAGTTCTCTTCAAGTCTCAGGATTGAATGATTCCATGATTTTTTAAAAGATAAAGTCTCAAAATAATTAACTTGAAAGTAAATGGAATGTTAAAATTAATTGTGTAGAGGCTGGTAGACATTCTGTGATGTAAAATGTTATGAATAAATTTGGCTTCACAATTAATAATATATATTATGTGAAGTAACTGAGTAGAAATTAAATAATCATTTTTGTGGGAAAATTCCACATAGTTTTTTTAAATCATGTGTTTATATATATTTGAAGTAAACAGAAATGGAAATAGTAGCTTTAAGGTGATGATTATTGATATCAATATGAAGGCTTACTGACATAATTAAAGTTCTTCCATAACTGAATTAGTAACATTTTTAGATTGTAAAATTTTAAAATATTTGTAAATCTAACCTCTTTCACAATTTATGACACAAGAATTCTTTTTTGTTTTTGTGTAGCTATCTGTACACAAAAGTATCAGCAATCTTTTGATTTCGATATCTATTTTAGCTTAGCCAGAATAATATCTGAATAATAACATCAGAATAATGTTTTTCAATAGCTGATTTTGCTTTTATTTCCATTTTGATTCTAATTTCCTTTCCCCTCCATTAAAAACCCCAACAATGTACCATCACAGCTGATGCGATCAACAATGCAGCTGGCTACGGGTTCAGTGGAGTTGATAAGAATGGGAATTTCTGTTGGAATCTGCTTTCTAACCTAAACATCTGGAAGATTGAGGTAACTCTAGGCATTTGAACTTTTCCTTTATAGGAGATAAGTCAAAAGGTTTGTTCTGTATGTGATTTTTCTCAGAAGCTCACAATTAGAATTTCAGAGGGAATATTAATTTTATCATAATGATAACATTACCTGAGAAGTAGTGACTCTGTACTTGTTATCAATGTTAAGATTTTTTTTGTCCTCGTTTTAAGAACAGTGACTTCTTGGTAGTGACAATGGCTCAAGTGCAAATGACAAAGCCATATGGCAGACTACAGGAGAGTTATTCATTTTTTTTTTGCAAACATCCCTTTTCTGTTTGCTCAGAAATCCAGAAGTCATTGCTTTATGTGAAAATGAAGAGTTATAGGGGTTTTGGGGTGCTGAACTCCAAGATCGCGGCACCGAGTCTGCTTGAATGAATTCAACCCAAATCTTCTTCCAGCCAGAGAAAAAGTTTATTAAAGATAAAGCATATAGGCTAGACTCCTAAGGAACCCAAACAATCTAAATGGGGGCTAGGGTGGCTAGGCCAGGTGATGCTCGTAAGGACGAGCATGAGGCAGTCTCAGCCTTTTGGGCGTGAGGAAAGCTCAGCATCAGAATGGGGGCTGGAGGCTAAGGTGACCAGGTGACTCCCGTAAGGACAAGCGGGCTTGAGAAAACCTCAGCCTCTGGGCTTGAGAGATTCTCAGCATCTGAATGGGGGCAAAGGTGAATCTTAAGGACAGAAAGACTGTGGGAGGGATCTAGGAGAGGCCAAGTAGTTTGGAGTGACTGGAGGGAGGGGTCTAAGGAGATCTGGATAGGAGTGGCTAGTAACCTGGGGTGAACAGAACTCCTGGGTCCTGGACCTCATGGCGACTAGCTAGGATTAAGGGTGGGAAATGGCCAAAGGCCATAGGAAGGTAAAACAATGGTGAAGGCTAGTTGAAGGGGGGAGGTGGTTGAGAAAAAGGGTCCAAGTGTTTGGAAGGTCTGAGAGATTTGAATAGGCAATGAGAATAGATAATGAAAGGGAACCAGAAGGGGGCGAGGTTTGCTTTCAAAGGGAGCTAAAGAGAGACACACAGGAGTCAGGTTCTTTTCAGGGCCAGGGAGGAAAGGTGCATATCAAAAGGTCAACAAATGGGAGCCAAATTCCTTTTGGCGAAAAGGGGCAAAGGTAAACCCCTTCAAAAATACTTTATTTTTAAAAAGGACTAGAGGGGCAAGCTTCTGCCATGATTTGGAATCAGCGTAATAGCAGTGACATTTGTTTCTTCTTATGAAACATCCATTAGGACCACAGATAGACGGGACCTTGGAATCATGTGGTTTAACATCATTTTAGAGATAAGGAAACTAATTCCCAGAGAGGTGAGCTTAGATGATTTATACATTTTTCAAGTAGAGAATTTACATAATATATCAGTTTTTAGGTCATTAAGATATCGTGACAAACAATAGAGATAGAGGCCTTAATGTAAAGAGACAAATTTGATCTCAATGGTTATAATTGAAACTTGGTAAGAAGAAAACTATGTTCAGAATGTAGCTCAAAAGGAACAAGATGTGTCAAATGGCCGTACACTAGGTTAGCATTGCATTTTAAGAAGCTACACTTATGTAAAGAGATTCAGGAACCTAAAAGAAGAATCATGATGGAAAGCATTTGGGTAAAAATAAAGGGAAGAGAGTAATTTTTTCATTGTACTCTAATGTAGACCATGTGAGTAGAAGGCAGAAATAGATGAGTTTAGGTAAGAGATCACAAACCTGGAGTAGAGGCATGACTTGGTAGTGCTGGATGTCTTCAGTTAACCTCGACATCTAAAGCAGTAGTGTCAAACTCAAAGGGATCCCTGCAGGCTGCATATTGACTTAGAAAACCACAAATTAACATTACTTGTGTTGTATTTTATTTTGTCAAATACTTCCCAATTATATTTTAATCTGGTTCAGACAGCAATTAGGAGTTATGTAGGTGGGGTTATAAGTTTGACACCCCTTTAGAGCCGTCGCCAAAATCAGAATAACTAAAAAGTTCTCGAATTGTCTTAAGACAAATTATCTTTAAAGATAATTTCACCTTTCAAAAGAAGGTGGATGAACCAACAAGGGAAAGGTCTGTTATGGATATTATTTTCACTAATGGGGAGGAACTCATTACTGGAGTGTAAGTTATTAAGGAGGGTGTGATCGATTCCTCTGAAGTTTGTGGTAGAGGAGAAGAAAGCTTGATAAGATCTGTAATACACCCTAGAGTTTAGGAGAACAGATTTTATAAATGTTTAGAGGAAGAATACATAGGATCCCATGGACTAAAATTCAGACCAGGAGGGATAGAAAGCTCTTTAGAATGAAATGTAGAAGACTTAAATGCACACAATTCTCATGTGTAGGAAAAATGGGAGTTTTCTGAAAAGAGTGTGGTTATACAGATGTAGTAAGAAAACTCTCAAGAATGAAATGCTGAAGACAAAAATACAGACAGTTCTGATGAGTAGGAAAAATGAGAGTTTTCTGAAGAGACTGTGGTTGTACAGATGCAATGAGTATAGTCTAGTCTGACTCTCTAAAATTGAGACCTGCTATATCTCAACGGTTTTAGGAGACACCCCAAAGAATTGATGGGTGTTTTCTCTATTGCCTTTGGCTCAATTCCCCACTCTTAGTTGCCAGTAATTAACACCTTAGTTACATTTAATCATTTAGCATTAATTTGCTTTTGTAGGCTAATTAACTTTGCAGATAGAGCATAGCAAAAGTAAAAACATTTCTGCTTCTCTACCCCCAATACCTCGGTAGGTTCACACTCTCCCCTATGTTATGTCTATTGTGTCTCTCTCTGGATGCTGTCAGCAGAATCAACCAAGAGCAGACATCTGTGGAGAGATTAAAGAGTGGCTAAGGCTGAGGTCAGCAAATGCTTGATAAAAGAAAAACTTATGGAGAGCTCTCCATAAGTGGAATGGGCTGCCTTAAGAGGTGGGAGTTCTCTTTCTTTGAAGGTTGCCGTTCAGGGGCTGGAGGACTACCCCTCAGGTACATTCTAATGATGAATCCTTTTTAGGTTGAAATTAGACAAGAAGGCCACTTAGTCCCATCACCATTTTACAAATCTGAGATTCTGTAGGGTTTCTCTTTTTACTTCCTTTATTCTTGAATTAGTCATTTCTGGTATATTTTCATTTTATCTTCCTTTGGATAAGTGCCATTCATGCTTTCTTGGCATTAGAAATAGGTGGTAAAACTGCCGTATCCCGGGACCTTTTCTCTCTTGCAGCTGGGTGGGCATGGGGAGATGACTCTTTGTGCAGATCATTCTCGGCTCTAGGCCTGGTGATTCATGTGTCCTGTGGGTATTACTTTATTGATTGCTAAGTAGTAGTAGCAGAATCCCTTGGAGGAAGGGTGTCAGACCAGGGAGGAGAGACTTTACCTTTAGGGAAGACAGGGAAGAGCACAGTGGATGCATACCTCCTATGCTTTTATGGAAGTCATGACAAACCAATAAGACAGTGACCACACATTCAGAGAGGCAGCATGTTACAGTGAAATGAGTATATGCTCTACTCAGAGGTCTTGAGTTCAAATTCTGACTCTGATACTTAAATACCTGGGTATTTAAGGGGTAGCTAGGGGGCACAGTAGATAGAGTATTGGGCCTGCAGTCAGGAAGACCTGAGCTCAAATTTGACCTCAAGATTCTAGTTGTATGATTCTGAGCAAGTCATTTAACCTCTGTTTGCTTCAGTTTCCTCAACTGTAAAATGGGGATGATAATAGCACCTATCTTTAAGGAGCTACTAGGTGGCCCAGTAGATAGAGTACTGGGCCTGCAGTCATGAAAACCTGCACTCAAATTTGACCTCAAGACACTAGTTGTGTGATCCTGAGCAAGTAATTTAACCTCTGTTTGCTTCAGTTTCCTCAACTGTAAGATGGGGGTAATAATAGTGCCTACCTAGTAGGGTTGTTGTGAGGATCAAAATGAGATAATATTTGTAAAGTGATTAGCACGGTGCCTGGCACATAGTAGGTGCTATATAAAAATGCTTTTCTTTCTTTCTCTGTGTGGCCTTGGCAAATAACTTTTCTTTCTTATGCCCTAGTTTTCTTATCTGTAAAATGAAGAGGTGGGATTCCATGACCTCCATGGACACTTCTAGGTCTATATCTAAGAGCCTCTGATAAAAAGGATGCTTAACGGAAAAATCCTCTGATTTTTTTTTCTTTGGGAGCCCAGGCTTTATGCCCCTAGGGAGAGAAAGTTCTCAATGGCTTGCCTAATGGAATATGACAGAATGTCCAGGCAAGCTTGTTTCTGTTTTTTTTCCCCACCCTCTTACAGTGTCAGCAATCAAGTGCTGGTTTTAGCAAAAACACCATCGTCCAACCATCTTTGAGAATGCTCAATGAAACAAGAACAAAGAAAGCAGGAATGCTTGTGATCATTATGCAGTTATATTGTGCTTTTTTAACAATTGGGTGTCTGGTGCTTTGTGCAGATGCCTTTGCCCCCTCCTTTCCTGTGGGGTCTGAGGACTACTATGCTGAGGATAAAGGTTTAGCAGAGGTGCTAGAGGTGCTTAGCATAGGCACAAGTGAGTTTTAGAATCAATTCTAAAGGAATGAATAGAGTTTCTAGCAATGGTGAATCATGCGTGGTAGGACAAGAAAGAAGATTGGTCATAGGTAGCTCTTCTAAATGTGCAAAGGACAACCACAAGGACAGGTTTCAGTTTTGAAGGCAGTTAGGTGTTATAATTCAATTCAATAAACATTTATTAAGCTCTTACTGTGTACAGATAGAGTATAGATAGATATTTTCCGTCATGTTGTCTGATGCCTTCAACGAAGACAAAAACAGCATCAAGGTCAGCTACAACACTGACAGTAAGTTATTTAGCTTGAAAAGGCTACAAGCCAAGACTAAAGTGAAAGGAGAGTTTCGTGTGCGACTTTTTGTTCACAGATAGCTGGAAGACTTGGTTTCTCATCTTTAGACACTTTGCTATGTGACCCTGGGCAAATCACCTAACACCTTTCAGACTAGGTTTCCTAGTCTGTAAAATGAGAATAATAATAACACCTACTTCCCAGTGTTGTTGTAAGGATCAAATGGATGTGTAAAGTATCTTGTAGACTTTAAAACTCTTTTAAAATGCTAGCTCTCATTGTTCAAGTGGCAAGCTCTCTGTCTCTACCTGAATGATGTCAGGAAGCATTTGTGGGCCCTGGAACTATTTGTGTGCCCTATGGCTTTTTTTCCTTCTTCCTCAAAAATTCTTCTATTTCCCTCTCAAGGATGTTGCTCCAGAAGACTCCAGAAAAAGTTTCCTTAAAACCATTCCCACCTTATATTTGGCTGACCTTTCTTTCACACTAGTTAGGCCCCATTTTCTCATCTCAATCAACACTGAGATTTGTTGATGGAAAGGGGCTAGAATTACCTACTTATTTACCTACTTATTATGGAAGATGATTAGAAAGAAAAAAAAGAGCTTGTATTCATTGTATATTTGATCCTGGAATAGCTCCAAAGCCAACTGAGGAAAGCAGCTTTGATGTAAGTAAGCCTGCCTTGAGGATATGTTTTTCACTCCATTAACCATAAGGCAAAAAAAAGAGGGGATGTTAAATAAAAACCATTAGGTTTATGAAATAAACACCCACAGCTAAATACATAGATCTTTAGGTTACCCTTGGAGGAAAATCCTGTCCTTAACTCAACATCTTGTGCCAACATAAGGTTTTCCCATGGTGAAGAAAAATCTGTACAAAAGAGGTTTGACCTGGATTTTCAGCCTTAAAAGAGTAGCTTTGGGGGCAGCTAGGTGGCACCAGCCCTGGATTCAGGAGTACCTGAGTTCAAATCCGGCGTGTAATACTTAGTAGCTCTGTGACCCTAGGCAAGTCACTTAACCTCATTGCCTAGCCAAAAAAAAAGTAGCTTTTTACTTATGAACTGATGTGAAAGTTTCTGTATTTTTGGGGGGAGAGCTACCCCACCATACCTCTACCACCTGATAAAGGATGTGCTGTGAGAATGTCAATCAAAGGACTCATTCAGGACTTAACCTCATGGTTTACCTGAGTCACCCCCCACATGCTTGGACAATGGTTTTTTTTTTTTAATTTACTTTGCATTTTGTGACCCCTTCATGCATGGAATCTCTTAATCCCTTAGGCAGCATTGCATGCTTTTTTGAGCCAGTGTTGCTGAGTATGGCACTGGCTCCATAAGGATGACCTAGTTTGTGGATTGTCCACATGATAAAGAATTGTGTGTTAAGCTAGAGCTGTTTCCCATGTGGGCGTGAAGTTCACATGATTAAAATTTTCCTGCAATAAATCTTGTGCTAATGTATTCCATTTTAAAATTCAAATGATTTTGAAACAAGAGTAGACAGAAAACCCTCAAGGTTTTCCTTCAGTTTTCCCATGCCTTGAAAATAATTTTTTAAGAAAAATTGAGAGGTTGCAAAGCAAGTTTGGCCACACTTATAAACATCAGAAAATTTTAGTGTATGTGATGGAAATATTGATTCAACCTTAACTGAAGCTAGTATCCCTGGTAGAACGTGATGACTGTTATTGCCATTTGGGGTAGGAGTCAGCATTACTGGGTGAACTGGCATTGCTTAGTATATTTTAATACCAATAATAGGTATTTCTTTCTTCTTCCTAGACTGCAACAAGTTTTAAAATGTACTTAGAAAACTGGAATATTCAGACAGCTGCTTGGCTAAAGAGGTAAGAAAAATAAAAAGCTTTCTTTTACTTATGGAATTGGGACATATTTAAATGGCATTCACTAAATGAATTCACTAAATAAATTCACTAAAATAAGTGCAAGCATTAATTAAGTACTTATTTTGTTCCAGACATTGTGATAAGTAGTAGGGATACAAAAACAGAAGCAAAGACAGTCCTTAACCTTGAGAAATTCTAGAGAAGTCTAGCCAGGGAAGATAAGGTGATTTGGGGGGAATATACTATAGGGGATTAGGAAGGGCCTCATGTAGAAGACAGTGCTTGAGCTGTGAGCCTTCAAGGAAACTAGGAAATGAACTAAAACACCATCCTCAGTTCATAGTTCGCTGATTTTTTAACATGCCGTTTTGGGGGAATACTTTGGTCCAGACTCATGATGTTATGAGTATAGGAAACTCAGTCCAATGTTTGAAGATTGGCTGCCCTATAACTTAAAGCCTTACACAGCTGGCTGGGGCACTGAGAGGTTAAGTGAAGTATACATGATCACACAGCAAGTGTGGCTCAGAGGCAACACTTGAACCAAGCTCTTCTTGACTCTAAGGTAGACCCTCTGACCGTTAAACCACACAACCCCTCCTAGAATGTGCAATATATACCATATGTAAATAAGAAGATAAAAAGGTAGTGATCTGAGGTTTCACATTCAATTCAATGTGACTGACTTTTTTTTTATTTGTTTGGTTTTTTTTTTTTTTAAGGCAATTGGGGTTAAGTGACTTGCCTAGGGTCACACAGCTAGTAAGTGTCAAGTGTTTGGTCTGAGGTTGGATTTGAACTCAGGTCCTCCTGACTTCACGGCCGGTGCTCTATCCACTGTGCCACCTCCCTGCCCCGTGACCGATTTTTTTTAAAGTCAGGATTTATGTGGTACTTTCAGGTTTGCCAGGCATTGTACAAATGTGATCTCATTTAGTCTTCATGATAACCTTGTGAGGGAGGTACTCTTTTATCCCCATTTTACACAGCTAGTAAACTGTTGAAGTTGAATTTGAACTCAGATCTTACTGACTCCAAGTCCATCAATTTTTCCCTTAGCATCACCTAGCTGCCTTTTCTTAGTTACCTACTAAGACCAGTTACTGTGATAAGCCATGAGAATGTAGACAGAAAAATGAAAATATCCCTGCCCACAAGGAACACACATTATATAAGGAGGACTGACCTGTACGTTTCAAATTAAATGCAAAATATATACAAAGTAATTTATGAAGGGTAAAGGGAAAGAGAGACGCAACTAGGTGGCTCAGTGGATAGAGTAAAGAGTGAACTCTTCATGAGTTCAAATCTGGCTTCAGACATTTACTAGCTGTGTGATCCTGGACAAGTCACTTAATCCTGTTTGCCTCAATTTTCTCATCTGTAAAAATGAGCTGGAGAAGGAAATGACAAACCAATCCAAGTATCTTTGCCAAGAAAACCCTGAATAGAGTCACAAAGAGTTGGAAATGACGAAAAGAGTGAACAACAAATGGGGAAGAGAAGAAAACTGTCTAATTTGAAGGGCAATTTCTTAATATAAGACAGAGTTTTTTCATTGGCCTAATATTGGAGGTGAATGTTCTCATGTCTGTAACATCATCTATAGACTCCTAAGCAACAGGCAGCTTTTGAGGAGGCCATAATTTCATGCTGGCCTCCATTTTGAAGGGGTAGTAATAAAAGCAATAGGTCATCCTAAGCCTTTGCCTAGTTTACTTATGCTTTATTTTCGGTGATTTGTTGATATTTTCCTGTTCTTTGCTACTCCTCTGTTTTCCCATTTCCTGAATATGACTTGTATGGTTATAGTAATAACTTTCAAATGGGCACACAACAATGTGGTGTTCTTCAAACGGCATCACTTTGTAGTTTGTGAATCATGCTGTCTATAGCTATGGTGAGATGAGATGGAGTGTAAATGAACTTTAAAAACTGATTTCTATATAAAACAAGCAAAGCATTTTTGATAAACAGAATCTCTGATGGGCCATTAAGATGGATGTTAGAGAAGAGACACTTGTAATCAAACATCACAGATTTTCTTTTTCTGCACCACAATCTTGTTTATTCAGCCCTGATCTCATGCTGTGAATTTTCTTTCATGTAGACTTCGCATGCTTTATGTATTTTTACAAGTAATTATAATGCAAATTTTTGTTGTATCATTTTTTTATTCAATGGTTACAGGCTTCTAGCTAGGCACAACACTGAGTATATGTGAGCTATCACTGCTATGAACTTGCATAATGTCCACATATATGCACATATAGAACACATATCAATCACCTTTAACAATTAATTTTAATCATTATTAGGATTTGTTTTTATCTTTGAGTTTCTGCATTTACTTTCTAGTTTGTCCCTCTCACTGCCACAGCAACTTTGAGCCAGGAGAATTTATGGACAGAGGTTTGAATTGAGACTGATAGCTGTTAACAATGAATGCTTAAGGCAGATATCACCAAAGTATTTGCTGACATCATCTGCGTGCTTATAGAATCTCTCAGTGAGATCACTATAAACTGCATATTTTCTCAAATGGGTAGGTCTTGCAGAGAAAGTCTTAGAACTACTGCCAAAGCAGAAGGGAGGCTGTTCACCTTCATTGCTTGGGTGCCTCTTTGTACACACAAAAGTAGGCAGACTGAAGAGTTGATAGCTAGGAAGGCTTCCTATGTAACACATTAAAGTGCCTTGTCCATCTTTGGAATTTTGCAGGTGAGGAAGTAGGTCTAGAGGGGTTTTGTGACTTGCTCCAAGACATACTAATAGCCTGTAGCATTGTAGGGATTGAAACACAGGTCTTCTGCTTTTAAACCCAATGTTCTTTCTTTTATATCATGCTGGCTCCAAGTATTATTTAGTCTGTCTCTCAGTTTTTAGTGTGGGCATAACTTATCTATAAATTCTAACTGTTCTTTGTAGGAAAGGAGTGCTGGCACCTAGCAAGTAGATGATTTGTTCTTTGTTTTTTCCTTCTTTAAAAACAACAGCAACAACAACAACAACAACTAGGTGGTCCAATAGAGTGGGGGGCCTGGAGTCAGGAAGACTCATCTTCCTGAGTTCAAATCTGGCCTCAGGCACTTACTAGCTGTGTGACCCTTAGCAAGTCACTTAAATTCAGTTTGCCTTAATCCACTGGGGAAGGAAATGGCAAACCACTCCAATATCTTTGCCAGGAAAACTCCATGAATGGTTTGTGGTCCATGGGGTCACGAGTCAGACACAACTGAACAACAAAACATTATTCCATCACATTCATAGAATGCAATCTTTCTTTCTAAGATATTGATTAAATAATTACTATGCCCCATATAGGAAATACAAAGACAAACGACTTCTTAAGGAGCTTACAATCTAACAAGTTTTGTGGGATTTATGCTAGTTATATGCAGGGCTGTTGAGTCAGATCAGACTTCAGGTATGGGTCAGATGGGTCACTTGCTCCAGCTTATACATCTAATAATATTTTCACTGATTATGACTAGAAGGAAATTGGAAGTGAATAAAAAATACTGAGTTATTGAACTGAATTGGTTTCCGAGAGTACCCAGTAAGGGTTTATTAGGACCTGTATATGCTAGGATGGCACACGAAATTGAGTGAGAACTGTGAGGTCTGGTTCTATGGACAAGAAATTTCAACCTCAAATATCTTTTAGAAAATAAGTTTCAAAACAATTTTCCTTTCTAATCCATGCACATGACCTGAAATAGCCTCTAATACAAGAAGCTTCTGTGTAATAACTCTGTAGGGTTCTGATAATTTTTTTGGGGGGTGGTGAATGGGCCAGAGCTGCTTTGCTATGTTATTGCTGATGCTTTGTGCTCCCTTTTGGTACGTTTTCCTATTTTGTGGTATTTGGGTAAATGCTTTGCATTGGAGGAGATAGATGTGTCCTTGATCAGGACTCTATCAGTAAGATAACTTGTCCCTATTCTCCTCTCTAATTAGTACAGGACCATTGCAAGAAAAAAACTCCAGTTTTCCTGGGTGCAGGAGGTGGGAAGGTTAACGAGGAAGTCTGAAGTTTAAGGGCACTCCCATCAATATGCAGAGATTATATAAACAAGGGAAAAAGTGAATATTTGGGCCAAGAGTAGGTTTTCTTGTTACATCCATAGAGAGTTTAAAAGAAAGGCAAAGAGAACATGTAATGGGAAGCTCCATGATGCTAGTTTACTGGAAAAGTATTTTCAAAAAATGAGAATATGCCTTCTGTTATTTGGATAAGGACAGTACTAACAGTACTCATTCAATGCTTGAGCTATGGAACATGAAATGACTTAGAGACTACCCAGTTACAAAATGTATTTGGAGCAATTTTCTTAAATTTTGGTATATTATTTTCTAGGTTGACTAGGTGCTGTAGTGGATAGAGTTCTGGGCCTGGAATCAGGAGGACTCATCTTCCTGAGTTCCATTCAGGCATCAGACACTTACTAGCTGTGTGACTCTGGGCAAGTCACTTAACCCTGTTTGCCTCAGTTTCCTCATCTGTAAAATGAGCTGGAGAAAGAAATGGCAAACCATTCCAGTATTTTTGCCAAGAAAACCCCAAATAGGATCACGAAGAGTTGGACAAGACTGAAAAACAAATGAACAGCAACAAACTCCTATTCTTTGCCTTTTATCCCTATTCTGCCTATCCCAACCTCCAAACATTTGTACAATTGCAATTCATTCATTCTATGAACATCTTAGTATTCACATTGTGCTTGCTGCTTCAACCTTGTTGGGCACAACAATAGGCCAAACAATTAAATCTATATCAGATAAGATACATCAGTAAACATGTGATAAATTTCCTAATCTGCTTTTGCCTAGTTCAAGGACAGAAAGGCTTTTTGGAGGAAATGAATCAAATTTGTAGATAATACAGCGGAAAGAGTGTTAGATTTGAAATAAGAAGACCTGGGTTCTAATCTTGACTCTTCTACTAATTATCTATGTGACTTTGGAAAAGTCTATCTAAGTGACTTTGGAAAAGTCACTTAAACTGGGCCTTAGTTTCCTTAGTTATGAATGAAGAGAGTGGACTAGATGATCTCTTAAGTTCTCATTCTACAATGTGCTTAGTACAGTTCCTGTAATATGGTGTTGTTCAGACGTGTCTGACTCTTTTGACCCCATTTGGGGTTTTTTTTGGCAAAGATACTGGAGTGATTAGCCATTTCCTTCTCCAGTGGATTAAGGCAAACAGAGATTAAATGATTTGCCCAGGGTCATACAACTAGTAAGTGTCTGAGGCCACATTTGAACTCAGGTCTTCCTGACCCTGGGCCTGGCTCTCTGTTCACTGAGCCATCGAGCTGTTTCCTGGCATATAGTAGAGGCTAAATAAAAGCTTATTCCCTTCCCCTTAAAATTGATAAGTCTTTGTAGCTTGATGAAATGATTTCTAGAATTGTGTAGGAAATCTCTGGAAGAGTTTATGTGAGCATATCAAAAAACATACCATGCCACCAACAGTTATCTGGCTACCCAGAGATGAATAAGGAAATCCTTAAGAAGTTTGAAAATCATCCCCCTAGAATTCCGAAATGATGATGGAATTCTAGAACATTAGGGCATGAATGGCTTCTAAGTAGGTGTAATTAGATGTGTCTTGGGCATTTCATCTGCAGCAATATTTGTGCATGACTCTCATTACAGTGTGTGCTATGAGCGGGCTCCCTGGTACCCTACAGCATTAACGTTTATCCTGTCTGCATTGTGGCATGGTGTCTATCCTGGATATTATTTTACATTCATAACTGGAATCCTGGTTACACTAGCGGCCAGAGCAGTAAGTGTCCTTTGGATTGGTGTGTGTGTGTGTGTGTGTGTGTGTGTGTGTGTTTTGGAGGGGTCATTCTTTTTGGTTTGCTTTTTGGTTCTTGTGATACCTTTAAAAATAATTCTTCATTTTCCATTAAAATGGTACTAAGTAGGAATTCAAGGGCAGCTAGGTGGTACAGTGGAGAGAGCACCAGGCTTGGAGTCAGGAAAACTTATCTTCCTGAGTTCAAATGTGGCCTCATAGATACTTATTAGCTGTGTGATCCTGGGCAAGTCACTTAACTCTGTTTGCCTCAGTTTCGTCATCTGTAGAAAATAAGCTGAAGAAGGAAATGGCAAGCCACTCAAATATCTTTGCCAAGAAAACCCCAAATGGGGTCATGAAGAGTCAGCACAACTGAGCAGCGAAGTAGGAATTTGTGATAATTCTACAAAAGACTGGATTTGTTTTCTTTCATACTGGAAGAAAAAGTTTCCTAAGAAAACAAAGTAAAGGAATTTATAAGAGGAATGTTTGACTCAATTAAGAGAACAGACTGTTTTCAAGTACTTAGTAGCATCCAAGAGCATACCAACCACCTGCTAATTACAGATGATTACAATCTATTAATTAAAGTAGGTATGGCAGAACAGTAACTCTACATTTATCTGGGGATCAGGCTAACATAGAACAGCAGGCTCAATTTTCTGGAACACAACCTTGAATTCATAAATAATCAGAAATGCCTCTGAGCCCATGTCCTTTGTAGGGGAAGAGTACAGCCATGCTTAGGCCACGGCCTATTTATTTAGGATTATGAGTAAAATTAAATGTACTGATTTAATAAATATAGCTTTCTGGTTTCTCCTGGTAACATCCAGTCCTTTTTAGATTACAGCTTTCATTCATTCTTTAAACAATTGTTTTCCAGGCACCTACTGGGAACTAGGTGGGAGACAAAGCTGAATTAGAAACAGTTTCTGCCCTCAAGGAACTTACAAGTTAGTAGGAGACATAAGACGTGGTAAATGATTCCTAATATGAATCAGTATGTGAAAATTACTATTGTAGAGATACAGATACAAAGTCCTATATCTCCGGAAGAGGAAGATTTTCCAGCTGTGCTGATTAGGGAAAGCTTCAGGAAGGAAGAACATTTGAGCTAAAGTGTGTTTCATTCCATTTGGAATAAGTAACTAGGAGCTGAAGTATTGAAGGAAACTTCTTCAGTTGAACTAAACTACTACTTTGGGAGGGGGCAGCTAAGTGGATAGAATGCCAGGCCTGGAGTCAGGAAGACCTGAGTTCAAACCCAGCCTCATCCACTTACTAGCTGTGTGACCCTGGGCAAGTCACTTAACCCTGTTTCCTCATCTGTAAAAAATAAGCTGTAGAATGGAATAGCAAACCATTCCAATATCTTTGCCAAGAAAATTCCAAATGGGGTAATGAAGAGTTGGGCACAACAGCATCATTTACTTTTGGAAGATAATGGTGGGTAAAACTGAGAGTGTATCCTGAGGCTGGATTGTATGGGCCTTGAATGGTAGGCTAAGGTGTCTAGACAGCACTCAGTAGATAGCGGGTTGTCATTAAAAGTATTTAAGCAATAGAAGTGACGAGATTAGAGCTATGCTTGAGGAAGATTATGTCATTGCATGTATGATGGACTGGAACTGGGAAAGCCTGAATTTAGCAGATAGCAGATTAGAAACAAGGGACCTAGGGGAAAAGCAGGGCTACTGAAAGCATCCCCTAAAGTATGACACGTGGGAGACAGCTCAATGGAAAAGCCCAGCTGACTGGAGCCAAATAGCACCGCTCATCTTAGTGACCCCAGTGTCTATAATTACCACTCTGAGTTATCAATAAAAGGTTAAAGGATGTTAAGTATACTGTTTAGGAATGCAAGGAAGTATGTAGTAATCTTGATCATGTTAACAGGGTTGTTGATTAATATATTTTTTAAAAAGATTTTCATTGAAAGTGATAAAAATAAGTGTGCTTAAGTCTTAAGAGATTAACCTCTTTTATTTGGAAAATTTACTTATCTAAAACTCATCCTCCAAAAGTGCTGGATAAATAAGTATTGCAGACATACCCTACTCAACAATATTTAATTAGTTCTTGGGAAACATGATGCTGGGGGAAATCCCCACTATGGCGGGTGGAGAGGAGGAAGTAGATGAAGAAGAGCAGTTACTTTTATGAAAGTAACTAAATACACATATGAGCTGCTGGATTATGTTACAGTAAGTTTTCAACTTTGAGTGATACGTTAGTGATGACAGTAATGTAGCAAGATTCGGGATATAATTTTTAACCCACACATGCACTGGCAGGTCCTGTCCTCATGGCTCTGCTGTCTAGATCTCCCTCGTAGGGTTCTAGGTATACCTTTGAGGGTATTTTACCTAAAGCCAAGTAGCTTATGTGTCCCTACTGGTGTGCTGCTGTCCATGATTATCAGGTGCTGTAAATTAGCCAGACTGAATTAATTAGCCTTTAGAAATTTTAGTGAATTGCCAGAGGCTCAAGGTCAGAGACAGCAAGGGTCCAAGTACAATTTGAACTGAGGCTTCTCACACCAAATCCAGAATGCTATCTATAACATTACAATATTATTATTATCATCGTCATCATCATCCTTAACAATAATAATAACAACAATAATAGTATTTATAAAGTACTTTAATGTTTTAAAACACTTTAAAAATATGATCTCATTTGAACCTCAAAACACCCCTGGGAGGGAGGTGCTATTGTTATTCTCATTTAACAGTTGAGAAAACAGAGGCAGATAGAGTTCTTCACTGTTCTACCTAGATGCCTCTCATATGAAAGGTTGAAAATGACCTTAGGCTAATCGACTTTTTAAAATAAGAATCTTTTAATAGTGTCACTGATAGATGCTCAAACATCATGCAGTTTATTCTTTGAATAATTCGCAGGCTCTTGGATTTAAGTTTTGACTCTGCCTCTTACTATGTGACTTTGGTCAAGTCATGTAACCCCATTGAACTTAAATTTACCATATCCACTAAAATCCTATACTGATGTCTCATTGTGGTATGGAGATAAACCCTGCTTCTTTAAGACATAGCTTGCAGGAAAGGATTCTGGGAAGATGGAGTAGGTCTGAAAATTCCAAGCTCTCAGTATTTTCCCCCACAAAAGAGATAAAATGCACCTTGGGGCAAACAAAGTGCTGGTAAAAGTAAATAAGAATAGGGGCACAACTGGGGTCTTCCTGAGACAATTCTAGAAGATCAGAAGAAAAATTCCTGGAGGTTTGGTTCCTATGAAGAGTAAACACCTCCAGGCTGGGGTCAGGTTAACAATAAGTGGCAAGCCCTGGGGTCACTTGGTTTGGGAGGCTGCCTTGGCCCCAGACACAGGGACTTTTACTTCCTGGACAGTGAGGGGAATTGGGTGTCTGAGCCAGGGAGGATCTGGGGGAACTCCGCTGACAACAAACACCAGACCCAGCTGTGCTGCTGAGAGTGGCGGGGTTGAGAAGGAACCGGCACAGGCCTGGTGAGTGCAGGAGCAGTAGGGCAGAAGGCCCCTGGCTATGGGTACTTACAGAAGGCTGTCAGATTTGGCTTTGGTTCCAGGCTAGAGGGGAGAACTGAAGATCTGGGGCAAGTGGCACTCACTATCCCCCATACCCCAGGGCTAGTGGTGATTAAAAAAATAAACTATTATTACAGAAGAATGCACAGGCAAAGGTGAAAGAATCCAACCATAGGAAATTATTATGAGAATAGAAATACCGGGTTCATCTTCAGAGGAGGATATTGAAGCAAAGAAACTCTCTTCTACTCCAAAGAATAACATCAAATGGTCACCTGTTCAAAAAGAATTCATAGAAGAACTTAAAAAAGACTTTAAAAACCAAATGAGAGAGATGGAGGAAAACCTAAAAAATAAAAGAATAATCCAAGAAATACAAAAAGATTATGGAAAGAAAGCCAACCAATTAGAAAAGGAGACCCAGAATCTGTCAAGATCCAGAATGTGTCAAGAAAATGACACCTTGGAAATTAGAATTGGGCAAGGTGAAGCCAACAATGTTATAAGAGATCAAGAGATAATTAAACAAAATATGAAGAATGAAAAAATAGGAGAGAAAGTGAAACATCTTATAAGAAAAATAACTGATCTGGAGAACAGATCAAGAAGAGAAACATGAGAATAATCAGACTACCTGAAAGCTATGATCAAAAAAGACTCTTGCTACAATAATACAAGAAATAATTAAAGAAAATCATCCTGAAGCATTAGAACAAGGGGGAAAAGCATAAATCAGAAATCCATCAAATCAATGAAAGAGATCCTATGAGGGACACTCATAGGAGTATTATAGTCAAATTCCCAAAACCCTAGCTCAGGGATAAAATATTAAAAGCAACAAGAAAAAAACAATTTAAATATAATGGTGCCACAATTAGAATCACACAAGATCTAGCAGTGGAGACACTAAAGGACCACAGGTCTTGGAACACTGTATATCAAAGAGCAAAAGAACTGGGGCTCCAGTTGAACATATCATACCTGGCAAAGTCAAGCATAATACTGAATGGAAAAAAAAAGGACATTTGATCAACTGTCAGACTTTCAAGACTTTGTTAAGGAAAAAAAAATGACCTTAATAGAAGACTTGACATATAAGAGCTAAGAGAAACACAAGGTACATACCAAAGACTGATTACAAGGTATTCAATAAGGACAGAGCGTTTACATTTTATATATGTAAAATGTAAAAGTTATGTCTAAGATTGTCATTAGTAATTGAGTAGTTTGTAAGAAAGATTGGGGTAGACCTGAGTATGATATGACCTTAAAAGGTAAAGTCATTTAGGAACAGCTAAAAAGTAATCATTTTATACAAATGAGGTGCAAGAGGAAGAATTGACGGAGAGGAAGTAGATGGGAGAGAGGGGCTGGTAGTTCTGGTAACCCACTTTCATTGGGAATGCGTTTAAGAGGGAACAGTACATATACATATATCTATTGTATATCTTGAAGAATTTAAAAGTCTTCTAAATTCAGAAGAAATAAAATGTAAGGATATGGGGAGGAGGGAGAGGACAAGGGAGGGATCTCTAGAGGGAAAAGTGAGGAAATAGGTTAAAGGGGATATAGAAGGGTGTTTAGATTTATGGGAATGGGAGGATATAGGGGAGGGATCCTTGGAGGGGGGTGGCCTAAGTAATAGGAGGGCAAGGCAGCCCTCTAGGTAGAAGTAAAGTAGAGGAGTCAGGAGGGATAGGAAACGAGATATGTACAAACATAGAAACAAAGATCAGGAGTAGAATTTGTTAGGGAAAGTATATGTCAATATATGTGTATGTATATATATATATATATATACATATATATATTTATAGTGTGTGTGTGTGTGTGTGTATGCATATATCTATATAGAAAAATATCCACACTTAACTGTGGGGTGGGGGGAAGAAGGTCGAAAAAAGAACAAAGTAAAAAGGGCACAGCAGAGAACAAAAGAAAACTTACAAGGAAGCAAAGAAAAGATGGACAGCTCTCAATTCAATGTGTAGTATTTATCATACAGGCTTTCTTGAAATGAAAATTTATTGTTACATATTTTGAATCCTCTTTATGTTCTGCTATGCACATGATATGCTTTTTTTTCCTTTCTTACTTTGTATTTAAGTTCCAGTATTTAAGTTGATGATATTTTTTTTTTCTTTTCCCTGTTCTGTATTTGTGTTCTGGTGTTTGAGTCTAAAATAAAATTAAAAACAAAAACAAACAAAAAAAGACATCATTTGCAGAATGTGAGCTCTGAAATGTTTTACCAAATTTGGAAGACTTCAGGTACAGGCAATTAAGTAGACTGTGGTTCATTGGCCAGCCTAAATTCAATGAAGTTCCAGAAGGTTGGTCATAGGTAAGATATAGGGGAATTGTGATTTGTATTGTTAGAGGGAGGAGAAATCACAGATCTTCTCAAGTATTGAAATTCTGTTTGCCCCACTGATCTCAAAAGTTTGAGGGTAGATGGATAGATTGATGAATGAGTAAATGAAAAAGCATTTATTAAGTGTTTACTGTGTACCAAGCACTGTGCTAGGTGTTTGGATACAAAAAGAAAAAGGTGATAGTCCTTACTAACTCAAATGGTGGAAGACAATATACATAAGAGTGTTCAGTTGCAGGGCTAATGGAAAGGTCTAGAAGTCCCAAGATTGCTATGACAAAATGGAAGACAAAGATCAAGGTCCTTAGAGTGCATCAGCAGGTCATGTGACAGTGCCTGGGGCTTTGGAGGACCAGTGGCAGGGCAGATGATAAGATCTGAGGTCTTCCATCTCACTGGTAGGGTTGTTATTGATAAGTCTCATCTTAGCCAAACTCATGGCCAGTCACTCTTCCCTCAGACACCCAGTGTGGTCTGGGAAGGCCAAGGGTGGAGGAGACGCAAAGTGCAGGGGTAGGGAAAGTGTACCCCTTCAGGATAAAGTGAGATAATGAGTGAAAAAAAGTTTTGTAACTATAAAGGACTACATTAATTCATTAAAATTTCTTGAGGCAGCCTTGTAGAACAGCTCTGATTGTTAGAATTTTTTTCTTAATATTGAGTGGGAACCTGCTTCCTGATTATTTTCCTCTATTAACCTTAGTTCTACTCTTTCCTTATGTATCATAGTGAATTAGTTGATGGAATGGAACTAGAAATGAGATATTTTGATCAGTTCCACTGTTACTTCTGTTAGCTTTCATAATATTGCTGTAGAATATTTGAAGAATGCTTGTTTTCTTTTCTCTTCCCTGAATACAGATGAGGACCACCTGTAGACATTACTTCCTTTCTTCACAAGCTCTCAAGGCAGCCTATGATGTGGTCACATGGGCTTTCACTCAGCTGGCTGTCTCTTATACAGTGGCACCTTTTGTCATGCTGGCAGTGGAACCTGCCCTGACTTTGTACAAGTAAGTTTCCATCTCTCAGAAATTTATATTCTAAACATCAATGGTGTCCAGCATTTGGTTTGAGGGCCAGGTAATGGAATTCATCCGTAATGTAAGATCCAGACTTGCTGATATTTTAAAGAATTCTATGGAGGATATTTCATGGGTAACATTAGCAGGGGCAGTTCTCAAAATCTGAACACTTAAGAAAATAGATGAAAATGCAGAAGATATTAAACCTTTTATAGTATGCTTGAATGAGTCATAGTTAATAGCAATAAATTTTGTGGGAAGGAAAGTGTATATTCCTTTGGAATCCAAAATACTGTGCTCTCAATGCTAGGATATTCATAGAGTTTCTACCCCGGGGGAAAATGTCCCAAGCTACTATATTCCTTCATTTCCTGATTGGAACAAATTAGCCTTTTATTCTTCTCTTTTCCTCCCTCCTCTTAATTGTAATCCTTCTTTGTGAATAATCTCCTACAGGCTCCTTCCTTGCTTTTCCCTGCCAGTTTATGGAAGACAGTTAAATTTTGCCTCCTTACCCTTGTTTTTGTTGTTGATTGGTTTCTGATTCTTTGTGACCCCATATAGGGTTTCTTGGCAAAGATACTAAATGGTTTGCTATTTTCCTCTCCAGCTCATTTTACTGGTGAGGAAACTGAGGCAAACAGGGTTAAGGGACTTGTCCAGGGTCACATAGCTAGTAAGTGTCTGAGGCCAGATTTGAACTCAAGAAGATGAGTCTTCCTGACTCTAGGCCCAGCACTCTGTCCACTGAGCCATCTAGGAAAAATATAGAGGGGATTAAAATAACCAAATGGAGGGAAATTAGGTTTGCAGGGATCTGATTACTTGATCCTGTACTTCCAGGCAGTTTTACCAAGAACTGAACCATTCTTCTTGTCCTCTGACTCCCTGTTCTTTCACATCTTAGATTGATTTATTTCATTCATTCATTTATTTATTTTTATGAACTCTAATAGTAATGATAGCTAGCATTTCTAAAGCACTTTAAGATTTGCAAAGCACTGAAAAGGACCTGAGAGGCCATCTAATCTGACACCTTTATTTTATAGGTGAACAGTCTGAGACTTTAGAAGTTGAATGACTTGCCCAAGGTCCCACAAGTAGAATAAGTGGCAACACTGAGATTCGAGCTCAGCTCTTCCAATTTTAAATAGAGTCTATATGCAGTGCCTTAAACTGCCTGTCAGATCTTAAACTAAGTCCTACCCAAACTCATGAAACTCCTTTTAGAAGGTGGAAGGCATCATGGTACAGTGGAAAGAAGTAGGTTTGGAAACAGAGGACTTTCACTGAGATCCCATCCCTTCCACTTAGTATGACACAGGACAAATTACTTAGTTTCTGGGCTTTAGTTTACCCTTCTGTAAAATGAATGGATTGGACTAGTCAGGGATTCTTAAACCTCTGTGTGTGTGTGTGTGTGTGTGTATGTGATGAACCCCTTTGGCAGTCTGGAATAATGTTCTTAAATGCATAAAATAAGATATGTGGGGTTACAAAAGAAAACAATTGTATTGAAATAAATATCTAATTTCTCCATCCAAGTTCACAGACCCCCCTGAAATTTATCTATGGACCCCCTGAGTGTCCATGATTTTCAAGTTAAGAACCCTTGGACTACATTGCCCTGAGATTTTTTCTCCTAGGCAATGATGCCTTCATTCTCATACCCCAAGATGAAGCAGATTCCTCAAATCTCACATTTCCTCCTTTCTTTCCTCTTGCCACCTCCCCATTTCCCTTAGTTTCAGGTCTTTTAGGGAGGACCCCAGACTCCTCTTGATTCACTCCCTACTTTTGGCTCAACATGCATAAATTGGACTCTTCTAGGATCAAGCAGAATTAATTTACACCTTAAAGAATCTTTCAGACTGACCATATACATATTAAGCATTTTTGCCTCTAAGGGGAGGTTAATTTAGAGTTTTTTTTCAACTCCATCTAGAGTGCCCAGGCAGTTTGGGACTTTCAGTACAGTAAAATTATTGGCAGTCTTATCTTCACTTTTAAACAATGAAGAATTTAACTTATTGCTAATTTAACTTAGTGCTGGTTGAATGTTATTTTGATTGTTTTAAAAAACTCATCTGGGCTATAGAGCAGGGAGGCAAATTTAGTAGAGTTCAGAGTCTTTCAGTGGGTAAGTAGAGATCAATAAAAGAGGTTGAAATGACATGTGTCTCTATAGCAAACTGAAAAAGCAACAGGGTTGGTTTATACCAGCCCAGTTATCACTTTCAGATCTCTATGGTCACTTGCTTGGTACAGAATATTCTCAGTGCTTGGTTTTATACAATGGTTGTCCTTAAAAGTCATGTGCAAACAAAATTTCTATTAATCATGTCACTTGATCTTTGATCTAGATTTTAATTTCAGAGATGCTTTTGTTTTTATTTTAAATTTATCATTAGTTGGTAATGTGGCCACATTTAGCTTTAAGTGTTTTTCAGTTCTCCAGTTTCTATGGTAGGATTCCTTTGGGAATTCTGATAAGACAAAGACCCCCACTCTGAGTTGTGGGCACCCTAATGAAGCACGTCGGTGGTTCAGAGGACTTAGTGCTAGACCTACAGTCAGGATGACTTAAGTTTAAAGCTGGCCTCAGACGTTTGCTACCTGTGGGAGCCTGGGCAAGTCACTTAAACTCTGTCTGCCTCCCTTTCCTCAACTGTAAAATCAGGATAATAATAGCACCTACCTCACAGGATTGTTGTGAGGGTCAAATGAGATAATATTTAAGTAAAGTGCTTACTTAGCATGGTGCCTGGCACATAGTAGGCACTTAATAAATGCTGGTTGAATGGTTTAAACAGACATTGTTCCTGTGAAGAGTTGGTCTAAGAGTAATGAAGAACAAAAAAAGATTAATTTCAGGAATAATGCCTTAGTGCTAGTCTAGATTAGGAAAATAATTTATTAATCCAAATAACTTTGAAAAGAGTTATGAATATTTATCTCTCCCTTTATATCACAGCAATTTGCTTATTCATCTTAGCCTCTCCTATTAGATTATAAATTCCTTTTCATACCATTTGTTATTGAGATCTAGGTGAGAATAGTGAGGACTAGATTTAGAGTTAGAGAACCTAGGTTCAAATCCTAGCCCTGTCCCTTATGACCTCTGTGACTGTGATCAAATCACTGAACCTCTATGGACCTCAGTATCTCCATCAATAAAATTTAGAGTAGGTTTCTAGAGATATTTTTAACTCCAAATCTCTTGTACTTATTCCTCACAGCAATTAGTACAATTTCCTACTATTACTACTACTGCTACTACTACTGCTGCTGCTACTACTACTACTACTACTACTACTACTACTATTACTGCTACTACCACCACCACTACTACTAATATTACTACTAGTACTACTATTACCATTACTATTACTACTACTATTATTACTACTTTTACTAGTAATAAAACTACTATTACCACTACTTTAATGCATTCCTGATCTTATCTCTGTGGGTACTCTGCCAGCAAATGTCTAGTTACAACATCATGTGCATTTCCTGTCTGTGTCTTTATAGAAATCATCCATAGAGGAACTATCTAGCATTCTATAAACCTCCCTCATGTTCCTTTAACTTAACAACAACTTTGTAAACCTCAGTTTTATTTGAACAACCCTGAGGGAGGTAATGAAAACATGCTTGCTTCCTTTTACAGATGAGGAAACTGAAGATCAGAGTTTAAGTGTCAGGTGCTTGGGCACACAGCTAGTAAGTTGAGGAGCTTGGTTTTGAAGGTTTATTTCCTAATTACACCCAAGGCCACTGCTCTTTCTGCTGTACCACAGAGAAGGCACACATTTAAAGATGGAAGGAAAAAATACTAGTTGAATAAACTTTGAATGAAGTGTTTAGGCATAGTTTGTGAATGCTATAGATCAATATTCTTTAGTTCCATAGACAAATTTAACTTGATGGATTATGTGGGCATTACACTTGGCTTTATAACTAGTATATCCGAATGGGAATTTCAGGGGATAATGTATTTTATTTGCTTAGTATCATTATTTATTTAGAATCATAGAAGCTGATTTTTGAGGAGAAATAAATTATTTCCTTTATTATGTGCCACTTTTTGGATGACCTTGTTGCAATATTCTTTTCATTTCCCCCACAATAGGAAAATTAAAAATTCTGCCTACTCAAATAGGCGTAGGCTTACCAGAATGTTTGTATAAAGTACTATTTTTGCAGAAATTAAGTTCAAAAAAGGAATTTTGGCATTCTTTGCTGAGAATAAACATAGTTTTGTGGACAAAGCACAAATATTTCCAATTAACATTAGCCATGGAATACCTGAGTTGAGCAATGATAGATCATAAAATTCAAGAGAGAAACTTGATAAGTGTTTTTGTCAGTAGTAGCAAAAAAAATTTTCAGACAAATAGAACCAGATTTTCAGAACTTGGTTCTTACTGGTTTTCTTTCACTAACATGAACCTTTCACTAATGTAGGGTATATAAAGGTACATTTATGATTGGGAAGTGCAGTTCAGGATCTGAGTTTAATAACATTGGACTGCATACTTATAACTTTGGATATCTCTTTATGTAGTTTGTTCATTTGTTCACTCATTCTTTCATTCATTTGACGAGCATTTGAGTGATTAATTCGCTTCATCTGAATATGAAGGTAAAAAGTGAAGGCCGTGAAGTCAATATCCTTACTAGTCTGATAAGCTTGCTCCTTTCAGTGCCCTCAGTCTGTTGCCTTAGTCATTTCCAGTTGTCTCACAAACACATGCCATTAATCTCAATGGGTCTTTTGATGGATAAAGGCAACACTAATAAGAAAAAAAAACCCAACTCAACACATCCTTTATTAATTGTGAACTAGTAGTGTTAAGATTGTATAGCTGTTTGCATTTATATCATTATGGATGACTTTTTTGTGTGTTTTTATTCCTAGATCCTTGTATTTTCATTTACACATCGTAAGCCTCCTGATAATTCTAATTCTGCCCATCAAACCACAAGTCAAAAGGCAGTCTCAGACTCTGAACTCTTTTCATAACAAGAAAAAAACCTGATGCATCACAAGAAAACATGGGCAAGCAAAATGCCTGCACCAGAAAGGAAACAGGAGTGTGTATTTTATAATGTTAAAACATTCATAAAGGCCTTGGGCTTAAGTGATCTTTAATGACCCAATCAGAAGGCCTAGAGACAAGGTTTACAGGCTTCTGACTTTAAACACAGGGAATATTTTTTATGAAGTCTTTTTCATGTATTTAAATCAGTTCTATGTATAGCTTGTTTTGATATTTTATAGGATATTTGGGTGTGAGGTGTATGTGTGTGTGTGTGTGTATGTGTGTGTTAGAGGAAGTAAAAGGGCTAGAGAGGCAGCCCATTTTGGGTTGTTTATTCTTTGGCTGTTTAGGGCATTGCTTCATATCTTGGCTCAGCCATGGTGTTCAACCACAAGAATCTGGATGTTGAGAACACTGGTGTGGGCTCCAGCAGGAAGAGGGAGATTGCAGTGAAGACTATCCCAGCTTGTCTTGGCGTTCTCATGCCAGAAAACACTCAGGACTGGGATATTCCTTTGGAGAATCTGACTCTTTTGCAGTGACACCTGCTGGTTTTGGGGTACATTCTTATTATTCCACTGAAGATGGAGACAGAGCACCTGGGGGTCTGAGGTGTGCGAGATGTGGACAGGGTCCTTTGCCCAGCAGAGGGTTACCACACTAAATAACTATGGATTGGAGATTAGGATTGTGCTTTGACTAGGCTACATTTTTTCTAGGGGTGTAATGATTTCCTATTATGAACTGAACCCACATGTGAATTGAAGATGCCTCTCAGTGCTAACATTGGTCATTTAAATTGAGAGGACTGTTTCCTGAGTGACAGTCCAGTGAAGGCCAAATGTTCACTCTACCAAGTTCAGCCTGTGCCCTTTAGAAGAAAAATACCAAAAATAACCCATTTGATTTAAAGTTTTTCTTAACCTGTTAATTTTTTTCCTCAAGTGGTTGGTAAGAATACCAGTTGCTATAGATTTAATTTTTTTTACCTTTAATTTGTCTGAGTTGTAAGTGAACAAGGGTGTATTCTGTGCTGATTTTCAATTTCCAAAGTGTTAGAGCTGAATAAATTCAACTTTATTTTGAGCTGAATCATTAGGATGGAAAGCAAAGGTTGAACAAACACTTTTCTTTTCATCTTCTTGATAGAAGGCTTTCAGAAAATGTGTGTTGTATTTCCTTTTGGAAACTTCTATTGGGTAATATTGTTTTGGGGAGAAGATAATGGACTATTTGGGTTTATTGAGAATAATAATAATAATAAATTACCTTGCAACAACAGTGTATGACCCTGATTGAATGGTTTAGAAGGGGAAAAATGGTTCTAAGTTGACAAGTGGAAAATGAGTTTTTCACTCCATATTGTAAGGTATCTTTATACATATTAAAGGAAACATTTCTGTATGAGAAAATTTATTTTCGTTTATGTCAATGGGCCCAATTTATTAGAACAATATTATTATTTTTTTAACAAGAAAAACATGAGATTTTACTTGTGCCTTTATATCGAGTATTACAATTTCCTCGTTCAAGTTTCTTACCTTTTATGTTGCCCCTTACCATGGTAATGCTCCTCTTGGGGGCTAACTTCATCTGAAGGCACGGAAATTGCTTTAAAAATGTGATTTTATTGCTGAAATGATGATTGATTCTTCATGCAGTACCTTTCTTCTGAGGAGTTCAGAGTTCTTTGTACTAATTCTCTCATTCATTTTTACCATTTAGTTAGGTTGATAGTGAGCTTAATGAAAGGTTTGTTAAAAAATGTGTGCTAGATGAGAAAAGTAGCACTTAGCTGACAGTGTCCCACAGGGCTCTGTCATGGTTCCTTCTCAGTTCCTGTGGATTCAATTCTCATCTTTAAGTAGATGAATCTCAGATCTATTATCCAGCCCTAACCTCTCTCCTGACCTCCTGTCTCACATCTCCAACTGCCTTTTATCTGTCTCAAACTGGATGTCACATCGACATCTTAATCTCAACATATCTAAAACAAAACTGAACTCATTCCTTTCCCACCACACCCTCCCCTCTTCCCAACTTCACTATTACTGTTGAATGTGCCACTGTCTTCCCCCAGGTTCACAACCTCAACATCCCCCCTGACTTCTCACTCTTTCTCACCTCCCCCATATCCAATCTGTTGCCAAGGTCTACTGATTTAACATTCTTAATAATATTCTTAATGTCTTAATAAGTCCTCTTCTGTCCTCTGACACCACCATCACCTTGGTGCTGGCCCTCATCATCTCATGCCTGGACTAGTGAAATAACTTGTTGGTTGGTCGCCATACTTCAAGTCTCTCCCAAGTCCAGTCTGTTTTCCACTCAGCAGTAAAAATGATTTTCTTAAAGCACAGATCTGACCATGTTACCTCTCCCTTTTTTTTTGTGAGGCAATGAGGTGATTTGCCCAGGATCACACAGCTAGTAAGTGTCAAGTGTCTGAGGCCAGATTTGAACTCAGGTCTTCCTGAATCCAGGGACAGTGCTTTATCCATTGCACCATCTAGCTGCCCCTATCATTCCCTTTTTAATAAATTCTGGTAGATCTCTTTCATCTTCAGGATCAAATATGAAATTCTCTGTTTGATGTTCAAAACTTTTCGTAACATGTCCCTCCTCCCCCCTTCCAGCCTTCTTATGCCTTATACCCTTTTGTACACTCTTCAAACTATTGACACTGGTTTCCTTGTTGTTCCTCACTTAAGATGATCCATCTCCTGACTCACAGTATTTTCACTGGCTTTCACCTATGTCTAGAATATTCTCCTTTCTCATCTCTACCTCTTGGCTTCCTTCAAGTCCCAGCTAACCCCGCCCCCTCATATGAAGCTTTTCCCAATACCCCTTAATTCCAGTGCCTTCTCTCTGTTCCTTATTTCTGATTTGTCCTGTATATATCTCGTTCGTATGTAATTGTTTGCATGTTGTCTCTCTCGTCAGACTGTAAGCTCCTTGAGAGAAGAGATTGTCTTTGTCTTTCTTTGTATCCACAACTATTAGCACTGTGCCATGCACATAGTAGGTACTTAATAAATGTTTATTGACTGACTCAAATTCTAGAGGAGGAAATTATCTACACTGATGATATGATTTGATCTTGTAGTATAACCAAATCCATAGGCAAATGAGGAATATCATAACAAGGTTTCATTGTATTAAGATATCTCATTTCCAAGAGGGAATTTGGGTTACTAGAATGAAAGGTGACATCTAGAGACCATTCAATGAGTAATTTCTGAAATGGGGGCTAGACTTTATATCTCCCAAAATCTAATCTTATGCTCTCAACTGTTTGTTTCTCTTGCTTCTGGACAGAGATGAACAGTAGAATAGAGAAACTTTTTAATTCATTGAAGCTCACTGACCCACTAAAAACAACATTCGAGTACAATATAGATAGATTAGAAGCTCTTGGAAGACAAGGACATTGGCCTTAGACATCTTTATATCCCTCAGAGTGCTTGGAACCATATAGGTACACAGCTATTAATTGTTTTTCTTTTTTATTGTAAACATACCATCATCAACAAACATGAACATTTCCATACACAATGAAAAACAAAAACAAATATATATGAAATGACAAACTTCTGTGGCATGTAGTTTTTAAAAGCACGTATTAAATGTAGTGAAGTAGTAATAAAATTGCACTATTTGTATTCTCTTGTGGTCTTTTTTTCCTCCTGCTTATTTTTAAAAATGTTTTGTTGATCTTTTCTCCTTTTTCTTTTTGCATTCCTCTCTTTTTTTAAAGAATGTTTTCATTTTATTTTTTCTCAATTACATGTAAAACAATTTTGTAACATTCATTTTTTATAATTTTTTTTTTAGAATTTTTGAGTTCCGACTTCCTTCTCTCCATTTTTCTCCTCCTCCCTCCCTCCCACTTGAGAAGGCAAACACTTGGATGTAGATTATACATGTGCAGTCATTGATGTTTCTTAACTACCTACTGATTGCTCCTATATCTCAAAAAAAAATTGAAGCCCTCCCTTGAAACAAATAAATGTAGTCAACAAAACATATTAACACATTGCCCCTGACTGAATGCTTGTTATGTTCTGCTCCCTCTAGTCCACTATCTCTTTGACAAAAGGTGAGAGTCATTGCTACATCATCACTCTTCTGAAGTTATGATTGGGCACTGCATTGATCAGAATTCCGAAGTCTTTCAGAGTTGTCTTCCTTTACATCATTGTGACCATCATGTAAATTGTTCTCCTGCTTCTGTTCATTTAATTCTATATCAGATAACATGAGTCTTTCCAGGTTTCTCAGATTGTATCATATTTAATTTTCGTAATGGCACAATTAGTCCAGCCATTTCTCAGCTGATAGGCACCCACTTTGTTTTCCAGTTCTTTGCTACAACAAAAAATGCTGTTATAAATATGTTTATACATCTATGTCCTTTCATTTTTAACCTCTTTGGGTTATGTGCCTAGTATCAATATTGCTGGGTTAAAAGTTATATGCAGTTTAGCCACTTCAGGGATATAGTTCAATGTTGCTTCCAGCACTTAGCTTAGTGGCTAGCATTGTAGGTGTTGCTTGTTGACTTTACTTAACTTTATTTCTAGAATAATTAGAGTACTTCATAACTCCAGTAACAGTATACTAGTATACCTGTCCTCTGTCAACTCTTCCAATAAATTGCCAGTTTAATCCTTGATATCCTTGTCAATCTAATGGGCATGAAATGCAGCCTCAGAATTAATTTAATTTGCATTTCTCTTTTTATTATTCTCTTATTATTTTATCAGAGTTACTACTTGTTGAATGAATGAATCCATAACTAAGAAACTAAGTAATGAATTTTAGCTTTTTATCTAATTTAGTTAAATTGTTTTCTAAGAACTATCCTGGCATGGAGGCAGTTGACTAAGAACTTTGAGGAGGAAAAGGAAGTGGCTAAGTTGGTGATGATCAAGCTGAGAGATGATTGGTGACCACACTCCCTTAGACTGACATCTGATCCTGGTATATCTGTCTGTCTATCTATCTATCTATCTATCTATCTACCTACCTATCTATCTATCTATCTATCTATCTATCTATCTATCTAGATATCTATCTATCTATCTAGATATCTAT
>NW_020940355.1:4939759-5168163 GCF_900497805.2 Vombatus ursinus
TATCTATCTATCTATCTAGATATCTATCTATCTATCTAGATATCTATCTATCTATATAGCTATATGTAGATATCTAAATATATACCTATATATATATTATGAATTAGTCAGTGAGTGATGAAGAACAGCTTGACTGATGGCCCCAATGCCTCCTGATGACTGTATCAGCTTGCATCTATCTTCACAAGTCCTCCCTGAGTTCTCTTCTTTGTTCTCTTCAAATCCTTCCTAATTTTCCCTCTCCAAGTTTCAATCTTTTTCCTTCCCAATTCCAAAACTCAACAGATCTCCTTCTCTGAGTCTTTTTCATTTTTACTTTTCACCTTATCTGGAAGTGAATTAAAGTTTTATCATTATCCTTTGAAATTCTATGGTTGGTTCATCCTTTTAAAACAATAACTCCGTGCCAAACTTTGTAATTTTAAAAATAAAGTTGTTTTTCAATTGAATTCTAAAAGTTTTGTGTAGTATTTTAAGGAACAACTTGGGTTTAGCAGTTTACTTTGGAAGCTGAGCAGCATCAGTCAGTTACATAGCCTAAAAGTCCCTTCTGACTCTAGACAACTGTCTGAGTCCTATATTATTGGGTTTTTTTTCGTATAAAATTAGAGTGGCATTCTTCAATAATGCCTGAAGATTACACTACAGAGCAATATCACTTTTACCTCACCTCTTTACTGGATGAAGTTAATCCTGTGGGATTGAAGATTTCCCATCAGGAATAAGAAATTATGATATTATTGTAAGACTACCTTTTGAAATGGTATTTGGCCAAAAGTTTCATTGCTGTCTTCCAACTCAATGGAAAGGTCCACTCCCTTTCCATTCCATAATTTTAAAGAAATATGTCCAATGCTTTTAAAATACTTGTGTGCAGAGTACTATGCTTGCCTCTAGAGTAGTTAAAAATTTAGATAAGACACAACCCTTATCTTCATATAGCAGTGTGACTAAGAGAGGTGTATGACCTATATACAAATAACTATAGTACAGAATAATGCATTATAAAAGTGAAGAAGTACAAAGCCCTTTATGAGGTCTGAGGGGAACAAAAACCATTATGGAGCATTAGGCAAAGCTTTCTAGGGGAGGTGGCACTTGAATTAGGTTTAAAAGATAAGGTAGACATTCAGCAGAGAAGGAAGTATTCTAAATATAGGGAAAAGTACAGACAACAATTTGGAAACATGTAGTGGGTATAGGAAACAATGAATAGTCCTATTTGATTGGAGTACAGAATGTCAGTAGGATGAGACAAGGTGTTGGATTTGTTGATTAGGAAGCTTTTGGTTACCATTGAGAACTATTTTGGTAATGTGATGGTAAGGTTGGAAGGGCGTATCCAGATGACATAAGATTATGGAGAGCCTGAATGCCTGGATAAAGGGTGTAAATTTCAGCAGGAATCTTTGAAGGGTTTTTAAGAGAGCAGTGACATGACTAGATGTAAACCATAAAGTAAAAAAGGAGTCTGGCATTGGTGTAAAGGATGATTGAGAATGCAAAGATAATTGAGGTGGGAAAGATGAGATCAGTTTTACATATTTTGAATTTGAGATGCTAGTAGGATGTCCAGTTGGAACATATAATAGTAAGTTGGAGATGCACATAGAACATTTGTCAGATGTTTACTATATGCTAGATAACTGTGCTAAGCATTGGGTATATAAAAATAAGAAAACAAAATGATTACTAGTCTCAAGGAGCTTATATCCTAATAGGAGAAGACAACACATAAAAGGGAACTGGAAAGCAGGAGGCAAAGAAGATAATCATGTGGAAGGCAGCTAGTGCAGAGGTGGAGCAGACTGGAGAGTGAGTTGGAAGGGAAGTGAGCAGCATGACTTAGGCTTCTCATTATATGGCAGTTACAGGCAAGGGTGCACCAATCATTGAATCACCCTCAGGGTAGAGGCATCACTAGGCAGCTGGTGTGGAGGTGGAGGAGACATTGGAACTTGGGAGGGTAATTGTAGCTAGTGATATAAATTTGGGGATTATCTACTTAGAGGTAATAGTGGAACTAGTGGGAATGATGTTTTCAGGGAGAAGGCTGAAGTCAGAACCTTGGGAAACTGTTCTTAAGAGGTCATAAAGAGGATGAATAGGTAGCAGAGAAAGTAGAAGAGAAAAAGCTTAAGAAGGGAAAAGAACCAGGACAGTATAATACATCAGAAGCCAACGAAGGAGAAAGTATCCAGAGGGATCAGCAATAACAAATCCTGTAGAGAGTGCAGGGAAGTAGGGACGATGGAAAGAAAAATGTGGATTTGTTGACTAGGAGATCATCGATGATGAGAAAGCAATTAGAATAAAGTGGTAAGAACAAAATGAATGAATGAATGAGCTTTTATTAAGCACTTCCTATGGGCCAAACGTTGTGTTAAACACCGGAGATACAGATACAGAAGTGAAGATGGTTCCTGCCTCAAGGAGCATGCATTCCAACAGTGAGAGACACCACATATAGAGCAGATGGTACATGAGGAGCAGGGAGAGAATAGATGACGGAAGCATTTGGTATCTCATAGATGACTCTTTTAAGAACGTTCAGTGTGAGGAGAAGGAAGTGATAGTAGCTGGCTGGGGCAGAAAGGTTAAAGAAGACTTGTTTTTTTTTTTTTTTAAGGTTTGGGGAGACCTGAACATGTTTATAGGTAAATGGGAAGAAACCAATGGAGAGGAAGAAACTGAAGATGAATAATGGATTGTGATTTGTGGAGCAAGGACCTGGAAGAGGGCAGGAGTGGGGTGTAATGAAGGGATTGGAACCTAAATTCAGGGCCAGTACTCTTTCCACTGACCATATGATGTCATAGGCAATTAGGCCAGAGGTTCTTAACGTGTGTGTGTGTGTGTGTGTGTGTGTGTGTGTGTGTGTGTGTGTATGAGATGGACCCTTTTGGCAGTCTAGTGAAGTCTTTGGAAACCCCTTCTTGGAATGATGTTTCTAAATGCATAAAATTAAATACATAGGATTCTAAAAGAAAACAATTATTGTTGAAAATATTTATTAAAATCAGATTTACTGATCTCAGGTAACCTCTGAATTAGAAACATAGAAAATGGGGATTAGGAGACAATGGTGAATACCACTTTGATAGTCAAGCAAGTAATGTCAGATTGTGAAAAGGAAAAAAAAATCACTTTTAACTGATCTGTACTAACATTTGTTGATAATAAAGGCCAAAGGATCAGGAAAGTTCTGGACCATTTAACCCTGTGTGGGTTAAGGCAATTTCTTTTCTCCAGTACAAGAAACCTTTACCACTCACCAACTATATATATGAAAGTCACTCAACATTTTTGTCAGATCGGGTTTTCTTTATGTCTTTTTATCCAGTGCCCAGCACAGTGTCTAACATACTTATTCAGTTGTTTTTCAGTCAAGTTTGACTCTTTGTAACATCATCTGGGATTTTCTTGGCAAAGATACAGGAATGGATTGCCATTTCCTTCTCTAGCTCATTTTATAGATGACGAAAGTGAGACAAACAGGGTTAAGTGATTTACCTAGGGTCACACAGCTAGAAAGTGTGTGAAGCCAGATTTGAACTCAGGAAGATGATTTTTCCTGAGTCTAGGACCGGCACTCTATCCACTGTGCCACTTAACTGCTCATCTGACATGTAGTAGCTGCTTAATAAATGCTTATTGGTTGATTAAATAATATGGATCAATACCTTCATTCAGGAAAAGCAAATCTGTTAGCAAATCTATTGCAAATCTATTTCTAAAATCTTTGCAAATAATTGTCCACTTGAGATGAAGTTGAAATAGAATATAGACAAAATTAAACAAGCGTTTGAAAAACTTTAGAACCTCAGCAAAGAGAATAGTCGTTTTAGAGCTGGCATTACCTAATGGCCTTTATATTCAAATGCGGCAAGGTTTGGGGCCTCCCAGAGCCCCATTACTAAGCAAGCACCACTTCCCCAGAACAATACACAGTTGGTGTGCAGTAGAGGAAAGACAAAGTCTAAAACCACAAAATGCTCTTTTCTAATACTTGTCATCTCCTTGTTTCCTGTGACTCTCAGGCAATAAGAGGCCATATAACCCTGCTGGTGGGAAAAAGGTCTCTCTCAGCTTAGCCTCTGTTTTTCTGTGTTGCCTTGGGCAATATGAAAGCTCTTGGCTTTTTGGCACAGTTTTTGTGGGTTTGTTTATTTGTTTTTTTTTTAACTCATTCTAAGTAACAAAATATAGCAATTCTGCTTCAACAACTGGAGAGTTCTAGAGATAAGTCAAAGGTGGAAAAACTATTATAGTTATGGAAAGAAAAAAATGCATCTTTTCCTGATTTAGGTGAGAAATTGGATTTTCTGTGTGGAACGCACCAAATGATCTAAGACTGATAGCTGAACTTCAGTGCTTTAGTTTTAAAGTGGTTCTATATGAAAGCTCTGAAAAACATGTGAAGTGGTGCCATCTAGTGGCCACTCCGAGTAACCACATGTGACCATTTATTTCGAGTGAGATTGTGTGACCAACTCCAGCAAGGACCTCAATTCAGTCCCAGAAAGCATTTATTGAACACAACTGTGCTAGGCACTGGGGATGCAAAGGTAACTATGACACAGACACTGCTCTCAAGAAGCTCACTTTTTAATAGAGGAGAAGGATTTAATTTCTCCAGGACTAGTTCTTGACCACCCAAAGATGTTCAAGGGGAGAGAATCATGGAAGCCTGACTGGATTTGTTTCTAGGGAGATAAATGGAGATTCAAAAGAAGATGAATGTCTCAGGTATCTGATTTCACTTTCCCAAATAGAGACTAAAGCCTTCTTTTCTAGCACTTGAGGAACTACTTGAGACCCAATTTCATTGTTACTGTCAAAAGTACCATGTACCTCCCTGTTACAATGCAGGGGTCTACGCTCAATTCCTCACTTTGTCTTACCCTGCGTATCCAGTCTGTTAATTCTGCCTTCCCAACATTTTTTTCTACAAGCTGTCTTCTGTTGCTTAACACCACCACCACTCTGGTCCAGGCCTTTGTCGTCTCACACCTAGACTATTGCTATAGTTCACTGGTTAGTCTTCATACCTGTCTCAAATCTCTCCCCACTCTAGCCCATCTTTTACTTAGTTATCAAACTGATCTTGTGAAAGCACATCTCTCACTATGTCACACTCCTATTTAATAAACTCAGTTTCTCCGTTTTCCCTCCAGGATCAATATAGAATCCTTTCTTTGCTTTTAAAACCCCATCTTATTACACCTTACTCCCCTCCAGTGACTCTGGCTTCCTCCCTGTTCCTCCCATGAGACACCATGTTTTCTGAGTCTGTGCATTTTAAATGGCTGTGTTTGGAATGTTCTCTCTCCTCCCACCTCTGCCTTCTGGATTCCCTGACTTCCTTCAAGTCTCATCTAAAATCTTGCATTTTTCAAAAAACCTTTCCTGATCTTTAATGTCAATGCCTTACCTCTAAGATTATCTCCAATTTTTTCCTGTCTACATTTTGTTTGTAAATACATGTTGGGTCCTGATCTTCTGTTAATATGTACTATTTGGTTGTTTTTTTGGTTAAATTTTTTTATTATAAACTTTGATACTAGTGAGAAGTATGGGTAGAGAGGATCATCTAGGGGATGTTAGGATATGAAAGTAGTTAAAGCAAATTGAAACGAGGAACTGACACAAAGTAATAGTCTTAAGATCCAGTCCTTAATGGGTAAGTAGTCAAATTATGTGAATAGGACATTCTTTAAAGTTGAGACAAATAGCCAAAGTTCACCTGAAAATTATTTAAACTAATAATCAGAGACATGAAAATTAAAATAGTTTTAGATCTTAGATCCTAGATTCAGATAATTGGGTATAACTCCCTCATTTTACAGATGAGGAAACTGAGACCCAGAGGGGGAAGTAATTTATTCAATCATCCATTAAATTGGCAAAGATAGTTAAAAATGATAAAATTTAGAGTCAGTGTACTGTGAAGAGGCTGGTACATTGTTACACCACTAGAAAAGTTGTAGACTTATGTAAACTTTTTGCAAAGCAATATGTCAATTTGTAATAAAATTTAATAAATTATTCAAATACCTTAACCCAGTGATCCCACTATTAAGAGTATATCCTGAGAATATTATTAAAAGGGAAGAGCAATAATCTTATAAACAAACATTTAAAAGGACCTGCAATTATATTGTTATGGGTAACCTCTTTCCTCATATATGCCATCTCATCTTGTGTAATTCCTGTCCATATTTCCTCATCAATCTTCCAGAGAAAATATATCCAACATGCTGCATGCCTTCCTGGGATCTTTTTCTATTTTGATAGTACCAATGTAGCATTTGAGCTGTCCATCAGAAATCCCTTCAATCAATCAATAAATATTTATTAAGTGCTTACTTAATAAGGCACGGTACTAAGTGCTAGGGATATAAAAAAAGACAAAAGACAGTCCCTGCCATATAAGAGCTTAAAATCAAATTGTTCTTGATACATGATCAGTCCCCTTCCTTTTTTAATCATACATTTTCTGGATGAGAGGCATTCCTAGAGAAAGATATTTAGCACATTGGGCAAAATAACCTTTTGGGATGACGCTCCTTTCTCTACTCCTTATACCTGGGCAAATTATTATTAAAAATATAGGACAGAATACTTATGTTTACTATGCATCTTTTGCTGGTCTTTAGGAACCCACAATTGTGATTCTTCAGGCTGTGATGTTTCATGATTCATGGCTATATAGCATTATCAGGAGGACATTTGTACTACAGAAGTGATTTTTTCCCTTGGGATTGTAAAAACCACCATATTGCAATTCAGTTCATTTTCTTCCTTATATTCAATTCTGGGCTCAACTCCTGTCCATTTGCAGTACCTGTCCAAGACATATGCACTAATCAAAGTACTCCATGGACTGGAAGTTGGCTATCATCACTTCTAGTCCAGAAACTTTAAGTATTTACATTATAGAGAAATAAACATCGTTCATCAATTTTTTGTGTGGATTATTTTCTGTTTGGATTGTGGGCCAACCTTCGGAATAACTGCAGATCACACTGATGAAACTATGTGTAATTAGCACAATATCGTCTGCAAATGAGCACCTGAAGGATCTCACCATTCATAGGGAATCCATCTTCAATTTTGATCCATGCACGACCTTCTTCATAACAATGATAAATGCCTTTGGCAGATAGACTTCTCTGCATTTTATGTCTTACTTGATTCTAATAATTTAGGTTGCTGAACAGAGTTATTTATTTCTGTAGTTGAATTTATCAAATAATCTTGTATTGTCTACATATGCATGAGAAACTCCTTAGAGGAGAAATTTAACTTTGAGATTCTTCTTTTTCTTCTTCTAATTCTAATTCTTTGTCTTCTTTTCCTTCTTCTAATTCTTCTTCTTCAGACATCACAAATTGAAAAGTCTTAACTCTTCTTGCTAAATTACACATTTTATCTAGCTCTAATGCCTTTCAGTCTTTTAAAATAATTTTGTAGCAGGCTCAGTCCAAATCTTTATTGAGTATTGCCCAAAAGGACATGGATCCTGTCCTGAGATGATTCCTAACATAGATCTATCAAAGGAAACACCTCTTTTGTGTTACCTCTGTGCCAAGAATCTTTTTCTAATTTCAGCATGCCTCTCAGTTTTTCCATTGATAAACTTTCTTTGTACATAAAATCTTTTGATTCTAAAACTAACTTTTCCTCTTCAAAGGGGTGGTTTAGGGATCAATTTCTGGATGCCCCATGCTATCACTGTACCAGAAATTTTTGAATGATCAATTGGGCCTACCAATTCACAAAATACTAATTGTATTATTTCTCCTGTTATTCTGTTAGTTATCACTCTACATCTATCCAACTCATTTTCTTCAGTATTTTTTTTTGGGTCTCCTTTAGCAAGCTGTTGACTTGTTTTTCATGATTTTCTTGCATCACTCTCAGTTTTTCTCTACTTTTCTTACTTGCTTCTCAAAATCCCTTTTGAGCTCTTCCAAAGCCTGAGACTGATTCATATTTTTCTTGGAGGCTTTGAATGTAGGAGCTTTGACTTTGTTCTCTTCTTCTGGTTGTATGTTTTGATCTTCTTTGTCACCAAAGTAAGATAATATAGTCTGACTCTTTGCGCTGCTTACTCATGATCTCGGCCAGTTATTTGAGTTTTAAACTCTTTGTTAAGGTAAATCCAACTCATTTTCAGGTGTATTAAACAATCATGTAATATCCTTGACTTAACACTAAGGATATATATATTGTCAAGAGACTGTCGAATGTTTTAAAAGCCATTGTCTCACAATACAATACTTAGTAGACAAGTCATCCTCTATTTTCTTGAGTAATTGTAACATAAAAATTATATTTATCAAACCAAAAATGCTAAACTAATCATTAAACATACAGTTTATACAGTAATAAACAATGAAATAACAATTATATGCAGTTAATATGTAGCAAATAAAATAGTAAAATATGCAAATTACTGTAATGTCATTACTCATCAGCAGCATTGTAACACTTTCTATTTATGATTCTATGAATTACAGTGTGTTGACAATGAGAGAAAATGCCAGTAGGAAAGAAGTATTTAGTTTCTAAACACAAGCTCTCACATGTAACAAGTTTAGGGATAAGAGCCTACATGTAGCCTAGTATGAGGGGCCTGATTAGACTACGTTGTTTACTAGTTGACAACACCAAACCTCACAGCTCTCTAAGGTAATCAAACGATATAGTCTGATATTTCTTTTGTTTTTTGTTTTTTTTGTTTTTTTAGTGAGGCAATTGGGGTTAAGTGACTTGCCCAGGGTCACACAGCTAGTAAGTGTCAATTGTTTGGTCTGAGGCTGGATTTGAACTTGGGTCCTCCTGACTTCATGGCCGGTGCTCTATGCACTGCGTCACCTAGCTGCCCTTCTGATATTTCTTTATAAATTGATACGAATACACGATTTCTCTCATTACTCAATTAGCTCCAAGCCCCCACTGCAGTTCATAAATAAACCAGAAAAACTTTCCCCATAAGCTTTCTTCTTTCCCCTCTCCTCCTCCTCCTGTACTCCCCTCCTGTCTTCTGTCTTTCCCTCTCCTTCCTGCTCTCATCTTCTAGTCTCATAGACTTAAATAACATCAACTCTACTGGCTACATAGCTTATTAACAATGTAACAGATAATATAAATATTCAAATTTAAATATTCAACAAGGAATCTGTGAGAAACACTACAGTCAGTCACCTCTAAGCATCAATCACAATGGCATTACCTATAAATGCACCACCTCCATGTTTTAAGAACTCCGAAATACCCTTATCTAATCACAATCTGCCCTCCCTTACCAGATCCTGCTCTTTATCTACACTGTGACCTCTAAACCCTTGATGCTTCAGTTCTCTCCTGGGTGATAATCGTAGAAGTAGCCACACTCTCCTCCTTTCCCCATTTTGACTTCCTGGTGAACCAGTTCAACACTATATGATCTTCTCTTGAGTCCCTGGCCCCCTTTTCATATTGCTGATTGTGCTTTGCCAAACATTAGCCTTAGATCACTCCCCCCATCTGTTGTGTTTAGTCCTACACACAGTGTTGAATGAAGGCAGAAAATATCATGCAACCACTCTGACTGGGTCCACTGCAAATTTATATTACATAACCTCAACTGGGTTCTCATTGTTGCTGGGAAATCCTTCTACACTAATTTTATTAACTCACTATATGCTACTCTCCAAGCAGTTTTTCCAAACTTTTGCATCTTTCTCAAACCTCCCATGGATCCCTCCCCAGCCTCAACTGAGAACCTTGCCTCATATTTTTTTTTAAATTAAGGCCAATCAGTGGGAGTTTTCTCTTTACCCCTACTCTTCATTTCATATCACTTAGATACCTTCTATCCTTCTCTATTTCACTCTTGTATCACATAAGGAAATTGCCTTTCCCTTTGGCAAAGCAAACTTCCCTGCCTGCACAAGTGGAATGGGATCACCTTGTCTCCTCCAGCAGATTGCTCCCTCCACCATCCCCGCTCTCTCCATTATCTTCAATCTCCTTGTCTGCTGGCCACAAACATGGTTGTGTTTCCCCCATCTTTAAAAAACCCTCACTTGATCCTTCTGTCCCTGCCATTTCCCCATATCTCTCTTGCTCTTTGTGGTTAAGCTCTTTGAGAAGGCTGTCTGTAATAGGGACCTTGGCTTCCTTTTGTCTCACTCTCTTTTTAACTCTCTGCAGTCTGACTTTGGACCTCAGAATTCAACCAAAACGTCTCTCTAAACTTACCAATGGCCTCTTAATTGCCCAATCCAATGGTCTTTCTCCAGTCTCCATCCTTGATTTCTCTGTAGCCTTTGACACTGTAAATCACCTTCTTCTCCTTGATCCTCTCTTCTTGGAGCACCCTTCTCTCCAAGTTCTTCCACCTATCTGACTGCTTTTTCTCAGTCCCTTGCCCTGAATCTTTATTCAAGATTCACTCACTAACCATGGGTGTCCTATAGGGCTCTGTCTTGACTTTTCCCTTTATACTACTTCACTTGGTGATCTCATCAGCTGCCATGGATTTAAGGATCTTTTCTATGTTGATGAATTTTCAAATCTACTTATCCAGTCCTAACCTCTCTGCTTACCTCCAGACTCAAATTTTCAACTGTCTTTCAGATATGTTGAACTGGATGTCCAGTAGACATCTCAAACTCAACATGTCCAAAACTGAACTCATTATATTTCACCCAAACCCTTCCCCCTTCCTAACTTCCTCATTACTGTCAAAGTCTCCATCAATGTCCCAGTCCCCCAGGCTCACAATCTAGGTGTGATGCTTTACTTCTCATTGTCTCTACCCCTCTCCATATCTAATCTATTGTCAAAGCTTGTTGATTTCATCTTTGCAACATCTCTCATGTACATTCCTTCCTTTTCTCTGATACTGCTACCACCATGGTACAGACTCTCATCTCCTCATGCCTTGACTATTGCAATGGCCTGTTTGTTAGTCTGCCTGCCATACATGTCTTACTCCAGTCTATCCTCCATTCAGCCACCAAAGCAATATTCCTAGAGCACTGGTCCAGCCATGTCAGCCCTTTCCTCAGTACACTCTAGTGGCTCCCTATTGCTTCCAGGATCAAACACAAAGTCCTCTGTTTGATGTTCAAAGCCTTCATAATCTAGCTCTTCCCTCATATTCCCAGTCTTCTTACACCCCACTCCCCTTCATGTACTCTTTGATCCAGTAACACTGGCCTCCTTGAAATTCTCCAAGCAGTATACTCTATCTCTCTAAACTGGGCATTTTCTATGGCTGTTCCCCCATACTTGGAATGCTAATCCTCCTCATATCTACCTTCTGATTCCTTGAATTCCTTCAAGTCCCAGCCAAAATCTCACCTTTTACAGCAAGCCTTTCCTACTCTTAATTGGAATTCTGCCTCTCTACTGATTATTTCCTATTGTACATAGTTGTCTTCCTGACTCCAGTCTGGTCACTATCCACTGTGCCACCTAACTGCCCATGCTAATTCATAGTTGGCACTTAAATGCTTATTGACTCACTAACTCTTCCACAGACACTGAAACTTCATTTCTATTATTCACGTTTTTCAGGACGGCACTCAAAGTATCTAAACAGGTCACTTTAGAATATGTTTTTCGTAATATGTTCTTCACAGCATGAATTAAATTCAGTTCTCTCAGTGTGTCTCTTCAGCCTTTCTGATAAATGACAGTTAATTCCTCTAGTCACTTAAGAAAGTTCTTTTAGGGTAGCTAGGCAGCACAGTGGATAGAGTACTGGTCCTGGAGTTAGGAGGACCTGAGTTCAAATCCGGCCTCAGTCACTTACTAGCTGTGTGATCCTGGGCAAGTCACTTAACCTTGATTGCCTCAAAAAAAAAAAAAAACCAAACCAGAAAAGAAAAAATAAAAGAAAATAATATAATAATGCTATCCAAAAATACGAGAATAAATCCTGAATGTGACCAAGTCTGAGAAATATATCTAAACTAAGGCAGATGCATTGAGTTCATTGTTGTATGGTTCCATTTCAAGGACTAAATAACAGGTGTAATTTATTTCAACTCAATTTGATTTAGTGTCACCACACTAAGCAGTAGAAGTAAAAATACAAATGGCAAAAAAGAAGACAGTGCTTAGTCCTTAAGATAGTGTGCTGAGTTTAAAAAAAAAAAAACAGTTCAAATGCAGCCTCAGAAATTCACTAGTTGTGTGTCACTGAGAAAGTAACTTAATATCTTTCTGCCTCAGTTTTCTCATAGGCAAAATGGGGACAATAATGACCCCTACCTTCTAGAATTATTGTGAGGATCGTGAGATGACATTTGTAAAGTGCTTCACATACTGTAAATTGCTATGTAAATGTAATTGTTGTTAAATTGGAAACCAACTGAATTGCCAGGTTTTTTGTTTTTTGGTTTTTTTTTTCTGATTGTGCTATACTCATGTAGATATTGCTTAATTGATTGGAGTCCAAAATGCAATAATTTCATTACTTTCTTCTTCATAATAAATGGAAGGTTTTATTAAAAAAAAAAGAAAGTTGTCTTAGTTCTTTCTCTCCATGTCTCATAGATAAATAAATGTGCATCGATTGCTATGAAGCAATGCTAAACAGACCTTTGATATATACAGACCAGTCCTAGTGTCTCCTCTTTGCTTATATAAGGGCATACTGTAGGTGGAACCTGGTGGGACTGAGCTTCAAGCTTCTTCTTTACACAGGAAGCTGGGTACCCTGCCTGCCCCCTAGTGGTTTACTGCGTCACCCACTGCAACTATCTTGTCCTCAGACTGCGCTGAGGGAGGTGCTGCTTAGAGTATGCTTCTACAGATTTCGTAAAGATGCCACCTATGCATTTATCCAAAAATCTGATCTCTGGAGTGTTTCACAGAAGACTTCTCTTTATGTTGACATTAAACCACAAATAACTACCATTGGGGTCCATTCAATCAAATCCAAAATCATTTAATTGTGCTATTGTCTAGTCCACATTTCTACATCATTTCCACAAGAATAGCATCAACAACTTCATAAATTGCCTTGCTAAATTCTAGGTACAATATTACAAACATTTATTAAGTGTCCTCTAGGTGGAAAGCACTGGGTTAGATACTGGGGGATAGAGAGATAAAAATTGCATAGTTCCTTGTTTCAAGAAGCTTGTCTTCCACCGAGAAGATATAATATGTACTTAGATAAATAACTATACAATATATACATTGAAAGAGTATATTTGTGTCCTCCAATGCCCCCAGCTCATTTGACATAGTCACAAATTGTAATCGTGGACAATGAGACTTTTATAAGTCTTATGCTTATCTTACAAGACTTACAAGTCTTTCAATAGCTAATCCCTGGAGATAACTGGCAGTTTGGCAGGCCAGGCCAGGAGCCAGGAGTGGAGGAAGGACTCAGTCCTTGAGATGGAATTCCTCTTTCGGAGGGAGAGAGAGATTTAGTTCTCCCTGCCTCGTGCCACCCCGTACTGATTGTGTTGACTAGAGCCAAGCTTTTCACCCAAAAGGAGATACCTAACAACCCTCTGAGTTAGGTCAAGTGTTGAGTGAATGCAGTCAACAGGAACAAATCTCCTCTGTGGAGGAGATTTGAGGAGAGATGGGGCAGGAAGTAAATTCTCTCTGCTTCCTCTTACCACTCATAGCATCTAGCAGTAGAGTGGCTCACCCAGAAGGAGATGCCTATTCAGCAGTTGCTTAGTTTCAAAGAATTCAATGAACAGTTGAGAGAGTAAAGGCATGCTAAAAATAGATATAAGTACAGAGAGCCAGTCACTTAAGGTCTGAAGTGGTTTTAAGGAATAGGACCTCAGGAAGCGAAAAAGAGAGGTGGCTGTGGAGTCCTGAGAGTAATATCCCTGGCAGTTTAGAGTTGAAGTGTGGAGAAGAGGCAGCCCTGGGAGCCCAGTTGAGTAGCCTGCATGCACAGCAAGGGGTCTTTCACCTGGGGAGCTCTGTGAGGATTCCACAAAAAAGGAAAGGATATTGATAGCCTGCAATTTTAGAGTTATAAGTAGCTTTGGTCACATGCTTTCCCAAAATGTGTACTCTGGTTGTAATCACTCTTCCCATGGATGCTGTGCATGTTTTGTGAGAGGATTCTCTCTAGGTTTATGGACCAATGTTTTGTAGCTACTGTTCTTGCAATGCCACCTTAGTAAATCCATTTGTGAAGAGCTAATTGTGTATACTGGCTGACTGTGGTATGGAAGAACACTGATGGTTGCTTACCAGATATTATAGTGGTGATGATGCTGGTGGTAGTGGTGGTAGTGATAGTAGTTGTAGCAATAGTAGTAGTAGTAGTAGTAGTAGTAGTAGTAGTAGTAGTATACCCCTTGAAACCGCAGGAGTGTACTTTCTCTCTCTTTCTCTCTCTCTCTCTCTCTCTCTCTCTCTCTCTCTCACACACACACACACACACACACACACACACACACACACACCCCACAGGGACCCAGCCTGAGCATGAGTGTAAGTTGGAAAAAGTATCCCAGGGTAGGTGTTACCTACAAAAAGGCTATAACTCCAAGAGGCAGAGAGCACTAACTTCATGTGTATGAGAGTGGGGAGAGGGATGGATAAGGGGAACTGGATGAGAGGTGGGGGCTAGAAATCAAGAAAGACCTTGCACAGGAGGTTGTACCTGAATCATGCTTTGCAACAAGCTAGAGATTTTCTGAGGCAAAGATAAGAAGCATTCTAGACACGGGATACCACTAGTGCAAAGCAGAAAACAGCAGCTTGAAATCAGTTTGGTTGCATTTCCCTGGTCAAGCAATTTAGTAGCCATATCAAGAAAGGAAACAAGGTTAGTCTGACATGAACTTTTCCCAATAAAGCCATTTGGAAGATCACAGCTTCCTTTTTCTAACTATTTACAAAAACATCTTTATAAAAATGTTTCAAATTTTTCTCAGGAAACAAAGTCAAGCTCATTGACATATTTCCCAATTGATAAATGGTCAAAGGATATGAACAATTTTCAGAAGAAGAAATCAAAGCTATCAAAAGTCATATAAAAATATTCTAAATTGCTAATAATTAGAGAAATAAAAATTAAAACAGCTCTGAAGAACCACCTCACACCTATCAGATTGGATAACATGACAGAAAAGGAAAATGACAAATGAAATTAAAAGGGGATGTCGTAAAATAAGTATACCAATGCACCGTTGGTGGAATTGTGAACTGATCTAACCATTCTGGAGAAAGATTTGGAACTATGCCCAAAGGGTTTGTAAAACTTTATCCTTTAACCCAGCAATTCCACTGTTAGGTCTGTGTCCCAGAGAGATCAAAGAAAAAGAAAAAAAGGACCTACATATGCAAAATTATTTATAGCAGTTCTTTTTATGGTGGCAAAAGAATTGGAAATTGAGAGGATACCCATCAATTGTGTAATGGCTGAACAAGTTGTGGTGTATGATTATAATGGAATACTATTGTGCTGTAAAAAATGTTGAAGGGGATGGTTTCAGAAAAAACTGGGAAGACATATGACCTGATACAAAGTAAACTGAGCAGAATTAGGAGAACATTGTATACAGTAAATAGCAATGTTGTAACAATAATCAGTGTGAAAGGCTTAGCTGTTCTGATCAATATCATGATCCATGACAATTCTAAAGTACTTATGATGAAAAATGCTATACACATCCAGAGAGAGAACTGATGAATTATAAGTGCTGATTGAAGCATATTTTTCCACTTTATTTTTTCTTGCTTTTTCCTTTTTTTCCAGTCACATGGCTCATATGGGTGTATCTTTTGCATGACTTCACATGTATAATGGGTATCATATTGTTTGCTTTTTCAATGAGTGGGATAGGGGCTAGAGGGAGGGAGAGAATTTGAAACTCAAAATAAAAAAAAACTGAATTAAAGAAAATGCTGGTCTGGACCCATCATTTTAGTTTGTGAACTCTATTTACTTCCCTTTCTTGAAACTTAGCATAATGTTTGCTTATCTCCAACCCTGTTGCACCTCTCTTATTCACTAACAGTAGTTCAGCAATAACATCTATCAGTTCTTTCCCTACCCAAAGATTAAAATCATCTGGGCCAGATATCTTGAATTCATCAAGGTCAGCTAGATGCTCCCTTGTTATCTTCAGAGTAAACTTCTTATTAGCCATAAATAAGAATTTATTTTCCAAGGTAAGAATTGAGCATCTCTGCCTTCTGTGATCATTTGCTATTTTCCCATTTACCCTAAGAAAAAATCATCTCATTTCCTTTAGCTGCCCTCCAACCCCTCATTTTTTTCATCCTTAGCTTTCCTCACCAGCTATGCTCCTATGTTCCTCCTCTGTTAACTACCCTTGTGTGTTGTGGTTCAGTTGTTTTTCATTTGTGTCTGATCCTTTTTTTGTCAGAGATACTGTAATGATTTGCCATTTCCTTCTCCAGCTCATTTTACAAATGAGGAAAGTGAGGCAAACAGGGTTAAATGATTTGCCCAGAGTCACATAGCTTGTAAGTGTTTGAGGTCGAATTTGAAGATCTTCCTGTCTCCAGACCTGGTGCTCAATCCACTGTGCCATCTAGCTGGTTGGTAGGACTTGCCCAGTGATGTACTTCCCTGGTAGTCTTTGAGAACCTAGAGTCACCTCCACCACACCATGAGCTTTTAGGTTCTAATGGAGGAAAAGATATTATATGAATTCTATCCTTATTTGTCATTAAAATTTAAAAAATGAAAAAAATTTGCCTTAGTATTTTTACTTTGTCTTAATACAATATTGTATGTGCTCTACAATCACAATCACTCAATGAAGAATTAATTAAGCGCTTACAATATGCTAGGAAGTATCTGAGGTGCTGGTGTTATAATGACCAAAGTGAAAACAGACCCTACCCTCCAGTCATTTTTCAGTCACTTCTGACTTTTTGTGAACCCACTTGGGATTTTCTTGGCAAAGATACTAGAGTGGTTTGCCATTTCTTTCTTCAGATCATTTTATAGTTGAGGAAACTGGGCCAAACAGGGTTAAGTGACTTGCCCAGGGTCAGGAAGGTATTAAGTGTCTGAGGCCAGATTTGGACTCATGAAGATGAGTCTTCCTGACTCCAGGCCCGGAACTCTATTAAATGCACCACCTAGCTGCCCACTCCCTTGTATAGATGAAAAAAAATCTAATTTAGTAGATTAGTTCTATGTGTACAAACATCAACTTTTCCTTTTCTTCTTCATAGGAATTTTTCTCTTTGTGTTTTCAGAATCAGAATCAGAAGAGAGATGCACAGAACTAATAGGCCATTCTGTGTTTTTGTTCATTTTATAGTTTGCCACAGCCAAATAAAAGAGAAAATCCATCTATCCGTGGGCAGCCTTTTGATATTAGTGTGCTAATAATTTTCTATTAATAATGGATGTGGGCATTGTGGGATAAGATTGCTTTGAGCAAAGCATTAAGTAGTTAAGGCCTACTCCTGAACACTATTGTGGCAATCACCAGTACCAGCAACCCCCTTTAAAGAGACTTGGTAAGAGCACTACAGATGTACATGGTGGTTAAATCTTCCACTTATTTTTAGGAAGCAAAGTTTCATTAAACAGTTCACATCTCTGCAATTACTCTTACCAAGACTTGAGAAATTCAACCTTGCTATTATCGACAATTACACATAGCTGGGAGGAGAAAGAAATTATTATCAGGAGAAGATATTTACTTTATCTTCTAAGTTAGGGGTAAGTCAGAGAAAAATATGGGAATTATCTTTGTATGTAGAATTTTTTAAATGGTCATGCAACTCTCTTCCCTATGGAAGTTTGACCAGTTGTTCCTGCCCAGCCAGGTCCATGTTGGCAGTAAAACATGGCACTGTCTCATGGTGATTCATACTTCTCTGCAAATCCTCTTTTCCTGCTAGCCATGGGGTTTTAGCGTAATTCTTATTGCAGTAGCCTCCTGTGTTGTCTCATGGAATTGGCAGAGAGGAAGGGAGGGACGGGGCATATAGATAGGTAGACAGCTTTCTTCTTCTTTCCTGCTGAGATAATGAACTGGAGAAGCCAGGAGAAGCTGGGTCCACCTGAAGGATGGCCAGCAGCCCTATCTAAGCCTTCCAGAGAGCATACTACTGTGGGCTAGCTTTGTTTATCAAAAGCCACATGTTCCCGATTGCAGGCGACTGCAGGGCTTCAATTAGACTTTTTGACTGATGGCCAGTTTAATGAGCCTATTTACAGAGGGTCATTCAACATGGCAATTACACCTATAAATCTATTTGCAGCAGGACTCGAATAACCTTCTGCACACAGCCTTGTACAAAACTGCTTTCTGATTAATTAACATTAATTTCCCCACCGTATGGAACCAGCTGCAGTTGGTTTAAAAGCTTCCAACTCCTATCGGCAGGCCCCATGTGGACTGGCAGGGAGTCTCCTTGGATGGGGACTAGAGGTTTTGGTGACTGAAAGAGAGGGAGGAGAAAATGGAGTGGCAACGTCATTGTTATTCCAAAGAAGCTATGAATTTCTTTCTGTCTCTTCTTCCTTCCCCTTGCTCTTCCTCTGGTCTTGTTTGACTGACATTTCAGGGCACTGTCATATATAGGGGGCAAAATTCAATTAATTGGATATGAAATATTTATAACCCTTCTGCATATGTCTATCAGAGAAGGATCCTTAATAGATCTTCTCATTAGTATGTGCTGGTGACTCATTTCTCTGCTTTCACAGTCATTCGGAATTAAAATCCAATTAATCTAATATCCCTGTGAATATTATTAAATTATTGGGAAAAAACTGCATTCGAGAGATAGGATGAAAGAAACAAGCCAGGCTCGTGGCCGTTCATTTCCTTTCTGCAAAGCATAAAATACCAAAGGGACCTAACCCTCTTCCTTTGGGTTTTCAGCTTGCCAACTCTCTTGTTGTTTCTACACTTCCCAAATAAAGAATGTTATTTGTGAATCATGGGATTAAGTTTGCCAAGTGTTTATACCTCCAAAGTAAAAACAACAACAACAACAAAAAAATCCAGTGTGAATCTATTAAATCACTTGCAATATGTAAGATGGTAATCCAGTTAGTAAGATTCAAGTGCATTCATGCAACTCTAAAGTAGAGTTAGAAGTATGGGAAGTATAAACAGGGAAAGAAAGGAGTACTTGTCATACTCTGGGAGGCCTTTCCTGGGCTCCCCATCTGCTAGTGTCTTCCCCTCTCAGGTTTCATTGTATATGATTTCTCTTCATCTCATGTATACCTGAATCTGTTTACATCTTGTCAATTTAAGAGGGCAGGGACTTGTTTTGTCTTCGTATTGCCGTGATTAGCACAGTGCTGGGTACATACTAAGTGCTAAATACAGGGTTGTTGATTAATTGGGAGGCAATGGAAACAGATTTTAAATTTGGCCACACCATTAACTGGCTGTGTGACCACATGGGATTTGTTTAGCTTCTCTCTACCCCTATTCCTCCATCTGTAAAATAGAGTCATTAGTATCCATCCATGATTCACATTATGAGTGATGTGAAGCAGATAACTTACGGATTAATCTCGGCATTTCTGGGGACTGATGACTATCTGTTGTGGTGATCGCAGAGTCCCTAGATGGGGGTCTTATCTTACTCCTGAGTCTCTGAGATGACTACCCTTTAATATCTGTGTTTAGCAGGAAGTTGGAGTCACATAGTTATGCCAGTGCTAGCTTTTTCCTTCCTCGTCCTTTTTTTCTTGCCTGGAAAGCCTTTTTCCCCACCTATCCAAATCCTCCCCATTATTCAGAGTCGAGCTCAGCTCCCATCCTCTCCGTGAGACCTTGTTTACCAATGATTCTACATTGTTCTCTCCTTTTTTCAGATCTTCTACAGAATATCATCATCACTCATTCTGACAATTAATCATACACTACTTTGTATTGTTACTCCACCAGCTCACAGAATTGAAAAAGTACCTGAGCAGCCATCTAAGTACATAAGATGGTACTTAATAGTTCAATGTTTACTGGATGGAAAGAAGAAAATGATAGTGACAAAGAAGATTCAGGCAAAGAAGTACAAGAAATCCCAGGTCCTGCATACTTTTCATCAAGAACTAGTTCTTTTTTCCTGGTAAATTGAATGAATGAAGGAAATAGATCAATGCAAGGCACCACACTAGCCACAGGGGATACAAAGACAAAAGTGAGACAGTCCCTGCCCTCAAGGATCTTACATTCTACTAAGGGATATTGCATTATATTACAACATATATATGAAGAGGTGACAGGGAAGGGAGTTTTGTTCTAGTGAGTGGGTAGCAGGGATCACGAATAGAGTTATAGATAAATCGTCATTCCCTTTCCATCCTCAATGATCATTTTTTTTATCCAATTACTATTTCTACAGCAACAGCAAGAAGCAGACAGTGAAGGGGTATAGTTGGAGAAGAGGAAATGACTAGATAGAGCTTGTCAATCAGTATATACACACTCATGCAGGCACATGAGTATAAACAGCATACAAATATATTCAAACTTAAATACAAATAAATACTACATTCAAAGGTTTTATTTTTATATGTTGACATATACTGATGAATAAACTCTTTAAGTTGTCAGAGAATCAGAGGTTTAGAATCAGAAGCTACCCTAATCCAATCCCCTCATTTTACAGATCAGAAAGCTGAGGTTCAGAGAGTTCAAGTGATTTGTCCAAAGTCACACTGACATTGAGTTTCAGGGTTGGGATTCAAATCAGAGCTGGGATCTGAACCAAATCCTTTTACTTCCAAATCCAATATCTACTGTAACACACTACTTCCAATCAATTTGATAAACATTTTTCAAGCACATACTATGTGCCATGCACTGTGCTAAGTGCTGGGGATACAATAAGAGGCAAAGAACAGTCCTTGCCCTCAAGGAGCTTACAATCTAATGGGGGAGACAACATGCAAATAAATATATACAAAGGGAGTTTTTTATATATATATGTATATATAGTATAAATAGGAAATAATTAACACAGGGAAGGGTCTGACATTAAAAGGGGTTGAGGAAGGCTTCCTGTAGGAGGTGGGATTTTAGTTGAGACTTAAAGGAGGCCAGTAGTTAAAGTGTAGGAGGTACAGCATTCCAGGCATGAGGGACAGCCAGACTTTCATTCAATTTAGTATGTGGCACGGTCTATAATTGGCATTTTCCAACTACTCTGTTTTTCCTATGTGGATAGTTAGGCCAAGCTCTTAGAGTGATTATTGATTTCATTTAGAAGGCTCTTTAGCATTCTAGGATTTAATGTAATTAATATAATGACATCCCCAAACAGGAATATCTGGACAACTTCACCTTCTACAGGAACTCATTCCTTTCTCAACTGGGACTCTGCAGAGAACCTCCTGATGACAGTGGCCAACAACTTTTGGTTAAGTATCTCTGACAATCCATACCTCAAATGACGTTAATGATCAGAAAGGTCTCAGACATGGTTATTTTTGTTGTCATATTTTTCCAGGAATCTTGATTTTGAAATGCGTGGAAGGCATTTAGAGGGAAGTCTTTAAGGCTACTGAATCAAATGCTTTTTTTATAGTCAACAAACAGTAAGTGAAGTGTGGATCTTGTCTTTGCTGTGTCTCAGTCAGTAGCATGATGGTACAGATGTGGTCTGCTATGAAATATCACTTACAAAAGCCTTGCTATGTTCTTCTGATTTCTCTTGTTAGGCATGGATTATTCTTATGAAAATGCTGTATTGATGATTTGGAAGACATAGGCGTTAATAGTTATTGATATTTTTCTCCCTATCTTTTTTTTTGGTAATTTTTTTCAATGTCTTTTGTTATCTTCTATTCCTTCAGATATCAATCAATCGACAAGTATTTATTCAATTCCTACTATGTACCAGTCCCTCTGCTAGGCGGTAGACATAGAAATACAAAGAATTAAATAGTCTTTCATTTCAAAGAGCTTACATTTTAATAAGGGAGATAACTCGTATGTATATGAGAGTAGCACACTAGGCTCTGGGCTTGCTATGCCAAACCACACTCCAACCAGCAGCCCAGGTCCTTAAGAAAATATTGCTTCTCCTTTAAATATTCTATGGGGGTAACCCTGAAAGGCTTGGGGTGGTTTAGTACTGTTGTTTATGAACCCTCATCCAGTGTGCTCCTCCAGTATCATCTGACCAAATATTTCCTCAATATCTCTTTAAAAAAGTTTTATTGATGTGTTTGTTTTCACATTACAAATATTTATACATCATTCCACTCCCTACCACCTGTTCTCTTATAACAAAGTAAAATAATTAATTAAATCTAACAATATAGTGACCTCATCTAAAAATGCATGCAACATTCCAAACCTGTAACACCCATCAACTATTTTTAAAAATAATTTCTTAATTAATAGAAATCTATTTTCTCTCCCTCCCACTACCCCTACAATTGAAAAAAGAGGAAAGAAAAACAAAATCCTTGCCCAAAAATACATAATCAAACAAAACAAATCCCTTCATTGGATGTATGTTAGGATTAGGGTCTAGGCATACTTTAGTAGCTTTTTAAGTATAGTTCCAACTTGCTTCATAGCATGGCAAGACCAGTTCACAACTACACAACTAGTGCATTAATAAACTCATTTTCCCCCCCAACCCCTCCAACATTTGTCAGTCTCCTTTTTTTTCTCAACTTTGCCAATTTGATGGGTGTGAGGTACCCCAGAGTTGTTTTAATTTGCATTTCTAAAATTATTAGTAATTTAAAGCAATGATGTCAAACTCAAATAGAAATGAGGGCCATTAATTTCTGTATAAGGATTGCTGCAGGCCACATATTAACTTCATTTTAAACTGTAATGTTATCTGTGTTTTATTGCATTTTTATTTATTTTGTTAAGTATTTCCCAATTACATTTCAATCTGCTTCTAGCCTCTCTCAAGAGTGTTTCACGTTTGGCATCTCTGATTTAGAGCATTTTTTTTCACATGATTATTTATAACTTGAATTTCTTCCTCTGAAAACAATGTATTTACTACCTTTGAGAATTTATAAATTGAAGAATGACTCTTATTCTTATAAATTTGAATCTGTTTCCTGCACATTAGATATGAGAGTCTTTATTAGAGAAAGTTGCTGCAAAGATTCCCTTTCTTTCCAATATCCTGCTTCTCTTCTAATTTTAGTTGCATTGATTTTGTTTGTGCAAAAGCTTTTCCATTTTATGTAATCAAAATTGTCTATTATATGTCCTATGAACTTTTATCTACTTGACAGAGAATTTCTTCTGTGCTACTCTAATTCATTTATGATGTTACCTTTTATATCTAAATCATGTACTCATCTGGAACTCATCTTGGTACATATGGTGCAGGATGTTGATTTACACCTAGTTTCTGCCTGACCGCTTCCCAGTTTTCCCAATAGTTTTTGTCTAATAGTTCTTGCTCCAATATCTGGGATCTTTGGTTTATCAAATACTAGGCTACTGGGCTTATTTTCTTGTGTATATTGTGTATACCTAATCTATTCCACTAATGAACCTCTCTATTTCTTAACCAGTACCAAATTGTTTGGATGATTATGGCCTTGTAGCATAGTCTGAGATATGATACTGCTAGGTCCTCTTTCTTACCCCCTTTTTTCATTAATCCTTTGATGTTCTCAACCCCCCCCACAAGATTAATTATGCCATTTCTTGTCACTTTAAAAAGTAATTTTTGGTAGTTTGATTAGTGTGGCACTGAATAAATTAATTAATTTAAGGAATATTGTCATTTTGACTTTCAATTTACCCACAAGCAATTACTATTTCTCCAGTTATTTAAATATATCTTTATTTGTGTAAATAATCTTTTGTAATTGTGTTCATAGAATTTCTAAGTGTGTTTTGGTGAATAGAGTCCCATACTAGTGTTAATTATTTTAAATAGAATTTCCCTTTCTCTCTTTTCCTGCCAGATTTTGTTGATAATATATGGAAATGTTAATGATTTTGTGAGTTCATTTTATATCCTGTGACTTTGATGCAATAGGCACTAAGCTAAGTACCCCCCTTTTTTTTTTTTTACAAATAATCACCTTATTTGATCCTCATAAAAGCACAAGGAGTTAGGTTCTATGATTATCTTCATGTTACAGAAGAAGAAACTGAGACAAACAGAGGCTAATTGACTTGCCCAGGGTCACATAGCTAATAAATGTTTGAGGTCAGATTCAAACTCACATCTTCTTGACTCTAGTTCCAGTGTTCTATCCATTGCATCACCAGCTAGCTATCTCTTTGATAATATCAAAACCCATTCCTGTTTTTTTTTAAAACAATACTAGAAAAAATAGAAATCAGAAGAGCTTTCTCTGAAATGATACATAGAATATCTAAAAGATAGAACCAATATTATCTGTGATGAGTGTAAGCTAAAGGCTTTTTCCAGTAAGATCAAGGGTAAAGTAAGGATGTCCATTATCACCATTACAATTCAATATAGTGCTAGAAATTCTAGCTATAGCAATAAGACAAGAAAAAGAAATTGAGAGAATAAGCACAGGCAAAGAAAAAACAAAGTTGTATTTTTTTTTTACAGACAGTACAGTGCTTTACTTGAAGAATCCTAGTGAGTCAGTCATCTGTATTTGAAATAAAATTATGGATTGTTTCTATGATTTGTTCCTTCAACCATGCATTCTTTAGGATTAAATTATTTATTTTCTATTTAATTTTTTATCTTTGCTTCAAAATTCCTTTATAGAATGTAATTTTCATTGCATTATGATCAGCAAAACATGCATTTGTAATTTCTGCTTTTCTGAATTTATGCAGAGCTCTACAAGTTTGTGAGGTTTATACCTTCATACATGGCCAATTTTTTTTAAAGCCATGCAGAGCTGAAAAAACAAATATACTCCTTTCTATTCCCATTCATTGTTTTCCAGAGGTCTATTACAGTTATTTTTAAAAATTCTAGTCATTCTTTATTTTCTTTTTTTTTATTAGCTTTATCCAGGTATGAGAGGGATGAATTGAAGTCTCCTGCTATTGTAGTTTTACTGTCTATTTCTCTCTATAACTCATGTAACTTTTTAAAAAAGAATTTAGATGCCATTTGGTGCATACATATTGACTATTCATAATAATTCACCATCAATGGTACTTTTCAACAAAATGTCATTTCCCTGTTTGTCTCTTTAAATTAGGTCCATTTTTGCTATTGTTTTGTCTGAGATCATAATTACTACCCCTGCTTTTTTTTTCACTTTAGCTCAAACATAATAGATTTTGTTCCAGCCTCTTATTTTAACTCTGAATATATCTTTCTGTTTCAACTGTGTTTCTTGTAAGCAACATAATGTTAGATACTGATTTCAAAATCCTTCTGCTATCCTTTTCTATTTTATAGGTGGGTTCAACTTGTTCACATTCACATTTATGACTGTTAATTATGCATTTCCCTTAGTGCTATTCTCTTATGGTTTTCCTTCTCTTTGTTTCTTGTTCCTTCTTTAAGAATTTGTTTTGCAGGGGCAACTAGGTGGTGTGGTGGATAGAGCACCAGCCCTGGAGACAGGAAGACCTGAGTTCAGATTTGGCCTCAGACACATAACACTTACTAGCTGTGTGACCCTGGGCAAGTCACTTAACCCCATCGCCTAGCCAAAAAAAAAAAAAAAAGAATTTGCTTTGGACTAATCTGTCCCTTACTTTGCCACCTTGCCTCCCCATTCCTTCTTTTTCCCTTTAGCCTTTTTTGCTTCAGTTTCCTTGTTAAGTGAAATGCATTTCAGTACACAACTGGGTTTATATGCATTCTTCCATCCTTTGACCAATTTGGATGAGAATGAAGTTTAAGTGTCATCTGCTTCACCCCCTTCCTTCTCTCTCTTTGTTACATAGACTTCTACTTGTGTATTCCAATTAGGTGAGATAATTTCCTTCATCTTTCCTCTCCATTCCTCTCTATAGTATTTCTCTTCCATTCCCCTCCAATTTCCTTTATGTTCTTGAAAACATAACAGAATCACTCCAAGGCCTGATTTCCAATTGAATTCTTCTCTCTATTAACCCTGATGATGTTGGAGTTCAGAAGGGATATATGTATCATATTCCTATATAAGAATGTAAACAGTTTAATCTTGTTTAATCCCTTATGATTGCTTGCTTATATTTAACTATTTCTCTTGATTCCTATGTTTGTATGTCAAATTTCTACTCAACTCTGGTTTTTTTCATCAGGAATGCTTGGAAGTCTTCTCTTTCTCTAAAAATCCATTCCCCACCACCCAGAGGATTATACTAAGTTTTTCTGGGTAAATTATTCTTGGTTATAATCCTATAGCATTTGCCTTCTGGAATTCCATGTTCTTTGCTACTTTATAGTGATGGCTGCTAAATTGTATATAATACTGACTGTAACTCCTTGGTACGTGAATTCTTTCTTTATGGCTACTTGCAGGATTTTTTCTTGAACTTGGGAGCTTTGGATTTTCACCATATTATTTCTGGGATATGATATTTAATTTTTGGAGTTGCTTTCAGGAGATGACTCAAAGATTCTTTCATTTTCTACTTTGGCCTCTAGTTCTAAGAGATCTTGGTAGTTTTCTTTTATAACTTATTGAAATACAATGTCTAGGCTTTTTATGGTCATGGATTTCAGGTAGTCCAATGATTTTTAATGTTCCCAGATCAGTTGCTTTTGCTATGAGATATCTTACATTGTCTTCTATTTTTTTCCCAGTCTTTTGACTTTACTATTTCTTAATGTCTCATGGAGTCTTTGGCTTTTATTTAGTAAATTCTAACTTTCAGGGAGTTATTTCTCTTGAGTAAGGCTTTGTGTCTCTTATTCTAAGCTGTTGATTCCCTTTTCATATCTTTCTTTTATCTCTCATTTCTTTTCCCATTTTCCACTCTATCATTCTCATTTAGCTTTTAAAACACATCTTGCTTTATCTCTTCCAGAAATTCTGACTAAAATTGTACTCAAGCTGCATTTTCCTGTGAGACTTTGTAAATGTTTTCAAGTCACTTTTTCTCCTTCTGGGTTTATGTCTCATATTCTTCCAGCCTACTTCTTGTCTTTGGACTTTATGTCAGGGCTGGGATTTGCATACTTCTGGGGGGAATGTCTAGGTTCAGCTTTTGTCCTCTTACATTCTTCTGTTGTTTTCACAGCTCAAGAGGGGACCTGCAAGATTTGTGATTTGTGATTCCTGACATGGCTATTCTACTACAGGCTGATTCTGAACTTGTTTTTTTTTTTTTTTTTGTTCCTGAACTTATTCCTTGCTCAGTCCACAGCTAGAACCGAGTGTAACTACTCTTTGCCATCTCTAGGTGTAATTCTCCTCCTTTGTCCCCAGAGATCTGTGATCTGAATTGGGTGGGAATGAGACAGAGATGCCAGATGACACCTTGAGTTTGTTTAGGAATCTCCTGTTATCTATTCCTGTTCTGGTGCTTCTTGCCATAATGCACAGTTTGGACTCATTTTCAGTCCCTTGGCACTAGAATGCTCCATTCTATGCAAGCTTCTGGCCAGACCCCCACCCTCAGATTCTACAAATCTTTCTGTCTGTATCCCTAATCTACTCTGGGCTGGACAAAGGACTTCCTGTGATTTCCCCCTGGCTTTCCTGATCAGAATTCAGTTGGGTGAAGTTGCTAGATCTTTGTGGAAGAATTGTGGTGGTGAAAGCTAAGCTATACATCTTCCAACTACTCCGTCATCTTGACTTCACCTCCACAAGTTAGCTTTCACAAAGGGATGTTTACTGATAAGATATAACAAAGACTGAGGTGCAACAACATCCTTCCAAGCCTGGGCATTCTCTCCCCTCTACACACACAGTATATCCCTGGGGAAGAGTGTATTCAACCTGAAAGTGGTGACTACCAAACATTTTTCCTACCAAGTTCACTTCTAGATAAGACTGATGAGTGAGTTACTTCCTTCCTGGTTGCACATGTGTGTCATGGGTGATAGTTGCTAAACTGCTGGGTTGAGTCAAACAAATCACCTCTCAGAACACAATTACAAAATACTTTTTACACAAATAAAGACTGTTCTAAATAATTGAAGAAATATTAATTGCTCATGAGTAGGTTGAGTCAATATAATGAAAATGACAATCTTAAAAAAGTTAATTTATTTATTCAATGCCATACTAAATCAAACTACCAAAGAATTATTTTATAGATCTAGAAAAAATAGTAACAAAATTCATCTGGGGGTCAGGTAGGTGGCACAGTGGATAGAGCACTGGCCCTGGAGTCAGGAGAACCTGAGTTCAAATCCAGTCTCAGACATTGACACTTACTAGCTGTGTGACCCTGGGCAAGTCACTTAACCCCAATTGCCTTACCAAAAAAAAAATCATCTGGAAGAACAAAATGTCAAGAATATCAAGAGAAGCAATGGAAAAAAATGTTAAGGAAGGTGGAGTAGCAGTACCAGATTTCAAACTATATTACAAATTGGTGATCATCAAAACCATCTGCTACTGGCTAAGAAATATAATGGTTGATCAGTAGAATAGATTAGGTACACAATACATGATAGTAAATGACCATAGTAATCTAGAGTTTGATAAACTCAAAGATCCAAGCTTTTGGGACAAGAACTCAATATTTGACAAAAATTGCTGGGAAAATGGCAAAGAAGTTGGGCATAAACTAGGCATAGACCGACATCTCACACTATATAATAAGATAAGGTCAAAATGGATAAATGCTTTAGGCATAAAAGGGTGCTATCATAAGTAAGTTAGCATGGAAAAGTGTACCTGTCAGGTCTACAGATAAGGGAAGAGTTCATATCCAAACAAGAGCTAGAGGAGATTATAGGAAGTAAAATAGATCATTTTGATTTAATAAAATTAAAAGGCTTTTGCACAAACAAAACAACTGTAGCCAAAATTAAAAGGAAAATAGGAAACTAGGAAAAACTGTGTAACAAGTTTTTCTGATAAAGACCTCATTTCTTACATATGTAGGGAACTGAATTAAAATTTATAAAATTTATAAAATTAACTACTTGCTGTTCTAATCCCCTCAATTCCCTCAACTTCCTCATCTGTATCCCAAAGAGATCCAAGAAAAAGGAAAAGGACCTATTTGTGCAAAAATATTTATAGCAGCTCTTTTTTGTGGTGGCAAAGAATTGGAAATTGAGGGGATGCCCATCAATTGGGGAATGACTGAAAAAGTTGTCATATATGATTATGATGGAATACTATTGTGCTAAAAGAAATGGCAAGCACAATGATTTCAGAAAAACCTCAGGAGACTTATATGAACTTATGCAAAGTGAAGTAAGCAGAACCAGGAGAATATTTACACAGTAACAGCAATATTATAAGGATGATCAACTGTGAAAGACTTAACTCTAATCAAGACAATGATCCAAGATAATTCCAAGGGACCCAGGGTGAAAAATGCTACCTGCCTCCAGAGGGGGAGAGAGAGAGAGAGAGAGAGAGAGAGAGAGAGAGAGAGAGAGAGAGAGAACTGATGAACTCTGACTGCAGATTGAAGCATACTTTAAAAAAACTTTATTATTGTATTATTTTGTTTATGTTTTTTTTTGCCACATGGCTAATGCGTAAATGTGTTTTGCATGACCTTATGTATATAATTGAAATCAAATTGCTTGCCTTCTCAAGGAAGTGGGAGGATTAGAAGGGAGGAAGAGAATTTGAAACTCAACATTTTTTAAAAATGACTGTTAAAATATGTAACTGGGAAATATTTAATGAAATAAATAAAAATAATTTAACAAAATAAGTGAAAAGGAAGGTTTCAAAGGAAGCTTTGAAGATCCCCATGAACTGATGCAGAGTGAGGTGAGCAGAACTAGAAGAACAATTTCTATAATGACAACAACATTATACAGTAAGACAACTTTGAAAGACTTTGGGGGGCAGCTAGGTAGCTCAGTGGATAGAGCACCAACTTTGGAGTCAGGAGGCCCTAAGTTCAAATCCAACCTCACACACATAACATTCACCAGCTGTGTGACTCTGGGCAAGTCACTTAACCCCAACTGCCATGCCAAAAAAAAGAGAGAGAGAGTGAGAGAGAGAGAGAGAGAGAGAGAGAGAGAGAGAGAGAGAGAGAGAGAGAGAGAGATACTAACTTTAAGGGGCAGCTAGATGGTGCAATGGATAGAGCACTGGCTCTGGAGTTAGGAGGACCTGAGTTCAAATTAGCCTCAGACACTTGATACTTACTAGCTGTGTGACCCTGGGCAAGTCACTTAACCCCATTGCCTAGCAAAAAACAAAAACAAAAACAAAAGAAAGACTTTGGAAATATGATTAATGTAGTGACAAACTACTATTCCAGAGGAGTGACAAGCCACTTTGCCTACTTTCTGCCAAAATTATTGTTGTTGTTGTTATTTTCCAGTCATATCTGACTCTTCATTACCCCTTTGGGGGTTTTCTTGGCAGAGATACTAGAATGGTTTGCCATTTCCTTCTCCAGCTCATTTTTATAGATGAAGAAACTGAGGCAAACAGGATTAAGTGACTTGCCCAGAGTCACATAGCTAGTAAGTGTCTCAGGCCAGAGTTGAATGCAAGTCTTCCTGACTCCAGGCCTAGCATTCTATCCATTGTACCACCTAGCCGCCAAAATGGTGTTAGACTTAAAATGCAGAATGAGACCTACAGTATTTGATATGACCAATATGGGAATTTGGTTTTTTGACTTATGTATAGTTTTAAGAGGGTTTTTCTTTCTCTTTAATTATTCAATGGGGGAGGAGCAAAAGGAAGAGAAAAATGTTAGTTAATTATAAAAAAAAGTTTGGAGAAAAAAACCTACTGTAGCCCTAAGAAATAGTTTATAAGTCAAGTAGCTTCTCAGTGACTAATAGACTGGGAGCTATCATAATTATGCTCATACCCCAGTTAGTATCAAGAATAGAAGTGTATTTGAGGAGTAAAATATTTGTCCTAAACACCAGGGATTAAAGTTGGATAACCAAGATATTTAGAGAACTGACACAAATATATAAAATCACTTATCTATGACCCCAACAGATAAGTGTTCAAAATGCATAGAGATGGTTTTCAGAAGAATTTCAAACTACAGATGACTACATGACCAATTCCAACACATTCCCAATCACTAGTAGTAACAAAAATGTGAATTAAAACAATTTAGAGGTATCACCTAACATCTTGGTAATTGGCAAAGATGACAAAATAATGGGAATAGTTAATGTCATAGTCAATATTAGGTACAGTAATACCCTGGGTTGGAGAAGTTGTGAATTACTTTAATAATTCGATAACAATTTGGAGTTGTGCAAGAAAAATGGCTAAATTGTTTATGTCGCTTGACCCAGCAATTCCACTGCTGGGATCATACCCTCAAGGAGGTAAAAAATAGAAATAAATATTTCATACATACCAAAATGTTCATTGCAACACTTTTTGTAATTGCAAAGAACTAGAAGCAAAGTTATTCCCATAAGTTGGGGAATGATAGATAAGAGGAACTGAGGGAAATTTGGGAAAATTTGTATAAACTGATGCAGAGTGAAATAAATGGAACAAAATGAACAATTTACATAGTGACTACAACAATGCAAATGAAAAAATTACTACCTTGAAGCTGCATTCTGAAATAAAAAAAACCAAATAAACAAACAGCAATGATCCTGAAGAACAGATCATTAAATCTCCCTTCTTCCTCACAGCAGAGTTGGGGGATCACCATGGCAGAAATGTTGTCTATGTTGTCAGATACAGTCATGGAGTTGGATATTTTTGCTTCATTGTTTTTGTCTGTCCCAACTGACAGGGTGATTTTGTGAAGAAATTACTGTTATACTGTTATATAAAGAAAAGTGTTTTTTAAAAAAGTTAAAATACAAATTAGGTTAGAGGAATATATAGCCCTTTCTCTATTATTAAACTTCCCTTTATCCTACATTGCATTTTTCCCGCTCTTTTTTTTTCCACATTCCACTCTTTCCACCTTCTTGTGCTGATGGAAAACTGCCTTTCTTCAGAAGACTTGATCCCTGGACACCTTCTTCAGTACTGGTTGTTTCTTTTTTCTTTTTTGGCCCCCTGAATAAAGATGATGATGATGATGATGATGATGACAATGACAAGCATTTGTGTAGTGCTTTGATATTTGCAAAATGCTTTATAAATATTTAATTTCATTCTTACAACAATCCTGAGAGATAGGTACTATTATTATCACTTTTTACAGATGAAGAAACTGAGGCAGGCAGGGGTAAAATGATTAGTCCAGAGTCATACTGCTAGTAAGTGCCTGAGGCAGGATTCAAACCCAGGGCTTCTTGACTCCACATTCAGAGCTTGATTCACTGTGCCACCTAGCAGCCAGTTATACTGAATATGATGCCTGAATTCTCGACCAATTAGAAGAATAGGTTGCCTTCTTGCTCCTTACTTCCACTTTTACTTCCCTTGCCATCATTCCTCAGCAAGTTTTCTCCTTTAAAGTTTAGTCCAGAAGTTCCCAAAGTCTGTGATATTGCCCCCTGGGGGAAAGTATCTGGAAAGAAACAGGGGGTGGTATAGCCTTGGGTGCAATTAGGGGGCATTGAATCAAAATCAGGGGGTGCTGCAAGCATAAGGAAAGAAGAGAAGATAAGAAAATTTTGAAAAACCATTTGTACATGTTTCATCCATTGTGTCACAGAGCTAAACTCATAGTGACTACATGATTTTCTAAATAAACACACAAAATGCAAGTTATAACTGATCAGTGGTTAAGTCCTCCCATAGGTCTTACAAGCAAGTGTTGGCAGATGAGCATGTTGCATTGTTGGGAAGTCCAGCATGCATTGGCAGGAATATGTGCATGTAATGACATGTTTACAATACCATACTATATGGTAACCTGATGCAATATTGCATTATCAAAATTTCAATGCAGGAAAAAACCCACAAATTTACAGTAAATTATTAAATTTAAGATGCATCATTTTAAAATATTTTATATATTTTTAAAAATGATGCAAATTAAACAAATCTGTGAAAGGGTTAAAGAAAGTAGATTTCCAGGGGGATTCTGAGTAATTTTTTTAAAAGGGGACAGTAGGCCAAATAAGTTTGGGAATCTCTGTCCATTTATCTTCATCACCTAGTCCAACTGCATTTTTTCCTTCCTTTCCAAAAGAGTTTAGCACTTGGGCTCAATCTCATCCTCTTTATTCCATCATCTGCCCTCATTATTGGGGATTTTAATGATCACACTGCTGTACCACTGAACACCCTGGCCTTATAGTTCATTAACCTCTAATCTTCCTATGACTTCCATTTTCATTTCACCTCAGTCACTCCAAAAGATGATTATACTCTTGATGTTTTTGCTACCTAGAAACGTTCCATTTCCATGACCTAGAATCATGAAGTTCCTCTTTCCACCCATAATTTCCTACCTCCTAACCTTCAATCTGTCCCTCTACTCTGTCCCTCCTCATATATATTCTTTGTCCTCCTTGTGAACTCTTCTCCCTCTGCCCCTGCCTCTTTAAGTCCATAACCTCTGCTCTGGCTTCCCTTTTTTTCCTTCTTCCCTTTCCCTTTCCTCTTGACACTATGGTTGACCAACTACTTACTACATGACCAACTCCCTTGAAACCCATATCCCTTTGTCCTTTCCCAGTTATGTCCTGATAAACATGCAGTTCTAGTTTACTTCTAACTTATATGCTGTTGAACTTTCTTGGACAGAGGCACACACTCAAGCTAACTGGTCTCATTCAAATGTATGCTCTGTCATCTCAATTGAGCCTTCATTATTGCATGCCAGTCATTTTATTCTTCCTTAACTCTCTGTCCTATTAAGCATGCTATTCCACACCTCCTCCTTCTTCAACCACCCCCATTTTAATCCTTCTCTTGGCACTGATATCCCCTCAAGCTATTATCCTTAACATCCTCTATCTCTTCAAGTCTTTTAGAAAAGGTTGCTTGCATACCTTACTTTTTAGACTCTTGTATTCTGATGTCTGACTCCACCCTTCAACTGAAACTGCTATCTATGAGGTGACAATCTCCTAACTGCTAGTTCCAAAGATCTTTCTTCATTCTATTTAATTTCTTCGCAATTTTTCGCACTGTCACTCTTCTTCCCTGAGCCTCATTTTTCTCATCTATCAAATGGGGGTAATAATCTGCTGTAGTAGAGGGTTGTTGTGAGCCTCAAATGAGATCACACTATAAAGCACTTTGCAAACCTAAACGCACTAAATAAATGTCAGTGATTGTCGTTATTACTGTTATGGTTATTTACACTTAAATGCTTTTTCTGGATAAGGAGAATTTTCAGAAAAGAGTGTATTACTTTGGCTGGGGGAACAGCCCAAATTATAGGGAGGTGATATGATACAGTGCAAATAGTTCTGGATTCAGATTTACATGACCTAGCTTGAGTGCCAACTCTTCCTCTGTGTGACCAATGGCAGGCCTTTTAAACTTGCTGAGCCTCAGTTTCTTCATCTGTATAATGAGGGGGTTGGACTGAAGACCTCTACTGTCCTTTCCAGTTTTAAATTTCTATGTTCCTTGTCAGACCGTGATATTCTATGGTAGTCATGATTTAAGGCTTATTCCTGGCAACCATCCCAGGAGAAAGGCAGTACAAGTATCATTATTCCCATTTTCCACATGAGGAAACCAAGGCTTAGCTAGGGCCATCTTTGCAACTTTGTCTTTATAACCCTTATCATTATTCTTTTATTTGTTTCGCAATGCAGACTTCAGCCTATCTGGAGCTCAGCTGCCTGAGATCTTTTCCAGAATCAGAGTGTGCCAGCCAGCACATCAATCGAGTTTTGTTTTCATTATACAGGCTTCCTGTGAAGTTTCAAATTAATTTTAATGCTCTCCTCACTTTTAAGGCCTCTAAAAAGGGCCTTGTTTCTGCCTTCCTTGGTGAACTGGGAACTATTGCATTTCCCAAGGACTGTATTTCAGCCTGGCTGGTGCTGTGTACTTCCCTGTTCCCCCAACAGGTCTCCCCGTGCCAGGGCAAAGGGCTCTCAGACTTTCAGGCTGTTGAGCTGATGTTCCACCTGTGCTCAGGGAAAGCCTGCCCTACTCAGCCTTACCTACTGGCTCTAGCCCTGCTCCAAACCCAGTAGGGGTCACATGGATCACAGTTTTCTTAAATCCACCTTGTCTTCCTTGCTTTCTTTTTCTCTTTTTTTTGGATCTCTGCTAAAAGAAAATAAAATTAAAACGATTTCTCTGATCTATTCTTTCTGTAGCATACTTGGCATGTTTGACTTAGAACTGACTGAAATGCTGGAAAGAGTGTGTATTGCTTTTGAAAATGCTAGAAAAGACTTAGAGTCCTCTCAGGTGTCATTGTGCAGGTATACTCAGAAAGGTATGTAGGTAATAAAGGACCATTACACTCATCTCCACCAGAGTGCAGATTACCTAATGGTTAATTGTTATTCTAGTGTATGTTTTGGGGGTCTGAGAAACATTGGCAGATGATTGATGTATAGCCCATCTCTTTTAGAGATAAGGAAAATACCTCCTAGAGAAGTGAAAACAACTTGCCTAAGGTAACAAGGGTAGTGAGTGGCAAAACTAGGATTCAAACCTACACCTTTCATATCTAGCATTCCTTCCTCTCTATCACTATTTGGGTGTTGGAAAAACAGCATGAAGTGATTGAAAGAGTCACATGATCTGGGCATTTGAATCCAAGTCCTTTGAAGGAAGGGGTGGCTTTTTGTTTTCTCTCAGTGCCTTACAAGTAGGGATTTCTTGTTGGATGGGATTGGCTTGTGTCCTGCTCTGAGATTGTCTAGCTATGCAACTCATCACTCACTCTCTGAGCTTTGGTTTCCTCAAGCATAAAACAGTAACACTAAGAGCCCCTACCTCTTGATTTTGTTGTGAGGGAAGTGCTTTGTGAACCTCTAAATCCTATAAATGCTTACCATGGTCATTCTCACTATTATTCATCAAACTGCTGATTTCTTAAGGCAGAGGCATCCTGACCCAAGTAGAGCTGGTTCATACCTTTCCATTTTAGGTTTTGGGACACGCTCTCTCAGCCTTGGCCATATTCTTGATAGAGGTCACTAGAAATAGGCAGTGTCTATGTCTAAGTGAAGAGACAAGGAAAGAATATTTCCATAGGAATATGTTTTACATGATTGCACATATATAACTTATATTAGATTGCTTACCATTGTGGGAGGTGACAGGGGAGGGAGAAAATTTGGAACTCAAAATTTTATATAAAAAAAGAATGTTAAAAAAGGAAAGAATATTTCTATGTCAATTTCAATAAGTATATATTAAAGACCTACTATAAACAGTGCCCATTGTAAATTCTGAGGGTAGGGATTAGGCAGGGAAAGTTTTTTAAAAATGGCCTTATAGAGTATACAATTTAGTAAGGAATACATGACACATACAAAGATATCTACACAACAAAATTATACATAAATTAATAGGAAAGGCACAAAGCATGTGTTGCATGGGACTCAAAGAGGGGAGGGTCATGATTTACAGAATGGAAGCATCATGGAAGGCTTCATGAAAGAAGAGACATTTGAGCCCTGAAGGATATATAGGATTTCACCAGGTAGAGGGGGAAAGCAGGAAGGAATTGGCAAGGCTGTGTGGGAAGTATATGAGTGATGTGAGTAGTCTATTGTGCTAAGATGGTGCATGGTATAGTTTGTTATATGGCATGCATAGAGGAGAGTAGTATGAGATTAAGTTGGAATAGCAGGGTAGCATCAGGTTTTAGAAGGCCCTGAATGCTAGGTCAAGGCACTAATGGTTGTGAACTTTAGAGCAGTGGTGTGAAGCTACTTATCAATTTTTTGTTTTCGTCAAAGTCATTGGGTAGGATCAATGTCAGAACAAATCATAGGTAGCAATGAGTCTTTTCTTCCATCATCTTCCCCTGTTCAATTCTGCATTTTTCTTCCTGGGTCCTTCCCTCAAATATTTTATTATGGATTCTCTCCCTTCCCTTTAAAATTTTTTGTTTTTATTTTACCACAGATTGGCAGATGCTGGGTAGAGGTTAAAGTTGATCTTCGATGCTTTAGCTAATAATCTAAATAGTGTTGAGACTCAATTTCCCTGAATCAGTGGCCAAGAAGCTCCCCTGAGAACAGGAAGTGATTTTCTGGGCCACCTCCATAACCATCAGTAGGCTTCACCTGTCAGTTGAGCCCATAAGGGTCCTAGATTAATCTTGAGCTTGGGTCTCCCATGTGGCAGCTGAGCCATCAGGCTGGCTGTGAAATGCCTTATTTTATTTTCTGCCGAACATCAGGCTGCAAATGAAAATACCTTTTCAACCCTAGTATTATTACCCCTATGGATGGCACCTTTAATGTGCGCTATTCATTGTTATAATGGCTGCACCTGTGTAGAGCACACACATTGAAACTGCAGCAGCTGTGGACTGTAATTGCAAAACATTATTTTCTGTTTCTCTCTGAAAGCTTTTGTGTGTGCGTGCATGTATGTGTGTGTATGTGTGTGTGTATGTGTGTTGTGAAGTTCCATTTATAAAGACTATGGTCCAGAGATCTTTAAAAAAATTTTCATAAAATAGAGCTGGCTCTAAAAATATATGTGTATATATATGTGTATGTGTATATATACATATACTATATGTATATTAGTATACATATACATCTTTCTTGGGTGCCTACTTAACAAACAAACAAATAAATAAATGCATTTATTTATTTAAAGTAGATTTCGAAAAAAGACAGACATGTACCACACACATGCCAACAGGTGTACCAAGGAATGAGGCTTGGGTAAGAAGCTTCTGTGTGTAGTCTGTGGAAAGTTTGGGGTTGTTCCTGTCATGGGCTTAGCGTAGCTCTGAGCAATGGTCTTTATGCTGGTTGGCACAGAAGCACAGCTATGATTAATGTATTTGTTCTGTGGATGCTCCTTCCCTGGGTGTCTGCAGGACAGTGAATCAATTTATCACTTCCAGGCCCACAGTAACACAAGCATAGAAGGAGTATCTACATTGGGGAGCCCCAATTCAAAAGCAAAGCACTCCAAAACCAACACACTTCTGTTTCTTCTCCCACCCTTTTCTTTTTCCTCTGTGCTTTGGGGTTCAGTCAGCCTAGCCCCATGGGTGCCACTGAATTTGCCGAGATGCCATAGTCAGTCTTCCTTTCTGGCCATGCTTTTAAAGTCAGCAGGCATCTAGTAATCAGAATTATAGAATGATGGACCAATCCTCCACCACTGCCTTGTATTATGCTACTTACTGTCCTTTAGAGAGACCTGGCATTACCTCCACTCTGGTCATGGGCATGGTAAGCAGTGTTTAATATACTTTTTTACATTGTTGTCTAGTAGACAACAAAAAACTGCCAGGTTGTCAAGAATTCAGGTTTTCTTCTGCTCCTATCACTCCTTCTTTCCCTGGGAGGTTCACAGATTGGCACACAAGAGTGGATGTCACATGCCTGCCCTTGGCCACAGTGTGAATGGATTAACACTGTCTGGCACATAGTAGTTGCTTGATAAATGTATATTAACCGAATGAAGAAGGAAAGAGCGCTGGATTTTGGAATCAGTGGACCTGGGTTTAAATCCCACCTCTGATACTGCTTGTGTATCCATGGGCAAGTCACTTAACCTCCAAATGCTTCAGTTGCCTTGTCTGTAAAGTGAAGGGGTTGGATTAGATGATCTCTGAGGCTTCTTTCAGTGCTAGGTCTAGCAAACTGTAATCCTATGGAACAGAGATGACATAATAGGTCAGAATCAAGAGACAACATTTATAATGGGTCACAAGATAGCTAGAAGTAGGAGAGCTTTCCATAATGGGTGGTGGCAGTTGGTCAACTAGGTGCTATTGTTATTATTACTGTTGTTCAGTAGTTTCAGTTGTGTCTGACTCTTCATGACCCTGTTTGGGATTTTCTTGGCAAAGTTATAGGAGTAGTTTACTATTTCCTTCTCTAACTCATTTTACAGATGAAGAACTGAGGCAAATAGGGTTAAGTGACTTGCCCAGGGTCACATAACTAGAGTGTCTGAGACCAGATTGGAACTCAAGTCTTCCTGACTACAGGACCAGCACTTAATTTCACACTATTCCACCTAGCTGCCCACCTAGCTACCTGTGCCACCTAGCATGCTCTTGTATAGGGCATGGCAGACATGCACTTCATCATAGACTAAGGATGCGTGTTTGTGTCAAGGTTATATACTACTAGCACAACAGAATGATAAGTGGTGCTTTTGAATGGTTTCAGATCTTTTGAACGATTTCAGCTCTCTTTCCATTGAATCTCAGAGTTAGCAGCATGTGCCAAGATAAGATAGGAACTTTTATAAGGGAATAATTTGGCAAATGTAATGATTTAAATGTTTTTAAAAAAATTTCTGCTGTTAACTGTAATCATTTGTTTGGTTTCTAGTTTGTAATAATCATCATTATTAGTTAGTATGAAATAATAAACTTTGAATTTACAATACCAAAGATAGGTTGGTTGTATTTTCTAGCAAAGATTCAATCTCAGGCCATGTTTATTGCTAATGCTAATTCTCACCAAGATACAAGGACTTAAGGTAAGAATAAACTCTCCTTTATATGGAGCTACAAATGGGACTCTAATGTTCATCAACACCAGCATCAACAAACATTCTTGAATACCTGTTATGACCCAAGTTTATATGCTAGTAGATACTTCCTGTTTATGGGTGGTGCTTTTGGGGGAGGTGGGGATGAATCTGTGGAAGACAGGCTCAATAATATGTTCAGTTCAGTCATTTTTCAATTGTGTCCAACCCCTATTTGGGGTTTTCTTGGCAAAGATACTGGAGTGTTTTGCCATTTCCTTCTCCAGCTCATTTTACAGATGAGAAAACTGAAGCAAACAGGGTTAAATGACTGGACCAGCCACAAAGCGAGTCAATATCTGAGGCCAAATTTGAACTCAGGGAAATAAGTCTTCCTGACCTCAGGTCCAGCACTCTATCCACTGTGCCACCTAGCTGCTCCAATAGTATGTAGGCACCAATGATCATGGTCTGTCTTTCGAAAAGACAGTTTTATATTAGAAAAACTAGGACTTAGAAATGGAAGAGCCATTGGAAATCAGCTAGGAGGAATTTGTGATTTGGAGAAAGGAAGTGATTTGCTCAGTCCCAGAAGCAGTCAGTAACGGACCTGAGATTTGAAAGCCAGACTTCTGATTTTTAAGCCAGTACTCTTCATCACCCAGTGCTGACTTGTGAACATAGTCAGTTATGTGTTATGAGTTGAGGGATAGTTAAAACCAGCGCTGGTCCAAAGCATACCCTCCATCTTTCACTCAGGTGCAAAGACCTGAAATTCTAACGCTGGAGATTCATTCCTTTGTGTCCAGTTCCTTTGTCTTCTTTTAATAGGCATTTAAACATTTCTGGGAAGGGTAGCCCTTTCAAGTATTTCATACTAAGGTGTTAGAACTTATAAGATATTTAAATTGGAGAGGAAGTATCTGGGACAGGTAGAAATACTGGGCAATTGAATTGGAGAGGAGGCAGCAGGGCAAGGATGGAGGTGGGAACAGGTGCAGAATGGAAGAGCCAGAAATGGGTGATATATTTCAAAAAGAAATTGTCCTTATTTCACCAAAAGATGTATAGATAATGTAAAATTTAAGCAGTTTGAGAACAGGAGCTGCAGCAACCTTCCATAGTGCCTTGTACACAGTAGGTGCTTCGTAAGTGCTTGATCAATTTCGTTCCTCAATATAAATTTAATACCCTGAATGAAGGAGAAAAACTTGATTTATTCTATGAACACGCAAATTTTTCTTAAAATAAAACTGGAGGGAGCTAGTACTTTAGATTTATACTTATTTAGTTACAAAAGAAATCTTACATTACCCAACCTATCCACATTAGAAGATGGGACCATCACTGATACCCAGGAAAAACTAAGGGAAATCTTAGACAGTCATGATCACAATTTTTAATGAAATGTTTCTTCCTCAAATAGTCAAAGTTGAAACCAAAGAGCTATTTGTCTTGCTCAGAATGGAAGCACAGGCACTAAGAAACCTATGGATTCAATAATAACAAGAACAATAATGACAATAATAATTATTATTAAATAAAACATCTGGCCAACTTTGTCAGCGATGATTGACTATTTCTTCATTGAATAACTCAAGTAATTGGTTTCATGGGCTTCTTTTTATGATTACTGAGTATGACTAATATTTCATCCTAATTCAAAGAGTAATTTTTAGTATATTGATTTTGTACAGACATCAGCATAGAAAAATTTAAAAGTCAAATCAAAACTCTGTTGTCTAATAAATGGAAAATGGTTAGTTGTTAGATAGGTTTCAAGGCAGCCAGCTGAGATGACTGTGATTGGGCTTATTGTCCAGAAGGTGGCAACATTTCCTAAAGAATTTGGGGAAACTTCCTGTTGATGATGACAATTCATCCATGGATACCTTGTATTGTTTTTCAAATGATATAACACAACATTGGGTTCTAAATTCATTGTTGGTAGATCTATGCACTGATCTAACCACTTTGGAAAGAGAAATGGAATTATGCCCAAAGAGTTATTAAACTGCCTTTTACCCTTTGACCCAGCCATACCACTATTAGTTCTGTTTCCCAAGAGGATTAGGGAAAATGGAAGAGAACCTATATGTTCTAAAATATTTATAGCAGCTCTCTTTGTGGTGACAAACACTTGGAAATTCCAAGGATTCCCTGTCAATTGGGGAATGGTTAAACAGATTGTGGTATATGTTCATGATGGAACTTTACTCTGCTATAAGAAATGATAAGCTCAGTGATTTTAGAAAAGCATGGAGAGACCTCCATGAAATAATGAAGAGTAAAATGAGCAGAACCAAGAGAACATTGTGTACAGTAACAGAAATATTGTTTTAAGAACTTTGAACAACCAAGTATAAATACCCAAACTAACATCAAAGATACTATGAAGGAAGATAATGTTTGAATCCAGAAAGGAATACTGCTGTTGTGTAGGAAATGATGAGATGGTTGATTTAGAAAAACATGGAAAGACTTGGACTTATGAAAGAAGATGCTATTCACCTTCAGAGAAATACATGATGGGAGGAAATAAGCATAGTGAAGTCTTACACATATGTATATGAGTGTATATGTGTATGTTTATAGCTATCTATGTAAGTGTATCCATGCTTAATTGTAGGCTTCTTTAGGGTGGGGGGGGGAGGGCAAGGAAAAATAAAGTAAAAAGTGAACAGCAGAAAACAAAAGAAAACCTAAAAAGGAAGCAAAAAAAAAGCTAGGCAGCTTTGAAAACAATGTGTAGTATTTATTATTTAAGTTTTCTTGAAATGGAAATTTATTGTTTTATAATGAATCCTCTCATAATATGCTGTATACATGACAATTTTTTTCTTTTCTCATTTTGTATTTAAACGTAAAATAAAAAAATTACCAAAAAAACCCCAAAACACAACATGCTGTTTCCTTCTTGTCTTATTTCACCTTTTTGACAGATACAAAAAGAAGACTCTATTCTCTTTTTCTTTTTTTTCTAATAGGAAAACAAAATGGTCAAGACTTCTGGTCAGTAATGAGTTTACTTTGTAATGAGTTTCTGTAGGGAAGGAGTGTAGTTTGAAAGATCTATGAGATAGTAGTCAGTCTCTCTTACTAGGGGCTGTGTTATGATGTTTATATTTATAGCAGATGAAGTTGAATGGCTACCGAGAGGTACAGTGGAAAGTCAGTCAGCACTCAGTCAATAAGCATTTAGTAAGCATCTCCTGTAAGTTAAGGATTCTGCTTAGCTCTGGGGAGACAAATAAAGGAGAAAACAGTTTCTGCTTTCAAGGAACTCACAGTCCATTACAGGAGGCAACCTGCAAACAACTGAGTACAAATAACATATAATAAGCAGATGGAAGTTAATCTCAGAGACAAGGCACTAGCATTAAGTAGGGCTGGGAAAGGTTCCAAACAGAAAGAGATTTTAGTTGAGTCTTGAAGGAAACAGGAAAACCAGGAAGTAGAAATTAGGAGGAAGAGAGTTCCAGGCTTGGGGACCAGCCAATGAGAATATGAGAAGTTGGGAAATTGAGTTTCTTGTGAGAGTAAGAGCAACTGAGACCAGTGGCACTGGGTCTTAGAGTATGTGGAAGGAAGAAAAGTGCAAGAAGACTAGAAAGGCAAGGACCAGATTGTGAAGGGTTTTAAAAGCCAAACAGAATTTCATATTTGATCCTGGAGTCAATAAGGAATCATCAACTTCCATGGATCCAATTATGCAGATGATTCTCAGATTTATTTATCTAGCCACAACGTCTCTTATACCCTCCAGCCCTCATCTCCACTAACATTCTCCCAGGCAATGTTGCTTAGGTAGAATCTACAGGTCTTGTCAATAGATTGGATGACAGGGAAGAATTGAGGATGCCACTTAAGTTGTCAGCCTGATTGCCTGGGAGAATGTTAGTGCCTTCGACAGTAATGGCAAATTAGAAAGAGAATATTTGGGTTAAAAAGTAAATAGTGAAATTTTGGATATGTTGAGTTTCAGATGCCTATGGGACATCCAGTTTGATACATCCAAAAGTTAACTAGAAATGAAAGACTGGAGGGTATAAGAGACGTTGTGGCTGAATAAATAGATCTGAGAATCATCTGCATAATTGGATCCATGGAAGTTGATGAGATCATCAAATATGATAGTATAGAAGGAAAAGAGAAGAAGGCCCAGCTCTATGTCCTATGGGAGACCCTCAGGCAGTGAGGGTGACCTGAATCATGATTCTGCAAAAGAGACTGAGAAGAAACAGTCAGATAGATAAGAGGAGAACCAGGAGAAAGTAATGTCATAAAAATGTAGAGAAAAGTGAGTATTGTGGACAAGAGGAGATTGATAATATCAAAGACTACAGAGAGTTTAAGAAGTATGGGGCCACTAGTTTTGGCAAAAGGACGTCATTGGTAACTTTGGAGAAAACAGTTTCAGTTGAATGATGAGACAGATTGAAGAGAGTTAAGAAGAGAATGAGAGAAAATAAAGTGAAACTCCAATTGTAGATAGCAGTCTCCAGGAGTTTAGTCATGGAAGAGAGGAGACATATAGGATGATACATAGAAAGGATGGATGGATCAAGTGAGGATTTTTTTGAGAATGGGGTGGACATGGGTATGTTTGTAGACAGCAAAAAAGCAGCCAGTAGACAGGGAGGGATTAAAGATTAGTGAAAAAGTGGGGATGTTAGAGAAAGTAATCTGCTGGAGATGGCAGGGTGGAATGGGATCACTTGTACATGCAGAGTGGCTTTCCTTAGCAAAGAGAAGGGCCACTTCTTCATGTGAGACAATAGTGGGGAAAATAATCTGAATGATGTAAGGTGAATATGAGGGGAGGAGAGGGAGTATTCAATGAATGGCCTATTTTTAACCCTGAAATATGAGACAAAGTTCTCAGCTGAATGGGAGGAGAAAAAGTTACTGTGGACAGTGGGATAATGAATTGATTAAGGCTGTGTAAAAGGATCATCCAGTCGAGATTACATACAAAATTTGTAGTGGACCCAGTTAGCACAGTTTTGTGATTTTTTCCAGCTCTGTTCATTAGCATGAGAATAGAAATAAAGGCAACAGATGGTGGGAGTAATCCAAGGTTGGGGCTTGACAGAGCATGCCTGGCAACAGGTTAAGGAAACAAGTGACTCAAGAGTATAGGATAATATAAAGTTGAATGGGTCCTCAAGATAGGAAAGGCATAAGAGTGAAACCAGTACAGGAGTGATGACTTGGGCTTGAACTGAGGATTGGAGGGATTGGTGGTCACAGTGATGACAAAGAACAGATTTAGAGGCCATAAGGCAGAAAATACACATGGATTTAGACAAGATCTGGACAAGACAACTTAGATGTTGTTCAGAGGGTATTTCTTTTGGTTTCCACCTCCTAAATCCTGAGTTGGTACAGTACTTTGCACATAGCAAGAGCTTAATAAATGTTTTTTAATCCATCCATCCATCCGTCAACCATCCATCCATCCATCCATCCATCCATCCATCCATCCATCCATCCATCCACTTCTTACTCAGTATCATTCTACCAATGCTCTAACCTCTGAGAAGCAGGGCTTCTGTGTGAACCCTGATTCCATCCTTGCTGGACAATAAAATTTGAACCAGAACTAAATACAGCTATGGGGAATATTCGTCATTTTAAAATAAGATGAATATTATCATACTTTCATTTCTCTGACTTGGAGATTCCCTGATACAGATATTTACATATAAATAGGAAAATGTAAAAAATGTAAAAACACGCGAATTCAGTATATAACCAAATATTAAGATATGATGTTTAACCATTCTTTATATAACCATTCTATTAGTAAGAGGATTAAATCTCACTCTCAGAGAAGCCGACAATTCCACCTTCCCCAACAACTCTATACTTTACCTAAGACAGAGGTTTTTAATCTATATGTGTAGTATGTATGTGTGTGTGTGTGTGTGTGTGTGTGTGTGTGTGTGTAATGGACACCTTCTTAGCATAATGCTTTTCAAAATTTTGAACTTTCATTTTATTCTTAAATTAATTTTTTCTTTTCAGATCTACATTCTTTCCTCTCTTCTCCTCTTCCCCCAAACTGTGAAAGCAAGAAAAACAAAAATCCCTCTTAGAAACCTATATATTCAAGTAAAACAAATTCCCACATTGGCATTGGCCATGTTTAAAAGGATCTTTATCTGAAGCTAGTTTATCACCTCTCTATCAGGAGGTACCATGTTTCATCTTGTGTCCTCTACAATTGTGTTTGGTCATTGTATTGATCAGAGTTCCTGAGTCTTTCAAAGTTGTTTCTCTCTACACTTTTATTGTCATTGTGTGATTTTTTTCCCCCTCTTACTTCTTCTACATTCACTCTGTATTGGTTCATACAAGTCTTCCCAGGTTTCTTGGAAACCATCACCTTCAACATTTCTTACAGCATAATAGTAATTCATTACATACATATACCACAATTTGTTCAGCTTGTTCCAAGCTGATGGGTACCCCCTCAGTTTCCAGTTCTTTGACCCCACATAAAGAATTCCTACATATTTTTGTACATATGAGACTTTTCTTCTTTCTTTGACCTCTTTGTGGTATCTAGTAGTTGTATTGCTGGCTCTTAGGGTATGGACAGTTTAATAGTTTTGGGGGCTGTAAGGTCTGGAATTCCCCTGGCTGGGAAAGCATGTACTTCCCCCATAACCATGAGGTATTCTTTTGATACCAAAGGAAGAGGCCAATGAGCTCCAGATTGATTATAGGTAGTAGTTTAATCAATCACTATGAATACTTACAAAACAGGGACAATCTTCAGTCTGGGGTGGCAGTCAGTTCAATGAATCCCCACTAAGAAACCCCAAAATCCTCATGGTAATTATAGAAAACAGACAAAAGGAAGAGCAGCCAAAGAGTGCATCACTACTGATTGGTGATTTGGTTTTCTGCTTAGTAATGAGCTTGGGAGTTAAGCCAATGTTATGCCCAAACATAAGTTTGTGTATTGATCATGTCCCGGTCACATATAGGTTACAATATTCTTGTTTTGGCTTTCATAGGTCATAGTATCTTAAGTTATGACTCAATGTCTAAGTTATGATTTAGTATCTAAGTTATGATTTGTAACAGGTCACCATGTTTGGGCTTCCACCTTTCACAGAGTTTAGGTTTTTATGGCTTTTAACTTATTACTATATTTTGTGGCTTTTTCCCCAATAGGGACCCTACAGCAGCATAGTTCCAAGTTCAACATAATGTTTTTAAATGCATAAAATAAAATATATGGGATTACAATGGAAACCAACTGTATTGAAACATAATTATCAAAACATCTTTTGCAAACACACAATTTCATGTACCTCAAGTTAAGAACCTCTGACTTAGACACAGCTGAGTAAGCAGTTGTTTGAAGTCCCTCTCCTTGGGCCAACAGAAGAGACTGATGCTAACCCAAACCAAAATTTCTGTACAGGAGGTCTCCTATGTCTAGCTGTTGATATGCCTGTCAAGATAAATTTGATAGTTAATTCTAGCTATTAGGCTGGTGATTAGGAATCACTCAAGGCCAATGGTAAAATTTGAATTAGAATGTTGTGATATTCAGAATTGCTGCAAGAACTTCACTTTTATCATAGCTTCTCTTTATGCCATGCCCTCTTATTTACCCATGACTCCTGAATTATGACATGAGTGCTCCATTGGGCCATCTAGGAGCAAATATTTGAATTCGTCTCTCAGAGAGATCTTGTGAGACCGTTTTTTATTGACTATCATAGGATCATAGGTTTAGAACTGAAAGGAACCTTAGAAGTCATTGAGTCAGTCTGACCATCTCATTTTACAGATGAAGGAATTGAAAAACAGAGAGGTTAAGTGACTTGTGCAGAGAGCACACAGCTGGTAAAATACCTGAAGCATGATTTGAACCCATATCTACCTTATTCCAAGGATTACCCTCTAGCCATTATGCTGGGATTCCTCTTTGCTCCAAATCGTCCAGACCTGTGATTTCATTGCTGGAAGTAGTAAATTTCTGGTGAGGAAACTCACTCTACTAATATAGATTAACTGCTGTTTTGAAATTTAGAGGCTTAGTAGGAGGCAATGTGGATAACAGTCCAGCTAGAGAACTGAGCTCAGCCAAGTGCCTTAGTTCTCTCTGACCAATAAATGTTCACGGGAGTCATTTAGGAGAACTTTTGGTCACTCTCTTCCAGTATCTTGCAGGACTCAGGAAGACAATTTGGGGACAAGGTTCCCCCCTTTACTACAGGGGAGCCTCTTGGCTTGCCCTAGGACTAGACTTTTATTTCTCAGCTTTTATTCCCTTTTTAAGAGAAAGCAAGGAACCCTCTGACCTGGACTTTTATACTTCCCCTGCCCCTGCCCCTGATGAAACAAGACTTTTGAGGCCTCCCAAGGTACAATATCACCATCTTCCCTGAGATTAAACCTTAACAGGATGGGATATTGAACATTCTAATCAAGTGCCTCCTTCAATCAGTCTCTGTCTCTAACTACTGATACTCTAACTTCACTAATTCCTCAATGGTTAGCATACCCCCACTCCTCTACATTCTGCTTATCCACTTGATTCTGAGCCCCTTATTTCTGCCATATAAACCCTGTCCCCATCCCCAATTGCCCACTTTCTTACTCTCAACCGTCTCAACTCTACCCCCCAATATCCCCTTCTATATCTGCCTGCGCTTCCACTGTGTCCTCTGAAATGTTGCTCTGTAATTAACAAACTTCCTTTCGTCTTAAACCTTTTCTTTTCTCTCTCTTATTTTTCTACCACTCATTGAGAACTGGGACCCTTCTGATAACATTGCTTCTCTGGCCACCCTTTTTCCCATGCCTCCTGATTCACTGATTCTGGTAGAGAACTTGGAGTACTCCTGGCTGCCCAAAAATTACCACTTCCAAACCTGTCTTCTACCATCATCTTGCAAAAATGTCTCCTTTTTGAGATCTACACCACATAAAGTAATTAACCAACCAAAATCCTGGTGACTATTAGGTATTGATTCTCCTCCTCCACCACAACATCCTCCTGTCTTCCTCAATGAGTTCAGTGCATTACACGTTTTTCTCTCTACTCCAATTTCTACTCTCATAATAGGGAACTTCAAAATATACATTGATGTTCCTTCTAATGCTATAATTTCCTAGCTCTATAATCTATTCAGTTCTCATGATCTATTCCTTCACTCCCTGTCAGCTAATACAGAGATGGTCATACCCTTGGTCTTACCATCAGCTATGTGCTCTACTTCCAAATTTAGAAACTCCTTTATCTAATCATAAGATCTTATCATTCAACTCCATTGTTCCCTATACATTACAGCCATTGATACTTCCTTACTTTCAATATGATCTCCAATTCCTCCACCCCTTAGTTCTTCCCTAGGACATCAACCCTTAAATGGTTATCCTCTTAACTTTACTTGATCTCTACTCATTGGCAAAGCAATTCAATTCTACTCTATCCTCTATTCTTCGATCCTTTGTCTTATCACTAATCCTGGCTTGCCAAACCTCAACCCTGAATTATTTCTATGTTTGCCTCCACTTCCTCTATTTTCCCTCTTTTCTTTTCAACTAGAGTTCTGACTTCATTATTCAAACGAAATTGCTTTCTCTAAAGTTATCAAAGATTTATTAATAGCCAAATCTGATTTTTTTTCTTAATCAGCATTGTTTTAACTTCTCCGCTGCCTTTGACATCGTTGTATCTTCTCCAGGAGATTTTGTTTCCTCTAAGTTTTCATGATACTGCTCTCATCTGCTTTTCCTCCTGTCCGTCTGCTTTTTTTCAGTCTTTTCTTTACTCATTTTTCATCCATGTCATGTCCATTAACCCTGGATGCCTCCAAGGTCTGTTCTGGGCCCTTTTATCTTTTTTACTCTATACTCTTTCATTTGGGGATTTCATCAGCTCCCATAGGTTCAATGATTGATTGTCTCTATGCCAATGGTTCCCAGATCTATATATCCAGTCCTAGTCTCTCTCTTGAACTTCAGCTTTGCATTACCAACTGCCTTTTGGGTATCTTGAACTAGTCAGATGGTATTATGTCTCAAAACATGTACAAAATGAAGCTGATTTACCTTCTCCTTCCCTTTTCTGAACTTCCTTATTACTGTTCAAGGTACCCCCATCCTCTCAGTCACTCAGGCTCACAACTTCACTGTCACCCTCAACTCCTCACTCTCACTCACTTTATATACATAATCAGTTGCCAAATCTTCCCATTTCTATCTCCAAAACATTTATTGCATAGTTATTCTCCATTTGCATGGTTAGCACCCTCATTCAGGTCCTCATCACATCTCACTTGTTCTATTACAACTGTCATCTAATTGATTTCCCGCCTCAAGCCACTCCCCACTCCAACCCATCCTCCACTCTGGAGGTGATTTTCCTAAAGAATGGGTCTGGTCATGTCACTGCCTTCCTCCACTCCCAACTCAATAAACTCAATAAAAATAGACTGGCTCTCTGTTACCTCCAGAATAAAATGTAAAGTCTTTTATAAGACACTTAAAGTTCTTCATAACTGACCCTTCCTGTCTTTCCAATTTTCTTATACTTTACTCCCTTCTATATGTAGCATGAGCCAACTACCCTGGTGTTCCTATTGTAACTCACACATCATGATAATTCATCTCCATCCTGTGTACTTTTGTGCTGGCTGCCCCTCATGCCTGTAATGCTCTTCCTCCTCATCTTTGCCTCTCCACTTCCTGGAGCTTTTTCAGGAATCAGCACACATCCCACCTTCTGTTGGAGACATTTCCCATTCTCCCTAACTACTAGTACCTTTCTCTTTGAAATTTCCTTCTATCTACGTAAGGTATTTCTTGTACATACAGAATTGTTTGCCAGTTGTCTCCCCCATTAGGATGTGAGCTCCTTATAAGGGCAGGGTAAGTGTTTTTGTTTTCCTTTGTAGCCTTAGTTCTTAGCACAGTGCCTGGAACATAGTAAGTACTTAAGCAATGCTTCTTAAATGACTGATTCTCAGACTTGAGTGTTTCATTGGGCAGGGTTTGCAGAAGCTTCTTCAGCTCAATGGGTGGTCTAAGGCATAGCTATGATAGAATCAAAACAGGGAAAGAAGAAAGGGAATGGTGTATGCAAAAAAAGTAGGAGAGGGAGAGAAAAAATGAGATGAGAAAAAAGAGGACCATGTGGTAGGCAGTAAGAGAAAATGACTGACAAATATTTCAGGAGTCATGCAAGTACAGCCAATGTCACACGCTAAATAAGGGTGTATCTCTCTTTTCACTAACCTCTACCATTACTTATCCACTTGTTTTCCATGAGAGATAGTTATATGTCTGATTTGGTCAAAATGATCTAGTGAAACTTTTTTTTGCAGTCGTGGAGATGTGTGTGTGGGTATATGTGTGCATGTGTGTGTGTGTGTGTTCTGGACAAAGACACTAGGATGGATGAAACGGTCTTCAAATTCCATTTAATCTGTACACTGCACTGTTAATTGCTCACAACTTCTTTATGTAGTTTGACAGGAGAAAATATGATTTTCCATTTTCCAGATGAAGAAATAGAAACAATAAACTTTAAACTACACCTTAAAGTGACCCGTTAAAGATTGTTATTGCATAGCGGACTTCAGAAAAACCTGGAAAGACTTGTATGGGCTGATGCTGAGTGAAGTGAGCAGAACCAGGAGAACGTTGTATACAGTAACAGCCACATTGTGAAATGACTAACTTTGGTAGACATGGCTCTTCTCAGCAATGCAAGGATCTAAGACGTCTCCAAAAGTCTTGTGATGGAAAATGCTATCCACATCCAAAGAAAGAACTTCTTTCTGGAGTTTGAATGCAGATTGAAGCATACTATTTGCCATTTTTCTCTTCTATTTTATTTTGTTTCCTCTTTCTTGTGGTTCCTCCTATTGGTTCTAATGCTTCCTTACAACATCACTAATGTGAAAATATGTTTAATAGTAATGTATATATATAGAACCTATATTAGATTGTACACCATCTTGGGGAGGGAGATGGGGAAGTGGAGAAAATTTAAAACTCAAAAGCTTATGGAAATGATTGTTGAAAACTAAAAATAAATTAATTAATTAAAAAAAAGATTGTTATTGTGTGCAAGGCTCTAAAGGGCTATGTAGTCTCAGGTCAATTGCTTCAGGTCAATGGGAGTATAGCACTGGAGCAGGTCTGCACAACACTGCATAAGCTGCTTGCATCCTGGCATTTGTGGCCCACCAAAGGATTTCCAGTGGCCCACAAAAATGCATATTCTTCAGCAAAACTGACTATGTGAAGTTCCCTTAGAGCAAGCCTGCACAACATAAGCCACTTGTGGCCTGCCAAAGGATTTTGGGCAGCTTGTGAAAGATGTAGAGAATGTAAAACAGGGCTGCACAACATCTGGCCTGCAGGCTGTTTTGGTGGACCACAAGTGGCCTGCAGGCTTTATGTTGTGCAGGCCTGAGCTAGAGGATGAGATAAGTCGAATAGGCAATCAAGATTGGTTGCTCATCTGGAAACCAGGAAGTCTAATAAGAAGCATGGTAGAGGCATTCCAAGAAGGAGCATGGTATTATGGGAAGAACACTGAACTAGATGTCCAGAGACCTGGGTTCTAGTCAGTCAATATGCATTTCTTAAGTACCTGCTTTTATCAGGCACTTTGCTAAGTGTTAGGATATGAAGAAAACCAAAACACAATCCCTGCCCTTGAGGAGTTCACAGTCTAGTTGGGGAGACAACATGAAAACAACCATATACAAACGATATAAACATGTTAAATTGGGAGCTTCTTGTGGAAGGTGAGATATTAGCTAGAACTTGCAAGAAATTGGGGAAACTAGGAGGCAGAGATGAGGAGGGGAACATTCCAGATATGGGGAACAGCTATAGAAAATGTCTGAAACCAAGTGATGGAGTATCTTCTTTAAAGATTAATAAGGAGGCCAGTGTCACTGGATCAAACAGCATACAAGAATAAGGAATAAGAGAAATGGAAAGGTAGGAGTGGGGCAGCTAGATTGTGAAGGGCTTTGAACACCAAACAGAAATTTATATTTGATCTTGGAGGTTCAAGTCCCTGTTCTGTTGAAGAAAATATCTTTTGGATCTTGGAAAAGTCATTATACTTTTGGGGGTCCTAGTCTCCTCAACTATAAAATTAGGGCACTGGACCAAATGGTATCTAAGTTTTCTTTTGGCTTAAACATCCTATGAATTCTGGAGTCATAGTTGGAGAAGTCTAAGAATGTCTAATTCTACAGAGCTCTCTGGAACCTTTGATAGCAGCAGCCTGGAGCCATACACAGCAAACTCCTGGGACATTTTGCTATCCTTTAAGCTGCCTAGCTCAGTGTGACCAGTATATTCTCACTTAGTCTCACCAGCTCCTTTGGATTTGAAGGCCCCTACACTAATTTATAAGCAGGGTCTGACCGTGGCATAGATGGGCTGGTAGGGATGAGTTTCAAATCCAGGTCTTCTGAAAAATTTCAGCTCACTTTCCATTGAATCACAGATTTGGCAGCACATATCAGGATAAGATCAGACATTTTATAAGGGAATAACTGTTGGCAAATTCAATGATTTTATATCATGTCTTTTAAAAAAATTCTGCTACAACTGTAATTGGTTGTTTGGTTTCTAGTTAATTAAATTACTATTAGTTAGTATAAAATAATACATTTTGAATTTACAACACCAGACATATAGGTTGTATTTCCTAGCAAAGGTTCAGCCTGAGTCAATATTTGTTACTAGTGCTAATTCTCATCAAGATACAAGGACATAAGGTAAGAATTAGCTCTCCTTCACAGTGGAATTACAAACAGGACTCTAATGTTTATCAATACCATCACCAACAAACATTCTTGGACACCCATTATGACCCAAGTTAATAAGCTAGTAGTTGCTCTCTATTTATGAATAATTACTCAAGTTCAAGTTAAGGTGATGTAACATTCATTAATTAAAGTGCTTTCTTCTTGCTCAGTTTCTCTTTTGCTTGGAAGATGTAGGTCCTCCCCCTTTTTTGTGGGGAGAGTCATATGAAGAAATTTTCATTTGAGTTTAATGATTCCAATATCTTAAATTCTATTTGATATTTGATATCAGGAAGAATATCTTGATTCATCAGAAAGAAACATGGCAAGGTGCAAAAAGCTGTGGCTTGATGTATACATGTGTGGTATGTATACTTGAATGTTATATTTAGTATGAACCAACTACCCTGGCTTTCCTTACTGTTATGTATATGTATGTGTATATATATATGTGTGTGTGTGTGTGTGCGTATGTATATATGTGTGTGTGTATATATATATATATATATATATATATATATATAGATGCGTATGTATGTGTGTATATATACCATAGATGTTGTTGTATGTCCTTGGGCAAGTTAAGACCTTTCTGGCCTTCGTTTCTTATTGGTAAAATGGGGGGGGGGCGGCAGACAGACTTTATGGTCCCTTTCAGCTCTAGACTGATAATTTCATGGGGGAAAGAATCCTTTTGCTTAAATGAGAACCACTTTTTCTCTTTATACTTTTCTTTTCTTTAAAATATTTTGGTGTAAAAGTTTGGAATATAAAACGCTTCCTGATTGTGATGCTAATCCGAGCTAGGGTAAGACAGCAGGTGTGAGCTGACTTCTGGCTATGTGCATTAGGGTTCTGCACAGCAGTACTACCTCCTGTGAACAGCGTTGTGGGAATTTTGCATAGCAGGCAGCGGGGAAGGGTGAGCATGTAGATAAACAACAGTTCAAATTGTTAAATCAAGCCAATTCTTACAGTTGATAATACGGTTTGGGAGCAAGCTCACATTTCCCGTTAGTACTTACTGATTTTATGCTTCTTTACTAATGGGAGCCAAGTTAACTCCATCAGCTACCTAGGCAGCCTTGAATGAACTAGGAAGAAGCTACTGATAATGCAACCCAGCTATTTAGAACTATGGAATTTTAGAGTTGGAAGGTACCTTAGGGATCATTGTATTCCTCAAAATGTCCACGATTATTTTTCAGAACTTAAACATATGCATCCATTTGTACATATACATGTATTTGTATCTGTATATAAATACATATGTGTAAACATGGGTAGATATCTATCTACATATTTAACTCTCAATTTCCCATAAATGAATTATTTGCTTCTATTACATTTGATACATGAAAGTGTCTGAAAGCACAAAGATTTAGTGACACTGGGAGTCAGGGAGGCTAACACTACAGATACAGTAGTGTGGAAATCTCTAAATGCTATGAAAGTTGAGTGGTATTATAGGATCACAGAGCTAGAAGCAGAAGGCAGGTCAGGGGTAGATGAGGAAACTAAAGTCCAGAGAGGTTAAGTGACTTGCTCAAGGGCACACAGATACTACTGTCCATGTTTTAAGATACAGGAATTGGTTGCCATCAATAGGATGCAAATTCTGAGTTGTACTTTCCCCATAGTGTTGGATTGATTTCGTCCACCCTTTCATTTGGTTCCCATGTTGACCTGTTTAATTCAATTCAATTGAACATTTATTGATGATCTCCTATGTGCAGAGAATTATTCTAGCCACTAGGGTGAGGGAAGAATCTAAAGATTAAATAAAATAGTCCCAGTCCTTATTACAATTGAATAGGGCATCCTTTTGACGTCATAGTCAAGGTAGGGGTATAATTCTTGGATTTTGAATAAAGTTAACCAAAATCATATCATTTTATTTTCACCGTGCTCTGATCAAATCAGATAAGCAAAAGATAAACAGGAAGTTGGGAGCAGAAAACAAATTGCTTGACTGGGGCTCACATTTGTGGAGGAGAAACAATGCCTCAACCTAAAGGTGGCAGGTCAGGTGGTTATGGTGTGTGAGAGAACAAGAGCCAACTGGGGTTTTATAGATCTGGTCAAGAAATGGACTCCACCAATTAACTGGATAATTATTCTGAAGATGGGAAGAAGCCCCCTGAGGCTAAGATTTGTTAGCTTATCACCTAGGATGGCCTACAGTGTTATGCTCAGTGTAAAGCATTTAAGAATTTCACAGGTTGGTTAAAATTATAATAATTGCTTTCATTAAGCAAAAGAGATTAACAGACCCTAAGCTTAACTAAAATCACTGGGGCAAAGCTAAAGGGAACTTGTCTGACCCTTGAATAGACCTCTGCCTCCAACCCACCCTTTCAAAACTCTCTTATTCCTTCACTCTCTCCAGATGGATGTTACAATAAACTTGCTATCATAAGAATAAATGATTGATTGATTAAACATTGATGATGGGTCTCTGTTCCATCTGTATGTAGAAGTGGCTGGTTTGGAAATTAACCCCTTTATAGGCCTGACACATGCTATCAAGATGCCTCCTGAATTTTGGAAGCCAGAATGCCCACAGCTGTGCAATTATGCAAACTAGGCTAATTTCCAGAGATCGTTTGCATATGATGCTAAAAAGCTACTTTTTGCAGTTTAGTTTAGATACAATACACTTTGGAACACTATTGACTTTTTTTTTTTGGTCCACATGATGCATGATAACAATTGGGACTTTCCTTTTACTTCACAATAAACAGATTTTCCCTCAATACAAGTTCAATGTAAGAGGATTTCCCCCTGTACTAAAAAAAAAAATATGTATTCCCTGTAAATATCTAATTTCCATACTAGACTGAATTTTTGTCCTTATAAGCACTATGAATATCCTTTATGCTATGGCAAGAGTAGGTGTCGGGGGTGAGATTTGTACCCCTTCTATCTCCTTTTTCTTGTTTTTTTTTTTTGTATTGCATCATTACACCCTCTGGCTCTTAATATAAGAATATAATTATTGTCATAGTGAGTCAATCTCTCATCTATCTAGCCCAGTGTTCTGTCTTTGAAATTAGTACCAAATAATGATTTCTGGGAAAACGTGGATTTTTAAAAAAGTAACTATTTTATCAATGCTTTTCTCCCATCACTTCCACTTCCTAATAAACCCTGATTCCCTTCCCTTATGATAAAATACTCCCTGAAACAAAAAAAGTGTGATTAAATATAATAACAACACATTTTTAACATATTTACATATCATTATTTTTTCCATATTCATAGATTCATCATCCATGATTTAATCAAAACCCTTCTTGAATATTTTCATTACGGGGCAGCTAAGTGGTGCAGTAAATAGAGCACTGGCTCTGGACTGACGAGGACCTGAGTTCAAATCCGTTCTCAGACACGTAACACTCACTTGCTTCATAATTCTGGGCAAGTCACCTAACTCCAAATGCCTTACAAAAAAAAAAGAAAGAAAAGAATATTGTCATTACAATCTGCATCATAAGAAAGTTATAGACATTGTATGATCTGCAAAGGTGGAAAGATTTCCCACACTGACAAAAATCACAGGTCCTTGATGTATGACATTATTCAAAAAATAGAATAAATACTTTCTCTTTTATTTATAATGCTCTTCGTGCAGCAAAATTTCCAGTGTATTGTTAATATTTTTGCTCCATCAGCATTTATTACCAATATCTTTAGAGACATCCACTAAAGTCCTATTCTGCTGCCTTATCATGGCGTGGAGTTAACTCTTGGATCGTAAAGGCTGTTATCAGATTGCATATTCTAGTAAGTCAAACAATGATGAAAAAGCTTTAAGAATTACCTAGAAACAGGTTGTGTATCTGTCATCTGTGGACCAGCTGAATTAAATTCAGAGAGGTTCATCACCAGGATATTAACCACCAGGTGATGAAATTCTTTTTGGCTTGAACAACTCTCTAAAGTGTCTACTGAGGCATGAATAGGTTACAAATGTTGTTGGGAAATGGAGTGTCCACATGAATGAAATTGAAGACTGATGAAGAATAAAGGCATTAAACAATAATCCCCAAATTCTTTTCTGGGGGTGTAATTAGTAATCGACCACTGCTCACCTTATAAATATGTTTCTTTAAATATATTACTTCAAACTTGTGGACCCTGAAATAAGTGTCTATCACTTTCCTGCTTACTTCAATACCCTGCTAGAGCTCTTATTTTCATCCTATCAGTGGCATTTCTCTGTCAGCAAAGACCAATGCCACCCCAAAACTCAAATTTTCTCATATCTTCAGCCTTCCAGTTGATTTATGAAAATGTTACTTAATGCTGATCTAAGAACTAATTCTCAGAGGACTCCACTGCTCACGTCTCCAACCAAAGAAGGCGCCCCTTTATCCTTATGCTTTTTTTTTACTGTTATTTAAGCCAGTAAGCATCAACAAAGATATCATATAAGACAGAAATCCATTTGATTATATTAAAAATGAAGTGGTTTATTAAAATTTGGCACCAAAGAATTCAGAGATTACTTCTTTGATAGACTCCTAAGTTTCAACCTTCTAAGATTTTCCTCTATGACCTCTCAAGTATATAAATCATGTTTAGGTATAGTCTTAGAGGTGGATTTATAATGGGCCATGCCATCTACAAACAGCAATTCAACAGATGTGAAGAGAACACATATCTACAGTGAAAAAGACAACTTTAGGTTAAGAGGAAATATAATAATATATTTAGATCCACAAGGTAATACAGAGGTCATTTAGTCCAACACTCATTTTAGAAATGAGAAAATTGATGCCTACAGAAGTTAAATGACTTGTTCAAAGTCATAAAAATATTATCTGTACATATGGCAAAGCCAAGATTTGAACCTAGCTCATCTGACTCCAAATTTAGCAGTCTTGCAACTTTATTAAAATGTATTACATAGAAGGGAAGGCTGATTAATATTTCCAGCTCTTTTAGTCAGTTATTGTATAACTTGTTACTTAATTCTGCATATGATTTTTACACAAGTAAAATGTCAATAACAGTCTTAGAAACTCAACTGTAGCATGGAATTAGATACAATAACAAATCTTATTTAAAAAGTGTTTTGGTATTTGCAAGGCACTTTCTTTGCAACACCTCTGTGTGGTAGGCAGTATCTCCATATTTTGCAGACCAGAGAGATAAACTGACTTCTCTGAAGTCTTATAGGCAGCAACAGAGCCAAGAATCAAACCCAGGCCCTCTAACTCCAAATACACTAACTCCACTACAGCAGAGAATTGCAGGAAAAGCTTCTAAGGATCCTATATTAAATAAGCCCTTTTAACTCAGTATTAAGAAATACTACTGGAAGTTCCATTAAAAATACCCTTAAAGTTACCTTTTGGGAATTCTCAACAATTATAAAAAACATGAGGTTTTTTTTGCATATGTTACCAAATGTGTATATATATTGTGTATTTGTACATATATGCATTTGTACATATGTAAATATATGTGTGTATATGTGTATGTATATAAGTATATGTGTGTATAAATATATATATATATTTGTGGAGAAAGGGGGAAGGGGAGAAGAGGAGAGAGAGAGACATACACAGAGAGAGAGACAGAGAGACAGAGAGACAGAGACAGAGAGACAAAGAAACAGAGCTTTTTAAATAAGGATCTTTCACTTAATTTCTCTCAGAGGTTGGGCTTATTCCTGTAGTAAGCAAGTTAATAGTACTGTGAAGGGTTTGTGTGCTCTGCTCTGTGGACATCCCTCCTTTTGTCCTTTCTCTTTGTTGGTCATTGACAAGGTTTGACCTCAAACTTGCCTTTCACACTGGAAAAGAGAAAGGAGAAGAGAATCTTCCTTCCCCTCCTCCCCACCTCAAACCTGAGGCCGCATGTTCCTGAATGAGCTCATGATGAATAGATCTCATTCTGAATGTGACCTTCTGTTTTCAACAGCACTGAGGATTCCTGGGATGAGACTGGTTTCAACAACCCTCTGACTTTGAAGTGGGATGTGTGCTGTACATTTCAGCTTTTGACCCATTGTGTACTTTGTAGTCCTCTTCAGGTTGGCAGGGGAGAACCGAGGTACCAGAGCTCTAGTACCTCTGGCACGACATTCTTCAGCATTTGCTCATCTGGTGAGTACTTTTTTTCCCCTAGCAAATAAGGACACAAACTTTTATGTTAAAAGGTTTGAATAGTACTACATATTGAGTCAAAATACCAAAAGGTACAAAGCTTTGTTGGTATTAATTTACCTTAACACATCTGGGATTCTTTCTTAACAACATTAGTGAATGGATGAATGAATGAAAAAACATTTATTAAGTGCTTACTGTGTGCAAAAAGTACTATGCTAAGAGCTGTAGATACAAATAGAAAAATGGGGACACTCCCACGTTCCAAGGAACTCATATGCTAATTGGGAAAGACAATACATATGTGAGATTTTAGCTTCAGGGTGGATAGAAAGTTATAAACACCCTCCAGATTCAATGGTAGAGTGGATAGCAAGGTCTAGGGGTCTGTAGCTATATTGAAGGTCATGTGACGGTGCTTAAAGTCTAGAAGGCATTGACATGGCAGAGCAGATAGTAAGGCCTGATAGACCACCATCTTACTGGAAGGATTGTATCTAGTGACTTCAGGCTCTTCTTCCAAGTCATTTGAATAGTCATATTGGGGGCTGAGCCTGAAAGGTCTCTACACTTTAGTACCAGGTTCTGTACTTGTACCAGGTTCCAGTCAAGTTAATTTCTGAAGTTTAGTCAGTCAATAAACATCTATTAAGCACTTTCTATGTGCCAATCAATCAATAAACATTTACTAAGGACCTACTATGTGCCAGGCACTATACTAAGAGGTAAGGATTCAGAGAAAGGCAAAAAACAATCTTTGCCCTCAAGGAGCTCATATTCTAGCGATGGAAGAAGATAGCATACAATAACTATTTCTCAGGATTAGTAAAAGCTAAGTCAAGTTCAGCATTTCATGAGGGGCCCCAGCTATACTCCTTTCATTCCCACTTTGACATTCTCTGAACTTGTCCTTTCTTTATTCTTCCTCACTGGCAGACTTGCCCCTATGCTTGGATACTCTCTCTCTCTCTCTCTCTCTCTCTCTCCCCACATCACCCCTCTCCTTCACTTTCCAGTCTTCTTTTGTCTTCCACTGGTACAAAGTAAGTTCCTTGAGGGTAAACATGATTGTCATGTTTACTTGTATGTGTATCCCCAGTGCTTAGCACAGGGCCTAGTACAAAGTACTTAATAAATGTTTTAACTATGTACTTATGTAAGCCCAATCTCAATGGGACTCTTTCCTTATTGGTGGAGATCAATGTACCCACCTACCTGAGGAACAGGGAAGAGTTGGTGACAGGGGGAGAGAGGAGAGGTCTTAAGTCCTCTTCAAGTGCTTGAGTCACTTTGAGGATCTTCAAGGTTGCTGCAGGTGCTACAGTTACTTCTGGCCTCCAGCTTCAGGAGAAAAGATGAAAGAAACCAACCCCACCTCAAGGTGATGTAGAAAAAGACTCTGCTAAGGAGCCAACATGAGAGATGTCAATCTTCATCATATCGCTACTTCCAGCTTGCTACACTAGAGATTTAGGGGAACTTCCCATTAGGTGAGATCTAGGACTCTCTCTTTTGGTTGAGTTGAGTTACCTTTCTCCTAATGGGAGAGCTCCTTCACTCTGTATTGTCTGGTATATGTTCTTATATGTATGCTTTCTCTAATTTCTATTTTTTTTTATTGCTACTAATTTAGATAAATAGGATTCTTTGCTATTTGCCCTATGTATCTTCATTGTAGTATATGGTGGGAAAGGATTCCCTCTCTCTCCCTCTCGCTACACACACACATACACATACACACACATACACAAACACACACGTGTGTGTGTGTGTATGTAGAGAGAGAGAGATCCATCTATCTGTCTGTCTGTTTATCTACCTATCTATAGATATAAAGCTTGAGGTCCCACTTCCCCTATTAATGAAATGGTAGTCAGAAGTTAGTTTAAATCTGAAAATCACATCCCCTAAAGAAATAGTGGGCAGCTAGTTGGCACAGCGGATCAAGTGCTGGGCCTGGAGTCAGAAGACCTAAGTTCAAATCTAGCCTCAGACACTTACTAGCTAAATTACCCATGGCAAATCACTTAACTCTATTTGCCTCAGTTTCCTCATCTGCAAAATGAACTGGAGAAGGAAATGGCAAACCACTCCAGTATCTTTGCCAAAACAAACAAACCCAAATGGGGCCACAAAGAGTCAGACAAGACTGAAAAGGACTTTACAATAGCAACAAAATGGTTCATTCATAGGCATCTGAATGGCGCCATATTGAGGTGTCCAAAAGGCAGTCAGTGATATGAAACTGGAACTAAGCAGATTGGTTAGGGCTAGATATATAAGCCTGGGAATCATTTGCAGAGAGATGATAATCAAACCCATGGAAGCTGGTGAGATGATCAAGTGAACTGACATAGAGGGAGAAGAGAAGAGGCTTGGGAGACACTTGTGGTTATTGAGCGTGACATCGAGAACAGTGTCACAAAAACCTAGAGAGGAAAAAGTAGCAAAAAGAAGATTGACAATGACAAAAATTGCAGAGAAGTCAAGAAAGATGAGGACTGAAGAAAGGCCATTAGATTCTGGCAATTATACCCCCGGGAAGAATGTAGACAGTAAAGGAAAGAGATTCAGGCCTCAGTTTAAAAAAAAAAAGCTTAAAAAAATCAGTTAAAAACAACTTTACTCTTGAAATAGTGAATACAGGCCACCCCAAAAAGGGGAACAGTTGAGCTTTCCTTGCCTGTGCTAAGGGATTCCAAGGTCTCCACTAGGCTCTACTGTTAGTGGTTCAAATAATTTTCCTTGTCAAGAGACAATTTGCTAGTGATGGGGCTGTATTTCACAGTCTCATCCCTACTCATCTCCTTCTATTTCCATGGTCCTTGTCCTACACTGAACAGGAGAGCACCATGAAGATAATGATCCTCATTTATATCAGTTAAGGTCTCAATCCGCTCTGGAATTTTCTTCATTAGACTTGTAAGCTATATTTATTTTCATTACTCTTGTATTCATAAATGGTTTACTTCTGCCCTGCTACTGATACTTCTCCTTTCAGGGCTGCATCACTGCACCAGAAATGCATCATCTCATTTCCTCTTATTTGATTAACCCTGTTTGCTTTTTATCTTACCTTCTTTCACCTCCCCTTTGCCCTCACCATGCACATATAGATCATGGAATCAAAGGCTTAATAGCTGAAAGACATCTAATGTAGTTCAACACCCTCATTTTACAGATAAGGAATCAGAGTCTCAGCAAGGTTAAGAGACTTACCCAAGGTCATGCAGATGACAAGTGGCAGAGCTGAACCTTGAGCTCAGGTGCTTTGGTTGCCTAGCCAGGGCACTATGATGTGCTCACTCTTTTTCCTCCTCCCTGACTTCCATTGAGTGTCTGCTATAAGTGCTTGTGTACATAGAGTATAGGTCAAGTATGCTAGCACACTATAATGCTAGAGCATTATCATTGGCTCTTTTCCTGAGGAAAGTGACTTGTCCAAGGTCACACAGGTAAGTATATAAAAAAAACCAGGATTTGAACCCAGCTCTTCTAACTAGTGACCTCTACTATGAGGCGAAGGGGCAATGCTTGCCTTTTGGGAGTGTTGGCTCCCAAACAGAGTGGGCCAAATCTCTAGGTTTGTCTGTGATGCCTACTACTCCTTTTAGAAACTTCTCTGGCATTATTCACAGCATTTCCTGAGGACTGAAGACATCTGCTTCTAGTCTGGGTTGAGCCTTCTCGAAGGGCCACAGATGAGACAACATGGAGCTGATGAAGGGCTGCTGGGATTAGAGTGTGTCATCTTGAGGAAAATACACATCAATTAAATTTGTGTACAAACCAAGGGTCTAGCTTCCTAGGGGCTGTTACTCACCCCTTTGTCTGTTCATTTGACAAACATTAACTGAACTCTTACTGTGTATAGGGTGCCATACTAGGTGCTTTGGGGGGTTAAAATATGAGCAAAATATGATCCCTGCCTTTAAGGAGTGAAAAAATTAATTCAGGCTACTTACTGCAAGGTCAAATATTAAAGCTGAAACTTAAATACTTTGGCCACATAATAAGAAGACAGGACCCATTGGAAAAGACCCTAATGTTGGGAAAGATTGAAGACAAAAGGAGATGGGGATAGCACAGGATGAGCCGGATAGATAGTGTCATAGAAACAGTGAACATGAGCTTGCACAGATTTTGAGAGACAGCGGAAGACAGAAGGGCCTGGTGTGCTATGGTCCGTGGGGTCATAAAGAGTTGAACACAACCGCATGGCTGAACAACAGTGGGAGAGGAATTGTGCAAAGACAGTATTTTTTAAAGTACCTACTACATACCCAGCACTATGTTAAGTGCTTTACAGGTACTATCTCAATTGATCCTCACAACAACCTTGTGAGGTAGGTGCTGTTATTATCACCCCCATTTTATGGTTGAGAAGACTGAGGCAGACAAAGGTTAAGTGAACCTCCCAGGGTTACACAGCCAGTCAGTGCCTGAGACTGGATTTGAATTCAGGTCTTCCTGACTCCAGGCCCCGAGCTCTATCCACTGTGTCACCTGGTTGTTCCTAAGCAGCTAAGAAGCATAGTGAGTAGAGGGCTGGAGTTGGACAAGATGAACTAAATTCAAGTATTGCTCCTGGTACTTATATGCTGTGGTTAAGTCATTTGACTGCCTCAGCCTCAGTTTTCTTATCTGTAAAAGGGGGTGATAATAGCACCTACTTCATAGAGTTGTTGTGATCAAATTAGATAACGTACATGAAGTTTTCCAAACCTCAGTGTTATATAAATGCTAGCTATTACTCTTATTTTTTTTTAGGCAATTGGGATTAAGTGACTTGCCCAAGATCACACAGTTAGTGTCAAGTGTTTGGTCTGAGGCCGGATTTGAACTCAGGTCCTCCTGACTTCAGAGCTGGTGCTCTATCCACTGCACCACCTAGCTGCCCCCTATTACTCTTATTTTTAATAGCTATCTGTGGTATTGGATACAACATGTTACTATAGAAAGAATACTGGTTTTGGAGTCAGAGGACCTGGATCCAAATCTCTCCTCTGATTTTTGTTACCTAAATGACCTTGGACAAGTCATTTAACTTTTCTGGGGCTTAATTTCCTCAACTGTAAAATCAGAGGGTTTAGGTAGCCTTTGAAACCTTTAAATCTCTCAATTTATGAACCTAAGATCTAGTATAAGTATAAGGGCAGAGTGGGAAAATTACTCCAGAGATAAAATGTTCTGAGAATTTAGCAGCTCAACTCAGCAAGCATTTATTAATCACCTACTGGATACAGAAATCTGTGCTAGATCCTAGTGGGAAGATACAAAAATGAAAAAAAAGAGCTAGTGTGGAGTTTCCTAAATAGTGAGATTGATAGGACACATACACAATTTAGATACCATTTGAAATGGAGTGTTACTTTTTGGAGAGCAATTTGGAACCATGCTCAAAAGGCTACAAAAATGTGCATATCCTTTGACCCAGCAATAGCACTTCTAGGGCTATATCCCAAAGAGATCACACAAATGGCAAAAGGACCCACATGTACAAAACTATTCATAGCAGTTCTTTTTGTGGTGGCAAAGAATTGGAAATCGAGGGGATGCCCATCAATTGGGGAATGGCTGAACAAGTTGTGGTTTATGAATGTGATGGAATACTATTGTATAGTGTTATAAGAAATGATGAACAGACTGACTTCAGAAAAACCTGGAAAGCCTTGTATGGTCTGATGCTGAGTGAAGTGAGCAGAACCAAGAGAATGTTGTACACAATAACAGCCATGTTGTGTGATGACTAATATTGATAAACTTAACCGTTCCCAGCAATACAAGGATCTAAGACATCTCCAGAGGCCTTGTGATGGAAAATGCTATCCACATCCAAAGAAAGAAGCTGAATTGTTATTTTTTTTCTCTTCTGTTGAGTTTTGTTTCCTCTTTCTGATGGTTCCTCCTATTGGTTTTAATTTCTGCTTACAACATCACTAATGTGAAAATACGTTTAATATGAATGTAAATGTATAGCCTATATCAGATTATGCGCTGTCTTGGGGAGGGTGGTGGGGAGGAAGGGGGAGAAAAATTTTAAACTCAAAAGCATATGGAAGTGATTTTTGATAAATCAAAATAAATTAATAAAAAAAAGAAATGGAATGTTACTAAGTGACTTGGAGAAATAGAAAGGCCTGAAAAAGTCCATCCCTGAATGGAGGCATCAATCAGACCAGAGGAAAGAAAGGTTATTTGTCTTTGGAAAAAAAAATCAGAAAAGACTTCTTGAAGGAGGTGACATTTTAGTTGAAACTTGAAAGATGGGTAAGAGTCAGAGAGGATTAGCATTACTAGTGAATAGAATAAATAGAATGAACAAGATAATTGTTTACTGGTATAGTGCAATAGAAATATGCTCTGAATTTGGAGTCCAAAGACGTGAGTTTGATTTTGCCAGAGTTATTTGTATGATTTTGGGCAAGTCACTGCAAAATGAGGAGGCTTAACTAGAATTCTTCTAATTAAATTCAATACATGTTTGTTAAACACATACTACATACAAGGTTCTGGTAAGGGGGTGGGGCAGAAATTAAATAATTCCTACTCTCAAGGAAATTACCTTATACTGGAAGAGCAATAAGGTTTCTTTCAATCCTCAACCCATCATATCATGATCCTACTAGGTCCTTAATCCTCTACATATTGATATAAGAGCAGGTTTCTAGCTCCAGTTATAGCATAATACCATTCTACATGAAGAGGAATGAAAGAAAGTATTCAGATTATAATTGCAATCAGCCCAGACATATTAGGATTCCTCTCAGGTTTTCACATGAGACTGACCGATGACTTATGGAAATAGCCTTCAGCACTTTACAGCTCAGGGAAGGGACCTTGGCAATTTGCAAACTACCTGCTTAGAACAGGATTATCAAAATGGCCAGCTTAGAAGAAAACAAAATTCTCTTCAAAGGTGCCACTGTGAATTATAAACATTTTAGGCATTTACTACAGTGTCTGCTTCCAGATAGTCTCATAGTAACAGAAATGTAATTTGGGAGTACCTGTTTTGGCGAATGAGTCATTCTATAGCAGTCTTTATGAATCAAAGGTAATTACACAGGATGAGATATATAGATAGAAAGATAAATAGCTAGCTAGTTAGCTAAACAAGACAGATAGATGATGGAGATATGTAGATGATTGATAGGTAGATAGATAATAGATTGATAGATAGATGATAGGCAGACAGATAGATAGTAGAAGATAGATGATAGATAAATAGATAAATATATGATAAATGATTGATAGGCAGATAGATGATAGATGGATGATAAATACATAGATGGATGATAGATAATATAAGATAGATAGATAATTAGGTATGTCATAGATGATTTATAGATAGATGATAGAAAGATAGCACAAGGTATCCCAGGTTTAAAGTTAAAATTGCAGAAGTGTTTTGAAATGGCACAGTGGATAGAGTGCCAGACCTGGAGTCAGGAAGGCTTGAGTTCAATACAACCTCAGACACTTACTAGCTGTGTGACCCTGGGCAAGTCACTTAACCCTGTTTGCCTCAGTTTCCTCATCTGTAAAATGAGTTGGAGAAGGAAATGGCAAGCCACTCCAGTATCTTTGCCAAGAAAACCCCAAGTGGGGTCACAGAGTTGGACAGGATTTAAACAACAGAACAACAACAACAACAACAACAATTCTCCATTAAGCGTTTGCTATGTGTCAGACACTGTATTAAGCACTTTGAGATACAAATACAAGCAAGCAAGAGAGTCTCTATCCTCTTATTCACATACAAAGTTGTCAGAAGGGGAAGAGGTGTTAGCAGGAGATGAAAGAAGGAGAAAGAGAGGAAAGAGGAAGAAGAGGAAGGGATAAAGGTAAAGGAACTGAATCAAAAGCCTGGAGACCTTGGTTCAAATTCCATCTCTGCTCTTTGTTACCTGCATAAACTCCATTTAACCACTCTGGGCCTCAGTTTTTTCATCTGTAAGATTAATATCTTATTTCTGAAGTCCCATTTAACTCTAAGTGCTGTGATAACATATTTTTGTTCCTTTTAGCTAGCACTGGTTAAAAAAGGATTCTCTTCTCTTCCATGCTGTTTTCATTGACCATCCCTTTCCCCAGATGAAGTCTTTCTCATCCCCATAAACCCACCCACAAACTCCTTTCTATTTTTATGGCTCTGCATTAAAATTTTCTTTTGGTCATTATTCTCTTTATATTTGAGGAAGTTGCCACAATATATTTTGCTAGCATTGCCCAGTGGGGACAAAAGTAACATGCACTGGTGGCTAGCATCATTATTTATAAAGCTATGGTATCTGAGTTTTTCAGCCTGCAAAGAGAAGGCCATCCTCCACATCATTCTTAACCCCACAGGCTTCAAAAAAAATCCCTTTTAATGACTGTGAAGTGGAAGCTTAAAAAATAAAAAGCTCTCATCTGGGCAGGACTAATAGAAGTAAAGGCAACCCGGACTTGTTCTAAATTATAAGTCCCTTGAGAGAAGGATGTCATGAAATTTTGTCTCTTGTGTGTCTAGTAGAGTACTTTGAACATAATGGGTGCTTGATAAATTTTGTTGAGCTAGACCAGGTGTGGGGAACCTGTGACCTCCAGGCCACATGTGGCCCTCTAGGTCCTCAAGTCAAGGCCTTTGACTGAATCCAAACTTCACAGAATGAATCCTCTTAATAAAAGGACTATAGTCAAGACACATTATGAAGGACAAGTCAAAAAACTGTTAGAATTAATGGAAAACACTAACTTCTCCTCTGTAAACTCCTAGAGGGCAGGGAGCTTTTGTCTTCTTTTTTTCTTCTTCTCTTCTTTTGTCTTTACAGCCCTTTCCCCTAGCATAGTGCCTGCTACATAGTAGGTGTTCAATAATGCTCATTGATCGATCAGTCTATGGATCTCTCACTCTTCTTTTTCCCCAATAAATTGAATGCCTACCTCATGGTCTTTATTTCAACCTTCCCTTTTTAAATACTTTGACCTACCAGTTTCTCAACTAAAACACTTGAGTGGACATAGCTTAGACAGATCCCTTTGAAGCGCTGAACACTGAACTAAACTTGTCCCAGATACTAGAATCAGCATTGATGACTCTGGCAATGTCTCTTTGAGATCTAAATCTATTGTCTTATGTTCTTAGACATGTATTAGATTATCAGAGGAGGATGACATATCCTTTTCCAAGGGGAAAAATAAAGCAGGAATCTCTAGCCTTTTCTTTTGGAAGGAGATAGTTCTGATTTCTTGGAAGTTTCATGATTCCTATTGGTAGGCAGGATTGGGGAAGGGTTGGGGTGAGCAAGGGAGGATATGGAGTAGGGGGAGATGTAGTAAAAAGCCTTCTGGGTGCATTCCCAGACATCCTGGAAATCCTTACAAGCTGTAATTTCTACCTTGGAGATCAACCAGGTAAAGTTTCAACCAGATCAACTGGTTGCTTGTGACTGAATTCTTGGAAAGCCATGTTCCATAGGGCTGTTGGTAATGGAGCATTAAAACCAAAAAAGGTCTATCAACCTTTTTAGCCACTTTCCAGGGTGTTAGTAGCAGAAAAGCTTCTGTAAGGAGGCTTCCAGACAGTTTTCTCGTCAGAGAGTAGAGCAGGTCTGATGGAATTAATTCCTCCCCTTGAAACAAATGAGTCAGTGGATGGATCTGACTGCACGGCTTTCAAGGGAATTCATTCTGTATCTTTCATGTTAGCGATATCTGTGGAAAACAGGAAATTGTTTTCCCATCTCATTCACATAATAGATAAGATGAGAAATTAGCTGCTGGATGAGCAACCTGGGGGCTGTTCATTTTGTCACAATAAATAAGGTTCTGCTGACGCTGGCTTCTCGTGAGCATATACGTATGCGTGCATGCTCACACACACACGCACATACACACATATAGACTACCTTCTCATTTGTGAACCATCACCTTCATTATCACTGATAAATTATTTCTATTTTCCTTTCACATCTATCTGAAAGTTTTTCCGATTTCAAATTTATGAAGCTTCACTGTGAAGGCATATGGAATTTACTTTGGACAATAGACATAAAACTTCTTGCTTCCTCTGTAATGGTCTCTAAAGTGTCCCTTGATGCCTCTGCACAATACAGAGGAGGGCCTGGGTCTGGCCATCTTAGCTCCTGGTCTGGGAGTGGGAGCTCCAGCCTGATGGTAGAGCTTGTGGTCTTGATATGTTCTTGCCCAGGGTCTCTGGATGCTAAAGGTTGAAAAGAAAAAGTTTGTCTCCACCTGTGCTCACAGAAAGGTCATTGGTAAGAATCAGTGAGATTATGTGTGTAGAGTGTCCTGCACTCCTCACAGGAAAAAAAAAGGACTTGGTAAATTCAGTGTACCACTTCCATTTTTTGGAGCTGGAATTTGGACAGACAGGGCTCAGCCTTGGCTTTTGTCTTGTTCTGTATCCCCATTGCTTAGCACAATGACTGGTACACACACTAATTGCTTTATAAATTATCAATTGATGTTTCAGGTCTTCTTTCCTTGACAGTCTTAACTTGGTTTTATTTTCTGAATGTCATCCAGGGCCAGGGCAAGGTGAGCACACAGCAGATAGGAGAAGAGAAGAACCTGGGGCACTGGAATCACAAAGTTGTGTATGGAAAAAGAATTTTAAAGGAAGGTACAAGTCAAATAATTCAACTTCAATTGACTAGCTGCAATGATACCTAAAATAGGCAGGCTTTTCCTTACTTGAAGGAGTTGCCTGGCCATGGGCACTGGGGCCTTGTAGGAAGGACAGAAAAGGGAACACAACTGGAAAACTTGAAAGAGAGAGAGAGAGAGAGAGAGAGAGAGAGAGAGAGAGAGAAAGTATAGTCAAAGCAAGGTTGGGTGGGATTTTTTTGTTTGTTTAATGTTTAGAAAACTAAAGAAAAGGAAATCAATTATGGGGCCTACCTGAATTTTATTTCCTCACCCAAAACCAAATTACTCAGCAAACTTATCGCTTGCTATTGCAGGCTTCGGTATTAAAGAAAACAATCAGGCGGGCAGGATTAATCTCTGACAGCTGCCTTATCTTTAACTTGCACCTTTGTTATTTTCTGATGAGCTTCTCCTTTTCCGCCACCACGTTGTACCATACCTCACTGGTTCCTTTCACTTTATCATCAGGCTGGAGCGGGGGACCTTTCAGTTTATTAAAAAACCTTTATTTGTGAAGAACAAAGAGGAGGGGAAAAAGGCAAACAATGAGGTCAGACAATCTCCTTCCTGCCAGGACTCACTCACCTGTTATTTAGAGTGTTATCAGTTAGGAGAGACTTGCATCATTGAAAATGAGGCTCTGACAGGCTACTTTGTTCAACATTCACACAAACACACACTCACACAGACACAGACACACACGCACATGCCAGACAAACCCCAAACCTTGACTGACGTTAGCTCAACCTCCAGACAAGGTCCTTGGTTATCAAAGCTGCAGGATTTTCTTTTGTTTCTGGGCTTTTTTTTTTTTTTTAGTGCTTTTCTCCATCTTCATGCCCTCCTCCCTTCTCTCCTTTAAGAAACTAACAGGCTCTGTGTGAAGGAGAAAGCAATGGAAGCATTGCTGTCATCCAACTGCATCCCTGTATAAGGTGGAAACAGTTTGATTGGGCATTGAGGAAACAGACACCTGGGCACCCTGAGTTCTTCTTACTATTCTGTGTCGATTGTCCTTGGGCGTCTACATGGAGGCAGCTGGTGTTTGTGGGAAGCTAAGATCTATTTTGAAGCTTTTAATTAGTCTGATTTGGGAGTGGAGTCAATGCCCTGACTAAACTCAGCCAAATTAATTGATTTAGCATAATGGAGTAGCAAGAGTGCTGAATTTTGAGGCCCAAGATCTGGGTTCTAATCCCCTGTCTGACAATTCATGAAGTCACCTTGTAGCTGTGAGTCTCCCTTTAGTTTTTAATCTGTAAAATAAGGGACTTGATCTAGAGATCGCTGAGATTTCTTCCAATTCTAAGTTGTATGATTCTACAAACCTTTGGCAAACTATAGGTTTAAGTCAGAGATATGGTGCTGGAGACAGTTCATGCTGTCTAGGAAAGTCAATTGCTAAATTCTCAGTGAGAGGATTTATGCTTGATTTATTGTTTTGTCGATTGCTTAGACTTAAGAACATGATGGAGAAAATGTTATAATGCAGATTAAACTTAAAAGTATAGAGTGCATACTTTTTTTCCTGGAGAGCTGGTTATTAAGCATTTACTAACACACCTTTGACCTTACTATAAAATTTACATCTTTCCCTGATTGAGGAAATGTTTCCTGTATTTGACCCTGGCACTAACTATCTGTGTGATCTTTGATAAGTCACTAAGTCATTTCATCCTTTTGGGCCTCAGTTTCCTCCTTCTGTAAAATCATTGTGGAATGGCCTTAAAAGTGTCTTTGTACTCAATTGGTCTACACTGGGTACATATTCACAGAAATCACAAATACAAATGGATTTTCTTACTTTTTACCAATTTCCCTCCTCTCCACTCACACAGTCACTACCCCAATTCAGGCCCTCATCACCTCTTACTTGAACCCTCTTCCTGGCTTCCCAGTGTCTAGTCTTTTTGTTCAATAATCCATCCTTCTTATAGCTGCCAAAACAATCATTCTAATGCACAGATCTGGCCCTTGCTCAAAAAACCTTTTACAGGCTATAGGCTACTACTTAGTCTGATATTTAAAGCTCACAACAGTTTTGCTTAGCACAGGGTATGGCACATAATAAGTACTTAATAAATATGTATTTCCTTCCTTCCGTCTTCCCTTCCCTCCTTCCTCCCTCCCTCTTACCTTCCTTCATTCTCTCCTTCCTTCCCTCCTTCTTCCCTCCCTCCTTCTTTACTTCCTTCCTTCCCTCCTTCCTTCCTTCCCTCCCTCCTTCTTTACTTCCTTCCTTCCCTCCTTCCTTCCTTTCTTACCTCCTTCTTTCCTCCTCCTTCTTTACTTCCTTCCCTCCTTACTTCCTTTCTTACCTCCTTCTTTCCTCCTCCTTCCTTTCCTTCCTTCTTTCCGTCCTTCCTTCACAGCCTCATTTCACATGCACTCCACATTTTAGCCAAACTCTCCTTCTCCACATGTACGTGATCCTGGAAATCTCACCACCTCATTTCTTCTCATTGAAATCATTTGCTTTCTTCAAGGCCTAGCTCAAATGCCTCCTCCTCCAGGAAACCTTCCTTGATCTTTGTATCTGAAAGGGGTGTCTCTCCACTTCAGTTTTCCTAGAGCAAAATCTGAATCCTACTTTTGAATTTGTCGTATTCTGGAGGTACAGCCAGATGCCATTTGGTATAAATAAAGAATTCCCTTGAAAAGGTGGCATTAGTGGAATTCATTCTGCATATTTCCATTGGGCTGGAACAAATTGATGTATTTTACATAATTATAATTTTGAATATGGCAAATTTGAAAACATGACTATTTTAGGAGAATTTATCATTTGCACTAATCAGGACCTAGCTGTATCATGCTTATTTGTGTATCTGTTACCTCCATGTTATTAGATGGTGAACCCCTTTAGGGCAAGATCTGTGTGTTATATCATCTTAGCCTGGCATAATGCCTTATAGCCATGCAACTAGAGGACTGGAATCAGGGAGGCCTGAGATTGCATCTTGCATTAGACACTTATTAACCATGTGCCCCTAGGCAAGTCACTTCACCTACCTCAGTCTCAGTTTCATCAATTGTTAAAATGGAGATAATAATAATAACACCTATTTCACAGGGTTGTTATGAGGCTCAAATGAAATAATAAATGTACAGTACTTAGCAAATCTTAAAGTCCTAAATAAATCCTTTCTACTATATACGGTGAACATTTAGCAAATATTGATTTGAATTTTCCATAGATAGTCGCATGAGCTATCAGCATCCTGCAGGAAAATAAGCAGGTTGTGAATCCAGGGGTTAACTTGTGAGCCAGTGTCAGACGGAAAAAGAGAAATCCAATAGGTTCATTCAACTTTTTTCTCTTTGTTCGTGATCTTCCTTTCTCACCCTCCGTTCCCGTCGGTAAGCTTGAACCCTTGTACTTCTCCAGTTTTGCCTATAGCTTCTGATTTCCTGTACTCTCGACCTCGGCTTATTAACCTGATTCAGACCTCTCACATTCTTGACCCATCTTCATGTTTGCTGCCTCTTCTTCTGATCTCTGTATTTCTGACCTCAGCCTGGTAACCTGACCCTGAATGCTGATTTCTCTTTTGCTAAATGGCTTGATTTTGGCATGTTTAACATTGGACTCTGCACTGATGGTAATTCACTGCATTATGGTGGCTCAGCAGAAGAGGCCCAGTCCCCCAGCCAATGATTCTGAGAGCTCTTTCTCAGAGCCTGTTTTCCCTTACTCCAGCCCTCCTCCCATATCCCCTTTGAATTAGCTACGCTGTAAGCACATGGCAGTACTTGGCTCTGATGAGTGGGCCAATTTCCCCCCCCTCCCACTAGTTCAAAAGAAAGTTTAGGAAGTAAGTTTGAAAAGCCATGGAACTAGTCCAGCTTCTCGGATCAACATGTTTTTTCAAACTCCTTTAAACTTGGTCTTGGCCTTTGGTCTTAGATCAAGAGTTAGTGACATCCTCTCTAGGGGATAATATCCTACCCTGGTGATGAGGCCTGGGCCCCATGATCTAATACCCATAGGTCTCTTCTGTCCCTGAGTATTATGACCTCAAGTAGAAGGCTAGCCAACCGCCCCACCCTTCTATGTATTCTTGTGTCCTATGCACATGTAAGTATAATATATTAAAACCCTGTGTTCTTAATAGTTTTATCATGTATATTTTATATATAAATATGTGTGTGTATATATAAATATATATGTATATATAAATATAAATAAATGTATTTAAATATATGTGTATATAAATAAATATGTATGTATATGTATATGTGTGTATGTATATATCATACATACATATACATATATTTCCTCTCTACACAAATTTGCCTCCTATATTTAGATACAATAAGCCCAAAACTTGGGTACAGAGAAGTCACAAGTTTTAGTGTCAGAGTAGATGGCACTCCATCAAAAATGACAAAGTAAATGACAAAATCTTTTCCTCTTTTGGAGGGAATAGTATAATGTGTGTAAGAGATCCCTCCAGCTTAATGGCATAAAGTGCTATAGTTTCACAATTTATAAAAAAGCACTATTTGCTAATGCATGCACAATGTCCTGTTTTGTTTATTATCAACTTTTAAAGAACAGGGCAAGTTCGATAATCAGAGTTGCTTAACCTCTGTGTGACCAAGGATGATTGAGGAAAGGGCAAAGGAGTTGTCCTTGCCTAGCTTGGAAAAGAGAAACCTGAGGGAAGGAGGATGTGGGATGTGATGGAGAGGGCATCATGCATAGAATCAAGGAGAGCACTTGCTTGTGGTCCTGGCTACATAACTTATGAGGTGCAGGACCTTTGGCAATCACTTAACCTTTTTGATTCTCTGAATATCTGTAAAATAACAGGGTAGGAGTAGATTTTGTAGTTCTCATACTTCTTGTTTTTAGGATCTCTTTATATCTTAAAAATTATTGAGTGCCCCCCAAAGAGCTTTTTTTTGTTTATGTGGGTTGCCTGTTGATATTTATCACGTTAGAAATTTAAATGTCTTTGTAGTATTATAAAAATAGTTCTCATGGACCCCCAAAAGGGTCTTGGGGATCCCCAAGGTCTCCAGACCATACCTTGAGAACTACTAAACTACATGATTTCTAAGTTTTTTTTCTTTCTCTAATTTTTTGGTGAATTATTTTAATTAGATCAGTATCTAACTGAGATCCTTAACAGTAAATGAAAGATTTTCCTTTTTAAATTTAGGGGAAAAGGAAGGGAATCAACATTTCTCTACTATGCACCAGGCACGATGCTAAGTGCTTTACAAAATTAGCTCATTTGATCCTCACAACTCTGAGAGGTAGGTACTATTTGTTTAGTTGTTTCAGTCATGTTCGACTCTCCGTGACCCCATTTGGGGTTTCTTGGCAAAAATACTGGAGTGGTTTGCCATTTCCTTCTCCAGCTAATTTTACAAATGAGGAAACTGAGGCAAACAGGGTTAAGTGACTTGCTCAGAGTCACACAGCTAGTAAGCATCTCAGACTGGATTCAAATTCAAGTTTTCCTGACCTAAAAGTCCACTGCTCTATCTACTGAAACACTAGCTACCTCTAGGAGAAAGGGGAGTAGAGAAGAAGAAGGGAAAGGTCTTCTTTTTAAAATTTATTGTGGATATCTAAGAGTTCTACTCATAAGGTACCTGAAGAGCCTGTGAATGTGGCAATATACAAGATTGGAAGAGAAAAAAAAAGATACGAATGGTAAATTGGAGATAGCATATGGCTTGATAATTGACCAAAAGGGCTAGATGGGGAACAAGAGTGTCTCTGCTGTGGAATAGGAAGGAATGGTGAGAAATACTATGAATTAGTGATGCACAAAGTGACTACCAGATTTTTAAAAATCTAGACTTGTGAATTCATTGATATGGGGAACTTCTCATAAGGAAACTCCCTCTACCAATGTAGACAGACAACAATAGAAACAACTTAGACAGTTGCCTAGGACATTGAAAAGCTAAGTGACTTTCCCAGGATTACACAGCCAGTATGTGTCACAGGCAGAACTTGATCTCATACCTTGCTAACTCTAAGTTTAGTTTTCTATTTCCTATACCACATTGCTTCACTAAATACCATATACTAGTACTTATTATAGACTACTACAATTTTGGCAGAGTAAATTGGGCATTTAATGCTTTTTCCCAGAAGCCTCTACTAACCCTCTTAGTGTCCTTACCCATTCATTCTTTGCTCTGTCCTAGTTGCAGAGGAAGAGAGTAGTGCAGTGGGTAGAAAGCTGAGCCTGGAGTCAAGAGAACTCATCTTCCTGAGTTCAAATCTGGCCCCAGCCACTTACTAGCTGTGTGACCTTGGGCAAGTCGCTTAACTCTATTTGCCTCAGTTTCCTCATCTGTAAAATGAACTGGAGAAGGAAATGGCAAACCATTCCAATATCTTTGCCAAGAAAATTCTAAATGGGGTCATGAATAGTCAGACACAACCGAAAATGACTGAACAATGTACCATGCTCTGTGCTAGGTGCTGGACTTGTCAAGTCAAAAATGAAACAGTCCTTGCCTTCAAGGTGCTTGTGTTCTATTAGAGGGAAACAATATGTACTTAAATAAATGTATACTAATTATGAGGAGACAGGGAGCACTGAAAACATGAGGGATGAATAGGGTAAGGCATCTTGTAAGAGATGAGTCACATGGCTATAAATGATGCTACAAAAAAAGAATCTAGAAAAGCATTGTTAAGAATTATAAATTCTTGGGCAAGACAGTGAAGTTGTTGGGGGAACAGACAGTATTTTCATTACTGCTGTAGACTGAAATCAAGGACTTCCAATAAGGAGACATATTTGAGAAGTAGACAGCTGGATAAGAAGATGATATAACAGGGCATGGATTTCTGGACCCCACTTTACAATATACTATGGACAGAGAGGAGTACAGTGAACAAGGGCTGGTAAAAATTATTTGTTTAGAGTTTAGCTTTAAATTAAAAATGGTAAAAGCAGAAAAATTCTTATATCTAGCTCTAAAGTGGTACCATGGAGAGTAGCTATAGTGTAGGAAGAAAACAACAGTAGTGACAACCAGAAATTAATGGAAGACAAAATAAAAGCAATATGAAACATAGGTAACCAAGATGCATTAAAGAGCATAATGAAAGGAAGAAAATTTGACCTTAATAGATATCATAAACCTGGTACAATAGGATTCATAACCAAAATAAAGCTATGGAAGGGTTTCCCATTTTGGTGCAATTGATGATTTAGAGTTCTGGAATTCTGAAAATGTTTTGAACTGCTCTGCAAAAGAAGATAGATAGATGCTAGCAATGACAGCAAAATGGAAGCATCCCACTGCGTAGCCCCAGGATTTGTGAGCTATGCAGTGGTAGGAGTAAAGATGATGGTATCCCCCCACTGACAGCTAAACAGAAGGGGAAGATGATGAGCCAAGGCAACTCTGACGAGAGACATTGTGGCTGTTTGAATTTGATGAGACAGGTGACAATGATGATACCCCCTCCCTTCCCCTTCCTCTCTTTCTCATCTCCTTATCTCTCTCTTTCCAGGAGAATGAGTTCCTGTTCTAAAGTTTTCTGTTCTTTAAAGTTATGTTTACACTTTCTCATTTAATTAGTACCAAGGCTGACTTTCTCTATATAAAGATAAGATGATTTTAATTGCTTTGTAAGTGTGTCTTTTCATGTGGAGAATGTATATAGGGGAAACCAGTGGCTATCTGAACACACAGAATTGAACAGGTTAGGGATCCTCATCTCTAGCCTGGTCACTAGAGGACACTCTGATCTGGGGGCTCCGAATTTCTAAGGTCTTAACTTTGTAGGGGAAGGAACCAGGCTAATTTTAACCTGGGTAAAAAAATCACGAACTAGTCTACTTATTTGTAGAAGGTTGGGTCTGGGTGGACAACCTCAGCTGGGCAATCTCTCTCTCTCTCTCTCTCTCTCTCTCTCTCACTCTCTCTCTCTCTCTCTCTTGCTTACTCGTTCTGCCTCTGCTTCTGCCTCTGCCTCCCCACCCCAGATGAGAGGATTAGAGTAAGAAGAAGGAAAAGGTGATGACCAAAGTGAAGGCCCAAAACTTCCCCATGGGAGGAGAAAGGCATTATCTGAGAGGAATCCATTATTCCTAGTACTAGAGGAGAGGAAGGAGGACATTTTCTGCGGAATTGCCAAACTGCTCTACAGAAACACCTCCTTATTTCCCTTTAATTCCTAGAAAATTCCACAATGTATTTTTTAATTTTAAATTCATGGAGTAAAAATCATTTTCATAACATAGTGTAATAAAAAAAGATGATTGCACATGAAACTGTAAATCTACTATGTACAACTTGCTATTCTTTTCACATATGCAGCAAAATTATCTTATAAATGTCTTTTTTCCTTTTTTTCTCTCCCCCCTCTCCCCACCCCAGAGATGGCTATCATTAGACACAATAGGTGTGTGTATATGTGTGTGTGTGTAAAATTTTTCTATACATACTCTTATTTTTCAGTTCTTTCTCTGGATGTAGATAGTGTCTTTCTTCACATGTCCTTTATAGTTAATTTGAGTATTTATAATCAAAATAACTTATTCACTCAAAGTAGTTCTTAAAACAATATCGCTGTTACTATATACAATTTTCTTTTGGTTCTGCTCATTTCACTCTTCATTATTTTGAGCAAATCTTTCCATGTTCTTCTAAAATCATTGAACTCATAAATTCTTTTTTTGATGTTACAATATTAACATTTATTAAAATAGTAGTGTCATCCCTATGTTCCATTCATTTGAATTGGGCCTTGAAATAAAGAAAGACCTTCAATTCAATTCAACAAATCAACCAATATTTATTCAGCACCTTCTTAGTGTCAAGCACTGTGACAAAACACAAAACATCCCCTTCTCTCAAGAAGCTTACATTCTTTTTTTCCCCTTTCTTTTTTTGGTAAATAGTATTTTATTTTTTCCAATTACATGTAAAGATTGTTTTCAACATTCATTTCTTGTAAGATTTTGAGTTTCAATTTTTTTCTGTGTGCTCTCCTATTCCCCTCCCCAAGACGGCAAGAAATTTGATATAGGTTATACAAGTGCAATCATGTAAACATATTTCAGGACAACATATAAACAGAACAAAAGGAAAAGCCACAAAAAAAGCAAAAAAAAAGTGAAAATAGTATGCTTCAATCTACATTCAGACTCCACAGTTCTTTCTTTGGATGTGGATAGCATTTCCATCATGAGTTATTTGGAATTGTCTTAGATCATTGTATTGCTGAGAAAAGCTAAGTCAATCATAGTTGATCTTCATACAATATTGCTGTTGCTGTGTACAAGAGCTCATCATTTCTTATAGCACAATAGTATTCCACCACAATCATATGCCACAACTTGTTCAGCCATTCCCCAATTGATAGGCATCCCTGAAATTTCCAGTTCTTTGGCACCACAAAGAGAGCTGCTATAAGCTATTTAGGACATATAGGTTCTTTTCCTTTTTCCCTAATCGTCTTTAGAAATAGAATGTATTGTTATAGGGAGAGTAGTAAACAAAGAAGGGAAGCAATGATTACTAGGATCATGCTGTCAATAACTGTTTACCTAGCTTTTAGCAAAGCATTTGAAACTCTTTCATGCTATAGACAAGGTCCAAAAATGAACTCATTGTCCTGCCTCCCAAAACCTTCATTCTTCCTAATTTGTCTCTTACTATTAAGAGCACCACTATCCTGCCAGTCACCCAAGCTTATAGCCTAGATTTTTAATATTTCTCATACATACCTATTTCTCCTCTTTGTCAATTTTTTTACACCTTATTTCACTCCTCTTCACCTACTTTATGATCTACTGATACTGGCTTTCTTGGTTCCTCAAACCACAACACTCAGTCTCCTAGCTCCCTACATTTTCACTGGCTGGAATGTTTTTTCCTACTCATCTCCATCCGCTCAATTTCCTGGCTTCCTTCAAATCTCAGATAACATCCTGCCTTCTGTAAGAAGTCTTTCCCTTACACCTTTAATTTAGTGTCTTCCTTCTGAGATTATCTCTATTTATCCTATAAATATCTTATTTACATATAGTATACCAATTGTCTCCTCCACTAGACTGTGAACTCCTTGAGGGCAGGGATAGTTTTTGCCTTTCTTGTATGTCTAGCTGTATAACAGATGCCTGGCACACAATAGGTACTTAATAAATGCTTGTTTACTTGGTTGAATTGGTTGAATGGACACTCAAAATGTAGTCTCTGAGGTCTGAGATCAATTTGGAATCTGGTTTTCAGCACAGTATGTTAGGAATTTGTGCTTCACACTAAACCACTTAACATTTTTATCAATGACTTTGATAAAGACATAGGTGGCATACTCATCAAATTATCAGATTACAGAGAATGAGGATTTATGGCTAACACATTAGAGAACAGAGTCTGGATGTGAAAATACCTTGACAACCTAGACAAATTGGGGCAAATCTAATACGATGGAATCTAATAAGGATTAATGTAAAATCATCCGCTTAGGCTAAAAAAACCCACTTCATAAATAAAAGATGGGATGGCAATACCTTTGAAAAAGATCTAGGTCTTTTAGTAGACTGTGAACTCAGCCCTATGCTATGAGAACCAAAAAAGTCAATGCAATTTTAGACTCCATTGAGAGAAGTCAAAAATGGGATGTGATAGTCCCACTGTACTGTGTCTCAGTCATACCATATTTAGACCAGTATTCAGTCCTGGGTATCACATTTTATTTGATAAACCCAGAGGAGGCAAAATGGTATGGTGACAGGCTTTTTGAGATCATGCTATGTGAGAACCAAATAAAGGCATTAGAGATGTTTAGCCTTAAGGAGACAAAACTTGAAGACAACACTATAGCTGTGTTCTCATATCTGAAGGTTTGCCACATGAAAGAGGGATGAAACTTGTCCTATTTATTCCTAAAAAAAGCTAAATTAGAATAGTGATTGGAAGTTTCAGAGAGGCAGATTTAGGACATAGTATGTAAAAAACAAACAAATAAACAAACAAACAAACAAAACTTCTCATCCAACAAAACCATTAGAGCTAGAATAAGCAAAACAGGCTGCCTTAGACAGTCAGCTCTCACACACTGGAGGTCTATAAGCAAAAGCTGAATGACTCCTCATTGGGTGTGTTATAGACAAGATACTTGTTGCAACATAGATGGTATGGCAGAAAAAGTACTAGAGTTGGCTTTGAATATTGCCTCTGAGACTTCCTAAATGTGCAGTTATGGGAAAAGTCTCCATTTTCCCATCTGTGAAATGGATATAATGATTCCCATGGTGCTTATCTTTTAGCATCCTTCTGAAGATCAAATGAAACCACAAGAGATAATGTGTTCTACATACATAAGTCATTTCTGTCCATGCTCTAAGTCCACTTTGCTCCCACCAGGAATTAGTGTACTTTATTCAGATACAGTATATAGCAAAGGGTCTCAAACCCAAATAATAGGGCAACTCAGTATTTTGTCTTTGTCCTTATAACAAAATCTTTATCAGTTATGAGCTTTTAACACCAAAATGAATGTGCTCTGCATGGGTCTTCTGAAAGTCATCAGGTGAGATTTGCAGTTGTACATGAATGACTTTTCCGTCTGATCTGGGAAGGGGAACAATGGTTTTGAGTCCCCTGCCTTATATTGATTGTTTTAGTGTTCTGCAGCTGGGTATGAAATCCCTCTGAGTTCATGTTTTATTGTTTCCTCCTGAGATTCCTCTGGGAAACATGGCCATTCCACAAGATTGTCCCACAGAGCAAACTTAAAAATAAACATCTAAACTCAATTAATATGCTTAGGGACACTGTCCGGACTTGTCGTACTGAACTCAAGTTGACATGCTGAGTTCACGTAAGGTTAGTGTCATTATGCATGTGCCAATTTATACAACATGATTTATTTAAATGCTTGATGCTTTTAAGTGATGAGATAGAGTTAACTGGACAGACTGGGGAGTTCATTGACCCATTTATTATGCCTGTTTTGCTAATAAATAGTATAGTTCAGATTGTTTCCTCAAGTATTATTAATTACCCACCACATAAGCAAGCCTTACTTTGCTATAGTAGGGTGGAGCAGCATTGTTTTAATATTGTGGTGAATGTGGTATCTTATCATTTGGGGCATTCTCTCTGCCATTGCAGAACGTAGCCCTGCCACACCCTCTTAACGTGCATGATTCTTACCTATATCTTTCCTGAACTATTCCATAAAGGATCCACTAAAAAAAAAAGGTGAAGATCTTTCTCTGGTTCTAGTACTCATGTTGTCTGTTTGCTAGTTACCTCCCATAGTCAATACATGATGGGCCTAATCTCCTTTTCTGGTCACAAATAATGTCCTTTATGTTACTTTCTGTGTACAAGTAGTAGTAGTAGTCGTAGTCGTAGTAGTCGTAGTAGTAGTAGTAGTAGTAGTAGTAGTAGTAGTAGTAGTGGTAGTGGTAGTAGTAGCAGCAGCAGCAGCAGTAGTAATAGCATTTATATAATGCCCACTTTGTAGCAGGTAGGAGGCAGCTAGGTGGCTCAGCAGATAGAGCACTGGGCCTGGAGTCAGGAACACCTGAGGTAAAATCTGGCCTCAGACATTTATTATCTATGTGACTCTGGGCAAGTCACTCAATCTTTGCCTTAATCCACTGGAGAAGGAAATGGCAAACCATACTATTATCTTTGCCAAGAAACTCCATGAACAGTATCAGTGTCATAGCATCCACAGGGTCACAAAGAGTTGGATGTGACTGAACAACTGAACAATATGTGTCAGTTACTTTGCCATTTTCCAATTGGACACCCTCCTAGTTTCCAATTTTTGACCACTACACAAAGAGCTGCCATAAATGTACATACAGATCCTTTTAGCTTTCTTTGATTTCTTTAGGGGTACAGGTTTAATAGTGGGTCAAAAAGCAGCAGGGTCAAAACAGTAGGTGGGTCAAAGAGTATGCAGAGTTTGGTAACTTTCTGAGTATAATAATAAACTTTCTGGGTATAATAATGAAAATTGCTTTGCAGAATGGCTGGATCAATTCATAATTCCACCAACAGTGCACTAGTATACTTTCTTCCCCCAACAGACTAAGGGGTTGATTCTCAAGATAGCTAAAAAATGAAAGATGCCACATGTTTGGGACAACACATAATACTATTAATACAGAAATAAGATGATAAAGAAACCACCAATAACCATTGACCCAACTGCTTCATTTCTTATCCCTAGCAAATTTTTATTACAACAATTTACATTGCATCAAAGGCATTCTAGATAAAGGTATAAGAAAGGAACAGGTAAACTTTTTCAAACTACTGTATTCTATTAAAAAATTTTTTATCATTATAGTCATGAATGCCTGAAATGTTCAGAGAATATAAGATCCCATTATGTCAACTATGAAAATGTTGTATATTAAGATCATGCAAGATGCCTTGATTGAAGTAAGATCAGAAATAATTATGTTTGAAAGCCCTCGATTATAAATATCAAGTGAGCATAAAAGAAGATGTATGCTATTGTCAGGGCACATTAAGGGATGATGTCCATCATGGATTCCAAATGGAAGGCAATTTTGTGTAGATGCTGAGATCCTCCAGATGTTTGTGTTTACAGATGACATTGTGCTGACTGAGTCAAGTCCCTAGAGCATTGCAAAAATTCCTAAATAATTTTCATAATCACTTACAAGAGTCCAGTCTAACCATCCACACAGAAAACAGCAACTGGATGAAGAATACCCATTATCCAAACTATAATATGCAGCTGTGTGAAATGCCCATACAGCTCATAAGTAAGGTATATAAATTTAGGACAGATATTACAGGTGGACATTGAATTAGTCCCAGAATTAAATAGGAGAAGAGAGGTTGGGAAATTGTGGAGTTCATTTAATGACCTCAAATATTCCCTAGAAACAAATGTTCATCTTTTAAACATTAATATTCTGGTGATGCCCTATGGTTATAAAATATTAGAAACCACAGCCTATGATTAACTTAAGTTGTGGGTGATTCAAAGATTATTACTCACATAATAACCAATAGCTAACATTTATATAGTACTTGTGTGTGCCAGGGACTGTGCTAAGTGTTTTACAATTATTATCACATTTGAGCCTCACAACAACTCAGAGGAATGGGTGCTATCATTATCCTCATGATGAGGAGCCTGAGGCAAACAAGGTTAAGTGACTTCCACGATCACACAGTAAGTGTGTTTCTGAGGTAGAATTTGAACTAAGGTCCTGACCCCAGGTCTAGTGCTTTAACTGTTACATCACCTAACTAGACATGTGGTGGAAGTGAGTACATTGAAGAATGAATGAACAATCATGAAGGAGAAACACTAAAAATATTATCAGATATATGAAAGGAGGTCTATGTTCTTGTAGTAAAAGCCAAGGAATAACCAATCAATCAATCAACAAACATTTATCAAGTTACTGCTATGTGTTAGGCACTGTGGGATAACCAGCAGACATTTCTTTCATTTCCTGGATATCCACACAATGTCAAGAGATCTAAAGAGTGGACTCCCTGAGGAGAATTCATAGAAGGATATGAGCAAAAATCAGACATGATTAAAAGGCTTGGATAGGCTGTGATCTTCACCACTAGAGTGTGTACCTAGATCGGTGAGATCAGAGATTCATCTGAGTACAGAAATATCACACTATTGATTCACATGGAGCTCATAGCCCATTAACTCTCTCATTGATCTTTTTCATATGAATTGCTATTGAGACAAACCTTCCCATCTAGTACTTGAGGAGTTGGTCTTTGAACCTATGCAAGGACTGAAATTTATCCCCATTTAAGGTCATCTTGTTAGATTCAGTCCATTTTAGTTGATCAGCATCTCTTTGGACCCCAACTCTGTCATGTCATGTTCTATAGGTTTCACTTTCATTTCTGAATATACCTCTTATCTTAACAGAGATTTTAAAAGGAAAGGGGGAAGCAGTCCAGAAAAAAAAATAACACATTGACCATGTCTGCCAGTATATTCAATATTCCATACCCATATTCCCCTACCTCTGTGACAAAAGGATAGAAGGGCATTTTCTCAACTCCTCTTTGGGGCCAAACTTGGTCATTTTAATTACACATTATTATTTCTCTAATTAAATTATTATACCTAGTTAATTTTCACCTGCAAATTTGAAGAACATTCTACACTGCAATCTGAATCACTGATAAAAATGTTAAATGATTCAGGGCCAAGTACAGATTTCTGAGACCCTGTATGTTCATTGACCTATTTATTAATAACTATTCTTTGAGTCAGGCCTTTCAATGATTTCTGAATCCACTTCACTTTATCTCTTTCAGTAACTTGTCTAAAAGAACACTTTGGATGCTTTACCAAATGCTTTGCTAAAATCTAGGTAGACTGTATCTACAACATTCCCTTGATCCAGTAACCCCAGCAAAAAAAAGGAAATGTAAGTAGTCTGGCATATCATGTTCTTGAATCCATATGGGCTCTGTCTGATCACTACTTCCTTTTGTAGATATTCATTAATGAATATATTCTAGAATTTTGTCAGAAACTGAAGACAAGCTCACTGGCTGTTAGTTGGGAGACTTTATTGCCTCTTATAAAAGAAAAATCAGGACAATATTTGTCTTTCTCTAATCCTGTAATATAGATTGCATTCCCAAGGGTCTTTCAAAGATGACTGATAGAGCCCCAGCAAACATTATCTCTCAGTGTCCTGGGATGCAGTTCATCTGTAGATGGTGAGTTTAGTTCATTGAGAGCAGCTAAGAGCTTTTACATTTCCCTACTTTTTGTGGGATTCACCTCTCTATTAGCTTTTTAAAAATTATTGTACTGCACTTCCCAGTCTAAAGAACTGATAGCACCTATTCCTCTGAGTTGTTGTGAGGCTCAAATGTGATGATAATTGTAAATCACTTAGCACAGTGCTTAGCACATGGTAAGTGCTGCATAAATGTTAGCTATTGGTTATTATGTGAGTAATACTCTTTGAATGATCCACAACTTAAGTTACTCATAGGCTGTGGTACCTAGTATTTTACAACTGCAGAGCATCATCAGAATATTAAAGAACAAAGAGTGCAGAAGCAAAGTAAAAATTTAGTAGTTCTGTCTCCTCTTCATCATTCTATCTCTCCCAAGAAATTGTCCTACCCTTTCTTTGTTCCTCCTCTTATTCTTAATATATCTAACACCACCCTCCAATCCTTTTTTTTCTTTCACTTTCCTCATAGTCCAAAATAATTCTACTCTAGCACCTGAAACTATTCTTATAGGATGTGCCCTTGCACACTAAGATTTGTACCTAACAAATCTTTGTTGAATTTAATCAAACATTTAAATACTTTAACAATGTGGATGCTTTTTCCCATTGATATTGATTGCAAAATACCTACACCTTATCACTCTGTGTGATTCTCCAAAAAGGAGCTATCTAGTTTGCTCTGGGCCATCTTTTTATCTTTGGGGCATTCCAGTGGAACATTCTGGATACACATCAGTTATTCTTCAGCCTTGCCTTGTGACTGCTTGGCCCACCTCTTTTTATAATCATAATTTTTCAGGGGTACCCCTCCTGCTAATTCCTGAGCTTCAGTCATCACCACAAATAGGTTGCAGCCTGCTAACACCATAATGCATCTCTTCATTGCTCTCTGAGTCACCTGTAATCAGTCAAGAAACATTTATTTAATTCATACTGCATGTCAGGCACTGAGCTAGGTACTAGGGTATAGAAAGGGCATAGAAAGACCAAAATGAAATAGTTCTCAACCTGAAGGGGAGGAGAGAACATACATACAAATACATATGTATGTGTATATGTGTATACAGTTATCTCTCCCACATCACAAGGGTTAGGGGTGTGGTACTCCAGTGATCTGTAAAATCCGCATAAAATTTTTTTACCCTCCCTTCATATCAGAGAAGAAGTCTGAATCATTGAATCATTATCGTACTAAAATATAAAATGTGTTGATATTATACAATACTAGACATATATTTTATGTATTTCTGAGTTTCTAAACTTTTTCTGTGTCATCTGCTACCTTCATGTGTCATATGCGGTTTTTGCAAAACTTTCCCCAAATTCTCCATTTAATTTCTTATGCCAATCCACAATATATTGAAACCACAATGGGAAAAGTCATGATGTGGAAGGGATAATGGTATATATGTACATATATACCCACAAACATGTACATATAAATACAAGGCAATTGGATGCGGAGGGAGTTAGCAATTGGGGTAATCAGGAAAAGCTTCATGTAGAAGCCTTTGAGTTGAGTTTTACAGGAAACAAGGGATTTTAAGAAGCAAGGGAAAAGAAGGGGTGCTTTCTAGTCATGGGGGAAGGCCAATGAAAAGGCATGGAGATGGGAAATGTGGTGTCATGTGTAAGAAACAGCAAGAATAATTTGTCTGAGCCAAAGAATGTGTGAATCAGAATATATAATAAACCTGGTAAAGTAGGTTGGGACCAAGTTGTGAAGACTTTTAAAAGCCAGACAGAGGAATTTGTATTTGATCCTCCAGACAAGAGGGAGCCATTATTTTCCTGGGTAGAGTAGTAACATGGTCAGACCTACACACTAGGAAAATCACTTTAGCAGCTGTAGGGAAGATGGATTAGCAAGGAGAGAGACTATCCTAGCAAATAGCTTCCTGCTTGTTGCATGTATGTTCCCATATGTTTCTAGTGAAGGGCAAAGGGCAGTCATCCTCTTAATACCAGAAACCATTTTGCCAGCCTCCTTCTTAAGTGGCACTGTGGATAGAGCATTGTACCTAGAGTTAGAAAGACCTGAGTTCAAATTCAGACATTTACTAGTTTTATGATCTTGGGCAAGACACTTAACCTCTACCTCAGCTTCCTCAACTCTAAAATGGGTATAACAACAACACCAATCTTTCAGGGTTGTTTTGAGGATCAAATGAGATATTTGAAAAAAAAAAGTACCTGGCATATCCCCTTATCCTCTCTCTCCCGGAATCATTGTCACCTGAGTCTCAGAGGAAAATAATTATTCAAAAAGATAAGAAGATAGGATATGGGTTCAGGTGGCATTCTTTTTAAATGCAAGTCTTTTTCCAATTGTTTTATGGGATGCTTCATGTTTCTTGACAATCTGGAGATTGAATAGGCATTCTTTGAGCCTCTTCTCTTTTTCCTTAGCCATGGAACAAAGACAATCATTACATTTCCTTTGCAGATCACTGCAGAATTCTCCTTGCTCTTCATATTATCGGAAGCAACATTCTTAGTACTTCATTTTTACTAATAGTTCTTCATGGCAACTCCCCTACAGAACTGCTATAGCAACAGCCTATGGGAGTCCTCAACTTGGAAGGCGTCACTCTGCTCAATTTGTTGGCATCCTATTTCTTTAACAGCACTTTGACAGAAAACACAATTTCCTTTCCTTTGCCCTATTCTCCTTATGTTCTCCTCCTAACAAAGGCAATGTCCATACAATTTTGCATCCTCCTTCCCACCTGTCCTTTCAAATGACCAATTTCTGAGAAGACAGTAGAAAGGCAATCCCACCTTCAGCTTGTCATTGTCCATACACATGGACTTTTGCATCTGAAGCCTCACCAAATAGTAAAGAAGTTTTACATTGTCTTAAACACCCTGATAGAGCCTAAAAGGTTTTCCTTCACGGTAGGAGCAGTACCTATTCCTGGAGTAAGTAGGAGAAGCAGGAGCAACACCTCTCAGAGTCAGGGAGGGGATTGCTAAGGACAAAGAATGAATCAGGGAGGGAACCCCATTACACATATTCTTGTTTGTTTATAAGGTTAGCGTGCAACAGCTAGATGGGGCAGTGGATAGAGAACTGGGCCTGGAGTCAGGAAGATTTGAGTTCAAATGTGTCTCTGACAGTTCTTAGCTGTGTGACCCTGGGCAATTCACTTAACCTCTGCCTCAGTTTCTTCAATTGTAAAATGGGGATAATAACAGCACCTCCCTTACAGAGTTATTCTGAGGGTCAAATAAGATAATATTTATGAAGCCCTTAGCTAGGCACTTTTCCCTTCCTCTATATCCTTAAACTTTGACCCTCAACTACCCCAGGTCTATAAGCTACAGTAAGATTCTTGGCACCAGTTTGATTACACTCGAGGCTGTTGTCAGTTATCTTAAGGGAAGTTGCAAAATCCTAGAAGAAGATTAATTTGAATTTATATTTGTTAACAAAATAAATGAATACATCCCATGAGTACCTTTTTCTTGGTTAATTTCACAACTGCATATATTTTGAAACAGAAACAAGCAAAAAGAAGACAGAAGCACAAGAAAGAATTGCTGGGCTCCAGACTGAAGTAGATCTCACTCTTGGCCCTCTTAATTCCTTCTTTTTTCATGATAATTATTTTATTTTTCCCCACTCAATAGTATTTTATTTTTTCCAATTACATATAAAAATAGTTTTCAACATTCACTTTTATAAGGTTTTGAATTCCAAATTTTTCTCTCTCCCTCCCTCCCCTTACCACTCTCCAAGATAGCAAGCATCTTGGGATGATACAGCATGATAGAGATTTTACACATACAATCATGTTAAATATATTTCCACATTAGTCATGTTGTGAAAGAAGAATCAGAAAAAAAGGGGAAAACCATAAGAAAGGAAAAAAACAACAAAAAAGTAAAAATAGTATGCTTAAATTTTCATTCAGACTCCATTTTTTTCTCTAGATGTGGATAGCATTTTCCATCACAAGTCTTTTGGAATTGTCTTCCATCATGCACTGCTGAGAAGAGCTAAGTCTATCATACTTGATCATTGCACAATGTTGCTATTACTTTGTACAACGTTCTCCTGGTTCTACTCACTTCACTCAACATCAGTTCATATAAATCTTTCCAGGTTTCTCTGAAATCTGCTTGCACATTATTTATTATAGCACAATAGTGTTCCATTGCATTCATATATCACAGCTTGTTCAGCCATTCCCCAATTGATGGACATTCCCTCAATTTCCAATTCTTTGCCACCACAAAAAGATCTGCTATAAATATTTTTGTACATGTAGATCCTTTTCCCTTTTTTTATGATCTCTAGTGGTATTGCTGGGCCAAAGGGCATGCACAGTTTTATAGCCCTTTGGGCATCCTCTAATTCTTTCTTGCTCTAAGATAGATGTATTTCCTCTTATTTTGCTAACGAAAATAGTAAGTAGCTGATCAGAACCCTCTACATTTCATCTCGTGTATTTACTATTGGGATCATAGTATTTAGAGTTGGAAGAGACTTTGGAGTTTTCTGGTCTTATCTCCTCCTTTCACAGATAAGTAAACTGGGACTCAGAGGGGCAAAGTGATTTGGTATTGTCGTTTACCAGTTTTTTCTTCTCCCCAGTCAATAATCCTTATTTTTTACTTTCCTCAAATGTCCTATTTTCTAACTCCTTAATCATAATCATGAATGCATTACCAACTCAGATCTTACGGTCTCTAGATACTTGGCTGCTCTATTTGAGTTGGTCATTCCATATCTCTTTACCCTATTCATTTTTCTCTCTTTTTCCCTACCCTACCACATTTCTCACTCACTCCCAGATCCTAGCAGAAGCTGTCTGGTAAAATTGTCTTCTTTTCTCTACTCTAGCTTGTTGCCACCAAGGACCTAACTGGCTATCACTGTGTGCATCGTGTAAGAACAGTTAGACAATTATTTCTGTTGATCCTCACATCCTATAATAAATTCCAGTTTAGGCAGGACTGAAATTCCTTCCAGTTGGGGTCAGTTACCAGTCAAGCATCTCCTACTTGGTAAGAGTAATACGTGGGAATCACTAGAGTAACTTCTTAGCTTCTCTTTTCCATCTGGGCAAGCACAGTGATAAAATATAAATAGTGCAGGAAACCCCAATTTTTACTTGTGTTTATACCACACAATCCATATTCCTTTTCAGGTCAACTAAATCGTAAATACTGGGGGAAATGGGTGTTCCTGCAACTCTTGTTCTTGATACGCAAATAAACATTTATAGATCCTTGATCCACATGAAGCATGTCTAGTTTGTTAAACAAAGGTAAGGAACCTGAAGTAAAAGGCATCCTATCCTCTTCACTAACTGTGCAGTAAGGGTATAGGAGAGGGGTACAGCAGGGAAGAGGAGAGTACCATGACAAAGGCAAAGATGTATCTTTCCCCGTAGAGCAGTAAGTTATTCAAGTCTTGTTTGGTTCTACATCACAGCCCAAACTTCCCAGAGGAATTACAGGAACTTCAAAATAACTATCTTATGAATTTTGTGTGTTCTACCAGGGAAAGGTAATGCTTATCCCTAACGGAGGATACTCTTTGCCTGATAGAGCAGAGTACTTGCAGGTCCTTGAGACTCATTCTCCTTTTATCACATACACAGGTCAGGGCCTTGCCTGGGCCAATGATGACCTGGTGAACTGAAAAAATATTTTGTTTCTCCTGTGATTTATCTGGCAAATGGAGGAGGCCAGTCTCAGTGGTGGTTGTTACATTTTCTCAGTTGTAGCATATCAACATTTCCATGAACTGTTCAATGGATTCACCATATTCTGAGTCATTTTAAGTATTAGACAGACTTAGAGCCCATGCATTTGGTGTCCTATTCTGTTCTAAAATAGTTTCAAACTCATAGTCTCTCTCTCTCTGTCTCTGTCTCTGTCTCTGTCTCTGTCTCTCTCTCTCTCTCTCTCTCTCTCTCTCTGTCTCTCTGTCTCTCTCTCTTTCTCTCTTTCTCTCTCCTTGTGTAGGGGCAGAGTTGATGGATTTACTCAATCCCACCCCACATAAAGTAAATGATAAGATTCTCAATCAATCAATCAATCAGGCTTTAGACTAAGTGGGAAAAGTCTTTTGAACTAAAGTGACATTGCACAAAAAATCTTCTGATTGGCTGAGGAAACTTGACTATGTTCCTGGAGTTACTTATAAATTAGCAAGCTAGATAGATCTGGATTAATTTGAAAGACTAGAGCAAGCATGCTACCAATAACAACGACTGACCAGATGCTACTGACAGATAGATGGGCATGGGAGCCCAGGGAGTGACAGTATCCTCCCCACCCTCCATTCTTGCTTCCAACCCCAACCTTTCATCCATCATCCAGGGAGGTGACATCTATGAAGAAAGAGCAAGTTGTCCCTATGAACCTCCAACTGCTGGCACAGGGTAGGCAAGCCAGTCTAGTGGAAGCAACAAGGAATCCAGAGGGAGAGACAAGAGGCAACTGGGGCAAGTCAAACCACCACTACCACCTTGACCACTGTCTCCTCTCAGATCCTGATGGAGACAGTCCAGAACCCTAAAGCCAAGAGTCTTGGAAATAGTGATGGCTCCAGTCCAATGCCTTCAGGCACCATCCTAGGAGGCAATCCCTATGGAGATGCAGCCTGGCAATTACTTCTGTAGGTCCATCAGCCACAGCTACTAAAGACCCACCAGAAAAGAATTTCTTGCCACCAAAGACCTTGATACTGTCAAATGGTTCCGTGTCAAAACCTGATAGTATTTTGTCAGTGGAAATGACACTAAAGATGACACTCATTACTATCTGTTTTGCTGTTGCATCTGAAGGACCATGAAACTTTTCCATCTGACCTGCAGCTGAAACCTTCCATATGCATTTTCTCCCCCATTAGAATGTGAGCTCCCCAGAGGAGGGACTGTTTGACTTTTCTGTTTGTATCCCCAGTGATCAGCACAGTGCTTTGCAGCTAGGTGATGCAGTGGATAGAGTGCTGGGTCTGGAGTCAGGAAGGTCTGAGTTCAAATCTGGCCTCAGATACTAACAGAAACAGTGATTCTGGGAAAGTCACTTAACCTCTGTTTGCTTCAGTTTCCTCATCCATAAAATGGGGATAACAATAGCACCTACATCCCACAATTGTTGTAAGGATCAAATGACTTAACAACATATAAAATTATATAACATAACAAGCATTATATGTGAGTTATAATAATAATAATAATAATAATAATAATTATTATTATTATTACTTAATAAATGCTTCATTCATTCATTCATTCAGCTAATTCTCCTTTTGGGGGAAGGAGATATCTCAGCCTCAGCTCTGGCTTTGGCCTAGGTCACCTCTCCTGCTCCCCTCCCTGGGCTCTCCTTGCCCACCTTGGCCAGAGAAGGACTTTTCAAGCTTTGAAGGGCCAAGGGGCAGCTAGGTGGCACAGTGGATAGAGCACTGGCCCTAAAGTCAGGAGGACCTGAGTTCAAATGTGGCCTCAGACTTGACACTTACTAGCTGTGTGACCCCGGGGTAGTCACTTAACCCCAATTGCCTAAAAAAGAAAGAAAGAAGGGCCAAGAAAATTTTCAACTTTCCAACAGCAGGATGGTTGTGGATTCATCATGCCTAAAGAAAACTTTTTGAGCACCTCATTAATGGGAGAATGGGATTCCCAACAACCAGAAAGTGTGTTATTCCTCTGTCATATGCGCTCTCTAAGTAAGAGCCCACTTTCTCTAGACTCTGTGTGTACTTGTGGAAATGTCACATGTATAGGCTTTTTTGGGGAGAGAGAAATTTTGTAACCAACTATTTATACTGTATCTACTTAGTAAATACACCTTTCCAAAAGCTACTGAAGACTGGCTGGCTAAATTGATTCTCAACTGATAATCTTGGAGACAAGCACATCTGTAGGGGACTTGAGCTCATGACATTAGAGAAATAACCCCAACTCATCAGGGGGAGAACTTTTAGGGGGAGAGCTAACTTTGCTCAGGACCCAAGATGCATCTGTAAGTGGAATTTGGGACACAGATCCTTAGATATTAAGTGAGCCACACTGGCTAAGCCTAGAATCCAATTGTTTTGCTCTTCCACTTTTAGGTAGAATTTTCACTTCTGCCTCAGTTGTATGTTATGTATTTAAAATGATCCCCCTGCCACAGTGTTATCCTCTCAAAACCTACTTGTCTTTACTTAGCATATACGGTATATATTCCTAAGTATGTACATGTTCTCCCCAGGTACAAGGTCATGGTAGACAGACAATTAGGTGGACAGTGGATAGAGTGACAGGCCTGGAGTCAGGAAGACTTATCTTCCTGAGTTCAAATATAGTCTCAGATACTAGTTGTGTGACCTAGGGAAAGTCACTTAACTCTGCCTCAGTTTCCTCATCTGTAAAATGAACTGGAGAAGGAAATGGCAAACCACTCCAGTATCTTTGCCAAGAAAACTCCACATGGGGTCACAAAGAGTCAGACACAACTGAAAATGACTGAACCACAAAAACCAACCAGGATGGACTTTGCCTGCTGATCAGACCAAAACTGTCTGCCTTTCCAGGGCCAGTCTAGCTCTGTTCAAAGAGGCTCATTACTTGCTTGGCCACCAGTTGCTGAATTCTTTTAGCCAAGCAATTTCTAAAGACCTCCTACTAACATTTAAAGGGGTTGTGGGCTACATCAGTGATGATTACACAGAGCCTTGAAGGTTTGAAGTAAATAATGAATAGGAATGCCATTTGAAAACACTGGCATGTCTTCAAAATTTAATGAATTGTTCTAGTGATAATTTCCAAATGTATATATGCATTTGATAAAAGGACTTCATAAATGTTGAATCTATACATAGGATGTGCTGGTTTTCCATAAATATAGTACTGTGGTGATTATTGTAAGAATTATTCATTAAATTTGAAAGATGAATTAAAACAGAATATAATTTATTCATTTTACTTCTACTGTGTATTTATATAGCTTCTTTTATCCAAAGAACTCGAGATATTTTATGCTCATGAACTCAAACATTTCACAGGAGGCCCCAGAAGCAAGGACAGGGCATAGTCACAGAGCAGCACAAGCAGCTTCAGATATTTGAAAAAAAGTTCATAGATCACCAGGTAAACCCCTTTAGGTCTTCTGGGGGACTCCAGCTCTGGGCCAGGATCATTCTAGATTTAGATTTTGGCATTTGTCTAGTTAGCTCTATTCCTGTTAAGGCTAAAATCGCGAGTTGATTGAGTCTGGTATCAGGTAAGAACACTGAATAAATAACAGATTCTTCTTTTTGTTCTCTAATTCCAAAGATTAAAGTGAGAGTTTGAATGACATTATGCTTTATTCCAGGAGTAACACTTCTTTTTTTCTATTGAGGGTCACTGATCCATAAACATTTTTTCCTAGGTCCATTATAAATGAAACCCAACTTTTTCTAGTTTTTCTTTTTTAAGAGAATAGGAGAATAAGAAATACTCAACCATTCAGACTTTTCAAGCTGGGACCAAGTAATGGAAAATTATATTTAACAAACACAATATAGTGTAGGATTGTGGAGGAAGTGCTGGCTGGGGAGCAAGAAGACTTGGGTTGGACTCCTAACACTACCACTTACAGCCCACTAACATCACTTCATTTCTCTGGGCTTTGGTTTCCTCCAACTCTCTGAAATTTGTTATCCCCAGGGCCACCTCCATCAGTCATCTTGATCTATATCTTGTTACTGGACCCAGATGGCTCCAGAGGGGGAAGTGAGGCTGGTGACTTTGCACAGCCCTTCCTCACTTAAATCCAATTTGCTTGCATATCACGGCACTGTCTTCCTGAAGTCATGGTCTTCTTCAAGAATGAAGGACAAACAACAACAACAACAATAATTTATTATCTCCATTTTATAGATGAAGAAAATGAGACTTAGGATGTGAAAAGGCGCTAAAGTGACTTGCTTAGGGTCTACAGTATCAGAGCCGAGGCTCAAACCCAGGTCTTATGGTTTCAAGATGAGTGTCATCATACCACACCGCTTCCAAGCGAGCTTAACTCTGACATATGTTCAAACTTACAAGAGCTATATTGGATGAAGAAACATTAGGTAAGTTATGAGGCATGGACGATGGTGCTTGGGAGGTGCATGAAGGGGAGCATTGCTCACTTGGATCAGAAAGCTGACCTAAGAGGGTAGAGAAGATGGTCATTTCTCCACCAAATTGAACTTTGGATGGCACATTGTTCAGGGGTTTTTTATTTCAATGTTTTCCTTGGTTTCTATTTTTCCATCACTTTAAAATGTAGTTTTTGTCAGTGTATATGTTGTCCTAGTTCTGCTGATTTCACTTTGCATCCAAGCCTAATGCTTCTTTCCCCAAATCAACAAACAATAAACACAGCTGAACACTACTGGAATGTTATATTCTACATACCTCTCAGTCAGTTGTCTGACTGTAAAGATGCCAAATGCTATAGAAAAATCATCTATGAGAGGCCTATCTATTCCCTTCTCATATCTTAATTGAGAAAGCCTTTAAATGTGCATAGGCTATAAAGATTTTACAAGCCTGTTCCCTTAGCACTTTTTACATAAAGAAATTATTTAGAAAACAGTGCTTTCATAGTTTTACCTTCTACTCATAAACAACTAGCAAGCTGGCTAGAGCTAAGGGCCAAAGCACACCGACATCTAATTATTATTTGAGTCCTTTTACCTGACATCAAACACCGCTTAACTAATCCTATTTCTCTTGCACAAGCTGCCCCAGGCCCTTTTCACATCCCTGTCCTGTCATTCTAGCTTTTTCTCTTCAGGGGGACAGCTGTTAATTACCTCTTTAACACCTCCTTATTACTTTCTAGGCACTAATTGCTCTTAATTGTCCCCAGTCTAGGTTATCTGTGGACCTGCCTTCCAAAATCTGCAGCCTGCAGCCTTCCATGTTGTTCCCACTACATGGATAGTTGAATACTTCACACAATAAAAAGAAACTTAATGCTACCCCATAATGTCTAAGATTATTCCTTCAGCATCCTTCCTTGTAAAGGAATCAACTGTTTCTTCCAACATAGTAGAAAGAACTTGCATATGGCAGTTGAGATTCTAAGGCTAGAGTCCTAATTATACCAAGATCACTTCCCAGTCTCTTGTCTGGGCTCCCTTTTCCTTTAATATTTTTTCTTTTTTATTAGGAACTAAAACATCATTAACAAACACGAGCACTTCAAGATGCAAAAAAAAAACAAAACCAAAACCAAAACAGAATTATACATGAAACTACTGTGAATTTCTGATATGTGCAGTTTGTTTTTAAAGTATGTTAGATCTTAGCAGGTAGTGACAAAATTGCTCTGCTTTTCAATATCCCTTTCTGAATTGTCTTCCATTCTCTTCCGAGTATTTAAAAAAATGTTTCAATGATTCTGGGCTTCAGTTTCTTCGTCCATAAAATAAGGGTCTGGATTAGATGATCTCAAAGGTTTCTAACAACGTGAAAGTTTTATAAAACTTGGCACATACTTGAGATTTCTCAAAAAGGTCAAGTTCCCTTTTTCTTCTTTGATCCATTTTTGAAACCATTAAACAAACTGACTATATTTTAAGGAAACACAGAGAGGTTTTTTCACAGAATCATTGTCTGAAAAGTGCTGTTTTCCTACTGACTTTACGAAATTCTCTTAGATATTATTCATCAGGAAACGACGGTCATACATTCCTGATTTTCAGACAAAGTTTTCTTCAATACTCTTTAACTTACATAGCATTTCAAAGTTTACAAAGTTGTTTCCTCACAACAGCTCTATAAGGGGTTAGGGCAAGTATCCCCTTCCCCTCCATTTTACAAATGAGGAAACTGAGATACAGAGAAGTGAGGAGACGTACCCAGGTTTTCACATCTAATAAACAAACTGGCATGTGAACTCAGATCTTCTGATTTGTGTGAGAAATGATTCATTTGAACCCCTACTCTAGTTCCAATAATTATTCATCAGTTTGATATGATTCCATAGGGGTAGTGATTCTAAGTTCTGTAATTAGGCCCCAGAGCAGTGAACTGCAGGTTTTAAGTTCATTTGCTTAATCACAGTAAGCTAACTAGAGGCCCTCCACCCTTGTTTTTCCTTGTTATGGTGACCACGTCCAGTATGGCGGAGGTGACTCAATTACATGGCAAGTTCCCCAACTTATTTTTGTACCTCTGGACCACTCTCTCTTGTCCAGTATAAGCAGGTAACCATCTTATGGCCAATTAGTCAGTGGAGATACCCACGCTTTGCTCAACTCATGACCCTCTGGCTGTTATACTATTTTTGGCTGATACATCATGTTTTGGCCCTTGAAGCAAGGTCTATCCACCAATGAGATTCTGTATTTTATGTAGCTCCTCTAGAGTATTCAAGTATCAAATCTTGTATCAAGCCTTATAAAAATAAGGCCCTGGAAGAAGGTGGCATCTCAGGTTGTGAGGAAGATCTGAGGTCCATTTCATTAGAGGGGACCATAGACCTTCTAATAAAGTGCCATTGACGCAGAGCTCTGCCTCAGTGTTCTTTTTTTATTTTTTGGCAGACTGGGCAATTATAATCCTCACACTCAAAGATCAGAAACCTTTATCATAATAGTTTTATCACCCTACCACTATCAGAACTTACTTTGGGGGCCAAGGATGGATCTCAATGGGTAAAGCATTATTTATTTGGCTTGTGTACTTCATGGTTTACTGGTAAGCACCATAAGAATCGGCATCATGTCCAACTGGTACACAACTTTGGCTTTGCTTATTTAATCATATGGGCAGAACCATAAATGTGGGGTTTTACCTCAGGACACCAACAAGTAGAAAGGGATGCTTCTTTCATGGAGGGGAAGTTCTTCCTCTCTGGGTCCGTGACTTGCCAATAGTCCTCTATCACCCCAAGATACACTTGAAGTAGCACCCTTCTCTCAAGATCCACCTTCCTTCCCAATCAGCTATGGAGTTTAAGCCTGACTCTTTGGGATGCAATGCCTCTTCTGAGATTACATCTGCAATTGGACTACCATCTGTGCCACTACTGACTTACCCTCATTCCCAAATGAACTTACCCCCAGGGCAAAGAGTTCCTAGGTAAGCTCTGTTTAGAAACATTGTCTTACTCACTCAAATTGGGGCCATCTTTCAAATCAGCTCTACTTCTAGTTTGTAACATCCATATCAAACTTTGTAAAATATTGGTGGTTTGGTGATTCATACTAGCAACCCAGAGTCCAATTGCAGTGGGTTAAGAACTGAGTTTCAGAAAGCCCTACCTTGAGACAAAACCACTGAGTCACTCAGTAAGAGCAAAAGGTTTTCTCAATCTGCTACCTATCCTATGATCTATTCTTGGGCCTTGGGAATCATTTACTCTTGGGACACTCTTCTTTGCTGTTTCAACTTTTAGAAATAATAGTTTGATTTGTATATTGTAAAAGTAGGAGGCACCAAGCCCTGCAGTCTCTCATTTCTGCTTCTGTTGAGGGCTGAGAAACAAAGTTTAACCAAGAAAAAGAGCGATATTGAGGGGTAGGGGATAGGGGCAATGGATTATCTGGAACAAAGGAGATATCTGCCAATCTATCAATCTTCCATGTCCCAAACACCAAGGTGATTCACTGACCATTCGTGTCTTGCTACCATATTAAATCTTTAAAGGGAACTCAGTTATTATTATATCATCCTTGTGATTTGATTTTTATAAAGTGATTTGTTTTTTCTTCTTTTAAGGCATTTTGCATCCCCTCTTCCTCATGGTTCAGTCTGATGGACAAATTTAAGTCAGTAATTATAGTAACCTAGATAACAAGAGCCCAAGAAAATTGGCTGAGATGGCCAAACAAAGTTGGGAGTAAAGGAGGAAGAAGAATGGGCATGATTGGATAGATACATGTGGGGAATTATTCTATGGAAAATCAGAGTTTTTTGGCTCAATAACTGTTGCTATTGGCAGTTTCCACATACTTCTTGGGTTTTTTGCTCTCTTAACAAAGGTGTTTTTTTTTTTCTCTCCCTGAAGTCAGTTTGGTTATTTCTGCAGCTCCAATCTTGGAGCTGAACACTACAGTGCATATACTGTAAAAGGCACACATGCCAGGACCCAGGGATTCCCTCTCCTGGAAACAGATCCAAAGCTGTTGCATCCTGTGGAAAAGGTTTGCATGGGAAAAATGCTGCTGGGTCAACTGCTTTCACTCACTTTAGGCCACCGGACGTAGGCTGTGCCAGCTCCCAATCCTCTCTCTGTCCACAGCATCAAGATGCCTATTGTGTGGGTAGCTAGGAGTGCCTTTCCTTTGCCCCCCTGCACCATGGCTAGGCAAAAGGCCCAGCAAACCTCTCTCAGCTGCCTTAGCAATGGCTCAGCCTAGGAGGAGATCAGGCTAGATGGGCTTTCAGCCTCTTCTTCTGGCAGAATTCTGTCTTCTCTTCTTAGTCCCTGGTCATAGTGAAGCCTGATTCAATTCAGACTAATCCCCAAACAAAACAAAGAAGTCAAAACATATCTAGGATGTGCATAGCACTGTGCTAGGTGTTCTAAGGCACTGTCCCCCACCTTGAGGAGTTTGAAATCTCACTGGGAAGAATAATGCGGTGGAAAGAATGCTAGATTTGTAGTGAGGGGAACTAAGTTCAAATTCTAGATCTGTACTTCACTTCACCTCTCAGTTTCCTTACTTACAAGAAGATTGGATTACATGATGTCAAGCGTCACTTCCAGCTCTAAAACTCTATGACTGCATAAAATATGATTGTATAAAATAATATATTGGTATGGGAAAGAGTTGAAGGACAATATACACTGCATGTGCTTAAGTGACCTCAGTGAATGGAACAGACAATAAATAATGTTAGGAGTTTATAAGAGGGAGAGAACAAAATGGGCTAGAGTGTTCAGAAAAGGCTTTGTACATTCATTTGTTCATTCATTCATTCATTCATTCATTCATTCATTCATTCATTCATTCATTCATTCAATACCAACTCCACGGAGGAAATATAACATTGAAAGGTAAACACAAAATGCATACAATGTAATTTCCACCAGAGGTGACACTTAGAACTAGAAGGATTAGAGTAGGTTTCCTTAGGAGGGATTACCTGAACTGAACTTTGAAAGAAGCTAGTAATTCTAGAAGCAGAGGTGAAGAAGGAGTGCACTCTAGGCATGGGAGACAGCCTGGGAAAAGCAACAAAGGTGGGAGCTGGAAAGTCATGGAAGTTTTCTGCCATGGTGGCACCATCCTGCTATAGTAGCTAGTTGGCCCAGTGGACAGAGTATTGGGCATGGAGTTAGGAAGACTTGAGTTCAAATCTAGCACAGACATTTACTAGTTTTGTGAGCCTGGGCAAGTCACTTAATCTCTGTTTGCCTCAGTTTCCTCAACTGTAAAATGGAGATAATAACAGTACCTACCTTGCAGGATTGTTGTGAGGATCAAATGAGATAGTATTTGTAAAAAAGCACTTAGCATAGCATTTGGTCCATAGCAGGCAATATATAAATATTTATTCCCTCCCTATCCTTTCCTTCTTCTACAGGGAAAAGCAAGGAGGCCAGTTCAGCTAGAACACAGAGGGTAAGAAGAAGAGTGTAATGTTCGGTGAGTATGAAAAGGAGGGTTGGATCCATGTTGTGAAAGGCTGTAAAAATCAAACAGAGGATTTTATATTTTACTCTCCAGGCATGATGGAGGGTAACTGGAAGTTCTTGAGCAGAGAGGTGACATGATTAGACTTGTACTTAAGGAGCATCAGTTCAGTAGCTGTGCAAAAGATGGACTGGAGAAAGAAGAGACTGGAGGGAGAGAGACCAATTGGAAAGCTCTTGGAACAGTCTGGGTGAGAGATGGTGAGGTCCTGAATTAGTGTGAATGGGGTAAGACATATGGAAGATATAAAATTAACAAGACTTGGTAACTAATAATAACAGCTAGCATTTATATAGTGCTTTTGGCAGCTAGATGGTGCAGTGGATGAAACGCCAGGCCTGGAGTCAGGAAGACTCATCTTCCTGGGTTCAAATCCAGCCTCAGACACTTATTAGCTATGTGACCCTAGGCAAGTCACTTAAACCTATTTGCCTCAGTTTCCTTATCTATCAAATGAGCTGGAAAAGGAAATGGCAAATCACTCCAGTATCTTTTTGTTTGTTTGTTTGTTTGTTTTTTTTACTAGGCAATGGGGTTAAGTGACTTACCCAGAGTCACACAGCTAGTAAGTGTTATGTATCTGAAACCGGATTTGAACTCAGGTCCTCCTGACTCCAGGGCCAGTTCTCTATCCACTGCACCATGTAGCTGCCCCCACTCTAGTATCTTTGCCAAGAAAACCCCAAATGAGGCCCTAAGGAGTCAGATATGACAGAAAAATAACCAGACTACAAAATTTTTTGGGGGGGAGGGAATTTAATGAATTATTAAATTTCCTTATATTTTGACTTTTAAAAGTCAGAGCAAGATATAGTTCTCATTTTCTGAAAAGTCCTTTTATAAGGAATACATCAAATCCACTTAAGATAAATACAAGAAAAAAAACTAGAATCAAGTTGATCCCTTTGCCCAGTAACTCTGATATGCTGTAGTCAAAACCTTCAAATCTCAAAGCTTAGACATACTTTTTCCTACCTAGAGAGTTATAGCATAGTAACAGCATTAAACTGAAATTTCTCTAGAACTTATATTATAGCAATTCCCTTAACTCTGGCATCCAACTACGGTAAAGAAAGCCTAAAAAGATAGAACTAAACCACTAGTACTTGGAGTTAAATTTGTAAAGTTCTTTACAAATATTATGTCATTTTCTCTTCACAACAATTTTTGGAGATAGGTGCTATTATTATCCCCATTTTATAAGTGAGAAAATTGAGACAGAAAGAGATTAAGAGACTTGTTCAGGGTTTATGATGCATGATTCAAACTCTAGCCTTCCTAACTCTAGGTTCAGCACTCTTTCCACAGCACTATCTTTCCTCAATGACTAGGGAATGAGGCAGGGGGTAGGGGAAGAAAAGAGCAGAAGATGTTTTGAGGTTTGAACCTGAGCAACTTGAAGGATGGTAGTGATTTCAACACAAATCAGAAAGTTTGAAACAGAGATCTTTTAGGCATACTGAGTCGAAGGTACAATTAAGTCTTAATTAGTGCAAAAAACAGATCTCCCTAAAGTGGTCCCATTATTCAAATTTGAACTGCATATTTCTGTTGTTCTGGAACCAATGATTATATTTGACAGAACTGTAACTTAGGATGGTACCAATTCAAATATAAGTGACCACTTCAAGGTATTTGTTATTTCCACAAATCAGGACCAAGCTGTCTACAATTGGCAAGTGGTGAATCAGAAAGGAGCTCAGGAGAAAGACTACTGATGGACGTATAGATGTGAGAATAATAATAACAACAATAACAATATTTATATGATACAGATAACATTTATTATAATATAGTTTATTGTAGATTATATTTAGTTATTGTGTACTTATTTATTAACAATAATGGGGCAGCGAGATGGCACAGTAGAAAGAGGACCAGGCCTAAAATCAGGAAGACCTCTTCTTGAGTTCAAATATGGCCTTAGACATTACTAACTGTGTGACCCTGAGCAAGTCACTTAACTCTGTTTGCCTTTGCAAAATGAGGGGGAGGAGAAAATGGCAAACCATTCTAGTATCTCTGCCAAGAAATCCCCAAATGGGGTCACGAACTGTTGGACATAACTGAAAAATGACTGACCAACAAAATGAATAATAACAACTTTTATATAGCATTTTAATGTTTGTAAAGTACCTTACATATGTTATTTGATCTCTACAACCCTGTGAGGTAGGTACTGTTATTATCCTCATTTTCAAATGTGGAAACTGAAATTGATAGAGTTTAAGTGATGTGCCTAAGTTCACCCAGCTAGGAAGTCGGGAAGTTATCCAGCTAAAAAGTCAGGGATTTGCCCTGGGTCACACAGCTAGAGGCTGAATTCAAACTCAGGTCTTCCTGTCTCTAAACCTTGTTCTATAAACACTGTAAGTGAAAGTTTTTGTTTTTGTTTTTTAAGATGGGGGGAGATCTGTGGATGTTCGTAAGCAGTGGGAAAGAGAAAATAGGTAAAAAGAGAATACGTTGCAGGTGACAAGCTCTGACAGGAAAGGCAGGATGGTATAATGGATAGAGCAATGGACTTGGAATCAGGAAGACTTGGTTTCAAATTCAGATATATGCTAGTTGTATGACCTTGAGCAAGTTTTTTAACCTCTCTGAGACTCAGTTTCCTCATCTATAAAATGTTTGAAGTCAATGATCTCTTAGGTCCCTTCTAGTCCTAAATCTATGATCCTATCATCCTATGAGATGGGAGAAGGTTAGTTTAAGGGCATAAGTGAGGGGGTTGGCATTTGCAAGAAGGACTGTCTCTTCCCCTGAACCTGAAATAAGAGGAGATTTTCAGCTATGATTTTGAGGGTATTTGAAATATAGAATTGGAGAAAAGAGAGTTCTCAGAGGAGTATGAGAGAGGTAGGAGATGATCCTCTACTGAGGGTTGCGCAGGTGGTTTGAGGGGAGAAGGGAGGGGTGGGGTGGAAAGAGTAAAGTGATTGTTGTACAGCAGTGGGAGCCAACATGAGATTGTATGAGATAAATGTGTAAATGATCCAACAGCATGGCTGTCAGAAAGGTTTCATGGAAGAGCTGAGACTTAAGCTGTGCACTGGAGAGGCTTTGGATGAGTGTAGAGGAGGGGAAAGGCAAGGGCAAGGCATTTCAGATAGAGGGAAAGCAAAAGCAGACTCCAAATCAGGGATCAGTGGCAGTGTATATAGGGGGAAATGAGGTGAGTGGAATAGTTAAAGTGGGGGGCTTATTTTGGGGCAACTATAAGTTAAAGTTTCATGGGGAGGGTAGAACAAGATGATGGGACCAGGTGAATAACAGATGAGAATTTCGATTTAATTCTTTTGGAAGTAGGGAACCATTAAATGGTTTTGAACAGGGGAGTGACATGACAGAAGAGGAGCATAACCACGGAAAAATGAATAGAGAAGGTCTTGATATGAGAGACATCACAAGGAAAAAATTCATTGCATTTGGCGACTGGATAAGAGTAGAAAAGAAAAAGGCAGTTGTGAAAGACAAAGATGATTCTGTTACTTTAAGTCTGAATCACTGGGAGAATTATTGGCCATTGACAGTGGATCAACTCAATAAACATTTATTAAGTACTTACTAAGTTCCAGGCACTGTGCTGAGCACTGGGCCTGACAGAAAGGGAGAAGTCAGGAAATGAGGGAGGATAATAGTATGTTGTTCATCTTTCATTTCAAAGAGGACTAATGACAACATGGGGTGGTGATTTACTCGTGAATTGGATTTAAGTGAGGCAGAGTTACACAAAGTCATCTTCCAGAGTCATCAAAGTACAGTGTGGCAAGACAAAAGTCAGGATGCCTGGCGATGGCTCAGGATGCAGTGGATGACCTTGGCACCTTTGATGTCTGACCAAGTTATAAGTGATCCACACCACTTGCTTCAGCTGCCTTCATGGCTGTTGGAACAAATTGTTTTCATCAGCCCCTTCTTCCTGGGACAGTCTTTACAGGCTTGGGTAGACATCCCCCTAAGTCACTGATGGGTTTGAGGCCTGTTGGTTAATCTCGACCTGATTTAGCCTGTCTGCCAAGATGGTTTTACTAGAGTGTGGCCGCTATGCATGCTATACAGCTTCTTGGAGCTACAGATGAGAGTTGGGTGAAAGACAGGCATCAAAGGTCAGTAGGTAGCCCTGAAAAGTTCTCCCTGTACATTCCTTATGCCCCAATATTATGATATATTAGCTTTAAAAATGCTACATATGAGGTAACAATAAAATATTCAAGTGAATATGTTTAGTATCACAGAAATAGAGTCCCAGAGTTGGAAAGGACCATATAGGTCATCTAGACCAATTGGAACAGAAATCCCCTTTATGGTATCCCTGTCAAGTAGTCAGTGATAGGAGACTTCCAGTGACAGGGAACTCACTACTGTGGCATCTCATTCTGCTTATAGGCAGCTCTCACTATATTGAAGTTTTTTCTTATATTGAGCTGAAATCTGCCTCTTTGTAATTTCTACTGATTAGTCCTAGCTAATATATCCCCTCTTCATGTGAAAACTCCACTTTTTATAATCAAGCACAAAATTTTAAGTACCTTTTCAGTGTCATGTTATTGAAAAATATTAATGTCCAGTGCTAAAATTTCTTAAATTTTAAGAGATAAGGTTTGAAGTAGTAAGGCCTTATAAATTGTTCTAATCTTGTATGAGAGTGTTTGGTTTTTTTTAATGTTTGTTCAGTGATTTCTAAGAATTCAATTATATATGTTGTAATTAGAAAGGAATGAATTTGATAGTGCTTTGAATTTATAGGTTCTTATAGCAACCTTTGTTAATATTTTGTGAATATATAAATTTCATGAAATTAATAAATATTATTCCTTGTCTAAAAGTAAAAAGGTGTCCTGTTGGCCAAGCAAAACAAAAGTCATTTGCATGACAGACTTCCTACTCCTTAATGAATTAGTGATGTAGGCAATTGGAGATAAAAGGCACAGCTCTTGGCCTAAGTACCAGCTAGCCATCCTTGTGTGCAGGTCAGAGGCTTGCTTATGGGCTTTTATGGCAGTCATCAATTTGGGATCACTGAAACACAGCACAGCATAATGTCCCAAATGGGATCCAGAATGATCTCTTGCTTATTGCATTGAATCTCATGTCCGTTCGCTCACTTTAACACACAGCAATGAAATGAAACGTGAACAAGTCCTCAGCTTCTTCATCACACAGATATTTCTGTAAAGTAGTACAAAGTCCCAAATGTGATCATGTAGATCTGATAACATTAAACTGAGACACTGAGGAGGGCATGACTAGAGGCCACAAGGAAATGTGAAAATAACCAGGGGAGCCCTCTGCTCTAATCAAGGCTAGAGAGTCATGGGCCAGAAAGACAATGTTTGTGTTTTTGAAAACACATAAACGTAATGATATGAAATATCCTTAGGAAAGTAATAATTATGAAAGTAATCTTATGGGAATTTATTTCTATGTCAAAATAGAGAACAAGATACACTGGAGAAAGTCTGGGATTCAAGTGGAGGAGGAAGCAGAGAACTGCTACAGTGTTCCACTCAAATAGAAATGGGGGCCACCATTTCATATGCAAGGATCCCTGTGACCTGAATACTGGCAGTATTAAAATGTGATATTATCTATGTTTTATTATACTTTTATTAATTTTCTCAAATATTTCCCAATTTCATTTTGATCTGGTTTGGGCTATTCAGCAGTGTGCTTAACACTCTGGAGCACTGAATTTGAGAGCCAGAGTCCTAGGTCTGAATTCCAGTTTTCTTATTTGCTTCCTAGGTGACCTTGGGCAAGATACTTTTCCTCCGCTGGCCTCTGTTTCCTCATCTATAAGACGATGGGACTGAACTAGAAAGTCTCCAAGGTCCCTTGAAGCTCTAAATCCTGTGATTAAAGTCAGCAAATGTTTATTAAGTGCCCACCATATGCAAGGTATTATGCTAGGATTGGGGGTAGAAAAGAAAAAGTGAATCAGTTTTTGCCCTCACAGAATTTACATTATACTGAGGGAGTGTATACATACACACATATATACATATATGAGTGTGTAAATATATAAAACAATTCCCTTCTCTCCACTCACATAACCACTGCCTCGGTTTAGGCATTTGTATGAGTCTCTACATTTGTATAAGTCATCCCTCACATTTGTATAAGTCATCCCTCATGCCTGAAATGTTTAAGAAGTAGATTCTAGACTGATTAAAAGGCCTACAAATTTTGCTAGAATGAAGAAATTATCTCAAACCAAGAATTGAAATAACTTCTTGCTCCAGCACTGGAGATGGCTGACTTCAGAAGAAGTAAATGGTCAGCCAGACTGAAAACAGAGAATTAAGAATGAATAAAAGCTAGTTTCCTGAAAGTGTGCTTGAAGAACTAGAATTAATGAACAAAATCTCAATAAACAATTGTAATTTCCTTCATTGGTTTGTTGCTGTAACCCTGTGAATATTTCTTTGTAATGCTTATTAATAAAAGCACTTTAAACATGCAAAAAAGGGGGGAGAGTGTATGTGAAATAGTGTTTTCAAGAAGCAGGGAAAGGAAAAACCTCCTCATTGGAGGAAAAGCATTGGCCGTACTACCAAAAGATCTAGTAAGGGAATCTATGATTCTGTGAGTCTAGGGGGCTTCTGGTATGGGAATTCTCCCCACTAGCCCTCGAGTAACCCATCTTCTTCAGCTGTGTCTGACTCATAATGACACCATTTGAGATTTTCTTGGCAGACACTGGAGTGGTTTGCCATTTCCTTCTCCAGCTCATTTTACAGATAAGGAAACTGAGGCAAGCAGAGTTAAGTGACTTGCTCAAGGTCACACAGTTAGTAAGTGTCTGAGGCCAGATTTGAAGTCAGGAAGATGTCTTCCTTACTCCAGACCCAGTGCTCAATCCACTATGGCACCTTGCTGCCCCCAACCAGTTAGTCTTAAGGATTTGCATGAGGCGCAGAGACATTAATTGACAGTCATGGTTGCCCAGCTAATAAGTATCAGAGGTAGCATTTGAACTCTGGTCTTCCGGACTTCAAATCTAGCATAGTAGCCATTATGTCATGCGGCCTCTCAAAAACACATAAAATAACGACCAGTCAAGGAGTAATCAATTAGGTGAAGTCAGTCAGAAGAAAGTATCTAAAAGGAGGTAAGCTTAGAGATAAGTCTTGAAGGACATGGATGGGTGGAAGAGAGAGAGAAGGAATGACCTGAGCAAAGGTATGGGGTATATAAAGAAGTGAGAGGGATAACTAAGCTAATTATTGGGCCTTCCTAAGAAAGAAAGCTCTGATGGAGAGAAAGGCTGTACTTGGGAATTGACCAGTGAAAGGCATAGCAACAAATAGAACTTAGAATGCAAGATCTAGAGTGAGAAGGGACCTTGGAGATAATCTAGCCCAATCCCATAATTTTATAGATGGGTAAATTGAAAACTGGAGAACAAAAGTCACTCGTCCAAGGTCACATAGGTAGTAACTGATCTACTTTAAGTTGGATAAAATCCAGTAGTTTCTGAAAATGTCCATGACTTCCAAGAATGCATTTGCTTATTTTGCATCTTCAAGGAGACAGACCATGCTGAGAAAAAAAAAATATCCTGATAAACAGTCCGCATTGTTCTCTGCACAGGTTTAAACACATCCCTAATCATGTCAGCATTTTGATGCTTCCTGGGGGCCACCTCTGTCTCATTAACATTTTTAAAGTCTGAGGTGAAATGGGTCAGACCTATAGAGCAATTATCAGTGGGGAAGGGGGGCTCCCACAAAACAAAGCACCAACGCACTTGTTGGGGCTCAGTACGGGGAGGTCCATCTCCCTCCCCCAGTGTGAAAGAAGAGACCACAACCCTTTCAGATTCTGTCACGCAAGGACTAAACAGTTCAGAGACTCCAGGTCATCAGGGACAGTCATCATGACCAGGATGGACCCTTCTGCCTCATTCATCTTCTGTCCTTGCAGAGTTTTGTTGGCACCTACAGACACCTGCTGGCACCCCAGTGAGTTGACCCCAGGAGTCATGTCTCTAATTTTGAACCCAGTCAACAGACTGTCATATTCACTTTAACCTATCTTCTTTCAGGAGACATGACCTGGAGGTTCCCTTTAAAAGGTAACGAGTCTCAGAAGTCTGGTAGGGCAGGTAGTGCTGCATATTTCTCAAGGAAATTAGGAGAGGCAAAGACAAACACTGGTCAATGGGTGTAACTATAACCTATGATGCCTCTTGTATTCTAGAGGAAGACACAGAAGGTAGGGGCTGATGTGAGGAAAAACTTCTGTCTGGTGCAAGAGAAAAAGAACCCCAAACCTGAGAATTAATGGCAAGTGAAATGGGTAGACTTGGGAGAAGTAGGCCCAGATAAAGGTTGCTTGATCATGAGTCAGGTTTACTGGAGAATTCCTGTTGGAACAATCTTTTAATGAAGTGATCAGGCCATCCATGCTCACTTCTATCTGGACTTAGCCCCCTGGTTCTCCAGATTTTTTTACTTTGCTCCCACATGGGTACAACCTTTTCCTCTTGCCCTTCCCCCACCTTCAGTTCCCTTTTCTAAGTAGTCTTCCTCTATGAGGTGAGTATGGAATATCTTTTGTTGTTGTTGCTTGTATTGTATATTCCCAGAACTTAGCACAGTGCCTGGAATACAGTAAGCACTTAATAAGCGTTCTATCTGTCATTTATCTATCTATCTATCTATCTATCTATCTATCTATCTATCTATCTATCTATCTATCTATCTGTCTGTCTGTCCGTCCATCTGTCTGTCTATCTATCTGTCTATCTGTCTGTCTGTCCATCTATCTATCCATCTATTCATCCATCCGTCTATCTATTTTACTTTAGAGAGATTCTTGTTCATGCATGGATTGGATTAATGGTCTCAATTTCCTCATCTATAAAATGAGGGAGTCATTTCCAGCTCTAGATTTATGAGCCTGTAAGAGGTGAGATGACCTCTGAAGCCTTGTCTCTCTGAGATTTGTGATTCTATGGCCTCTCACCCTTTTGAGAGCTACTCCCTTTTGCAGGTAACAAAGTAACCCTTTGAGACATTTTTGCCTGGAGTCCGGAATTAAGATTTACAGAATTTTCACAATCAGTAGAATCATTTTTGTTGTGCAGTTGTATTGGTTGTGTCCGACTCTGTGACCCCATTTGAGGTTTTCTTAGCAAAGATAGTGGAGTGGTTTGCCATTTCCTTCTCCAAATCATTTTACAGATGAGGAAAGGAGGTAAACAGGGTTGAGTGACCTTTCCGGGGTCACACAGCTAGTAAGTGTGTGAGGCCAGATTTGAACTCAGGAAGATGAATCTTCCTGACACCAGAACCAGCACTCTATCTACTGCACCATCATTAGAATCATTAGTGATTAGTTAATTTAACTCCATTTTATAGATGAGGAAACTCAGAGGTAAAGGCACTAGGAGTTGTGGGGACTAGAAAATTTCTCTTGAAGAGGGAAGATTTGAGCTGAGTCTTAAAGTAGGCCAGCAAAACCAAGGGGTGGAATTGAGGAGGGAGGGCATTCTAGGAATAGGGGGCAACCAGTGCAAAAGTACAGAGATGAGAGAAGAAGTACCAGGTGAGAGGAATAGCAGAATAATAAATTCTTGCATATGAAGTCTATGTGTTTATTTTAAAAGATTTTTTAAATTTTATTTTTAATATATAGAGTAAAAAAGTATTTCCACAACAGTATATTTTTAAAAAGATGATTGCACATAAAATTGCAAATCTATTATATAAAACTTGTTACTCCTTTTATATGTATAATAAAATTATCGTGTAAATTTCTTTTTTTCCTTCTCTCCCACCCTAGAAATGGCTACCATTAGGCATAAATATGTTTATAAATGTAAAATCATTTCTACACATACTTCTATTTATCAGTTCTTTCTCTAGAGGCAGATAACATCTTCCCTTATATGTCTTTGGTAGCTAATTTGGGTATTTATAATATCCAAAATGCCTTATTCACTCAAAGTTGTTCTTAAAACAGTATTGCTGTTACTGTATAGAATGTTCTCTTGGTTCATTCTTCATTATTTCATACATGTCTTTCCATGTTTTTCTAAAATTATCAAACTCATCATTTCTTTTTAAAGTTTATTTTATTTTAAATTTATGGATTAAAACAGGCACTTTTATAACATTTCTTACAGCCTTTCTTATCACACAGTAGCATTCCATCACAATCACATACCACAACTTGTTCAGCCATTCTCTGATTGATGGACATCCCTACAATTTCCAGTCCTTTGCCACCACAAAGAGAGCTGCTATAAATATTTTAGAACATATAGGTTGGTATCACTGCATCAAAGGGTATAGGCAGTTTAGTAACTCTTTAAGCATGATTCTAGACTGCTCTCTACAATGTATGTGGTTGTTGCTTGATTCATTACTTGTGATTAATGGTGAAAGGTCAAGTGACTTGTTTAGAGTCACAGTGCAAGTAAATGATAGAGCCTGGTCTTTAAACTAGTCTCCCAATATTCTTTATAATCCACTATATCACCTTCATAATTTAAATTTTGGACCTTATAAGGCAGATAAAAAAAAAATCACAGAGTCCCAGAATAGGAAGGGACTCCAGAGTCTATATGGTTTAACCTCCTATCCAGTTCAAGAATTCCTTCTTCAGCATATTTGGTAGGTAAGGTCATTCAGTGTTTGTTTTACCTGAAAATGAGGTCCTGGCAGGGAGTCATTACCCTAGGGAGCTGGTTGGTCAACAAGGAGAATGTGTTATTCCAGGAAAGAGAAAATATCTTAAGTAGACTGGGGACAGCAGCTTATTCTTTTCCTAGGCACAAGGATAATTGAACTCAAAAGAAACAGACTTCTTGGGGAACTGGAAAAAGATTTCAGATGGAAAAAAAAAAAGGTTTTTATCTGCTTTGTAAGGTCCAAAACTTAAATTATGGAGGTAATATAGTGCATTGGAAAGGAAAGAGTATTGGATTGCAAGTCAGGAGACTGGCTTTAAGACCAGGATCTGCCATTTACTAACAGAGTGACTCTAACCTCAATAAATCGAGATTATGGCATTAAAAAAAAGAAGGAACTAAGTAAGAAACAATTTTCAAAATTAGCTAAAGCAGGGAGCTGACTTAATGCACCTGTAAAGATTCATAGGATCATAGATTTAGAGCAAGAAGGGATCTTAGAAGTTATTTAGAAAAACCCACTCATTTTAGAGATGATGAACCAGGCTCAGAGATATTACCCAAGGTCACACATGTAATAGGAAATAGTAGAACCAGGATTTGAATTTTAGTCCTATAAACTCAAGCTCAATACTTTGCCCAGTACATTATCCTGTCTTACTTTTTACCCATCTATCCCTCTCCTTGTAGTCAAGCAAAGTATAGCTAACAAGGCATTGAACTTACAACAAAGAGGTGGATGAGAACTAAGTGGGGAGGTGTACATTGACAAAAAGGGGCCCCAACCCTCCAGTTATAGCAGCTAAGGCAGGAGCTAAGCTGTCAACCCCCTGCCAGCTACTGTAACACTGAAGAGAATGTAAAAGTGACTTTGGAGAAGAATGACTTTTTGGCTACAGAGAAGTTAAGTGAAATATAGAATTTCTAAAACTCCATTTCTAAAACTTTTTGAAAAAATTTTTTCCCCAAAACCAAAATATTTTCCTCAAAACTATTTTCTCAGTCATTAGAATTCTGACTTGAGAATCTATGTTTTGCCATAGACAGGCACGTTTCACTCTACATGGTGCAAAAATACTTCTGATAAGCAGTTTTGCAAATGAGAAAAAAAACATTTTTATCTTATGGAAAGCCTCTTACAAATTCATTCCTTTATAGAAAATTCATAGATTGTGAAGTATTTTATCTGTTTGCCTGAAAATAAACCTCCTCAGGTGAATATGTGAGTGACTATTTACAAGCCAGCATGGAGGAAGATTTCCCTACCATGATGACTACTTTTTATGTTTAGATATTATTGGTCAAGGATGAAAATTAAATTTAATTCAACAAGCATTTATTAAACATGCACTGTGCGCAGAGATCACAGTGCTAGGAATCAGGGGAAATATGAAGTATAAGACAGGATGTTTTTTGACTTTATGGAATATATAGCCTAGTAGGGGACATAATATGGCATACATACACACACACACATACACACAGATACACAGACACTCATCCTAATATATATATATACGCATACATATACACATATACACACACACATATATATATAACATATGTAAACATATGTATAATACATACACAATATATACTATATTCACTATATGCATATATAATACGTACCTATGGCAAAATGCATGATTATCAGCTTCACTTTCTTACAGGCATATAAAAATGAATATCTGTTTCTTACTAAGGGTAAAAAGAACTACAGTTGATTGTAAGCCTAGTTCTGCCACTAACTTGCCAGGTCCAATCACTTAACAGCCTGCTATAGTGGCAATATCATTAGATAGAATCAGAACACCTAGGCTCAAAACTAGATTTTATTACTCACAACCGGTGTGAGTTTGTTCTCCTGACTTTAGTTTCTGCATATGTAAAAGTGGATGGACTAAGTGATCTCTAATGTCTTTTCCTGATGCATACCAAACTTTCCTCATCTGCAAAGTGTAGGGGTGAGTAGATATATGATGTCTAAGGTCCTTTCTATTCTAACATTCTATGATTCTTTGACATTCAATTTAATTGATCAGAAATGAGTATGTGGGGGCAGCTAGATGGTGCAGTGGATAGGGCACCAGCCCTGGATTCAGGAGTACCTGAGTTCAAATCCGGCCTCAGACACGTAACATTTACTAATTGTATGACCCTGGGCAAGTCACTTAACCCCATTGCCTAACCAAAAAAAAAAAAATAAAAAGAAATGAGTATGTGTACGTGGTGTGATGTCACTAACCTTTAGAGTTCAGCATACCTTTTTATGAAAATTAAATTAAATTGAAAAATTTTTAGTCATTCAAAACAAATTCCTACATTGTCCCCAACCAAAAGACAAATATATCTCAAACTGCACTTTGAATCCACCACCTCTCTCTCAGGAGGTGGACACCATGTTTCATCATGAGTCCTCTAGAGTTGTGGTTGGATATTGTATTGATCAGAGTTCCTAAGCCTTTCAAAGTTGTTTGCCTTTACAAGAGCATTGTTATTGTATAAATTGTTCTGCTATTCCAGCTCATTTCACTTTGCATTAATTTATATGTCTTCCCAGGTTTTTCTAAAATGATCTCCTTTATCATTTCTCATAGCACAATAGTTTTCCATCATATTCATATACCATAACTTGTTCAACCATTCCCCTCAGTTTCCAATTTTTTGTCGCCATGCAGAAAAACTGGTGTAAATGGGGTTTTTTTTTTGCATATGGGCCCTTTTCCTCTTTCTTTGATCTCTTTGGTGGCGTAGACCTAGTATTAACATTGCTGGGTCAAAGGGTATACACAGTTTAATAGATTTGGGGGCTAGTCCCCAATTTTAGCGTTTTTTTTTGCAGATTATGGTCATTGTGACCTACCTTACTTACATGACTTAAGGGTGTGGAGTGCACAGGCTAGTAGGAGACATATATGGCAGACATACACACAGATACACAGATATATGGCACACATACAGATACATAGATACATCCTACTATATATATACACATATGTATGTATATCTGTATATATGTATGTATGTATATTTCCTCCAGATTCTTTCAGAGTTCTGATGGCATCCAATTTATCTTTATGTCCTCTCCAGGGCCATGTTCATTATAAACACTTGTTGAATAAATGGATGGGTGGAAGGATGAGTAAATGAATGAATAAATGATGAAAGTGGTTCTTTAGGAAAAGTGGGGCAGAGTCAGAATGTAGTACTGCAAGTGAGAGAAATTAAAGACTAGTAGATGAGTTAAGAAACTGTGGCAAAAATACTTCAAGCATGAACTAAGTGTCAGTGTGGTATAGGAGATACAGGCTTTCTGAAAGACATAGGTTTGTATCCTACCAGTCAGTTAGTCAACAAACATTTAGTAAGCACCTACCATGTGCCAGATACTGTGCTAAGTGATAGGGATACAAAAGGAGGTAAAAGATAGTCCCTGCCATCAAGGAGCTCAAAAAGACAAGCAAACATTTATAAACAAGCTATATATACATACATACATACATATACATACACACATATATGTATTTATGTGTATGTGTATGCATACACACACACACACAAACACACACACACACACGCACGCACACACACATAAAGTTTCCTGTAGAAGATGAGATTTTATTTGGGACTTGAAGAAAGCCAGGGAAGCCAGCAAGTGGAAATGAGGAAGGAGAGTGTTCCAGTGGTGGACAGCCAGAAAAAAATGCCTGAAGCCAAGAGATGGAGTGTCTTGTTCACAGAACAGCAAGGAGGCCAATGGCACTGGATGGAAGAATATATGGTAGGAGTAAGGTGTAAGAAGACTGGAAAGTATGGGGACAACTACGTTGAGAAGGGCTTTGAAGGTCAAAAAGAGGATTTCTTATTTGATCCTGGAGACAAAAGGGAGCCACTGGAGTTTATTGAGTGAGGGCATGAACAGACCTACACTTTGGGAAAATCACTTTGGTAGCTGTGTGACTCTAGGCAAGTCTCATTTAAATGGAAATGGTATATACAGCAATTACGTTTCCTAACCAGGTAATTAGGAGTTTCAAATGAGATAATCTTTGCAAAATGCTGTACAAATTTTAAAATTATATATAAATATTAGGTATTAATGTATTTAAGTGATATTCCCTAGGGTGATAGCATAAAGAATGGAATAGATGCTCATAGAAATAATACAGGAAATTCTTCCATGATTATATGGAATAAAGAATTGTATAACCTGTGGCCCATTGCTTACAAATCTGGACTTAGATAAACCAGGTCCCATCGTGGGGGCTTCCCCAAAATCATATCTCTTTCACTCAATAAAGATTGATCCATGTACAGTTTACTCTGGGAAACTCTCCAAATATAGTTCATGCCTGGGTCTCCACCGATATGGGTAAACACATCCCCCAGATCCCATGTAAGAACTTGAAGTTACAATTCATTTATCAGATACAGGATAATGTTTCCTCCATTTTATAGAAAATTCAAAAGCACATAAAAGGATTCACAGTAGACCATAAATGAAAGATACCTTTCTTTACTCTTTAATGAGTCTAACTTTCCTCAGAATCTCCAAGTCCACCAGCCTGACACCCTATAGACTTCTCTTGGAAGGGGAAGAGGCTTAAAATTACCAGGACAGTACCCTGCCATAACAGCAATTCTCATTCAATTCACTTTTACTACAGAGCTCTAGAGAGACATGTAATCTTACAAAAGTATTCTGAAGGCTGGGACTTTCCTCAGAAAGGAAACCCATTTGGGGTTGCTGACTGCCAACCTTCCCCCTCCCTCCCTCCCCACAACCACCTGTTTTTCATTGGACCCACACCAACCAGATAACTCAAGGTAATAGAAGAGGACAAAGTTCTTCCATATGCATTAGTCTCTTAATGCTCTTCTAGTTTCAGGAGCCTCATATACAAGCCTCTTCTCTCTTTAAATTTTTTTTTTATTTATTTCATTAAGTATTTTCCAATTACATGTAAATTTTTTAACATTCATTAAAAAATTTATTTCATTTTTAATTTATGGAATAAAACAAGCATTTCCATAACATATTAAAAAAAGGATGACTGCACACGAAACTGCAAATCTATAATGTACAAACCCCATTCGTTTTCAAAATAAAATGAAGTTTTCATGTAAATTTCTGTTTTTTCTCCCCCCAACCCTAGAGATGGCTACCATTAGACACAAATATGTATGTATGTATATATATATATGTAATAGTATTCTATACATACTTCTATTTATCAGTTCTTTCTCTGGATGCAGATAGCGTCTCCTTTTATATGGCCTTTGTAGATAATTTCAGTATTTATAATGGGCAAAATTACTTATTTGCTTAAATTCATTTCAAAATTCATTAAAAAATTTATAATTCACTAGAGGAGTTGGCAATTTAATTTAGTTAAATTAATTTTAACATTTATTTTTAAAAATTTTGAGTTCCAAATTCTCTTCCTCCTTCCCTCCCTCCTCCAACCATTGAGAAAGCAAGCAATATGATATTGATTATACATATGAAGTTACATATTCAAAACATATCTATATTGAAAAAGAAAACACATGCGCACATGAACTAGAAAAATAAGGTAAAAAAGAACATGCTTCAATCTGCAGTCAGAATTCATCAGTTCTATCTCTGGAGGTAGATAGCATTTTTTTCATCCTGAGTCCTTTGGAATTGTTTTGGATCATTGCCTTGATCAAAGTAGCCAAGTGTTTTACAGTTGGTTATCCTCACAATATTGCTGTTATTGTGTACAATGTTCTCCTGGTTATGCTTATTTCACTTTGCATCAGTTCATAGAAGTCTTCCCAGGTTTTTTTTTTCCCCTGAAACCACCTTGCTCATCATTTCTTATAGCACAATAGTATTCCACCACAAACATATACTACAACTTGTTCAGCCATTCCTCAATTGATGGGCATCCCTGAAAATTCCAATTCTCTTCCACCGCAAAAATAGCTACTATAAATATTTTTGTACAAATGGATCCTTTTCCCTCTTCTTTGATCTCTTTGGGATATAGACTTGGTAGTGGTATTTCTGGATCAAAAGATATGCACTGTTTTATGGCCCTTTGGTCATAGTTCCAAATTGTTCTCCAGAGTGGTCAGACCAATTTACAACTCCACCAGCAGTGCATTAGAGTCCCAGTTGTGCCCCGAAACAATGATCATTTTCCTTTTCTGTAGTGTTAGCCAATCTGATAGGTGTGAGGTAGTATCTTAGAGTTGTTTCAATTTGCATTTTTCTAACTAATAGTAATTTAGAGCATTTGTTCATGTAATTATTGATAGCTTTAATTTCTGCTTCTGAAAACTGCTTGTTCATATCCTTTGACCATTTATCAATTGGGGAATGGCTCATATTTTTATTAATTTGGCTCAGTTCCCTATATATTTGAGAAATGAAATCCTCTTCTTAACAGCTTTCGAGGAAGTTCCTTTTCTTTGTATAGAAGACTAGATTCTGGTACCTTCAAATTTTGGATTTCTAGAGAGACAACCTCCAAGCCAAACACTTCCCAAGAAATCTTTTTTTTTTTTTTTTTGCTAGAAGGCTAAATTCTGGAATAAGGTCCTGCCCAGGAACACTTACTTCTTTGATAGAAGACTGAACCCTGTAATCTCTAACTTCGGTTTATTAGGGAGGATACCTTGGATAAGGAATTCTTAACACCTTTCTAGAAGCTAGGGTTCAAGAGCTTTGACTACTTGAACCACAATTTCACTCTCTATGGACACCATATATTTGAGAGTGTTTGGTTCTCATGTGCCTTGCCTCTAAATTAGACATCTATGGTTTCCTCAGTCTAATCCTAACTCCATTGAGCAAAAGGGTCAAAAAGAGAGAGGGTCTATTGCATCCCATAGGACAAAATGGGGCATGGTTTCTCCTCGCTAGTGTTTTGAAATTATTTGAGCCAATCTATTCATCTCAAGGTCAGATCCCATTAGTGAAACACATACTCTAAAAGTTGTAAAGGATTATTCATACTCTTTATAGAAAAATATAATCAAAATATAAAAGGCTCACTTCTTGTGAGAATCAATTTGATCAGGGAGCTTCCTTGATAAACTGTCACATTTGCTATTAAAACTCAGCACTGGGGAAAAATAGGCAAAGCAATAGACTCCAACCTCAGCTCAAATCAACATTTTTGTTGTGTAGGTCTGCTGTGCTTTAGGAAAACCTTGAATACACACATCTGACCCAAGTGAATTAGTGGGTAATAATTCACTTTTCCAAAAAAAAAATTACTTTTACTGAATGATTTGGCATAGTTTTCCTCAAAATTGCCAATTCCTCTAGTGAATTTAAAATGAGTTGATTTGCAAAGTTTGATTAACACACAATGTAGCACCAAGGTACACCTGCACCATTACAGATAATGACACACAAGACATAATGAGAGTGGGACTTCAAGAAACACCAAACGCCACCACGACTGTTTGTTACCCTAATATCTCTTTAATAGTGCTTCTCTGTTTTCTAGTGTGGTAAAAAGTACACTAGATTGTGGAAGATACACTAGACTGAGAATTATTCCTTCTGCCATTAATTAGTTCTTTGACCATGGGCATATCACAACCTGAGTTCAGTTTCTTTAAACATTAAAATGATAATAATAAAAAATGGCTACCATACCTATCTCACAGTGTTGTGAGAATCAAATGAGATATGGGAATGTGAAAGGGATTTGAAATCCATATATAAATATAAGGGACAATTATTTGATTGCTATATATAGTGAAAGGCTGCCATGACTTAGAGCCCCATCCCAGTACTATAGAAGGAATTTCATAGGATCATATAGATTTAGAGATAGACAAGATCTTAGAAGTCATCTAGTCCAATCCCCCTCTTTTCTTCCTCTCATTTCAAGTTTATTAAAACTCTAGCAATACAAATTATTCATGTTGTAGAACATTAAAAGCTGAAACTTAGTGAAGTCCACATTAAAGAAGAACAAACCCCCAAAACAAAAGGAAGAGGAAAACAACAACAACGAGATGTTCTTCAGCAAGTCTCTAAAAGCTAAGGAGAAAAATGGAAAACAAAATTCAAGGCTCTTACTCTTCCACTTTTGTTTTTGTCAGTTCCAGAGCTGGACTCATGATCAGATTTTTTAATCTTTATTGTGTGTATGGTCTCTTTCTTGAATCTTTGACTTGTGGTTGATTTCTTTTTTTTTTCTTTTTTGGTGAGGCAATCAGGGTTAAGTGACTTGCCCAGGGTCACACAGCTAATAAGTATCAAGTGTCTGAGGCTGAATTTGAATTCAGGTCCTTCTGACTCCAAGGCCAGAGCTCTATCTACTGCGCCACCTAGCTGCCCCTGATTTCTTTTTCTAATGAACATCATTTAACAGTTTTATTTTCCCTTATTTTACAGTTGAGGAAACTGGGACTCAGAAAGGTTCAATGGCTTTTCCAGCGTCACATATGTAGTAAGCAAGGTGATATTTGACCTCAGCTCTTCTGATTCTTTTCACTGTGTCTATCATATTGCTTCCTTCACTGTACTCTCCAGAGTTTACTTTGTGCATTGGGTGAGGAGACTTTAATTTTTAAACACACAAAAATCTGAATTAAGTGAATTGGGGGTGGTGGTAATCATTCACTTTAAAATTACTTATTATTTATAGATATTTATTCACATTAAATTTTATCTATCTATAGTAAGCCATTCATTTTGTTTGAGGTTATTCTGGAGTTTTGTATTTGAGCCTTATTTGAACATGAACAATTGTCACATACATTTGTGTGGGAGGAGGGGTGGTCAGAGGAAGGAGAAAACTGGCTGTCCCTAGGTCTTAGATGAAGAGTAGGAAAAGAGCTTAGTAACCTTCCTGCCATTTCAATTACTTCCCTCAGAGGGATAATAGGGAAGTGAGAAGAAGACTCCAATTCCAGTTTTGGCTCAAGCTATACCAGATACAGAGGAAGCTAGATGGTGCAGTGGATAGAATGCTGGACCTGGAATCAAGAACACTCATCTTCTTGAGTTCAAATCTGACCTCAGACACTTACTGGCTGTGTGACCCTGAGCAAGTCACTTAACCCTGTTAGCCTCAGTTTCCTCATCTGTAAATGATCTGAAGAAGGAAATGGTATACCACTCCAGTATCTTTGCCAAGAAAAACTTAAAAGGAGTCATGAAGAGTCAGACACGACTGAAAGAAAAAAATGACTGAACTGTACCAGATATAGGAAAGCTAGATGGAGGTGAATAAGTGTCCATTACCAAAAAAGATTAGTCTGGGTGACTTTCTCTTAGGGCTCACTCCTACTGTCTAGATAATTACCAGGAGTGACTCAAGTCTGGTTGATGTTTAAATTCCATGGTTTAGGGATCTTAAAAATGACCCCAACTGGATGAGGACTTCGAGTTTGCTGGATTTTTGAGGGAAGGTACCCAACAGATGATCAGTGACTGAGGTAGGGATTGGAGACATCAGAAAGCAGCAGTATTCCAGCACTTTTATGGGCAGTTTAATTCTTAGCTCCCTGTTTTGTGTAGATGGAGAGCTTGCATTAGTCAGTGGCTAATGAATACCCACTCTTTTACCCATTTTTGTGCTGTAGGGATTGTTAGGTGCTGGGTAATAATAAAGCTCTTTACAATCAAGTAGGGGAGAGATAAGTCAAGCACAGAGAATAACAAGAGAACCCTATTTAGTACAAATAATTACAGAATTAGTTTCTAATAACTTGGTAATTCTGTGGTATAGACAACAATGACAAAGGAATGATAAAAGTGATTGTAAAAATAACTGTGAGCTAGAGTCATTATGGAAAATTTTATGGAAAAGATGGGACTTGATCTGGGCCTTGAAGGATGGAATAGTATATGCTTGGTTAGATATGTGTGAGCGTGTGCATGTGTGTGTGTGGGTGGGGGTGGTGATAGCAGGGATCCTAGGTGGGAAGAGTGAAATAAGATTCTCCCACCTTCTCCAATTGTCCTCCCATTTCCTTTATAGCTTTCCCTTTTCTCCTCTCACCTTCCCAGATCCTTTTCTTTTTCTCTCCTTATCCACAAGCACCAGATGGCAAATGGGGCAGAGACTGTGACAGGAGTTATCAAATATTAGATGCTCAGAGGGATCTGTGATCCATTGATGTGATCACTTATCTAATTGATTTTGATATTTCTTCCATTCTGATATGCTCTGGTTCACAACTCATTCATGCTTGCGTATCCTGTGTAATTTTCATCCGCATTCTCCCATAAATTTGCCACAAGGGATCCACCCTTGCAGGCATTCTGCTCTTATCATTGTTATTATTTGTTATAATAACTCCTGTTTATATGACACTTTAATGAGTGAGGACCATGTCTGTTCCTCTTTATTTTCTCTGCTGGAGTCCAATGTGCCCTTAAATTGTGAAGGAGGAATTATTAAAGGTGGGAGAAAGAAATGAATTATTTTTGTTCAAAAGATGGTTTTGATTTAGAAGAACTTAAAATATTCATTTTAAGAGAGTAAAGTTATCCCTAATAAAAAAAATCCATCCATGATGTCCCTGAGCTATGAGTCATATTCTTTTTTGACTAATCCATCCAGCAAGGTTTCCGTCCTTGTCCCATTTTATGTGCTTCACCACAGTTATTATAGGGTCCTTGCACTGACTTTTTGATCGGATAAGGACTACAAGTCATAATGACTGAGTAGGTCAACTCTAAAGTGCTAAGATTAATTTATATCTGATTCTAAGCCCATAAAAATATAAAAGGAAACAAGACAAGGAGAGGCAATTTCCATTATTCCACATGACTGTTCCATGTCAGATGATGGATAGTTTATGGCTTACAGGGCAAAGCAGTTTAGAAAATTCACTAGATGCATGGGGTTAACAATTACAGTAAAGGCAAAATAAATTTAAATTTGATCGGCCTGATGGGTGTAAATATTTTTGGTTGTTGTTCTCTTGTTTTACCAACTATAAAAGAATGTGAATTTGGAATGTGTCAGGACTGAGCCCAATGTTTATTCCATACTCACTGGAAATCCCAGCTACTGTTGGTCAAGTCATTCCAAATGAGAAGTGAGAAATGACCAGTGGAAATCCTTTTTGCTCCTAGTATTGAGAGGACAGGATTCTTTCCACTATACTACATGATCGTTCCTTCCTCTAGTTTTTCTTTGAAACCTTCTCTTCTCTCCTCAAGTTTCCTAAACCACCTCCTGACCCCTCCTTCTCATAAGAGGACCTTGCCTTATACTTAAAAAAAGAGACCGTCTCCACCCCCCCCCTCCCCCCGCCAATTCTACACCTCAGATGATCCTCGGCATAATTCCCCATCTCTCTTCTTTTGTTACAGTTTAGGAAGAAGACCCTTCTTGCAAATGCCAACCCCTCTACTTGTTCTTGATCTAATCCCTTCCCATGTCCTAAAAGAGCTTCCCCCTTTAACTGCATATCCCTTCCCTCTATCTAATTGTATATCTCTTTTCCACTGACTCCTTCCTAGTTGCCTACAACCACAAACAGATCTTTGCCTGCTTAAAGTGCTTTCCCTTGAGCATCCCTTCAAGCTATCATCCTACATCATCCTCTCTTCTCCTTTACAAGAAAGTTCTAAAAAAAAAAATCTACCTAGTTCCATTGCTTATACTTGTTTACCTTATGTCCACTTCTCATTCTTTGCAGTCTGACTTCCAACCCTCCTAATTGACTAAAACAGCCCTTTCCAAGATCACCAATGATCTCTTTATTTCTAGATCCAAAGGGTTTTTTTTCTCAGTCCTCGTCCTTCCTAATCTCTTTGCAGCATTTGACACTGTTGACCATTATTTCTTTATGGATACTATTCTCATCTCTGGGTTTTTGTGATCCTATGAATCTCTTCTGGGTCCTTTCTTCTTAGTCATTTTGTAGGAACCTCCTCCATGACCTCTTGTATGCAAATACTTGGGGTTCTCTTCTCCTCTTTCCTCTCCTCCTCTTCTCTCTCTTTTTTTCTCATCTCTTCTGTTTTCTCCTCTCCTCTCTTCCTCCTCCTTTCCTTTTCTTTCCTTTTCTTCCTCTTCTTCCTCCTCCTCCTCCTTCTTCTTTGTCTTCGTCTTCTCTCTCTGTCACTGTCTCTTTCTCTCTGTCTTTGCCTGTCTCTCTGTCTCTGTCTCTCTAATTCAATTATCATCTCTATGCAGACGACACCCAAATCAACATTTCCAGACTTCAACTTCCCTCTGACCTCTAATCTAGCTTTACCAGTTGCCTTTTTGATGCAAGATCCTGGAAGCCCCTTAGGCAACTCAAACTCATTCACTTTCCCTCCAATCCTATACTATTCCTCTCAAGGGTACCACCATCCTTCCAATAAACCTGTTTCACAGTCTTAGACTTAGACTCATCTTTAATTTTTCACTCTTCTCAGCTATTAGTTGCAAAATGCTGTCTAGTCTAATATCTCTCACATACGTTATTTTCTCTCCACTCACGTGACTAAGACTCTAATTTAGGCTTTTATCATCTCTTGCTTGAATTATTGAAATGGCCTCCCATGTGATTTCCCTGGAGCAGCTAGGTGGTACAGTGGCTAGAACGCTGGGCCTGGAGTTTGGAAGATTTGAGTTCAAACCCAGTCTCAGACACTTACTAGCTTTGTGACCCTGGGCAAGTCACTTAACCCTGTTGGCCTCAGTTTCCTCATTTGTAAAATGAGATGTAAAAAGGAAATGGCAAACCACTCCATTATGTTTGCCAAGAAAACCGCAAGTGGGGTCATGAAGAGCCAACACGAATGAACAGCAAAACAAAAATGGTTTCCCTGTTTCCAATCTGTCTCCACACGTCAATGAAACTGATACCCCTAAATAACAGATCTAATCATGTCACCTTGCTCCTAAAGAAGCTTTAACAGCTCCGTATTACTTCAAGGATAAAAGACAAATCCTTCTGTTTGGCGATTAAAGCCCCTCCCAAACCATCTCTAACTCTCTTTCCAGACAGATTACACATCCCCTCATGTGTCTGAGTCATGGCCTACTGGCTGTTTCCTGAACATGACATTGCATCCTCTGCCTCTAGGGCACTGAATAGGCTGTCCCACATGCCTAGAATGTTCTCTCACCTCATTAAGCATCTTGGAACTCTTACTTGCCTTCAAGGCTCACTTCAGTCACCACCTCCTACAAGATGCCTTTCTTGAACCTCCCCCTCCCCCACTACTTGTGAGCACTATCCCCTTATGACATTTCTTTGCATTTATTATGCCTGTCAGCTCTTCCAGAGCAAAGACTTTTATTTTTCTCTTCATACCTTCAGCTACCACAGTGCACAACATGTTGTAGGCATTTAACACAATGCTTAACACTACTAGGTGGCACAATGGATAAAGCACTGGGCCTGCTGGGATCAAGAAGATGAGTTCAATTTCAGCTTCAGACACAAGCTACCTGTGTGACCCTAAGCAAGTCACTTAACCTCTGTCTGCCTCAGTTTCTTCAATTGTAAAATGGGGATAATAATAGCACCTATTTCCCAGAATTGTTGTGAGGATCAGATGAGAAAATATTTGTAAAGTGCTTAGGACAGCACCTGATACACAGTAGATAATAAATGGAATTGAATTGTTGAGTTGAATTGACTAGGAGACAGGAGATTGGTTCTAGTGCCAGTCTTGCAACTAACTGGCTGGCTGTCCCTGGGGAAAGTGGGACTGTTTGGGGACCAATGTCCTTCTTTGTAAAATGAGAGCTTTTTTGTTGTTAATCTGTTACTTTAAAATTCCTTCCAGCTCAGCATACAATGACATTTGCTCCTTTCCTCATGCTTTGGACAATTTAGCTTCAGATGATTCAAGGCCCATGGTTATAGCTAGTGATGGCTTTGGATGGACCAGACTAAGTGAGTCAGTGAGGCACAGTGGTAGCAGCATAGAGATTGGAGTCAAAGTGCTTGAGATTTTGAATCCAGCTTCTTTGACTTCCTTGCTGCGTGACTCAGAGTAAAACTTAGTCTCTTGCAGCCTCAGTTTCCTTATGTAAAATACGGGTGACAAAATTTGTCTTTCTTTCTTTCTTTACAGAGCTGTTGTGAGGCTCAAATGATATATACAAAATGTTTTGCCAGCCTTAAAGGGTTGCATAAACATATTGTAGTTCAGGTGTGTCTAACTCTCCATGACCCATTTCTGTTTTTCTTGGCAAAGATACTGGAGTGGTTTGTCATTTCCTTCTCCAGTTCATTTTATAGATGAGGAGACTGAGGCAGACAGGGTTAAATGACTTGCCCAGGTTCACACAACTAGTAAGTGTCCGAGGCCAGATTTGAGCTCAGGTCCTCCTGATTCTAGGCCTGGTGTTCTATCCACTGTGCCACCTAGCTGCCCTTACCTAAATGGTAGATTTTATTAATAGATCTTCCTTACATAAGGCTTTAAGGTCTACTAAGCACTCTCTTCATAACTAACCTGGGAAAGAGGTAATGGAAGTATTCTTATCACTCATTTTAACACATGAGGAAACTGAGAGTCAGAGAGCAAGTCAGTTAACCTCTTTGGGCCCAAGTGTTCTCACCTGTAAAATGAGAAATTTGGACTAGACAATCCATCCCAGTTCAACACGTCCAGAATAAAAAACTATTATTATTTTAGGGCAAAGGTGATGGAGTATGGTGAGATGAGAAGAATGTTGGCTGTGGAGACAGAGAACCTAGTTCCAAATCCTGGCTCTTACAGTCATTATCTGTGTGTCCCTGGGCCAGTTATTTAATCGCTCTAGGACTTGGTTTCTTCCTTTGTAAAACAAGTGGGTTGGACTAAAGGACCTCCAAATTCCTTTCTAGCTAAAAAATCAATGATTACAAATAATAAACTCTCCTTAAGGAAACCCATTGGCATCTTTTGTTTATCTAAATTAATTTCTAGGGTTTCACTATAATTGTTTAGAAAGATTTTTCTTTCTCTTTCCTGAATACTCCTAAGGATAAATCCTTTGAGTCTTTCCCAAGATCTAGAAACCTGGAAGAGGGATTATATTGTTTGACATTTGTCTTATGTCAATCCATAATCCCTGGTTTTACCAGAATTAACAGATTCTCATGATTAATGGTTTGTACCAGACTCAGACTCTCTTCCATTAAAGAAAATCCCAAAGGATTTTGTCATTCCTTATATTTGTATCTTCAGCACTTAGCACAGTGCCTGTACATAGCAGGTGCTTAACAAATGCTTATTAACCAGCTGACTGATTGATAATACACATGAAACAATTCACAGTAGCATTTATATTCTAGCTTAACTGGAATATGGAAATCCTTTAAATATTTTTATAAAGATGAGCTCTCTCTTTTATACCCTGCCCCCAAATTGTATTTTCCTTGGTGCTTTCCCTTGAAACGGCCCATAATTTAATCCATTAGTAGGTTAGGCTTTGCCAGGTCCATTCACTGATAATTGATTCTTGGATCCTCTCAAGAAAAATCAATGTATGGCTTTTCTGTTAATTAGCATAATGCTAATAAAATGTATAAGGTTGTCAGCATTACTGAAACCCTCATACTTAATTTTATTAAGCAGACTAAGTGAAGGAAAAGATATGAGTGTGTGCGTGTGTGTGTGTTTATTTTTTTTTCAGGATACAGTATAATGGGGCTGCTAAGAGGTGGTAGGTACTGGGTTACCTGTAGGTTACAACAACATCTGTTCATCAGTCCCAGCACTCACGCTGACAGGGATCAAGAGATGAGTGAGGAAACAGGCTAGTAGTGGTGGTTCCAAACTTTGCCCAGCTAAAGCCAGCTACATGGTGGCTTAGGAGCTCAACTTACTTAGATCTTAGAATTGTGCTCTTCTATACAATCAATGCACCCATTGTGATGGAAGGAGCACTGAATTTGGAGTTGGAAGAACTGGGTTCAAATTGTGGTTTGACTACTTATTACCTATGACCACGGAGCAGTCAATTAACTTCTCTAGGTCTCTATTTGCTCCTTAATCATAGGGAGTTGGTCTTGATTATCTCCAAAGTTCCTTCCAGTTCCAATTCCTATGACTCTTCATTAAAGATGACTTGCTTAAGAGAAGGAGAAAAGGGAAGTACAGTCAGCAATACCAGGGTCTTCTTTCATAGTGGCTCCATAGGACCAGAAAGCCTGCCTCCCCATCACTCCACCTAGCTTCTAGTAACTGTAGATGCTCTCTCTGCCTTTATTAAGATAATTAATTATAAGAATATAAGGATTCTTGTATTAAGAATGTGGGGGTCAGCAGACTGCTCTGTGTGACTCAGGCCTGAGCCAGACTCTGGGTTCCACTTTGATCAGCCCTACACAAAACTTTATAACCCAGCAGTTGAACCTTAGAAGTGTAGTTCTCCTTTCTGAACAAAGTTGCCTTTCATACCTGTTCCTGCTGATCTTCCTGTATGAAGATAATGTTAGTGCCTCATCATCAGCAGACTACCCTTTGAATATTGTGCTTCCAGGAAGGGAAATGAGAACCACAATAATAGTTAGCATTTATATAGCACTTTAAGGTTTGCTAAGCGTGCTGCATATGTCATCTGATTTCATCCTCACAACAACCCTTTGGAGTAGGTGGTATTATTATTATTCCCATTTTGCAGATGAGGAAACTGGGGCTGAGGGAAGCTAGGTGATTTGCCCAGGGTCACATCGCTTTTAAGTGTGTAAAGCCAGATTTGAACTCAAATCTTTCAGAGTGTAATATTTCATCCTTTGGGTCACCCAGCTGCCCCTAAATGGCAGCTGTAATGTAATGAGTGTAATTTGGGCAATCATATATGATAAGGGAGGACAATGCTATCTGGTCCATGTCTAGAGAGATAGAGAAAGGGGACCCTTAACTTTTATCTCATTGGTTTCATGCTTTCACTCCCCAAGAAGTTAAGTAGCCTCAGATCTTTAGGACTAAGCAGGCAGGTACACTCCCTTCCTAGAAGGATCACACAAGTGGGCAATGGGCAGGAACTTGGTCCAGACTTGCTAATTTTTTTCCTTATTCACTTGCTTCTCCCAAAGCTGTAATGCATACTGCACCGCTTACCCTTTCCTTCCTCTCCCCTTTCTTCTTCGAATCAGACCTGCCATCTGCTGTGACAAGTGCACTCATTCACCTTTTCCCTCTTATCTCCTCTCGGGCAGCCAAGTGCTCTGCAGGCTGGCAGCCTAATCTCACTGCTGATACTGTATTTCTGTATTCATCATTCCACCCTCGGGCTGCTGCTGCTGCTGACACACCACTGCCATTGCCACCCCATCTTTCCTTTTATCAGAGAAAGGAAGAAAAGGAGGCTACATCCCAGACAAAAAAAAGGGGGGGTTGTTGGAGGTAGTAGCAAAGGTGGGGAGGAGAGGGCATCAGCTCCCAAAGGGCATGCAGGCTACTGTTATTGGGAGTGGGGTGAAGGCCTTCCCAACTGAATCTCAAAGGGAGGTCATGCATTTTCCATCTCAGCTTTGTGACTGCCTGCTTTCATGTCGTGGTCTCTGCTCATCACCTGGAGCACAGATGCATATACAATCATCTTTTTGTGGAAGGTACAGTCGGGTGCTTTCCTCCTCCTCCTCCTCTTCTTCCTTCTTCTCTTTTTCCTCCTCAATCTCTTTCTCTTTCTCTCTCTCTCTCTCTCTCTCTCTCTCTCTCTCTCTCTCTTTCTCTGCCATTTTAATGAGGGCAGAAGGTGGCATGAAGGCATTGGTTGCCTGAGGGCTGGGGGGCAGTCTAGTGATACTGTATAGCAGTGGTGTCAAACTCAAATAGAAACAGGTTCCTGTAAATTAATATAATCTAGGCTATTATTATCTTTTTATTTATTTTATTAAACATTTCCCAGTTGCATTTTTAATTTGGTTCAGGCTGCACTTTGAGTTTTGTGGGTGCTTGTGGTCTGCAGCTGTGATTTGACACCTCTGCCAATATGTACCTGTCTTTGACCATTTCTACCTGCCATCTCTTGCAGATTTTTAACAAGGCGTCTTCTTCATCAATATCCTAACACCACTGCATGTAACATGTCACTGTAGGCCTTGCTTAAAAATATTAATGACTTTATTTTTAAAGAACTTTTCACTTTTCAAAGCACTTTCACTTCAAAAACTTTATTTTCTAAGTGAACAAATATACAAATGATTTCTGTACATCCCCCTCCAGGGAAGTCCAACAGTCATACAGCATATGTGTGTTTCTATCTATGGGTCTGCAAGACGTGTACTGTGGATTCAAATTTAGCATCTAAGACAATTGGGTCATGTGTCCACTGCCTGGAGAGGCAGAATTATGAACAAGTGCTATGGTTTTATCACCATTACTAAACTATCGTATCTTGGGGAAAACATGGAGCCTTAATGAAACTACTCTCATTTACTGTCCCAACTCCCATAATCTCTTTCAAATTCCTCCTCTATCCCTGTCAAACCCCTGTGCTTAGTAGATTTGGACATTCTTTTCATAATAAAGACATCAGTAGAGTTGGAAAGGAAAAATAGCAATGTTAATAATAATACCTCCTTCACATTGACATAGTGATATCTATGGAGGGGCCTCTGTATTTGTGACACATAAATTTTCTTTAAAAAAAAAAAAAAGACCAGTAGGCACCGGACATGCTGAGCACCAAATAACACCCTAAAGAATGAAATAGATTATATTTTAACAGATGGGGAAAGATTTATTATTGATGTGGGATTTATCCCAGAGTCAGTTGTCTCAGTAGAATCAGAGCACTGACTCCTCAGAGAAAAGATCAGAATCAGTAAAAAAGAAGAAAAAAGAATAATGAGAAAAAGACATGACATGCAAATGAAACTATTCACCCTTGAATTACTTTAAAAAATAATTGAAAGTTAAAAATGGACAACAGAAATGACATTAATACTGAATAAAACAATTTTATCCAGAAGTTTAACCAATGGGGATTAATTACCACTACAAGGAGACCAGAAAAGCCCAGAAAGTACCTTAGTCAGCGGACATCTGACTTACTTGCTAAACTGAGAGAAATGTCTGCCAAAGACATCACTAGGTTAGAAGATAAATTTGTTTGTAAAATCCCCAGATGACATTACATCTCTGACCATTTCTCCAACAAGCACTAGCAATACCTTCATGCATACCTCCCAACTATTTTTTCATTTATTTAAATTTTTTCCTTATTTATTATTTATTTTAGTCATTTTTTTTACATTTTGAGTTCTGAATTTTCTCCCTCCCTCCCACTCATTAAGAAGGCAAGAAATGAGATATCAATTATACATGTGAAAACATGCAAAACATATTTCCCTATTACCAATGTTGCAAGAAAAATAAAGTGAAAAAAATGTGCTTCAATCTGCACTCAGACTCCAACAGTTCTTTCTCTGGAAATGGATAGCATTTTCCATCACACATTCTTTGGAATTTTCTTGGATCATTATGATCAGAATAGCTAACTCATTGAGATATGATCATTGTACAAGACTGCTGTTACTGCCTATAATACTCTCCTGGTTCTGCTAACTTCACTTTTCATGAATTCATATATGTCTTCTCAGGTTTTTTCTGAGAGCATCCCTCTTGTTAGTTCTTACAGTACCATGGTATTCCATAACAATCAGATACTACCCCTTCTTCAGTCATTTGCCAGTTGATGGTCATCCCCTCTATTTCCAATTCTTTGCCACCACCAAAAGAGCTACTATAAATATTTTGCATATCTAAGTCCTTTTCCTTTTCCTTTGATCTCTTTGGGATACAGACCTAGTAGTGGTATTTGTGGATCAAAGGGTATGCACAATTTTATAATCCTTTGGGCATGGCTCTAAATTGCTCTCCAGAATTGTCAGATCAGTTCACAATTCTATCAATAGTGTATTACTTTCCCAATTTTTTTCATGTCCCCACCATTTGTCATTTTCCTTTTCTGTCATTGTCCTTTTCTGTCAATCTGCCAATCTGATAGGTGTGTGAATTTTTTAAATTTGCATTTTTCTAATCAATAGTGATTTAAAGCATTTTTTCATACAACTACTGATTGCTCTGATTTCTTCCTAAAACTACCTATTCATATACTTTGACCATTTATCAATTGGGGAATGGCTTGTATTCTTATAAACTTGATTCACTTCTCTATATATCTGAGAAATGAGGCCTGTATTGGACAACTTGCTGTAAAAATTTTTTTTCCCATTTCTTGCTTTCCTCCTAATCTTAGCTGCATTGATTTTGTATGTGCAAACCCTTTTAAATTAAATCTGATCAAAATTACCCATTTTAATCCCTGGTATCCTCTCTATCTTTTGTTTTGTCATAAATTCTTCCTTTATCTATAGATCTGATAAAAGTAATTTTCCATGCTCCCCTAATTTGCTTATATCACTCTTTATGTCAAAATCATATACCCATTTTGACCTTATTTTGGTATATCCTATGAAAAGTTGGTCTATAACAAATTGCTTTCCAGTTTTCTCAGCAATTTTTGTCAAATAGTGAGTTTTTACCCCAAAAGCTTGACTCTTCGGGTTTATCAAATGCCAGATTTCCATGATCATTTACTAATGTGTGTATACCTGATCTATTCCACTGATTCAGCACTTTACTTCTTAGCCAGTACCAAACTGTTCTCATAATTACAGCTTTGTAATATGGTTTGAAATCTGGTACTGCTAGCAACCTTCCTTCACATTTTTTCATTAGTTCCCCCTGTGTTCTTGACCTTTAGTTCTTCTGAATTTTTTTCGATCTCTACAAAATAATTCTTTGGTAGTTTGATTAGTATGACACTGAATAAATAAATTAATTTAGGTGGAATTGTCATTTGTATTATATTGGCTCAGCTTACCCATGAGCAATTAATATTTCTCCAATTGTTTAGATCTCACTTTATCTGTGTGTGTTTTGTAATTGTGTTCATATAGTTTCTGGGTTTGTTTTTTTCAGGTACAATTCCAAATGTTTTATACTGTCTGAAATTATTTTAAATGGAACTTCTCCTATCTCTTCTTATTACACTTTTAAAAATAATATATAGAAATGCTGATGATTTATGTGGGCTTATTTTATATTCTTCAACTTTGCTGAAGTCCTCAATTATCTCTATTAGTTTTTTAGTTGATTATCTAGAATTCTCTAAGAATATCATCATATTATCTGCAAAGAGTGGTAGTTTTGTTTCCTCATTGCCTATTCCAATTTCTTCAATTTATTTTTTTTCTCTTATTGCTGTAGTTAACATTTGTAGTACAATATTGAATGATAGCAGTGATAATAGGCATCCTTGCTTCACCCCTGATCTTATTGGGAAGGCTTCTAGCTTATCCTTGCTTCAATTAATACTTGCTGATAGTTTTAGATAAATACTATTTATCATTTTAAGAAAGTTCCATTTATTCCTCTTCTTCTAGTGTTTTTAATAGAATGAATGTTGTATTTCATCAAAAGCAATTTCTGCATCTATTGATAAAATCATTTTTTTGCTTTTGTTATTGATGTGGTCAATTATACTGATAGTTTATCCAATACTGAACCAGCCCTGCATTCTTGGTATAAATCTGACCGGTCTTTGTGATACATTGCTATTGCTAGTATTTTATTTAAAAATTTTGCATCAATATTCATTAGGGAAATTGGTCTATAGTTTTCTTTTTCTGTTTTTGCTCTTCCTGGTTTAGCTATCTACCCAATATTTGTGTCATAAAAGGAATTTGGTGGGACTCCTTCACGGCCTATTTTTCCAAATAGTTTATATAGTATTGGAACTGGTTGTTCTTTAAATGTTTGGTAGAATTCACTTGTGAATCCATCTGGCCCGGAGGCTTCAGGTTTTTCTTGCTGCATTTTCAGAGCTAGTTTCTGGGGGTCTGTAAGTTTTCAGTGCTTCCAAGGTGGTATGAGGTCATTGCTCTCTGGCCTGTGCTCTGGCCTTTACCCGGTTAGGGACCTTGCTTCCCTGCGCTGCAAGTGCTAGTGCTCTTTTTGGTACTGAAACTGACCAGGTCCATTGCTCTTTTTAAGCCAAAAACTCTAGTGCTCCTTCCTGCCTTGGATGTTTCTAAAGAAACTTTTTCTAAGAATTTGGCTGAGAAAGAGATATGGGATGATAGTTTGAGGGGATGGCAGAGACTAGTAAAGGTTTTTTAAACATGGTGGGGGAGACATAGGTATGATTTTAGACAGAAGGAAACCTAGCTCAGGCAGCACCCTAAAACTGTCAGACCAACAAATAGACCTACTGCTGTCTTCCCACATCAACAAAAATAAGAGATCCTTCACTTATTAGCATACATTGGATTTTGACTGAGATGAACTTTAAACATTGGCCCCACTAGTAATTAATCAGAACTCATTCCTGTTGTTGAAACAAGAATGCCAATATTTAGTGTGTCCTACCTACCAAACTTTATCTAATATCATCTTATAAACTGATTCAAGGCATTCTTACTGGACTGTATCATCCTTTGAGGTCATGAGGAACAATGGTGTCAGACCTTGTCCCAAAAGTGCTAGTCCAAAAGTGCCTTAACCTCGGTTGGTGTAGGTGCAGACTCATTGTCAGAAATGACATTCTTCAGCAATCAGAATGTTCAAATAATTGGTGTAGGGCTATGAGATTTCTCGGAGAGGTACTGGGTAGGTTTAGAAGCATTTCAAGTTCTCCTCCTTGCAAAATGCTGTAACAGCAATAGTTTCTTAATTAAGGTTTCTTGGTCTCTTTCAATTAATAGAAAAATAGGTGCCTTTGGAAGGCATGGCATATGCTATGCAGTTAACAGTCTTTTCAATATCAGAACCAATTCCAGATCACATATAGCTTCTGGCCAATGTTTTAGTGTGAAACATTCCTCAATGTGCTACACTGAATGTGGCCAAGATAACAATTGCCTTATGGAGTAAGAACATGATTTCCCCATGAACCAAGACAGATCTGCCCATTTATGGGCAGATAGCTCTTGGTTTGTTCTTGTAAATGCCTTAAATTTCTCAAGTAGTTTATTTGCTGGCCACCACCTCGACATTCAGTTTAGGAGGAGGGAGGGAGGGAGAGAAGGAGAAAGGATTTATTAAGCACCTTCTACTGCCAGGCATTGCGAGCAGTGCTTTACAGCTATCACTTCATTTGTGTCCCACAAAAACCCTGTGAGGTAGTTGCTCTTATTATTTTTATTTTATAGTTTAGGAAAGTGAGGCAGACAGAAGTTTAGGGACTTTCAGCAGGGTCACAAAGCTAGTAAGTATCTGAGACAGGGTTTGAACTCAAGTCTCTCTGACTCCATGTCCTGTCCTCCGTTGACCGCACCACCTGCTTGTGCCCGCCTCTCTGTCTTGACCAAATACTCCATGGGCAAAATGCTCCCTTCCACGATGCTGCCCCTTGTTGGAGGCCACTGCCTAGCTCCCGCAACTGAGCTTCTGCAAAAGTGAGAGTCCTTATCTTTTAACCATCTGCCATCTTCAGTGGAGCTGCTCCCACCTACTGCTATCCCTTATGGCTAGCGAATTCCCAACACCTGTTACTCTCCCCAATGCCCGTGATATTTAATCATTGGCTGGCTAAAAGTAAACCTCACCCTCATGTGCATCCCCCACTTTCTGTTCTCTCATCCCCACCCTGCTGAACCCTACTCTTACCATGTCTCATTCCAACTCTTTCTATCCTTTCCACTGTGTCAAATAACCAAATGTTTTATTTCCTCAATCTCACCAATTCCCAAGACTTCTTCCTTTAGTCACATAGGGATCGTCATAACCTAGATCTCACTCTCACCCATCAATATTCCACTTCTATGATCAAAGTCTCTCATATTCCTGTATCTTATCAAAACTTCCCATTGTTCTGTCTCTCCCTGTGTCTTAGCCCTTTCAAGCTTATTTTTTATCTTTATTGTGACCTACAATCTCTCCAATTCATTGGCACTTTCTCAGCCCTTACTCTTTACTTTCACCCTTTACTTTTCTTCCTTTCCAATCTTGGCCCTATAGTTAACTAGTTCAACTCCAGTATCCTCTGCTCTGGAATCCCTTGCCACCTCAACTAATGTTGCTGAGGTGTTGCCAAACTCCAACCTTGAATTCCTCCTACCATATATCTTCACTCCTACTCTATTCATGTGTTGCTAAATGGCTTTGGAGAAAAGCCATGAAACTGAATTGACTGGATCCACTATAAATTTATATATAACATGACTTGGGCTGTCTCTTGAGCAAGGCAATCATTTTACTCCTTCCTAACTGATTATCTACTCCACTCCCCACAGAACCTGTTTCAAACTGTCTCTTCTCTTATCAAGTCTCCCATGCCTCCATCTCCCCTGTTCTCTGTTGAGAACACCTCATATTTTACTAAGAAAATACAAACCAGGGGCAGCTAGGTGGTGCAGTGGATAGAGCACCGGCCCTGAAGTCAGGAGGACCTGAGTTCAAATCCGGCCTCGGACCAAACACTTGACACTTACTAGCTGTGTGACCTTGGACAAGTCACTTAACCCCAATCGCTTACAAAGAAAGAAAATACAAACCATTCACCAGTAGCTCTCTTATTGACCTTTCTCTCTGTCTGAAAACATTTTGATGTCGCTCACTCTCTCCTGCTTTTTTCCAGTCTCTGACAATAACATAACCTTTCTTCTCACCCAGACCAACCCCTCTACATGTGCCCTTGACCCCATCCCAATCTTCTTCACAGATTATCCCCCAAATCTTCCTCCTTCTCTCTAATTTTCTGTCTCTTCTTATCTCCCTAAAGGGTCCCCAAGCAAATGTCAGAGGCAATACTGTAAACCCAGGTCTTGCTGATTCTAAGCTTAGTCTTTCATCCATGATATGAGACTGTTTCCAGACTTAAAGAGGTATAGGAACATGTTCTGAATGTAGCCTTATCTGTTGCTATTCCTGACTCATTTTTACCATATGCTACATTTGCTAGAAACTACAGAGCTGGACTAAGAGAGATGTCACTACAGTTTTAGTCTTGTCCTACAAAATGTGACATTACCAGTCTGATCAACTGTAAAGACATTGTCCATACATTGTCCATGAGTTGATATGAGCAGAAAGATTAAAAGGAAGAAAGAAGGGAAAGGGAAAAGAACTCAGAATCATGGTAGAATGGTAGAGCATAGAGTCAATCCTTACTTACCTTAGAGTTTTCATATTTCTTCTTGAAACCCATATTTCTCACTGGATTGTTAACTCCTCAGATTAATGGTGGTCTGTGGGATAAAATCTCTTTTTGGTTTGTTTGTTTTTTAGGCAATTGGGGTTAAGTGACTTGCCTAGGGTCGCACAGCTAGTGAGTGTTATGTGTCTGAGGCCGGATTTGAACTCAGGTCCTTCTGACTTCAGGGCCGGTGCTCTATCCATTACGCCACCTAGCTGTGCCTGTGAGATAAAATCTAAGATAATATTGGACAGCTAGCAGAAATCCAAAAATTGCTTGGAGCCAAGAAAGCTTCTTAGAACATGCCAGCTCAAAGTGTCTTATCTATGAGTCTTCTCTGCTTTCCTTATTTTAGAAAATTATAGGCCTAGAAATCAGGAAACATACCTTTCAGTTCCAGCTCTGCCACTGACCAGTGGCAGGGGAATAGGGACACTGACTAGGGACCAGGAATCAATATCACCAAACTTCATTTTTCTCACTGGTCAAATCAAGACAATAATGCTTGCCCTGTCTGCCCCACATGGTCAGTGTGGGGATGAGCTGAGGAAGAAAGTGAAAGTGCTTTGAAAAGTTAAGTGTTGTAGAAATGCAAACTACTAGATTAATAAACTCTAGGCTATTTTTTTAAACCTCCTTGTTATTTTGGATGGTCCTCTTGGAGGGATAAGAGAAAGGAGAGTGATATATTTGGAAACTAAGGCAAGTTAAAAAATTGTAACAATAATGTTTAAAAAAATAAGACAAACCTTTGTTTCAAGAAGCATCCTGAGATATGTTAAGAAAATATTGTTATTTCCCAAAGGCAATTGGGCCAGCTTCTGTATTTCAGTTCTGGGCCCAACTCACCATTAGTTTACAGTTACTATCCAAGATATATGTACTGATAGATAATAATTTTTCATTCAACTACATATTGTAGTCTGGGCAAAAGACAATCTTCATCCACTTGTTTTTTCCTATGTGGGTAGTTAGGCCAAAGGCCAAACTATTTAAAGTAGTCATTAATGTCATTTACAAGACTCTGTAATGTTTCTGGGCTGGATGAACTCCATACATTATCTTCAAAGAGGCGGCTAGGTCTAGGCAGAGGATAGAGTGCTGGGCCTAGAATTAGAAAGACCTGAGTTCTAATTATTTAAATCTGATTTTATTTGTAAAATTTTTTTATAATTTTATTTATATGGTTCCTGGGTTTGTTTTGGTGGGTGTACTCTCGGTCTAGAATTATTTTAAATTAATTGGCCTCAGACACTTACTAGTTGTGAGACTCTGGGCAAGTGATTTAACCTTTTTCTTCCTCAGTTTCCTCAACTGTAAAATGAGGATAATAGTACCCACCTATTCAATTCTGTCATATGCATGGAAGATGTCTTGTACAGGTTTATTGTTGTTCCTTATGCAAGACATTCTCTCTGTGCCTTTGAACATTTTATCTGTCTCTCATGTGTGAGAGATAGCTGGACTTCCTCACCTCTACCTCTTGGAAGTCCTAGTGCTTCAAGGCTCAATTCCAGGCCATCACTACAAAAGGCCTTGCCTGATTCCCCTAGTTGCTAGTGTTCCCTTTTGTGTTTATTTCGTACAGATTTTACATTTATTATCTATCTATCTATCTATCTATCTATCTATCTATCTATCTATCTATCTATCTATCTATCTATCTTTCTACTAATTTATTCACCCATCCATTCATTTGTTTGTTTGAGTATGCCCATGTTGCATCCCTCCAGTGGTGTGTAAGCTCTTTGAGACCAGGGGCCATCTTGTTTTTGTCTTTTCATTCCCAGTGCCTAACATAATTCTTGGCATATATGCTTATTGAACTAAATTGAACTTGTTGGAGGAAAGATTTTGAGACCATGTTTTGTTCTAGTGAGCTAAATACTTTTTTTATAGTCAACAAACAAAAAGCACAGAGTGATCTTGTATCTGCTACATCTTTCAGTCAATTATGTGATGGTAAAGTGTGGTCTGCTGTGGAACATTGCTTGCAAAAGCCTGCGTGTTCCTTTTTAATACCCTAAACAAGGATGTCCTTGATGTGTGTGTGTGTGTAGATTTTTCTCATAAAAATGTTATACAGACAGGAAAATAAGCATACAGGTCTTTTCTTAGTAACTTTAGGAGAGGGGTAAAAGTTGAATTTAATTTTTTTAATACTATTGGTATCCTCTCTTTCATATACCTTGAGAATTAGTTCTTCAATGACCTCAAAATAATGACACTTCCTGCACCATTCCTTTGTGTACTTGGCCTAATAAAGCTATTTCCCTCATCTTTAATGCCTTTTCTATTTCTTCTAGAAACACATCCAGGGCTCTGATGTTAACATCTAAGTATGTGGCTCCACTGTCTTTGATAGTGAAAAGATTTTGTTATAAAAATATTTCCCAATGTTTGCCATTTTTAACTGTTTGTTTTTCTACTTCCACTTTTATTCTTAAATACCTTCAGGATGACTTGGCTTAATTAGGTCTCTTTGCCAAGGTTTTTTTGAATTTTTTCCCCCTCTTCACTGCTTCCTATTGTGTTTTGATGTGATATTACCCATATGCTTTCTCATAAGTGTTCACCATCTTTTCTCATAGGATTACACAAATGAGTTTATATTCTAAATTAAAATCACCTTTCTGCTTGGCAAATATGTCCTGTTTGCCTGCAAATGTGGGATTTTACTTCTATTGCTCTTTTTTTGGCAATTAACTTAAATTGATTAAAACTGCTATTATTGATGTTGATGTCCTTTCCTTTATCCTTCCATATTTTTTGGTATGGCTAGAATGACTTTTTGTAATATTATTTAGTGTTTACCACATCACCTTCTTATTTTCTCATAGTATGCAAAACATATTGGCATGCAGCTTCTGCGTATTCTACAAATCTGAGGCTTCTTTCATTTCTTACCATATTTTCCAACATGTTTTTCTTTCTTCTTTTTTTTCACCTGTAAAATTTATTTTCTTTTTTCATTACCATTTATTTATTTTTCATTTTCAACATTCACTTTTGTAAGATTTTTGAATTCTAAAATTTCCCTCCTTTCTCCTCCTCCCTCCCCACGATAGGCTATACATGTACATTCATATTAAACACATTTCCACATTAGTCATGTTGTAAAGAAGAATCAGAACCAAAGGGACAAACCACAAGAAAGAAAAAACAAACAAAAAGACAGAAAATAGTATGCTTCGATCTTCATTCGGATTCCATAGTTCTTTCTCTGGACATGGCTAGCATTTTCCATCTTTAGTCTTGGAATTGTCTTAGATCAATGAATTGCTGAGAAGAGTTAAGTCTATCAAAGTTGGTTACTGCACAGTGTTGCTGTTACCTCCAACATATTTTTCATTGCCCTCTCCTATTCCCACTTTTGTAATGAAGTCACCAAGTATCAGAGGATGTATTGATTTAATTTAGAGGGTCATTTCTTGTTCTCTATAGAAATTTTCTACCTCTTGGTCATCTGCAACAGATATTGGTGTATATGCTTTCATAATGATCTTATCATAAGTCCTGTTGTGTTATATATAATAATAGCTGGCATTTATAGAGTACCTACTATGTGCCAGTCACTGTGCTAAGTGCTTTACAGATATAATCTCATTTAATCCTCACAATAATTCTAGGAGATAGGTCCTTTTATTATTCCCATTTTAAAGTTGAGGAAACTGAAGCAAACAGAGGTTAAGTGACTTGCCCAAGGTCACATAGTTAAGAAGTGTCTGAGGTTGGATTTGAAATCAGGTCTTCCTAACTCCATGCCTAGCACTCTATCCACTGTACCATCTGACTGCCTAGATGACCAAATGACTCATGAAATGAAGTTTCTTGCTGTCTTTAGACTCATTACAAACCCATGTCCTCCAACTCCTTTATTTGCTTCTTTCAGAAGAACCTATGAAATGAGAAATGAGAAACTGGAAAGAAAAGAACCTGGAAATGCCAAGATTGAGATCTTTTCCTCTAGTGCCATGGCCAGGCATTGGTCAGGGATCTCACATTTTGAGTACCAACAGATGAATAAGGATAGATTATCTAAAGACTGTGTGATCTTTAGCATCATCTACCCCTACTTTTCCATTATCATCAATCTAGAAGCAAAAGGGCATTAGTACCTGGAATTGGGGGTCATTTTATATTTTTCTTTGCTATGGCCAAAATATCCATCATTATGTGGCCAGCCAACTAGTGAAGGGCCTTTCTGTAATTAGTAAGGATGGTCCTCAGAAAGCCAACTTAGTCTGTTGCCAGGACCATACTTAATTCCCTCTCATCATGATTGAAGCTGCCAGGGCCTACACAACCTTTGAGAAACCAAGGTCACTTCCTTGCCACAATGAGGCATCAGTTGGGCTTTCTTGAGGTTATCTTTATTCTTATCATAATTATGGTATTTTTAAGCAGTGGATGTTTAACAAAAATCTTATGAGAAGAAATTAGAATATAACCTGTATCATATCTTTCTTAATTCCTAAGTTTGGAAGAAGCTAACTTCTGCTGAAGTCTCTCTTTCCAAGGTACTGCATGAGTGCCACCATGGCCTCTTAGATACCCACCTCCTCCCATTCCCTGCAGCTGAAAATGAGCTATCATTTCTCAAGGTCAGTAATGTCAGGATAATGGGCCAGGTCATGGGTGGAGAGGCATAAAAGGACATAGGTGGTGCCTGGCATGATGTGCAGGACTTTCCTCTGGGATCCTCCCACAGCCCTGAGGCCAAAGGAAGGAACTGGATTAGAGTGCTGTCCTAGTGTCTTGACATAGTAGCTTATTTAGTGAAGACAGAGGGTGGGAAGGGGGGAGTAGTATATTTTGAATCAAACTAATGATAGTGTGGAGGGAATACTAGAGAGGCTCAGAGATTTAGAGCTGAAAGGGACCTTCGAGGCCATGTAGTGCAACCCTTCATTTTACAGATGAGGAAATGAGGTCCAAAGAAGTTAAATGAGGCCTGAGGTCTCACATACCTTTAGGATTTTAATCCAGGTCTTGATTTAAAATCCAGCAGTCTTTCCACAACACTACACTGGATAATGCTAGAAAAGATTGAAAAACCTGGGGCAGCTAGGTGGTGCAGTGGATAGAGCACCAGCCCTGAAGTCAAGAGTACCAGAGTTCAAATCTGGCCTCAGACCAAATGCTTGACACTTACTAGCTGTGTGACCTTGGGCAAGTCACTTAACCCCAAATGCTTTAAAAAAAAAAAAGATTGAAAAACTTGTGGCATTTAGGGTATTGGGTCCTGGGGCTACCATTGGTATTTTAGGTTGATCCAGAATTACATTGTTCCAAAACCCTCATATCACATTCACCAGAATTGGAGGAATAGGATATAGTAAAAAATACGGTTAAAAGGAGAGTGGGCCCCATTATACTTGGAAACACTTGGTTTCTACGACCTCAAAGTTTTCCCCAAAAGGTCTAGTATTTTAACAATAGTCTTTCAGTGATGTTGCATAGTTGTGAGTCATAAAAATACCACTGCTGCTGAAGAATTAAAGTTGCAGGCTCTCCAAAAGGTGATGGAAAAGCACATGGTGGACACCAGCTGACTGCAACATATTATCAACAAGGAATTTAATGGGAGAAACTGTGTAAAGGATGTCATCAGAGAGATATATGACTGGAAAAGAAGGTATCCTGGTCATGTAGAAATCAATATGAAGGAAGCCCAAGGGATAGCCTATGTAATTGTCCAATGTCAGGGGACACAGAGCTCTCTCAGCAGGTAGGGTGTACTCTTGGTAGAGCTAAGGTGATAGGGCACGTGGCCAAAACCAGATGAAAATGTAACTGGGAAATATTTAACAAAATAAATAAATATAATAAAACATAGATCACATTCATATGTAGATTTCCAAGTCAACATACAGCCCACAGGGATACTTATGTATGACTTAGTGATTCCTATTTCTATTTGATTTTGATATCCCTATAGTAGAGAACTGACTGGGAGGATATGGATAAGCATTCCCCTGGATCAGAAGGCATGAATGGGTTGTAATTTGCATGTTGGAAGGAACACCCTCATCAAAGAGATCACAGCTCCATTGAAGTACGGTCAGATCTAGCCTATAATTATCTGTATGCATGATGGGAATTGAGCTCATTTCTGATTTTCTTTCACTTAATAAAGAGTGATAAGAAGCTTGGACCAGGGGATAGAGAGCTAGACTAAGTCGGGAAAGATTCAAGCACCTCTGATGCTGATTGTGTGACCCTGGGCAAAGGGCAAACCATTTAACCTGTTGGTACCTCAGGCAACTCTTTAAAGACTCAAGTTTCAGAGCAGGTACAGATTTGCTTTGATAAAAGGGATTTCTTCACTGGGAGTTCTATATACCAATTAAAGCACAAATTTCACCTTCCTCCTCCCTTAAATAAGGGCTAAACTTGTCTGGTCACACCAGACATGTAATATGTAATTTCTCATATTATGTTGCCTAGGTGTCTCTCCTTTGTACTTTCTTACTCTCCCTCATACCATGGCTATTCATGTACTTGCCCTTCCCCCTGTTGAACTATATCAGCTCCTTGAAAACAGAGACCATGGCATAGTGATCTTTGTATCTCGATCACAAAATAGCATGCCATGAATATAGCAATCCTTAAAGAAATATTTGTGGAATTTCTTATTGTTGCATATGAAACTAAAGTTCAAGAATTGGGTCCTGATCAATAGTCACAGTCATGGCTAAATATAAACAATCTCATTTAGGGGCCCCCAAAAAGAGAGGCCCACCAGAATTTATGATGAGAGCATTTCTAGACCCACAGTGTTGGAGAGATGCTTTTTATCAAAGTTTTGCAGGAAGGATGGAGTAAAATTTTAACTCATGCTACTGTTTATAACCCCAGAGAATAGTATCTCTAGTGTTACCAGGAAAGGATGAAGAACTAGCTACCTTAGTTTTCTCATCTATAAAACAAGAGGATTATATGTGATGATCTCTAAAGGTAAATAGCTTACTCAAGACCACACAGCTAGAAGATGACAAAATGGAGATTTAGAGCCAGCTTTTCTGGCTCTGAAGCCAGTAATGTTGGCATTACATCATGAGAATGTATTTATTTAGTGAAGCAGCCACTTTTCTGCCCTCTGACTTCTCCCTATTTCTATTTGATGCTCAGCTCATCCTGGTCTCCCATTTGTGCTTTCTATATTAGCTGTTTCATCTATTTGGTTTGTCTTCCCACAAAAAATGAATTCTTTAATTCTGTGTCCTGGATACAGCATTGTTGATTTATATTTGTGTTGCTAACTTTGTATTGCCTGAGGGGAAGAAGAGGAGCAAAATATTGTGTGCATTGTGTGTCTGCATTGTGGGAACTGGTAAGCTGTGTTCTGTTGGGCAAGTATAAAGTGTGATGTACACAGATATCCTCTGTCTTCTTCTGGTTGACTATGTATGTGACTCAGCACTTGGGCCCTTTCGTGATGAAAAGTTGCCTGGATGCTTCTGATCATCTTATAGCTCAGGGCTGAAGGGTATGAGGGCTCTGAAATGATGAAGGGATACTCTCATTGGCTGCTGAATTGGAGGAGCTGATGACTCAGTGGACCTTTAAAAAGAAGAGAGCTTCTGGCTTGGTTTCTTGCTTTGATTGTCTCATATGACAAATGTTCTCTGTCTCTAGACCTACCGTGTGGGGCACAGAGGAGGAGCATTGATATTTCTATCTTACAGCTGCTCCTGTGTACTGTATGGACTCAAATAAGTAGGCAACTAGAACCCTGGCTGTCTTTTTTCTCTTTGGGTTTCTTTTCCTGAATAGGTGACCAAACATTTTTCTTCAAGTGAACACATTCAGACTTAGAGGAGACCTTGTGAGTTCAAGAGGTTCTGGGTTCAAAGAGTGGAGCTAATGGGAAGCAAGGGAAATTTATGCATTAGAGAAGGCAACCATTGACTAATGGAGGAGATCTGGTTTGCCCAAACTCATGAACTCTGAAAGAGATAAGCGTCTAGGTGAAATATAAAATGCATACTTAGCATTTATACAGATTGCTTCATGTTTATAGGAAGTTTAAGGAGATATTAACAGTAGTTATAAGCGAAGTTCCTGAGTCTTGTTTTAAGTTATCCTGTCAAAGAGGACTGTGAATCTTTTATGCTAAAAGCATTTCATTTGTGTGTAGGAAACAAATATCTGCCCCATATCTGATTCATATTGTGCAGTGGGTACTTTTCTGTTCCTTTTGGTCAGACCTACACAAAAGTTGCAACCTAATCTTTAGCTAATTTGTCCCCCAGATTCCAGGGTTGAGGTTTAAGGAGATGAAAAATATGGGGAAAGTGAGCTGAGCCTCGTTTTCATTAGAGGCCAGACTATCACAGAACTAGACCTGGTAGAGACTATATACCTGGATCTAGAGAAAAGAGAACCCTTAGGGAAAGGGAGTAGGTGCAGTGACCCTGCTCTTTAGGCTCAAAAGCAGTTTATTAATGACAGACAAGGATTTCATGCTTTTTTTTCCTTAGTCCCCAATTCTCCACCTTTAAGTTTCTGAATAGTCTATGCACACACTGTATACTTTTCAAGGTTCCCATCAAATCTGAGCTAAGAAATATAACTATGAATAAGTTCTTTATAGGCTGGGCCATAATCCCTTGCCTTAACTTAGCATCCCAGGTAGAAGTAATATGAGCAATGAAGAGGGCTGTTTGTTATATAACTCTGTCAATTGAGTTAATTTTTACCCAAGGCTCTGCTTAGCTGCCAGCCCCAGCTTTAAAAATGGCCACATTATGAATTCTGTAGGTTCATCTATCCATCAAAGAGCTTAGTGAGCATAGATAGGAATAACAGATTAATACCTAACATGATCTCTGAGTGAAAGGAAATTTTGTTTTATATAGATCTGATGTCATAAGCACGTACAAAAGAGGTTTGTTTTTTTTTGACTGGCATATTAGCAATAGCAAAATTCTATTACTTACCTATTATTCCACTCTTCTGTGGTGAAAAGTAAAATATATTCATTTATAATAATGATATTCACACATTGAGTAACAGCTTAGTTTATAATGCAGATTTTCACAGTGAACACATAAATAGTATGTTTAGCCTTGATTTTCCCCTGGAGATACTGCTATCTCTAACCCTTTCCTTTCTACTCTCAAAATACCAGCTATAAACCTAAAGGAGGGAAAGAGGTAGGGATTTGAATTTCCTGAGTATGGGTCAATGTCAAACTTTGTTTGAAGGGAACCTAGCCCCACCCCCAATCAAAACCAAAAAATTGTCCCTGAAAGTTTTAAACTGATACTTACGGATCTTAAATCGGAGGGTCCCTGCTCTTTGAGTATCAGTTCTCTGTGTTTCCCCTGGGACACCAAAAGCCTGAAAAATGAAATCTCATTACTCAAAGGAGATGTGCTTGGCCTACTGTGATAAGTAGAATATTCTTATAGAAAGAGCCTTCAACTGAACCAGGAAAACTAAGCACTCATCCCAGCTTTGCCACTAATTAACCAGATGATTGTTGTTTCTTCACTAATCTTTTCAGTGCCTCTGTTTCCCTTTCTGTAAAATGATGAAACTTGGTCTTAGTCTACTGAAGATAACAGAAATGAAGAGCTATATGAGACTTTAGAGATCATCTAGCTCAACTCCTTTTCACAGATATGGAAACTGAGGCATGAGATATTAAATCCATTCCCCAATGTGTCTAGCTCATTAGTTTCAGAGACAAGGCTAAAAGCTAGGACTTCAAACTTTTAGTCGGTTTTTCTTTCTGCCACCCTTTCTAGATTAGGGTTACTGAGAGGACAGAATTAGAGCGGACAATAGATATGTGTGTACTTGGAAAAATGGAAAGCTCTAAGCCACTGTAAGATCTATAACTATGTGTTGTCATTGGTGCTTTGCCCCACAGTGCCAGAATCGGAAGGAGGGCATTCTTCCTTTCTGTGGAGGTCCAAAGGCTGCCACCTAAGTATTATTCTTGTGACTTCAAGTGTGCTCCCTGGGTTCACTGGGTCCTGGGATATAAACACCAGGAGCCTCTTACCAAGACACCTCTCTGCCAGGGCCCACCTTTCCTCCTAATCCCAACAGGGGTTCAAGCTGAACAGTCTATCTGGGAGATAGACTGGCCTCTCTCCTGGTACAACTGAACCTGTGGACAGGCAATGTTCTCTATGTCATTACTATTACTGCCATTCCTCCTCATCTAATTTTCCCCCAGGTACAAGAAGTACTAGGAACAACTCTAGGGTTATAGTAAGTATCACTATTAATTGCATTAAAAACAGCTGATAATCCAGAATGCACAAGGGTAGCTTCCTCCTCCTGGGGAAAGGGTAATGATCAGTTCACCAGCAGAGTGCCTAATGGTGCCTGTGATTGATCAGTTTTTATTTCAAGCCCAGGGAATCATTGATACAGAAAGAGTTACTGACATTTTCACAATTACAGGATTGTAGAATTTGGACTAAAAGGGGCCTGAAAGGTCACATAGTTCTGAAAAAATGTGAAATAATTTGCCTAAGATCTTACAGTTAATGAATAGTGAGGTAGAATTTGAACCCAAATTCTCCACCTACAATTTCAGTGCTCTTTACAATACATCATCATCATCATCATCATCATCCTAGACATTTTCATGACTTTTTAAGGATTGAAACATGTTTTACAGAAATCTCATTTTATCTTTATAATGTTTCACGTATTGACCAATTCAAATTTTTAATTAACTAAATTTTTCCTATTAATAAAAATCTTATTTCCCCTTCTCCCATTGGAAAAAAAGAAAGATAAAACCCTTGTAGCAAATATGCATAGTCAAGCAAAAAAAAAAAAAATGGTGCATTGGCCATGTCCAAAAAATAAGTCAGTCTGCACCCTGAAGCTATCACCTTCCTGTCAGGACTTGGACAGCATGTTTCACTATGAATCCTCTGGAATTGTGGTTAGTCGTTGAATTGGTCAGAATTCTTGAGTGTTTCAAAGTGTCTTTACAATGTTGTTATTTAAAAAAAAATTGTTTTCCTGGTTCTGCTCACTTGATTCTGCATCTCTTCTTGGAAGTCTTCCCAGATTTCTCTGAAACCATCCCCTTTATTATTTCTTACAGCACAATAGTATTCTATTATATTCATATCCCATAATTTATTCAGCTATTCCACAATTGATGGGTACCCACTTAGTTTCCAGTTTTTCATCACAACAAAAAGAGTTGCTCTAAATATTGTTGTACATGTGTCACTTTCTCCTTCTTTGAGCTCTTTGGGGAATAGATCTAGCAGTGTTATTGCTATGTCAATGGCATGCACACATTAATAGGTTTTTGGGCATAATTAAAAATTGCTTTCCAGAATGGTTGGACCAATTCACACATCCACAAAGAGTACATCAATCTTCCTATTTTCCTACAGCCCCTCCATCATTTATCATTTTTTGGGTCAACCTTGGTATTCTGATGGGTTTGAAGTAGAACCTCAAAGTTTATTTAAATTCATATTTCTCTAATTATTAGTGATTTATAACATGTTTTCATATGGCTATCAGTAGCTTGGATTTCTTCCTTTGAGAACTGCCTGTTAATATATATTTTGATCTCTTTATCACTTGGGGAGTAGCTCTTATTCTTATGACTTTGAATCAGTTTCCTATATATCTTGGAATCTCTGGGGCAGGTCCTCAAAACCTCATACCTGTACTATAGTAATAGCTTGTTGGTGGGTCTGCCTGCCTCAAGTCCCTCCCTATCCCAATCTTTCTTCCATTCCATCACAAAAATGATTGTCTTCAATCATAGGTCTGATCATGTCAGACCTTCTACTCAATAAATTCCAATGACTCCCTATTGCATCCAGGGTGAAATACAAAATTCTCTGTTTGGCATTCAAAGCCCTTAATAATTTAGCCACCTTTTAGCTTTCCAGTCTTCTTATACCTTACTCACAGACATATACACACTCTTTGATAGAGTTGTATTGGCTTACTGCCTACTCCACAAACAAGATAATCAACCTTTGGCTCCTGGCATTTTTTCTGGCTGGGCTTCATGCCTGGAACCCTCTCCTCCGCCTCTCCAGTGACTGACCTCTCTGGCTTCTCTAAGTCCCAACTAAAATCCTATTAGTTACTGGAAGCCTTCTCCAACCCCTCTTAATTCTAGTGCCTTCCCTCCATTAATTATTTCCCATTTATCTTGTATATAGCTTGATTTGCATATATTTGCATGCTGTCTCTTCTATTATATTGTAAGCTTCTTGAGGGCAGAAACTATCTTTTGCTTCTTTCTCTATTTGCAACACTAACTGGCACTTTGTAGGTGCTTAATATTTATTTATTATTGAAACAAGACCTCTATCAGAGAATCTTGCTGCAAAGATTTTTTCCTAATTACCTCATTCCTTTCTAATTTTAGTTGCATTGATTTTGTTTGTGGAAAAAAAACTTTTTGATATTGTAAATCAAAATTGCCCATTATATCTTCTGCAATCCTTTCTATCCTTTGGTCATGAACTTATTCAAGAAACAAAAGGAAAAGTTTTTCTTGCTTCTCCAATTTGTTTATGATGTTACTCTTTATGTCTAATCATATATCCTTTTGGAGTTTTTCTTGATATAGAGTGTGAGATGTTGATCTATGCCAGTTTCTTTCAGATTGTCGTCCAGTTTTCTTAACAGTTTTTAATTTTTTTTTAATAGTAAGTTCTTATCCTAGTAGCTGGGCTCTTTAGATTTGCCAAGCACTAGACTCCTGTGATTGTTTGCTTCTGTATGTTGTATTCCTAATCTAGTCCACTTATCAAACTCTCTGTTTCTGAATCAGTATCAAATGATTTAGATAATTACTGTTTTGTTGTACAGAGATCAGGTACTACTAGTACCCCTTCCTTAATATTTTTTTTCTGGGGATGATGAGTATGGTCAGATTATCAGAAAAACACTCAAAATTGCAAAGGACTGTGGTGGGGGTGATGGGATGGGAAAGAAATACCCACCTTCTGGACCAGGAGTTTTTGTAAATATGGGTTGTAACCTTGCCATTTGCCCAGCTTTCTGCAAACAGCCATCAGAATCAGAATTCTCGTGTACCTCAGCCTCCTAGGGCAAATTTATCTAATTCTGAACTTAATACCCAGAATCATCATTATCATTCTGAGATGGATTCTTTACAATCCTTAATGGGACACACTGGATTGATCCAGTGCTGGCTACCTGCCTCCTAGGTGCAATTTCTCCTTCAATCACTCCTTTTCCCTTTCTCTCCCACGCCCTACAAAACACACATTAAAAAAAAGGCGTCTTCCTGCAATTACTCAACAATAACCCTGAGTTGGTTAGGGAGGATGATAACATTCTAAGTCCACCCTTGCCCTCATTTTCTTGGTCCTCTATTTTCATGCTAATTTGCTGTGATGGAATTCTACTGCCTTGTCAGCTCTCAAAACACTTTCCAATCTTTATTTTAGTAGAATTTCGAACAAAATTGAATCAATCTAAGTGTCATCTGGCAGTCTGAAATGAATGGTCCTGTTGAAAAATTTAGTGCTGAACAATAACTTGAGTACAAAAACCTAAATAAATAAAGAAAAAAAAAACCTTTACAAAGGCTTTGAGCAGGGCAGCCATCTTGCAGAGTTTTAAAATAAAAGGCACATTCCATTTAGAAAACGGAATTTTGGGTGCTATTTAACAAAGGTCCTGTGCATTCAGTAATCAGAGGATAAAAACATAAAAGCAGTAACAAGAACTCAGAAAAAAGGCTTTCTTTCAACTGGCTGCTCCCATCAAACCACCTGAGAGGTGATATGAGAAGGGCATTTTAGAATAAAGACATTGCTCTGACAGCAAATACAAATGAAATGAAATTGGCCCAAGGCTTTGATGCCAGAACCCAAATGGAGAGTGGGAACTCAGCAACATAGTAGCTTAATCCACCAAGGGAATAGAACCGGAATCATTTGCTGTAGCCCGATGCAAAGATGAAAGAGGAAACTCTAACAAGCCAAGAGATTAGAACAGGCTGATCAGGTTGCATAAATTCCCTTGTTGCACTGAAGTTGACCCATAAACATAACAAGGACACACTAGGTTCAGTTATTACCTTTCTCTCCCTGCTGTCAAAGGGAGGCAATCCAGTCACAGGCTATTGCAGGGATGATCTCTGTTTATTCATTTCCAGAGTGAGTGGGCAGAGGAGGGGAAAAGATAGAGGCCTCCTCTTGTATTTTAATGATAGCCTCTGGTTCATACTCAATGCAGCCTTGCATCTCCCCAGAGTGGCTGCACCTATGCTCTGTGTCCTACAGAGTTGAGAGGTAGTCAAGATGTCCCCTTTGAAGGCAATTGGCAAACAGAAGAAAAGCTCTATCTATATCTCTAAATCTATATCCATATCCACATTTATCTATATCCACATATCTATATCAAACTATCTTTATGCCACATATATGTAAATTCATATATACTATATATATATCCACAGTACTGTATTCATATATATGTTCATATGTATTTTATATGTTCTTTTTATTTTATTTTTAGGCAATTGGGGTTAAGTGACTTGCCCAGGGTCACACAGCTAGTAAGTGTCAAGTGTTTGGTCTGAGGGCAGATTTGAACTCAGGTCCTCCTGACTTCAGGGCCAGTGCTCTATCCACTGCTCCACCTAGCTGCCCATATATATTCTTAGTATATATCATGTATATGTATTAAAGATATCCCAGGTGACCCTTAATCTATGGGTGGTTTTTGATTGTCTGGGTGCAACAGAAATATGTGAAAGCAGCAGAAATAATAGATCATCCTTCAGTAGAGCATTGCAGATTTGCTCAACCTCGCTGCATCAATGAGAGATCCATTGCAGGCCTAGGGAAAATATTATCCTTTTTGTTACTGATTATTATATTTAAAGTGAGGGACAATGTTTCCTAGTGGACTCTGAGAGCCAGATTCAAGAAGATGTGGGTTCAATCCCAGATTGGGTTATGTTACTTTGGGCAGATCCCTACACCTCCCATCAACCCAGGCAACTCTCTAAAACTAAATTGAAGAGTAGGTGTTGATCTATACTGGTAAATGGAATTTCTTCATCAAAAAAAAAAAAAAATTATAGGTTGGAACCAAAAGAAAATGTGTAAAATATGTGTGTGTGTATACTAGGTGTTCTTTGTGTATTTTTGCATATATTTCTCTGTATATATTTGTTTCTATCTTGTCTCTCCCTTAGACTGTAAGCTCTTTGAGGGCAAGGACTGTCTTTTGCCAATGCTTAGCAGAGTGCCAGCACATAGCAGGCTCTTAATGAATGGTTATTGCTTGCTTACTTGCTTGAGTAGTCTAGGATGGTAGTGTTTGGATGGAAGGAAAAAACAGGTGATAACTTTTTCTTTAGGCTGGGAATTTTTTGTACTAATATACAAAACTATTCTAAAACTCACTGGTTTCAGATAATGCTTAAAAAATACTAAAAGATCTTTTCCTGTTCTTTAATTCTATAAAAAAGCAATGTAAGAGCTAAAAATAAGAGTGTATGCATCCTTTTTTATTCTCTATATAATTCTTAATCAACTTACTATTCATCTTAAAAGATCCAGGTGTCAGGGTAGAAGAACCATTTTCCTCCCACTTTATTTGTTCACCTTAGATGATCCTAGAGAGGGAATGAGGATTAAATACAGGGATCTGTAAAGGGATTATTATATAAATACAAAATTTCTATCTACAATGAAACCTATCTTAATTTAAAGCTTTGTGACCCTGGGGAAGTCATTTAATCTCTGTGGGCCTCACTCTCCTCATCTGAAAAATGAAAGGATAACACTAGCTGGTTTCCAAGGTCCTTTCCAGCTTTAAATCTAATATTCTATGATCCTGTGATCTTGCAGGATCAAAAGCTGAAAGGGACCTTGGAAACCATCTGGTCCAACACCTTCAATTTTACTTATTATTTTTATTGGTAGATTTAATTTGAACACATCAGTTGCCTTCCAATAGATTCCTTACCCATAGCACCTTTCTATTAAAAACAACAATAACAACAACAACAAAAAAACAAACCCCAAAACAGACAAAACCACCTTCCTTCCTATTTCCTCCCTCCTACCCTCTCTTGTTCTCTCCCTCCCTCTATTCCCTCCCTCCTTCCTTCCTTCTTTCCTTCCTCCATCCCTTCCTTCCTCTCTTCCTTCCTTTGTTCCTCCTTCCCTCCCTTCCTTCTTCCCTCCCTTCCTTCTTCCTGCCTTCCTTCCTCCCTCCCTCCCTCCCTCCTTTCCTTCTTTCCCTCCTTCCTTTCTTCCTTCTTTCCTTCCATCCTTCCTTCCTTCCTTCTTTTGCCTTCCCCCATAAATCAGGATTACCAGTCTTAATCAAAAAAGTACCACCCCCTTACCTGCACCCTAAGGGGAAGGAAAGAAAGTTATGCTGAAGAAAACTCACAGGTGTCATTCCAAAGCTAATGAAATCCCAGAGTGGATTCTTCAAAGCTTAGGATATAGGCAGAGTTGTTTACAACAAAATGGAATGTTAAAGCCAGCATGTTCCTCGACAGATGGGAAAGACAGTTACATAAGTAGCTATTTGGAGACTAGAGGCAGTACAGTAAGCTGCTGAATCTGCCCAGGCCATCTATACTATAAAACACTGCTTCTGTTTACCTATATCTGAGTGTATGACAGGCCTAACCAAATTCGGCTCCAGAGAATCTGGGAGAAGCAATAGAACAGATGAATGGTTTCCAAAGGAAAGAAAACCTACATTAAAGAAATTTTTTTTCTCCTTAAAAAGCAAATGTATATCAGAAGACCTTCTCAAATTACAGTTCATATCAAACGACCACAACTCCCTTTTGGACAGAATTTTACAACCTTCTCGAACAAAAGTAGTTGGCAGCATGGGAAACACAGAGATAAGAAAATAATTCTCCTAGAATCATAGAACTGAATCAGAAAGGGAAGGGACCTTAGAGATCATTTAGTCTGACCCCCTTATTTGATAGATGAGGAAACTGGGGCCCAGAGAAATCACTTCCTCATGTTTACATAGATAGTAAGTCATGGACTTAGGTCTATAGCCCATGTCCCCTGATTCATTGTTCTTCCCGCAAACTGACTCCTTATCAGGAAATGCTTTCTACTTTCAATGTTTCATATGCTTTTCTAGAAAAAGTCAAACCTGAAATGCCACAGTTTTTCCCCTTATTCTTTTTTGCTATACTATTCATAACCATCCAAAAGCACTCATCATACATGGCATTGTGCTAGAGGTTGTTCAAAGATAATGACATAGATCTATTACATGCCCTCTAGGAAGTTACAGTCTAAAATAGATAGCCATGCACGTGGAGGCTTAATGTTGCCAGTAAAGTACCTAGCACAAGGCTTAATATGTATTTGTTGAGCGATAATAAAACAGAAGTGCTATCTTAACATTTCTCTCCCATTAGAGAAGCGCCAGTAAACAAATGAACAGTGTGATATTTACTTCAGAGCATAGAATGGAAGTGAGAAAGGATTGTAGAAGTCATTTAGTCCAAACCTCTTAATTTATAGATGAGCAAACAGACTTAGAAAGGTGACCACATAAGCCATCAGTAGCTGGACCAGGAGTTTTGGGGGCAGCTAGGTGGTTCAGTTAATAGAGCACCAGACCTGAAATCAGGAAGATTCATCTTCCTGGGTTTAGATTTGGCCTCAGACACTTCCTAGCTGTGTGACCCTGGGCAAGTCACTTAACCCTGTCTGCCTCAGTTTCCTCATCTGTAAAATGAGCTGGAGAAGGAAATGGCAAACTACTCCAATATCTTTGCCAAGAAAACCCCAAATGGGGTCACAAAGAGTCAGACACGACTGAACAATAACAAGCAAAACTAGGATTTGAATCCAGATCCTCTGGTTTCAAATCCAGTGTTATTTCTGCTACACCATGCTCATAGAGAAGTATGCTTAAGCATGAGTTATCATAGCAAATGTCTCAAAGAGTTTTAACAATGAACTCTCAAGGCATTCTTTTTTCCGTAAGATGGATTCTAAAAATACAGGAAATAACAAATATTACTTAATTTGAGTAGAAAATGATTAAAGGCAAATTATTATGCAGAATGTCATGAATCAGTTTTGCAATGTATAGTTCTATAGGACAGTTTTGAAAAAACTAAGATTAAGGTCCCAGATGTCTCCCATATGGGTTTGGACACAATTTGTTCCTAGTTATCTTGGCTATGATAATAGTAAAGGTGGTGCATTGATTCAGGAAGAACTGAGTTCAGATCCTGCCTTAGACACATGCTAGTTCTGTGACCCTAGGCAAGTCATTCTTTCAGCCTCAGTTTCCTCATCTGTAAAAATGGGGATAATAATAGCACCCACTTCACTGAGTTGCTATAAAGATTAGAATGAGATAACATATATAAAGTGCTTTACAAATCTTCAAGCACTGTACAAATGCTAATTATTATTAGCTTAAAAAGTACCTTGTCCAGGAACAATCTCCCAAAGAAAAGAACATAAGAATGAAATGGTGATCAGCAGATGTGAACAAGGCCATCAGCATGTTTCTGCTCAGTTTGAGACAACCATTTACATAACCTGACTGTTGTTGTTCAGTCATGTCTAACTTTTAGTGACCTCATTTGAGGTTTTCTTGGCAAAGATACTGGAGTGCTTTGCCATTTCCTTCTCCAGCTCATTTGACACATAAGGAGACTGAGGCAAACAGGGTTAAATGATTTACCCAGGGTCACACAGCTAGGAAGTATCTGAGGCCACATTTGAATTCATGAAATTGAGTCTTCCTGACTCCAACTGACCTCCAATTAAATACAGTTTCACTCTTCGTGAGTTATTCTGATAGATGAGGCTGTCCTGAGGCTTATTATGAAACAAACAACATTTTGAAATAGTCTGTCTTCTGTGTTTCTAATCTTTTTAGCTCCCTCTGTCCTTCCCTTCTCCTTTCAGACATTCAGCACCTGCAAACTCTTTCTCCTATTCCCCATCAGAACCTACCCCGAGATAAAGAAATTGGACCAGAACAGGCATTTTTAACATGGGTCCTATGAATTTCAAATTTATGTGTGTGTATGTATGTGTGTGTGTATATATATATTTGATAAAAAGTATTTCAATATAATGTTTCCTTTCAAATCCTAATTTTACTTTATACATTTAAAAAGTGAGAAGTGTTGCAGGCTGCAAAAGGGGCCAATGACACACGAAAGGTTAAGAATTCCTGGATGAGATGATCTGTTAATGTCTCTTCCAGTTCCAGTGATTTTATGAGTTGATGAACTGATCTGATATCAGCAATTAACACTTTAGTATTAGTTTTTCTATCCTCTCAAGTTTATCCTTCTCCCAAGGCTATTTGCATGTTAAGATTTTTCTAATTCTTTAATGGTTTTATCTGTTATTGAAAGAATTTCAAGCATCAGGGAGAAGGTAGAAATAGTATTTTGGTAGGTAGAGGAATTTACTGAAGTCCTTGAAATCACATTCAACATATGCTTGAAGGTGATTTTTCTAACAGGAAGTTATGAAAGCTGCAATCTTCTAACCTTCACATTTAGAATCAATTTCCACTTCCTTCCCAATCAGATCTCTCTTCAGGCTTGCTTACATGGAGTGAATTGAGTTGAATAGCTCCTCCTCTTTCACCATTGGGTATAGTGGTAAGAACATTGGATTCCGAGTTGAGAAACCTGGGTTTGAATCCCCGCTCTGACACTTTCTGGCTATATGACCCTGGGCAGGTCATTTAACTTCTCTGAGCCTCAGTTATTTTATCGGTAAAATGGGAATAATAATACTTGCTTTATTGATTCCATAGGGGTGCTGTGAGGAAAGTATTCTGCAAGCTTTAAAGCTTACAAAGATAACTGTGAGTCTGTCCTTGCTTGTGCTTTTGAAAACTAACCACTGTTAGTATAGTTTATTGGAAAAAGATAACTTGACCATCTTTACTCAAGTGCATCATTGAAAAAAAAAACTGAGAAGAAAAAAAGAAAATCATCCTTTTCTTCTTCTTCCTTTAAATTGTACCACCTTATTAAAATCCAAGGACCTAAGAAATTGGTATTTATATAGGGTTTTTAAGTTTGAAAAGTAAATTAACAAACTATGATTTGAGCCGAGAAACAAGGGTCAGAGTTGGGGTTTGAATCCAGGTTCTCCTGATTCCACTCGTCTATGTCATGGTGTTCCTCAGTACAAATACAAAATTTATCTATTTACTAGGTAGACTGCTGGGACTGGAGTAAGAAAGACTCATCTTCCTGAGTTCAAATCTGTCCTCAGATACTTACTAGCTGTGTGACCTGGGGCAAGCCACTTAATCATCTTTGCCTCAGTTTTCTCATCTGTAAAATGAGCTGGAGAAGGAAATGACAAACCACTCCAGTATCTTTGCGAGGAAAACCCCAAATGGGGTCAGTCACCAAGAGTCAGTCACGACTGAAAAAAGACTAAAAAACAACCTTATAAAGAACCAAATACATTCTATCAATAAAGCTTATTTTTGTTTAACTCTTATTAAAAGGGAAATTCAGAGTTTTCAGTAACACTTGCCTCAGGCCTCATCTTTTCTTTCTTTTGGCCTTGATTCAACAATATAAAATTGCAAGTAGAAAACAAATATCCTTAGGCTAGCTAAGAATTGTTTAAAGTATATGAGCCTCATTTAAGAATTTCTTGTCTTCTTGTACCTGTAGCATGTGGTGTGGACATTACTCAATTTAAAGATTCTAGGTCTCAGATAAAGGCCTTCTTTTTCTGTCCAAACTTCCACCCAATTAACACGTATGGTGGCAAGGGAGACCTCAAGTTAAAGAGATGAGGGCAAAAGAAGAAGAAGGAGGAGGAGGAGGAAAAGAAGGAAGAGGAAGAGAAGAGAATAGAGGAGAGGAAAAGAGAAAAGGGAATAAAAGAAAGGAGAAAAGAAGGGAATAAAGGAGAGAAGACGAGAGAGAGAGATACATAGCCCTCTCAGATTTCTGTGTCCTCTGTGAGAGGTCGTGTGATATAATAGAAAAAAACACAGCCTTTGAAGTGAGAGGAAATAGGTTTGATTCTGCTTCTGCTACCTCTAATGTGAGAATAGGTAAGATACTAAATATCCCTGACTTCCCCTTTCCTGTAAAATGTAAAATGAGAGATTTGGATTAGATGACTTTTGAGGTTTCTTCTAGCTCTCTCCTTCTATCTTATAGTACTAGAAAAAGTCCAGCGGTCTCTTCCCACTGCATATTCAGTGTCTGATGACTATTTCGTGAGCATATAATTTCTGAAAATAGCCACTGCTTCACTTACCTGAACACTTTCATGGTGTGCTAAGTGCTATATTGGAGTACTAAAGCAGGGCTGTGCATGTTGGGAGTTATGTCCTTAATAAATGCTAATAAATCCCTCTCACACCCTTGACCATCTTCACCTTATTCTTCTAGTCCTGATGAAAAAGCAGACCCACTCCCTCCAAATAGTAGGAAGCTACTACAGAGTTCTGAAGGGGGAATATTAAAGGGTAAACCTAATTTTTGAAGAACTTAGTTCTGCCTGCATGGATTTGTAGTCAGAAAACCTGGATTCAAATTCCAATTCTTCTGTTTACCACCTGTGTGACCTTAGACAAGTCATTAGACCTCATCTGGAAATTGAGAGGGTTGGACTAGACCTCCAAGATGCCTTCTGGGTCTAATTTTACACTGCTAAGTATTTCAATGGGAAGAGATAAGAGCGACAGAGGCTTTCCAAGAGGATATGCTATGATGTGCAAATCCTTTAAGAAACAGCAGCCCCCTCCACCCCAGCCCTCATCATGGGATTGCTGCATCATAACAACACTTTTCAGAGCTGAATTGATGTGACTACGGAACTAGCCAGGGGGATCTCAATTTAGCCTCCAGTACATTCTATGGAGGGTGCTCTATCCCTGGTATATTTGCTTTCATATATAAAAAAAAGCTTATTTCAGTTGTTTGAATTTAAATTTATTCTCTTTCCTAAATAAATTTCCTTGATTTCTAGCTTAGTTATAAAACAAAACTATCTCAATCCGTAACAATTTTTTTTTGTTATCTCTGGATTTTGGTGACTATTTCTAGACAAATGTATCTTGGTAAATCAAAATTTTTTAAGGATGTAGAGGAAGAAATATCATCTGGAGATAGAATGAAAATTTAAAAAATAAAACACAAAATGTCCAAGTGCTAAAGAACATTTCATCTTGTGCCATAAAAAAATATTTAATGGTATTGTGTTTTAAGATAGCAGGCCCTTTTTAAAAGCTAGAGTTCATTGCATAGTAATAGAATTTTGCAGTCTTGACCTAGGAGATTTTTTGGTTAGCTCACTGTTATTGATCTCAAAACTGGGAGCTTTGATTAAGTTCAACCATTCTGAATAGTGTACTTTCAATAGAATGTTGTCGTTCAGTTGTTTTCAGTTGTGCCCAACTCTTTGTGACCCCATTTGGGGGTTTCTTGGCAAAGATACTGGAGTGGTTTGCTATTTCTTTCTCCAGCTCATTTTACAAATGAGGAAACTGAGACAAACAGGATTAAGCGATTTGTTTAGGATCAGACAGCTAGTAAATATCTGCAGGCTAGATTTGAACTCAGGAAGACTCCTCTTTCTGACTCCATGCCTAGCATTCTTTCTGCTACACCAACTAACTGTCGCAGTACAATATTGTAATCAATTCAATATTGCAGTCATGTTTGAGTTGATTTACTTATGGAAAGGACTGCTTATTCCCAAAGATTTAGAAACTTAATGACTCAAAGTCTGATCTTACTAGTTTCATATTCTGACCTTTAAGTTATTTCTATGAAATGGGAAATAATTACAGGGGTAGAAAGCCATTTTGAGGGGGGAAACAGATTACAGGATTTGTATCTGGAACCAATTCTAGAGCTGATCTAGCTTAGCTCTTTTGCTTTATGTTTGAGGAAACTGGAGCCCAGAAAAGTGAAGTAAGTTCTCCAGAGTAGCCCCAGGAGAGGCAGGTTTTAAACCCTATTTTACTGATTGCAAATCTGGGGTTCTTTCTCACTATGAAGAACTGCATCTGCCAGTCTTCATGTCTATCAAATTTTACTCTTTCATCTGTTGTGTCCTTTATATTTTGGTTGTTTAAATTGCCCCCTTCTTGTTCCAAAGCCATTCTTTGGTCAGGGCAGGATGAAAATGAAGACCAAAGTAAAAAAAAAAACCCATAAAAAGAATGTTGTCTAAGTCAGAGTTAGAAGTCTGAGCTGACCATACATCTACACCATTACATTTCCATGACAAAGGGTCTGGCCCATCACTCTTGGCCAACACCCTTTCTCTTTTGAATCCTATTTCTTCAGTGGGACACTGTTCCAATTAAACAGATGAGCTTTCTCCCGTGATTTTGGAATCTAGTCTTCCTAGTCTAGATTACTCTAGTAAAGATGTTCATAACTTGGGGTCCACAGATTTGTTTTTGTTTTATTTTTAAAATATTTGGGTATTTCAAGAAAAGTTTTCTTTGTAATCCTATACATTTTCTTTTATGCATTTAAAAACAGAACATAGATTTCACCAGACTGCTTAAACGGGTCTATGACAGGGGAAAAAAAAAGTTACAGACCACTAGGATAAGGCCTTTGACAGCTTTGTTCCACTGACAGCATTCACTAGGAATAAACACTCTTCCATTCATATATTCATTCTTAGCCTGCAAAGTCTAACCAAGTTGTTGCTAACATAGTCACCTCAATTTTACTTTAATTATCTTGACAAATGAGGTGATTTTCTTTTCCTGAATTCTCTAGCTACTTTTTCAAATGTCTCCTTCATCTTGTGCTATGTTGACTCCTTGTCTGTTCAAAAGGGCTTGTCCTTTTTTCAGGTTTGATGTATCTGGGACCAACTGTGTTCTTTAGCCTCATAATAGCTCTAAGTGCTTTGCTTTTAAACATCACACTACATCACTACCTGGAGAGTTATTACTGTAAAAAGAATTGTGACTTCTGAGGACTCCTTGCCTGGAAAAACAACAAAGAATTTTCACTTAGTGCTCTTATAAATGCAAAGACAGAAGCCTGGCCCTTCCACAGCTGTGTATTATCATGCATGGAAGTTCACCATTTATCTTTTAAGGTAAATAAAGCAGAGACCCAGACCTCTCCTGTTGGAAGAAAATGCTATCCAGGCCCACGATGACAGGGATTTAGTAGCATTTTAAATTGTTCAAATAGCAAGCGAAAGCAAATTGTTAAAATGACTCTATAGACAGATTTTTCTCTCACTGCGGTAAAGGCTGCATTTTCCTATCTTGGAAAATCCTTGTTCTTTAAATAAGAGGTCCTTAACTTTTCTTTGTGTCATGGACCCCTTTGACACTCTGGTGAAGTGTATGGCACCCTTTTCAAAATAATATTTTAAATGTATAAAATAAAATACATAGGATTACAAAGGAAGCCATTTATGTTAAAATATAGTTGTAAAAATATTCTTTTTAAAAGTTTGCAGAACCCAGGTTAAGAAACCCTGCTTTAAACAGTGCCTAATGCTTCCTAATTTCTACTTTAAAAATTGCTACATGGCCACTGTTCATCTGAGACCCTGAGGCCGCATGGTTGATTTTTTTGAGGACTGCTCTGCTCGGCCACTTAGTGTGACAAACATCCAGCCTTGCCGTTAGAAGAGATCTCTGAGAAGGGCCAAACCCACATGAAATGAATTTAACAACAGCAATTTGTCATTTCGCCCTTCCTTTGCAAGGAGAAAAAAATGCTAGTGATTTCTTTTGACTTAAACTGGGCATTGGAAAAGCTGCTTTTATTAATGAATCATATTGAGCCATGGTGAAAGGCTCCCTGACTCTGTTTAAATAACAGGCTATGATTCCTCTCCCCCCACGCTCTCCCCCCCCAATTTGGCTCCACTGCTATTAATTGAGGAGTTTCTTTGTTTCTTTCCTAATGAAGCTAACAGAACACATCTGTCAGGTGCTCGTATTCTTTGCCTGTCTATAGTATGTAATAGACCAGCTGGAGGCTATAATGCTACACAATACCCCTGGCCGTTACAGCAACTATTTATGCCTGGGCTTTTCCTCCGATAGGGATTTGAAAAAAAAAGTCTGAAATTTGGGCCTAATTGCTATTTACACAGCGATAGACACCTGTTCTAGCTGAGACACTGGCTCATGAATCCCACACCTGAGACCTTAGGGAGAGTAGAGGGGAAATTTCTAGCAGCTGCCAGTCCATTTTAGACATAGAGAGCTTTAGCATGCAATGTTTTGTATGTTTCTATGTCTATGTGTATGTATCTGCTTTAAAATAAGCTGTATTTTAGTCTGCATAACCATTATCAGAAGGTCTGTATTTAAGGGCTATGTACTGTTATTTCAGAGTTAGTTGCTGATCTGGAGGCTATGCATGGACCAGTCTACAGAAACAACAATAAATAATTTTTAAAATGATGTTCAGGAACTGAATTAATATCAACAAAAGCCATCCATCCTTCAAAAAGTCCCCACTATACTTTATGTGGTGAGTGGAGGAAGAAATTGGTTCTATAAACTTATTGCAAAAAACATTTTTAATGAAACACAACTTTTATTATGGTGTTCCAAATTTATCTTAGCTATTTGCTTTCTCCAGATAGTTATGAACTCTCCCTTGTATCAGAGCTGAACTTGCCTGCCTGTATCTATCTTGATCAGAGTAATACATATTTCTATTTGAGAGGAAGAAAATTATTCCTCTCCCACCCCTCCCACCAATTTCACTTCAGTATCATAGCATCTGTCTCCCCTACAAATGCTCAAAAATCACCGTCTATGCTCTTCAGCCCTGACAGTAGGTTCTTGTTAAGAAAATAAAATAAATACATTAATAGTGGTGGTTTCACGTAAAACTGAGCATGGCTCTAACACACTTTTCCAATGCAATTAGGAATGAAATTGATGAAAATGCAGTAACATGATCAACTCTACACATAGGACCTATGCTGACCAAAGAAACACACTGGAAACAGGAAAGAAGGGTTTTTTTCCCTCCTCCTCTCTTTCTCTTTCTCCCTCTCCCTTCCCCCTCCCTCTCTCTTTCACTCTCTCAGAGAAGGGGTTGGGGAAGGTACACAGACCTAAATGCTCTCAGTAGGTGGGTAAAGGAAAGAAACAAAAGAATATCGCTTAGCTATTTTATCAAAAGACCAATAAAATGTTGTCATCTTCTTATGTGGACTAGTAGGCACAAAAGGGGCAGGTGTGTGTGTGTGTGTGTATTTGTCTGTGTCTATGTGTGATTTTTCTCTTTTTCATAACTTTCTTTTAGTAGGTCTCTGAGCTTTGTGTTGGAAACCCATCAGAATTACTAAAATAGCCTTAAATGAGTTCACTTACAGTCTTGTAAAAATCCAGCCATCCTGAGCAGATGTGAATAATGCTACTGTCCAAGGAAATCACTATCCTCATGTACCATTTTAAATAATGTACAGGAAAATTAATTTCTTATATCATAAGAAGATTTATGGCATATGCTAAAAACCAAAGAATAGAGTAACCATGTTTAAATTTAAAGTGCAAAAGGAAAGGAGGATGAGTGAAAATACAAATGAAAGTAAAGAATAAATATATATTAAATAAGCAATAATGTGTCTGAATGTGTAATATATTACATACATAGACTTGCTCAGAACTTTTCCTTGCACACATATTAGAAGCCTGCGATCACCAGGAGAGTCAGATCCACAAGATGTAACAGGCAGTGACTGAAGAGATGGCTACTACTCACATACTAATGAATTTTTTGCCTCCGGGCACACACAGTTGGGTAGAGAGCTGATGCAAAGGCAGAAATTCATTTCCCAGGAGAAAGGAAAGAAGTGCATGGGGAACTCAGGGTCACACCAGAACAGGTGATAATGAAATTAGAGTTAATGAAGGCTGGGAAGGAACCAAGGCCAGATGGGCTGCTTCCCAGAAATTTGAAGGGGTTGGTAGAACAGCTAGCTGATCTATATTAAAGTGTGCTGGAAAAAAAAACCCACAAAAAACCTGATGACCCAATGTTGGACAAATTGATTGCTTCAGCCACATGCAAGTTCTGGAAAAGAAAAAATCTTATCCTCATCTCACATAACCCCCGGGTTACTATACTTCTCTACTGGTTCTTTTTTCTCCTACTGGAAAGACATTGTGGTGTACTGGAAATAATAATGAATTTGGAGTCAGAAGACTTAAGGAAAGAACATTGACTCTCGGTTCTAAGAATCTGCATTCAAATCCCTCCTCTGACTCTGACTCCATATAGTATAAAAATTAGCTAAATACCTCTAAGATACTGGGAAAATCACTTAACCTCCATGGGCCTCAAGTTTTTGATCTCTAAAATGGGACTCCCCTAAACCCCCCATGCTCCCGACCAGGTTCTTTCCAGATTTAAATCTGTGTAAACCTGGGTCTGCATCCTGGGTCAGCCACTCACTGTGTGAGCAATTCACATAACTTCAGTTTTCTTGTCTGTAAAATATGTATAGTAAAACTCCCACTGCCTATCTTATAGCATTATTGTAAAGAAGATGCTTTAGTAAATTATGAAGATGTCAACTATTAGTATTTCATTGTTATTGAAAGCACTTGTGCTATTGGCCTATGTAGAATGCATTTAATGCTCATGAGTTTAAAGGCCCTATAGGGTTTCAGGGATGAAAATGAAAAAGAGGAAGGAACACAGTATACATTCTTGTTAGTACTTGAAGAATACCGTATCTCCAGGAAACTATCAGCTGATAAAAGGTATTAAAAGATAAGGTTTCTGGTCTGAGAAACTAGCAATCTACTGATACAAAGATAACACACAAGACTATTGTTCAAATTCAAGGAGTGTACTAATCATGAAGAGATCAATGTGAGGAAGAAGGATTTGTGACTCAAATAGAACAAGAAACAGGAAAAAACAAGTTACCTTGGTTGAGCTTTTTCTCCCCAAATGCTCCCTTTCTCACAATAACTTACTACCTATAGTGAAGCTCATTAGATGAACAATTTACAGTCTCTCAGAGTTTTGGTTTCATCCAACCTATCTCTTTCTTCACACTTTCCAGATACATATGTGTTTCTTAGAACATCATGAGATCACTGGGATTAGAACAAGAAAGAAATTTAGATATCATCAATTTTTGAAAACTGGGACAATGAGGCCTAGAAATAAGAAGTGACTAGTTGAAGTTTATACAGGGAAAAAAATGAGTATGGTGGCTTTTCTATGCCTTCAGGGAAGGGACTATGATTCTTTGTTTCCTGAAGTCTTTAGAACATTTCTATAAATTTTAACAGTGCTAATGGTAAGGGAAAGAGTTAACTGAAGAAGTTTCTAAATACGACCTTGTGAAATTTCTTACCTTACATCTAGTAAGATGTAAAGTGGTTTTATTTCACTGGTTATATGACTACTTATGACTCTAGGCTATTGCACCTAATTCTCTCCTTCAGACTCCATACAGTATAAAAATTAGCCCACCAGAGATTCAAAGATGAAAATTTATATAAATTAAAGATCTCACTCTGTCCCTTCAGGAAAGGATGGAAAATAAGGAAATAACAAATTTTCCTACCCTTATGTAAACTTCCAGAGAGTCTCTAAATTTATGATAGTCTGAACTCCATTTATGACAAATAATAGTTCTCTCCTCCCTAAGGCCTCCCTCAACTATCTGTACTGTTGGATGGGGATAGGGTGCCAGACAAATATGCCACTTAACTTTCAGTCCAGGCCACCAACCCATTTGTGGCTCAATTAACACAGAACCAACTCCTGGTTCTCTTTAACCCCAAGCAATACATGAAGACCAGTGGAAATCCATTAAGGATCCTGTCTGGCTATGCCTACCTTGTGCCCATAGTAACTAGCTCTAGTAAAGGTAAAGGCTTATACAACTCACAATACCAGAAATGAGAAGCTGAACTACCAGAAACTAAAGAAGCAGAGTTTCTTAGAGGACCAAATCTTATAATGATTTGCTGTCAGCCTATGTCAAGGGAGGGAGTAATGTCAATGCTAATTAACATTGTGTAGGGTTGTCTTACTGGTTCAGATTGGCTGGTGATTGCTTGTTCCATTATCAGAGCTGGAGGAGAGAATTTGCTGGTTTACTTCCTGTTTCTAACAGGTGTTAGAATGTTTGCAGGTTTGACTATGCCAGCACCATGGTCAGCAGTTTGCTCTATTCTGTGGCTGCTGACAGCAGCCAGCCAAATGTAGCTAAGTTGAATGATTGTCATCAACTTACAGAGGTGGATCTGGGGCTCCTTCATTGATAGAGGTGGGTAGTAGAAGGTATTCCATAGTCTCTTACTTTTCTGCAACTTTATCTAAAATGACTGCCTTCCCATTAGGTCTCTTCTATCTTCTAACCCCTTTTCTGACCACAAGAATGTTAACATTCACTTCTATATAAGATGATTGGTACATATGTATAAAAATGTCATATGTTTCCCAGTTAGCATCTCTTATCCATGTGAAAGGGCTCCAGAAGTTGCTAATCATTCCCAGGGACAAATATCTTGAATATAACTCATGTTTATATTGTATTTTAAGATTTATAAAGTCCTTTCCTCATAAGAGTTGGATAGCATGAGGGGAAAGAGGAGGTGAAGTTAAAAACTTATTATTTCAGTTTTACAGATGGTGAAATTGAAGGCTATCATGCTATAACTTGCCTAGGGTCAGACAGCTACTAAATGTAAAATCTGGGACTCAAGTTTAGATTTCCTGACTCTAAGATGATATTTGCCCCATCATACTTAACAACCCCATTGTTCTTAGACTATCAAGACATTGATCTTCTTATACTTATGTTACCTTTACCTTCAATAATTGAATACCAAAAAGAGATAAGTGGAAACTGTGAGAGTAGAATATTCTGTGTCTGTGTGTATAGTATTGGGTTTCTAGTAATGATGCTTCACATTTGTACATGTCCATAAAGATCACTGGATCTCAAAGCACTTTCAAGCATTATTAGGCAGTGTTATTGCTATTATGCAGGAAATGGAAAAAAGAAAGAGGTATAAATAATTATCTTAGAGAACAACAGTGGCAGAATTTCTGATAGGTCATTTATTCCTTGACTTCTTAGTGGTTCCTAGTTTTTCCCATAATCTCTCTTCTGCATCTTTTCCTCAGACATGTCTTGGTGGTTTTGCATATGCACAGCATCTACCTTGCCTTTCTTCCCTCATTTTCTGTCTTATCCCTTTCTAGATACATGAAAAAAGTAGTATGGAGTCTCGTCTATTTATGTCCATAATTCCCTCAAAGCCTTTATTATGTGACCCATAGATGAGACCTATGTCACTAGAAGCAAAAATAAAAACAAAGAATTCTTCCAGGGTACTTTGAATTTCTTCTACTTATACAATGCGTTCAATGGAGGTCAATAGCTTGGCTTGGCTTGGGAATAGCTGACTCTCTCATTCCCCTGTACCTTCCCTCCTTCACTACCATTTAGAATTTTACTATTTTTATGCAAAAATATTTTTCTCAATAAACCATTTGCCACTATTGCCATGAAAATCCAAATGAATAATTTAAAATGGCAATATCCCTCCCATACCTTCTGTACTTGGCAAACCCCAACTGTTTATTGTGGCTTCTTATGTCCAAATTACATGGATACCAAATGGAACTAAATGACTTCTAATTTTGACTTGATCCTTCTGATACACATCTGACATTTTCTACTGTAAAAGATTGATACTTAAGAATGTCCTTTGTCTTTTGTTTTCCCACACTGGTGTTTGATCTACTTATGTTTTCCCTAAAAACTTGACCTCTGTAAAAAATGCTGAAAGCTGACTTTATAGATTAGTTTTCCTCTGTTACTGGATCAAAAGCTTTCTTGATATCTAGTTAAATTAGGTCCAAAGTATCCCCCTTGATGATGGTGGAGTTACTTCCTTGGAAAAAAAAAAAGCTATCTTATTTGTAAGGTATACTGTTATTTTATGAATTCATACTGACTTTCTAGGATTAGACAGACTCTCTCTGTCTCCATTTGCTTCCATATCCCAAGTAAGATCTCTATTTCTTATTTCTCTCACTATGAAAATCAGGCTCATGAGGATAAAGATGAATTTGTTTTCACCTCTAGTATTTTATTGCCTTTCTCTGAGCTCTCACAACTTCTGCTGTTTTTCTTTTTTTCTTAATATCAGTTACCCCCTAAGTTTCATCTCCATTCTCTCTACAACATACATGCAAGAAGAGCTAAAGATTAAGTCACTATTTTGAACTTAATTTTCTTTCCAGTTATGCAAACACCCAAATCTTTGATTACTGCTTTTCTGATCTACTGCCTATAAATGGGAGAAATAATTTCAAAAGGCCATCAGGCAAAGCCTCATATAGAAAAAAAATGAACCACAAATACACAAACAATCTTGGCAATGGTGTATGGGACAGAGAGTAAAAGGTCTATGATTTTAATGTTAGGTTTGTCAGGAGAATTTAGATTTGTTTCCATGCAAATAATCAAATAATTTACTTCATCCTAGGTATTTTTAAACTTTCTTTTCAAAAAAATTTAGATTTATCAGTCATCAATAAACAGAGATATTTGAAGATGCAAAGAAAAACAAGAAAGAGGATTACATAAGAAACTACAAACTTCTGTTACCGCTATTTAAAATATACACACATGTATATATATATGCATGTATGTCAATATATGTATATATCTATATCTATATCTATATATGTATATAGTTAAAGAAAATTGACCTATTTGTCTCTGTCTGTACTTTTCCCCTTCCTAAGTGCATTAAACACTCCGATCTTTTAAAATTTTATTAATAAGAGAGCATTGAGGATATTGTAAAGGTCTAACACAGTGGCTAAAAGCAGTTACTGCCAGGATTCACCTGGGCTCAGGATACCCCCTTCAAGGTACTCCTTCAAGTTCTGTACCCAGCCTTGTAGTTGTGTGCTGGGTTAATTGCTGGGGAAACGACTCCATAACAGGAAAAGTATAGTTTCTAATCTCCTATTATTTGGCTTATCACCCCCTACTTTAGTTACTACAGAGATAATTCTACTTTTAGCTTTAGTCCAGGGTTTCCCAAAAAGAGAGAAAGTAAAAGAGGCACCCAAAGCATCATATGAATTGGAGATAGAACAGGTCATTTTATCCTATACCAAAAGCAAAGATAAATGTAAGAGAACCACAGTGTACATTAACAAAATGATTTAAACAGAATTTAGTATCTTAACATTGCAACATTATAATTGGTTAGTAGCTAATATTTTAAATCTCATCAGACCATATAATGCTTTTAATTAGTTGTTTCAACATTCACCTTGGCACGGGGAATTACCCAATCAAACCTGATCCTTTTCCATGTTCTCTTGCCTGTTTCTTCCCTTGTCATTAGTCCACTCTTACTGCTGCCTAGCAACTGTAACTACAACCACCCACTCCAGGGGATGCATCTCACTGGCTTCTCAGGACTATGTGATCTTCTGAAGTCCACAAGTTTTCCCAAACGCATCCTTCTTAACATTGTCAATGACACGTATGTGAGGAAGGAAACACAAAAATAGATAAGAGACTCTATCACAGGTGCAGCTGTCCTAGGTTGGACATGTGCTTATGAATGAATGGGGCCAGTTTAAGAATAAGGCTGCCACCATCTTCATCCCAGTTATTTCCCCAGACATAACTCAGAACAGCTCTTGTATTAAAGCTAGAAAAAAAGAGGATAAGCTGAGGGGCTGGTCCCCCCTTTAGTATATCCATGGGAGTTCCATGATGAACATCCAGTTACTCTACACATCAATGAGTTACATAGGCTAACCCACATTAACCTTTCATGTGATCACCAGGAACGTTGAATGAGTATAATCCAAAAGGGAAGAGGAAGGTAACCCAAAAAGGCACCATCTACAAAAGAAAGAAGCTTAATATGATATATGTATACATAGTATCACATATTAATAAATGAATACACTTATATATACAATTATATCTTATACATATAATTATATATTACATCCAATACATAAAATTATAAATGCAAGACATACAATTACACATTATACATATATGCACACACACACTCTGCATAACCATTGGTGCCTTAATGTATTTGAAGTCCTTTATAATTGATTCCTTCAGCACTTGTGAGCTTCCCCCACCCACCTACCCACCTCAAAAGCCAAATAAGATACAAAACTCAATCAACTACACTTGTCATTGAGTCATTTTCAGTGGTGTCCAACTCTTCATGATCCCATTTGGGATTTTCCTGGCAAAAATCATGGAGTGGTTTGCCATTGCCTTCTCTACGTTATTTTACAGATGAGGCAACTGAAGGCTGCCTCTTAACAGGGTTAAGTAACTTGCTCAGGGTTACACATCTAGTGTCTGAGGTCAGATTTGATCTCAAGAAGATGAGTCTTCCTGACTTCAGGCCCAGCACCCTGTGCACCATGGTGCCACCTAGCTGCCCTGGCTATGTTCACTAAGCACCTACTATATGCCAAGCACTATGTTAAGTTCAGAGGACACAAAGAAAGATAAAAAAACAAACAGTACCTGTTCTCAGATATCTCACTGTCTAATGAGACAGACAACATGCAAATAATTATGTATGAAAAAAGATATATACTAAGGTAAATTGAAGATAATTAACAGAAGGAAGGCTCTAAGATTAATGAGAACTAGGAAAGGTTTCTTGCAGAAGGTGAGACTTTATCTGAGGGCAGCCAGAAGGTAGAGATGAGAAGGAGAGAAAAAATGGAGTGTCTGGTATGACAAACAGCAAAACTCCTGGAAACTAAGAAAATTCAAGAAATTGTGAAAGAAAATTGTTAAGTACAACATAGCTTGGGTAAAATGAGGACAATAACTTTAAACCAACCTTGTTTTCCTTTCTTTTTCACCTCCCCATATCTAGTTTTAAATCTCTGAAGGAAGGTGGGAGTTGGGCAGTGGGGAGGTTTATCAAAAGCAAAGGATATAAAACAAAAACCAACCAACCCCAAATTTTTAAAAAAATTAACAAACCCAAAAGAGAAGCTATTGAAAGATATTGTCAATAAATGACAATAATGGCAATATCAAACACATCAACCCTATCACCAACAAATTAGGTAGATATTAAGATTCACTTGCAGAAACTTGTCCATTTGCTGCAAGCCATTCTTGAGTAAAGTAAATCATTATATCAACAAGTATCGATTGTCTATGATATTCACTATAATACAAACTTCATTCATGACTTTTAAAATATTTAATAAAAATCATATTGAGTTTAAAATTTGAATCTAAGAACTATAGAGTACTATTGTTTTTTTAAATCAACAAACTTTTTTATTATTTCCATTTTTAAAAAAATTACTATAAATTCATTATTTTTATTATTGGTTACTTTTGAATTGAAGGAAAGTATTTTAAAGTTAATATCACTGTTTTTAAAGGCCTGGATCAAATGCTCCCTGCAAATTGGCCTTCTAATTATGTGGCAGCATATTAGCAGAGTCAGGTTTTGGTTTTGATTTTGTTTTTGCATAGGGATAGGGACTGGACCTCTGATTTCATTAGTACAGGGAATTTCCTCGATAAATAAATGGTCTCTATGAAAACAAGTTTGCCTCTTACTTGCAATTTACAATCTTAAAGATCTTAAAGGGCACTGGGAGATTGTGATTTACTTATGCTCATACAGTCAGTATGGATCAGTTGGGACTTAAACTCTGGGAGTGCAAAATACATGCATGCATGCACATACCTACATACATACACACATAATCCATCCCTGCATACATACATACAGACATACATTAATGGTGCAGACTTGACGTGAGATTTCTCTGGGATAAAAAATTCTCTCAACCAATGCAGCTGACACTATTCTATGCAACTTATACTCTTAAAGAGTTACTCAGTTCACTAAAACGTTAACTTACTTGCCCAACGTCACACAAGTGTGTGTCAAAGAGAAGAACCCAGATCTTCCTGTCTCTGAGGCTAGCACTCTACCCATTATGCCAACAATCAACCAAGCCTTAATCCAAAAAAGATCTCAGATTTCTTTCTATATAAGGCAAAAGGCAAACAAACAAAAACTTAGTGGTCTCGTATATCAAAATAGGTGGAAGGTTTGACTAGATATTCTATAAGGTTTCCTCTAAATTTAAGAGTTTATGAGTCTGTGACTGGAAAATTATCACAATTGATTCAGAGGCTCTATATCAGTGGATGTATTCTCCAAGGTAGCAGTGCTCTTGCCAGGGGACTGAATGGCAGATGGAGCATTTGGTCTAAAAGTCCCCAAGTGTTGGTCTCTAACTTTGTTTCTGGCTCAGTCACTGCCATTTTCCTTTTCTCTCTGGGCACACCACCCAATGCTTCTATCTGATCTGTGCAATCCGTGGTTGTGGTGATGAATAGCTGATGTAACATACTTAGAGAACTCTATAAAAATTTACATAATAATAACCCACTTAATGGTGCTTGACACTCAGTGCAGCTCAAAGAGGGTGGGGAAGAGACCCCTAGAGGGAGGAGGAAGGTGGGAAGTTGGCTTGCTGGGCTTGAGCAAGAGAACCATAACTCAGAACTTGACCCTAGTGACTACCAAATGGAAGAGAAATCAGCCTGCCTTGCCTACAACACGAAATGGGCCCAATTCATAAAGTGTGAGCAACAAAATTAAATTTTAAATCTGCTTTTAGTTTGCAAAAATCCAAAGGGATAGAGGAACAAATGGAGCTCAATTGAACTTATCTTCATAGTATCCTTTCAAAAGTAATTGGAGATGAAAATTAAAGTATTTCAATAAGTTTGTTTTTAATTATGAGCCTGTGTATTACCCTGTGGCTCTGCAGTGCGTCTAATAATTTTAAGAAAATAAGTAAATAACTTCATGAAAAGACATGAAATAATGTTTGTGTTAGATTTCCGTATAAAAATTTGCCACCCCATCAGCAACTTAGATAATATTAATCCTTCCTAGAGCATTGCATCCTGCAATCCATTATTAAGAAAGGTGGAGGGGCTACTTAGGAAGCTCTGTATTATTACAGTCTGATATTAGTTACCACGGAAAATTCTTAATTAAGAAAAAGAAAAAACACTGATGCTCAGCAAACAATAGGAGGCTGAAAATACTGCAGAGTCTATGAATAACATTTCTCTTTTTCTTTAATTTGGTAAGAAACATAAAGAAAGTGGATTAATCCATTAGGGCTGAAGAAACGGGGTGGGAATAATGGAAGCAGATGTAAAAATAATTGATGTAAATAATACTGGGCTGTTTCTCTTTTTTGCAAATTGAACTTTGACTTTTTTCTCACCTCCCTTTCCATTTGATTTTGCCAGTGATTTCAGATTCACACTTTCACATTTGATTTACTTTGCAAATATTTATTCTTCTTCATGCCTATCGCTTTAGTGATTTTTTTAAAATTTTTTTTAAAGAGTAAAGATAGATTTCTTGCTGACTATGTCTATATTTTGTATAAGCAGTTATCAAAGTATAGGCTTACATGCTGCAGACAGACAAGCAGGCCCCAGGGTTTTGTGGACTTGTAACAGACATAAGAAAATAAGACAACAAACCTGGGGCTGATTTGATAAGATGGAATCCTTATTACCTCTCAGTACAATCACATGGAAAACTTCTGAAGAGTCTGATCCTTGACTGAAAGGGAAACAGCTGCATTCTTGGGACCGCTGCTCTTCTGTTTTGGTTACTTTATACCAGACAAAGAGAAATTGGAGAAAAAGTGTTGAAGAGACTCCCTTCCCCCAGGTGGTTTGCTAACAAAGTAATACCAAGGAGAGGGACAGTGATTAGTTATGTGATTTCACTGGCGTAGGGAATTTTCTATAAAGTAATACCCTCTCTCAATGCTGGTTGTCACCTTCACTGGGTATTGAAATTGACTTGCCTTGGGTCACATAGCCAATATGTGTCATAGAGATGATGTAAACTCAAATCTTCCTGATTCTAATGTCAGCTTTCTGTCCACTGTCTCATACTGCCTTATTTCCGTGCTGTATAGCATCCAGCAGGATCCTGGAATTTATTTTCCGCCCAGTGCTTAACCTCTTTCCCCCCAAGATACAAATGTCAATATTGGATTTACTCTGGTTGAATGAATGTGTCAGAGGAGAGATTAGTAACTGGCAGTCACAAAGGGATTTTTTCAATTGGCAAAACTAAATTTCTCACAAATGAATCAAAACAGTTTGAGGCAGTAAAGAAGTAGGGATGGAAACCCTGCCAAATTTAGTCATGATGCCTCATTAAATGGATTTGAAGGTCTCAGCATGTGCATTTTATCTAGAAGCTCCTGGATTCATCTAGCAGGAAGCATAAGGGAAGAGGGAAAGAAAAATCCAGTTACTAATCTCTACAGGACTTCTCCTATAGAAAGAACAGACCTCTCCTAGATATTGTCGCTTATTATAGCATAATGAAAAGTACCATTAGATTGAATTTTGAAGACTAGATAGAGTGCTGGGCCAGTGTGCCAACCCTAGAACCTTTCGTTTAATTTGAAGCTAAAATGTGGATGGTGATGTGTTTGGGTGGATTTATAAGCATACCATTCAGGAATACTCATGTCATGTGGCTCTTCTATGTGCTAATTTTGGGTTTTAATTCAACAATTCAATTAAAAATTTATGCTGAGATTCCTCCTAGCTCTAAACTTTTGTGTACAACCATGTGAACCAAAATAACCTTGAATTCTCAAGACTTGGGCTCTAGGGGCAGCCTCCCATCTGCATGGAGGTTCTGGTAAATTAAAAAAGACTATTTATAAAGCATTTATAGAGATCTCCTTAACTATCTTCCATTTGTATATGATGCCCTCTTCAGCATAATTCTGAGTCTAAACTATCAATTCTCAAAGTGTAGTCCAAAGACCACACTCAGGGGGTCTCTGAGATTCTTTCAGCTAGTTCACAAGATTGAAACCATTTTTATTACAATACAAAGATGATATTTCCTATTAAAATGCTTCTTTTTCCAACTACATATCTATGTGAGGCTAGATTTTCTTCATATATTTCAACCAAAACAGTATATTGCAATGTACTGAATGCTGAAACATATAGGAAAATCCAAATGTCTTATATTAAATCAGACATTAAAGAGATATGAAAGAATATATAAAACAATGCCATTCCTCACTAATTTTTTAATGCTAGAAAATATACTTATTTTTCATAAAATGCTTGTTAGCATATGTTGGGTTTATTGTCATTTAAAGTAGATAAATATTTAAAACTATGTCACTTTTAATTTCTAATATAGGCATAAACAAAAACTTTTGACGGTCCTCAGTAATTTTTAAGAGTGCAAAGGGATCCTGAGACCAAAACGTACACAAATTTATTTTAAACTTGCAAGAATTTTTCCCCTTGCTGAAGACAGAATCTGTATTTGTTGCATTTTAAGCTAGACAGGAAAATGGAAATAGCCCTGCCTGTTTTTTCTCTCTTCAAAGATAAATAGTAGCTGAATTTGTTGTTGTTGTTTAGTTGCATCTGACTCTTGGTGACCCCATCTGGGGTTTTCTTGGCAAAGATACTGGTATGGTTTGCCATTTCCTTCTCCAACTCATTTTACAGATGAGTAAACTGAGGCAAATAGGGTTGAGTGACTTACCCAGGATCCCATAGCTAGTAAGTGTCTGAGACTAGATTTGAACTCAGGAAGATGATTTTTCCTAAATCTAGGACCAGCACTCTATCCATTGTGCCACCTAGCTGCCCTAGTAGCCTAGTAGTTCCTACATTACCAAAAGGCTAGAGAGGCACTTTTTTTTTTTGGTCATTTATAAGGAAAGGTCAGAGGGTTTTCCTGCTTTTTGGGTTGGGGGTTGGAAGGTCATAGCTCTGGTTGACAAATTTTAGTTGTCCTTATGGTGGGGCAAGTTTATTACATGAAAATGAAACTTGACTGTGGCTACAGAACATGCTGAGTTCTTGCTGCTAATTCCTGTTTTCTGTTAGAAGCTAAGTGAAAAAGGGAAGGATTCAGTAAAGAGTGTTTGCAGCACAAGTACTTATCCTGTAAAGGTTAAAAGTAAAGGTGAGACATAGAGCAATGGAAAAATAGTATCACCGGTATGAAGTAAGCTTACCTAAACTCTCTGGTCCTTGTCAGATTGAATATCTATGCAACACCAAATAATCTTTCCTATATTCTTGAAGCTTCCTCCATTTTCTTTTGTTATTCTCCTTCCCATTAGGATAAATTTCTTTTATTAGTGTATGATTCAAAATTATTAGGTACTCGACTGAAAACTAGCTCTAGCCACGTTATTTTGCAAAGGGCCCAGTCTGATCATTTTAGGTGAAATAAGTCCACACACGAGTCAGAGTGGAATAGTGGCTAGATGACTAGCCTTGTGGTCAGGAAGGCCTGAATTCAAATCCAGTCTTTGACAATTTAATTGTGGGATCAGCAAGTGCAAGTCGCTTAACCTCACACCCAGCAACTCTCCATATCCGTTAACTTACAAATAAATTGCTAATCTGTACTAGTGGAGTTTCTACATTGGAATTCCCTATAATGATGAAATCATAGTTCTAGACTCCTCCATGCCTCCCCCCAAAATCTATACATATAGCAAGCATACACTTCAGCAGTGTTAAACACACCTCTCTTGGGCATGTAGGTTCCCAACCCTCCCCAGTGCAGCGAATCTACAGCATAATGTAATTGGGAAATACTTGACAAAATAAATAATAGCATCATAATGATCATGATGATAGCTAGCATTTATATAAAAGTTACTATGTGCCAGGTGCTGTGCTATGTACTTTACAATTATTGTGTTTCTTGTGCAAAAACTTTTTAATTTGATGTAATCAAAATTTCTGTTTTATATGTGTAACACTCTCTATGTCTTGTTTGGTCATAAATTCTTATGCATAGATCTAACAGATTCCGTGTTCTCCTAATTTGCTTATGGTATCACCTTTTATGTCTAAATCATGTGCCCATTTTGACTTTATCTTGGTATATAGTATGAAATATTGGTCATATTTAGTTTCTGCTAAATTGCTTTCCAGTTTTCCATCAATTTTTGTCAAATAGTGATTGCTTGTCCCAAAATCTTGTCAGACATTAGATTATTATGGTTGATTGGAAAAATGCAAATTAAAGCAATTCTGAGGTACTACGTCTTACCTATTAGATTGGCTAATAGGACAGAAAAGGTAAATGAGAAATGGTGGAAGGAATGTGGGAAGAATGAGACATTAATGCACTGTTGGTGGAGTTGTGAACTGAATCAAACATTCTGTAGAGTAATTTGGAACTATGCCGAAAGGACTATAAAACTATGCATACCCTTTGACCTAGCAATACCACTACTAGTTCTGTATCCCAAAAGAGATAAAAAACCAAAAGGGAAAGAATTATATGTACAAAAATATTTAGAGCAGCTCTTTTTTGGGGGCAAAGAATTAGAAATTGAGGGAATGTCCATCAATTTGGGAATGGCTAAATAAGTTTGTGGTATGTGATTATGATGGAATACTATTGTACTATAAGAAATGATGAGCAGGATGCTCTCAGAAGAACCTGGAAAGACTTACATGGGCTGGTGCAAAGTGAAATGTACTGTGTACAAAGTAACAGCAATATTGGAAGATGATCAACTGTGAAAGACTTAGCTATTCTCAGCAGAACAATGATCCAAGACACCTCTGAAGGACTTATGATGAAAAAAAGCTATCCTTTCCCAGAGAAAGAACTGATGAGGTCTGAATACAGATTGAAGCACACTTTTTTTTTAACTTTATTTTTCTTGAGTTTTTTTCTTTGTCTATATATTTTTTTCACAACATGACTATTATGGATATGTTTTTCATGACTACTCATGTATGATCTATATTTAATTGCTTGCCTTCTCAATGAGAGTGGGGGGAAGGGAGAGAATTTCGAACTCAAATTTTTAAAGCAAATGTTTAAAATTGTTTTTACATGCAACTGGGGAAAAAATAAAATGCTAGACAAAATTCAAAAATAATAAACCATAAAAAATAAATAACTAGATATATTTAATCTGAAAGAGAGAAAAAGAAGGGCGTGTGTCTGGTATCTTCACACTAGTGAAGGTCTCTATACTGAGTGTCAGGCTATAAGGCAAAGAGTAACTATTAAGACAAATAAATTTGGATCATAGGAAAAAATTAGATTATTACAGTCATTTACTAGTCATACACCTAACTTATTCCACTGATCTACCACTTTATTTCTTAGCCAGTACCAGATCATTTTGATGATTACCTTTTTGTAAAATAGTTTAAACACTGGTACTGCAAAGTCACCATTTTTCATATTTTTTTCATTGAATCCCTTGATATTCTTGACTTTTTGTTCTTTCAGATAAATTTTGTTATTTTTTTTCTAGCTTTACAAAATATTTTTGGTAATTTCCTTGGCACTGTACTGAATAAGTAAATTAATTTAGGTAGAATTGTCATTTTTATTTTATCAGCTTGGCCAACCCATGAGCAATTAATATCTTTCCAATTGTTTAGATCTAACTTTATTTGTACGAAGTGTTTGCAATTTGTTTTCATATAACTCCTGGGTTTATTTTGTCAGGTAGACTCCCAAGTATTTTATATTGTCTTCAATTATTTTTAAATGGAATTTTTCTTTCAATCTCTTGCTGCTAGACTTTGTTGATGATATATAGAAATTTGTGTGGGCTTATTTTATATTCTTCAACTTTGCTGAAGTTGTTAATTATTTTAACTAGTTTTTAGTTGATTAACTAGGATTCTCTATACCATCATGTCATCTGCAAAGAGTAATAGTTTTATTTTCTTGTTCCCTAATCTAATTTCTTCAGCATCTTTGTCTTCTCTTATTGCTTTAAATAGCAATAAACAAATTGCAATCAATTACTATAAATAAAAATAAAACAATATTGAATGATAATGATGATAATGGGCAGCCTTGTTTCACCCCTGATCTCATTGGAAAGGCTTCTAGCTTATCACCATCACAGAAAATGCTTCTTGTTGGTTTTAGACAGATGCTAATCATCATCTTAAAGAAAGCTACATTTATTTCTATTCTTTCTAGTGTTTTTAATAGAAATGAATGTTGTATCTTATCAGAAACTTTTTCTGAATCTATTGAGATAATCATATTTTTTGTTGTTATTGAGATGGACAATTATGCTGATAGTTTTCCTAATATTGAACTAGCCCTGCATTCCTGGTACAAATCCTACCTGATCATAGTGTATAATCTTTATGATATATTGCTGTGATCTCCTTGCTAGTATTTAATTTAATTTTGCATCAATATTAATTAGGCAAATTGGTCTATAGTTTTCTGTCTCTGTTTTTGCTCTTCTTGGTTTAGGTATCTGCCCCATATTTGTATCATAAAAAAATTTGGTAGGACTCTTTTTTTTGTCTATTTTTCCAAATAGTTTATATGATATTGGAATTAATTGTCCTTTAAATGTTTAGTAGAATTCACTTCTGAATCCATCTTGTCCTGCGGATTTTTTCTTTGAAAGCTCATTTATTGCTTTTTCAATTTCTTTTTTTAAAATAGGGTTATTTTTCCTTTTCTGTTTCCTTTTCTGTTTCCTTTTCTGTTAATCTGGACAATTTATATTTTTTGGAAATATTAATTCATTTCACTTTGATATCAGATTTCATGGCATGTAATTGGGCAAAATAGGTCCTAATAACTGTTTTAATTTCGTCTTCATTGGTGATGTATTCATGCTTTTCATTTTTGATACTAGTAATTTTTTTTCTTTTTTAAAATCAAATTAACCATGTGTTTATTGTTTTTTCTTTTAAAAACTTTATTATTTATTTTTAACTTTTTTTTTCTTTTTAACTTGAAGCTGCTGCAACAGCTGCTATTTCTGCTGCCACCTGTGTGGGCTGCAGACATACCTCAACCAGAATCTCACCCCAGTGTTACAGACTTCTCCTGCCTACCTCTTAAATTTTCTTAGGCCACAAAAATATTTTACTCCACCTTTTTGTTGGCTTTCTCACTCCAAAATTTGATTTGAGGTATTATTTTAAAGTTGTTTGGAATTGTTTTAAAGTTTTGGGGGAATTCAGTTGGGTGGCTTTCCCTAATCTGGCATCTTGGCTCTGTCTCCTCACCTTTACTGGTGTTTTTTTTTTTTTTTTCATAAGATCAGCTTCTACTCTTCCTTATTTTTTCAGCAGTTTTCTTACTTTCAATTTTATTAATCTCTCCTTTGATTTCTAGGATTTCCATTTTGGTGTTTAATTGGAGATTTAAAAATTTTTTTTCTAGTTTTTTTTAGTTGCATACCCAATTCTTTGATCTGTTCTTTCTCTATTTTATTGAAGTAAGCATTTGGAGATAGAAAATTTCCCCTAAGTACTACTTTAATTGCATTCCATAAATTTTGGTATGTTGTCTCATTATTGTCATTCTCTTTAATGAAATTATTTATTGTTTCTATGATTTGTTCTCTGACTCACTCATTCTATAGGATTAGATTATTTAGTTGCCAATTAATTTTTCATATATGTTTCCATGACCCTTTGTTGAATATAATTTTTATTGCCTTATGGCCAGAAAATGATATATTTAACATTTCTGCTTTTCTGCATTTGGTTGTAAGATTTTTATGACCTAATAGATGGTCAATTTTTTTTTGTAGGTGCCATGTACTACTGAGAAAAAAGGTATATTCCTTTCCATTCCCATTCAATTTTCAACAGAAGTCTATCATATTTAACTTACGTTATCTCTTTTTGATCTATTTTCTAGGTCAGTTGTTTTTACAGTGAGATATTTTACATTTTTCTTCTGTTATTTCATTCTTTTGATTTTGTTTTATTGTTTCTTTGTGCCTCATTAGCTTAGATTCATCCAACTCTAATTTTTAAGGAATTGTTTTCTTCAGTGAACTTTTGTATCCCTTTTTCCATTTGGCCAGTTCTCCTTTTTAAGGTATTCTTCTCCAGTAGGTTTTTGTGCCTCTTTTATCAGTTGGCCATTTCTGTTTTTTAAGGTGTTATTTTCTTTTGTATTTTTTTTTTTGCCTCTTATCAAGTTATTGGCTCTCTTTTCATAATTTTCTTGCATCATTCTCATTTCTTTTCTCAATTTTTTTCTACCTCTCTTACTTGATTTTCAAAATCCTTTTTGAGCTCTTCCAGAAATTCTTATTGTGCTTGTATCCAATTCACATTGTTCTTTGAGGCTTTGCTTGTGCAGCTGTGACATCATCATCTTCTTTTGGGTTTGTGTCTTGATCTTCCCTGTCACCATAACAACTTGTTACAGTTAAATTTTTGTTGTTGTTGTTGTTGTTGTTTGCTCATTTTTCCAGCCTATTTCTTGACTTTTAACTTTATGTTAAGGTTGGGCTCTCTTCTCTGGGTGGAGAGGGCACTGTCCTAAGTTTCAGTACTCTCTTACTGCTAGCTCCCAGCTACCTCTGGGAGTCTGTAGGTTTTTGGTGCTTCCAAGGCGGTATGGTCTAGAGAGAAGTGTGTTCACTGTTCTCCTAGCTTATGCTCTGGTCTTTACCCAGGAAGGGACCTACCCTACAGGAAGGGACTATAGCCACCAGTGCTAACACTTCTACTGGCCCTGGGACTGTGGCCAGGTGCTCTACTCTCCTGCAGCCACAATTGCTATTTCTCTTTGTCTTGGAATTGAGATAAGGGTTTATTCTCCCCTGTGAGTGATCCACAAGCACTCCTCTCCCAGGGCTCATGCTCCCTGGAGACCATAAGTGCTACTGCTCCTTTTGTTCAAACTCTGTATGGACAGTGCAACAGGATCCTGAACTTAGCACCAGCAAAGGATCCCCTGCAATCTTTTTCTGACCAGTTGCCCTCCCCATCCTTCTCCCTCTGCCCTGAGGCTGTCAGTGGGCTGAGAGCTCCTGAAGCTGCTGCTATGGCCAATATAGCCACATCCAAGACCCATCAGTGGTGCTTTGGCACAGCCTGTGCTGCCCTCCAGGTTTGACCCCCATCCCAGTGAAACAGACCTTTCCTGCCCACTTTCTAAGTTGTCTTGAGCTGGAAAATTGTTTCAACTGATCTTTGGTTGATTCTGCCACTCCAGCATCCTATTTGAGGCATTATTTCAGAGTTGTTTGGAGGGGTATTTGGGAGACCTCAGATGAGTGCTCACACTGATAGTGTTTCCTCAAATGCAGTGTGGGCTCCCCTGCACTTCAGTTCCTTTTAGCCATTAACAAGATTAGCTTTTACAAAAGAATATTTACTTCAAAGGTATAATAAAAATATACTCCACAGCTATGGGAGGCATAATCCTCACTCCCTGCTCACTCCACTCTCCTTCATATCATTTCAGTTTCTGGGTAGACTGTTATAGTTGATAAAGGGTTTATAGTTATAAACCCTTACATAGTTATAAGGGTTTATAGTTATAAACCCTTATATAGTTATAAGGGTTTATAGTTCAGAGTTTAGTTCATTTCCTATTTAGCGCAGACCTAGTTCTGAGTCCAAAGTTCCCAGTTCAAATTCCTTGGACTCTAGCTTGGCAGGGAAGTGCTGAGAAAAAAGACCCAAAACAAATGGTCCCTGCTCTCAAAGAGCTCACAGTCAAAGACCTTCATAACCTAGCTCCTTCCTACCTTTTCAGTCCTCTTACACCTTTCTCCACAGTATGTACTCTTGGATCCATGATAATCACCTTCTAGCTGTTCTATGAACAAGAAAGACCCTCTATATCTTGGGTCTGGGCAATTTTTTTTTCTGTTTCTCCCCCATATATGGAATACTCTCCCTCTTCTGCTTCAACTACTGACTTACCTGGCTTCCTTTAAGTTCCAGATAAAATCCTTTCTTTTACTGGCAGCTTTCCCCAACCCAGCTTAATCCTAGTGCCTTTCCTCTTTTATTTCCAATTTATCCTGTATATATCTTGCTTTACATATATTTGCTTGCATGTTGTCTCCCCCATTAGATTGTAAGCTCCTTGAGGGCAGGGACTGTCTTTTGTCTCTTTTTGTAGCCCCAGTGCTTAGCACAGTGCCTAGCACATAATAGGCACTTATGAAGGAGACAACATGCAAACAACTTTAGACAAATAAGATATACACAGGATAAATTGGACGAAATCAACAGAGGGAAGGCACTAAGATTAAGGAAGACTGGAAAAGACTTTTTGCAGAAGGTGAGACTTTAATTGACATTTGAAGGAAACTTGAACTGAGAGTCATCCCAGATTCATAGTAAAAAGTCAGGCTGTCTAGCTTATCTACATGTCTGACTCTCTTCCTGCATGTTTACAGTGCCCCTAGAGCCCTGGAATCTCCCTAGCCACACTAGTGCCAAAGGACATCAATTGGAGGGGCTCCATTAGCTTGGTAGTCCCTTTGACACTCATGCCAGCATACAGGGAGCCCCCAATTGTTTTTTCTGAACCAGACATTGCACTGCACAGGGTTATCACCTCAGAAATTTCAAGATGTCAGACTCCCTCCAAAATAATCAGGAATGAAAGAATTTAATGCCCTCCTAGATAAAGGTTCGATTGGACCAATTCTGCTCTCACAGTTATCTGTAGATGTGGCTATGTGGGCCAGCTTCATTATCAGTCTAAGGCCATGGCCTTTTCACCACCCTGGGCATTTTACCAAATTATTACTAAACAATTTCATCATCTACTGGTTTTCATTAGGAAAAATGAAAAAGTTACTAACTCTCTAGTCTCTTTGTCCCTACTGTGTCCTCTGGAGCTGCCAACTCTTTTTCCAGAGCATCTGCCAAGTAAATGCAGGAGCAGTATTTGCAGCATCAGTGGGCTGGTCAGCATGCTTTCTTCCATCAGGAAATTTCCAGCTCTCCTAATCTGACTCTTCATATAACCTACAAGATGTCCTAGAGTAGGGGTTCTGAAAACCCTGTTTTTTTTATGTCACAGGTCCGTTTGGTGGCCTGGCAAAGCCAATGGACCCCTTCTCATAATCATGATTGCTTCCTACATTCATAATTTAAAGAAATGCTAAATTTCAGTTAGAGGTAAATGAAAATAAAGATGTATTTTTTTTTCCAATTCAAGTTCAAGGATTCTCTTCTTCATTCTATCTGTGGACCACCAAAAGATTAAGAACTCCTGATCTAGAGGATTTAATTAAATAATTAAATACTGGATAATACTAAGTTTCAGCAACCCAGAAACATTCATTGTGTATATTACTATATCACAAGCCTGCAGCATTTCTCAGGCTTGTTAAGTTTGGGTGATTCATAAGGAGAGAATTATGAAAGATATGTTAGGAACAGTTAGTGACAACTAAGGTAGCTCATAGAGAAAGAGATCATAGACAGAGGAGGGAACTCTGGGGTCATTTTCAAGTTCTCAATAAACTGTGTTATAGGTATTCATTCTGCACATAACAATGCGGCTAAATCCTTCAGCCCTTTATTTCACAGCATTCCTTCAGTCAGGGGATCATAAGATTTTAAGGATTTTAAGTTCTAAGGAGCTTCATCCATGAGAAAACCAAGACTCCATGGAAGTGAATTGATTTGCCCAAAATCATACAGGTAGTAAGCAGCAGAATGGTGATCAGAATCCAGTTCTTCAGACTTCAAATCTAGAGCATTTTCCAATTGAACTCACTTCCTTTCTATTGTTGTAATCCTTGTTCCCTTATTATTATAAGCAACACCCTCCACTCTTAATTCACACCCCCCCAACATTCTATTTTAATTTACCCTCAAAGACTCTTTCGTCATCTAATATGACCCATCAGCTATGTCCTTAGGGGCCTACAATAATAATAACAGCTAACCCTTATATAGCTCTTAATATCTGCAAAATGCTTTACTATATTAACTCATTTGATCCTTATAACAACCCTAGGAGGCTAGTGTTATTATTATTCCATTTTACAGTTGATGAAACTGAGGCAAAGAGACGTTAAATAACTTGCCCAGGATAACACAGCAATAAGTCTCTGAGGCAGGATTTGAACTCAGGTCTTTCTGATTCCATGTCCAGCACTCTGTCGATTATGCTATCCTTCATATTTCATTATGAATCAGAATCAACATCCTCTTGATATTCTACTTGAAAACTTTTCAGAGGACCTTGAATGATTTTCTTTCCCTAGTCCTCTCCTTCCCTTTCTTCCTGCAGCTGAGTCATTTCCCCAAGCTATATTTTATGACCCAAAATTCCAGTTCTCCCCACTCTCTCCATACCATCATTCAAACAGGTGAGTTCTAGGGATTACTTTCTATTTGCGGTTCTATAGGATTCAATATGGTATAGCAGACCCTGGTCTAGATGTCCTCAAAGTGCCAAAATGGAGCATTCCCAGTTCATCAGAGCTTGTGATTTCTTACATGCTTTCCCCATTTTTCCATTTGCTTTAATGAAGAAACAAGATTGAAGCTCGCAAGACCATAATGAATGCAAAGCACTCCTCACCCTTCCCCAAAGCAAGAATCTCTCCTCCCCACCTTTCCTAATTCACTGAGTCTCTCACTACCTTCCTCCTTCAAGACTTATGCTCTACATCTGCGTCCCTATATACCTCTCAACCTTTTTTGGGGGAGTGGGGAAAGAACACCATGGAAGAGGTCAATAGAACACCTCACTCAGTCTCCTCCTACTAAATGAACTGGGCATGCCAGGAGAGACTCAAGCTGACCAATGCCAGCTGCAGAATTGTGACTACAGAGTTGGGTTGGGAAAGTTCACATGCAGTTTTACTTCTGTGGGCAAGGGGGTTCAGATGAATTATAACCTACACCAAACATTGTGTTTAGGTGACTCTTTTTAGTCCTTCCCAGTCATCTGCCCATTTTAGAAAACTGACTCAATTTAGCACAGCTGACAATTTCTGCTCCAGGAAGCCCTGAAGCTGGAATACAAGGGAGGACCCCTGCAGAGCTCCACTGCTTTGCTTGATAAAGCTGGGGTTTGCCCAATTCCAGTCTCACTTATTAGCAACTTTCCCAAACATTGAATTCTTATAAAAATAATAATCACATAAAGCATAGTTCCTAACACAATGAACCCTCCTGGAGCTGTTATAGTTTATTGTGACTTTTTACATGCTTTTGTTAACTTTACACTTGCTTAAATGAGAGGATTATCAAATCAATGGAATACCATAAGATTATAATGAATGTCAAGTCCTCCCTGCCCCTCCCCAAAGCAAGAATCTCTCCTTCCCACCCCTTTTCTAACTCACTGACAATTTTCCTGATTTTGTCCTCATTCAAACCTTTCTCTTATCTGTCATCCCCCAGGATGACCTCCTCCCTAATGTGTAATAAGTCTTCTACCTATTGATGCTAAGACCTACCATTAATACTCAGCAATTCACTCTTTATATCCAGGCCATGTTGATGCAGCTACATTGGTTGGTCCGTGGTACGTTTTGTATTTTTGTGAGTTTAATCACCTATGCCTGCAACAACTTTCCCCCCACTGACATCCTTACCCCTTTTTTTAAGTACTAGCTCAGATAACAATTCTTTCATGAAACCTTCTTAGATCCTTCCAGCAGCAACAACAAAAAAAGCTATTTCCCTCTTCTAATTCTCATTTTGACCGTGCACTTAGTTATAGTGTGCCTTGCATTATTATAGTTATTCATTCACATATCCCTTACAATCTCCTTGAAGATGAGGGTTTTATTTTTTTTATCTGTGTATCTCCAATAGCTAACTCTGTGAATTGCACATAGAAAGTGTTTAATTAATATTCATTGATTTAAATGATTGGTACAGAAGTACAGAGGCTGAAAGCCAAGAATGGGAGAGAATTGACTAAAGGGGCAGAGATGAACAATAGAAGGCTAGAGAGATTCATGGTTCAGCAGCTTCTCTCCTCCCCAAGGATAAAGGGGAACACAGGGAGACTGAATAAGGGACGTGTGCATCTCATGGATGTTTGCAGCCAGCTCTCCTAAAACTCTGATGTCTATTTTCAAGTCTATTTTAGATCTGCCCCATGTTCCCAAAGATTTTTGCATTGAAATAAAAACAACCTTCTTAATCCCTAACTAGTTATTATAAAACACTCAAAAGCTAGCTTATCAGTGAGACATGATGATATTGCCTAGGAATTAAGGGGTGAATGAAGGACTGGAATACATTCTTGATGCCAGTTGTTACGGGACTCCACTGGAATCTCTTGATGGCTTTTGTGCTCTCTCCACTTCTTTCCCCATGATTATTTTCTCTTCCTAGTTCTGTAGGGTTTGGTGGATGGGTGAGTAGAGAGGGAATTGGTCTTATACAAGCTTGAACACAAAGAAAAGGAGGCTAGTAGAAAGCCTGTTGGAATGAAAGGCTGCCACATATGCTCAAATCATACAATCAAATCAAAACAGAGCTCTGTTTCAGAGCTTTACTTCCACTCTGAGATACAGTATTTTTTTCTGGCTTCAGTATTGTTCCATTGAATCTTGAAGGTGGAAGGGGTTTAGTGATCCCCTAATGCAAGCCCCTCATTTTACAGAGGAGGAAACAGAAGCCCACAGAGGTGACATTATTTGCCCATGGTCACATAGATAGTAAATGTTAGAGTGAAGAGTTCAACCAGTCATGTCTCAAAATCCATTTTCTTTTTCACAACCTGACCCCACCCTTTCTGTCCTTTGTATTCTCTCCTTTCTACAGGACAAATTAAAGGAATTCTGTGAATTTTAATAGATTTTAATATCTTCTTATATATGTGTGTGTTTGTATATATATTTCCAAATGAATGAATTAAAAAGCATTTAAGTGTCAAGAACTGTGCTAAGCCCTGGAGATACACATTAAAAAAAGTCAGAAAGTCTCTGCCCTCAAGGGGCTTACAGGTGGAGATAATACATATAGGAGACTAGCAATAAGAGAGCAGAACTTTCTTTTGGGAAGTCACAGAAGTGTTGAATGGAGACATAGGAGAGTAGATGGTCTTGCCCTTTCCAGTAGCAATGGCAGCATTGATTTATGTTTGCCGGAATAAGAGATGGAAATTGTTGGGGAGAGGGGTGATATGGCATTAGGTGTGATGACAAGAAGATGACCAGCACGGAATGTGAAGCAATATTAGGGATGGTTAGATATTGTGGGTCATATAATCATGTGAATTTGTACTCTTGAACTCAACAATCAGGACGATGTGAGTTCTGGTCCAAGAGTTAAAAAGCTACATAGATTAAGTTCACTACGACATGGTCTCTGGAGCTCCAGGGACCAGAAGGTGCAGCAGTAAGGTGGATGGGCTGCCCAGGTTGAAATGTAAAGCACAATTGTTCCCACAAACTGAATAGAAGACATTCTTTTGCCCTAGCTTACCTCCTTACCTATTCCTCCTTATCCTGACTCTATAAATGAAACTGTAAAACTGATGACCCATTTCTAAGTTCATAAGGCTGGGTTCAATCCTGGGAGAGAATGACTCCAAAGAAAGGAGATTAAGCTCCCCCTGCCTTACCATCTGGATCATTATTTCCCTTGCCCTGAGTAAGAACCTGGGAAATTTCTTACATAAAACTTAGGTTCAAAATATGTCTAGTATCTTCCCAAATGAGATTAATAAGGTTCCTTCTAGAAAAGTTGTTCAATATATGAAGTCGTAGATATGAGGTATAGAGCAGCTATTTATTTCCTCTACCACAAAAGAAATGCTTAAAACATAAAAGACTCATATGCATTCACTGACAAATAATTAAACCAAGAAAAAGTAACCCATCACTCCTATCACAGTTTCTGGGGTGGCAAAGAACAGAAGAAAACAAAACAAAACACTTTCCAGGAGTCATGGGACTGCTAAACCAACACATTTATAATTTCTGAGCAGTAACTCAAGGTCCATCTCTCCTGGCTGGCCAGGCATGATTGATTTATTTTCACAGTGATAGTCATCTCCTCTGAGAGGAGGGTGTTGCTGGGGTATGGGAGCATCATCCTTTGGGTAACAAGCATCTGGCCCTCTCATTGATTCTAGAACTCTCAAACTCATGATGCCAAGTCTAGAAATATCCATCTTTGGCTCACTGCTTGTTTTTTCTGTGCTCAGGGAAAGAAACAAGACAAAGAGGTAGCTAGGGACTTGAGATCCAGTCTCGGGGTCAACAAGGCAAGGTAAGTACTCACTCCCATGATAAATAGCCTCTGATGTTGCTGCTGTCTGTCTTTATTCAATGTGTTTTTATTTTTAGAATATCTCTATCTCAGGTTGCATTTGTGTCTGAGATAAAATGGCAAGTAGGAATAGAGACTAGGCACTTGTGACTTTAGTGATAACAGGAAACTCTTACTACCAGTCTAGGTCAGCTCCTTTTCTGTAATTATAATCTTGGAGAATTAGACCCACCCAGGGTCACACAGACACCCATATAAGAGGTGGGATTTGAACCTAGTTCTTCCTAGCTTTGAGGCTGCAGTTCAATGGCATAGTGGATAGAACTCTGCGCATGAATTCAGAAGGACCTATGTTTAAATCCTACTTCATAGACACTTACAGCTATATAACTCTGGTCAAATCCTTTAACCTCTTAGTTTGCTTATCTGTAAAATGGGGATAATAATAACACCTACCTCCCAGGGTTGTTGTGAGAATCAAATGAGAAAACATATGTAAAGTTCTTTGCAAATATTAAAGTCCTATATAATAATAATTATTATTACTATTGTTATTACTTTATCTAGTAGGCTATGCTGCCTTGATAAATTGGCACATGCCCATATTAAAGATATTAACTCATTTTTAACATCACCTGATATATAGAAGCCTTCAGTTGAAAGAGTTCTAATCTAACTCAACACCCAAAGCAAAAATCTCTTCCTAGCAGATGGTTACCTGCCTTGTGCTTGAACACCTCCAGTAAAGGAGGAGAACCTATTACCTCATCATGAATATAGATAGGCATTTAGCAAAGGCTGTTGATGTGGATGTTAATGTCAATGTTAGAAACCTGACATTTCTTATGGAAAAATAACGGGATACTGGCTACCACCAGACAAATCTCAGGCACCTATTCTTTCAGGGAATGGAAGACAGATCAGTGCCATTACTTTTTTCTTAGGGTGATTCCTCTCTATATGGGGGCCACCTCCAGTCATCCTGATCTGTATCTTGTCACTGAACCCAGATGGTTCTGGAGGAGAAAGTGAGGCTGGTGACTTTGCACAGCCCTCCCTCACTTAAATCCAATTCACTTGCAAGTTGTGGCATCCTCTTCCTGATGTCATGATCTTTTTTGAGAATGAAGGACAAAAAACAAGAACTTCTCTGTAAGGTTCTGATAATTCCTGTTAGGGAGAAAATTAAACATAAGGGGAATGGAGAAGGCAAAGGGGAAAAACAAACCAAAATAATTTTCCCATCTTTACTTTCTCTAACATTCAAATTAGGACAGAGGCATCAGGTGGTGCAGTAGATAGAGCTCTAAGGTTGGAATCAAGAAGACCTGAGCTCAGATCTGGCCTCAGACACTTAACTAGCTATTCTACAACCTTGGGCAAATCACTTAACCTATTTGACTCTGTTTCCTGAACTATGAAATGAGGATAATAATAGCACCTATCTCTCAGGATTGTTGTGAGGATCAACTGAGATAATATTTATAAAGCACTTAGCACAGTACACGGCACATAGTAGGTGCTTACTACATATTTTATTCCCTTCCTGAGACTGGAAACTTCTCTAGACTGTAGTGTTTCCAGGTTCTAAGCTTGGGAGAAAGTTACATGGGGACAAGGAGTGGGTTTCATTTCTCCCATTACCCAAAGCTGGTGTTTGCTTCAGCATGTGACCAAAATAATTGCATTTGTACCATTTACCTAGGAGGTTTAGAATGATTATTTTATGTTTTAAATTCAATCCTGATTTTTCTGCAAACACAGCAGTCAGAGAAGAAAGAACTCAGCTGTCTGTATAAACATATGGAAATGAATGATAAATGGGCAGGGGCTACACAGTAGATTTGTTAACCAAGCTTGTATAAATCATCATTTTTCAGCCATTTATTAAACTAATAGGATTGTTTTTGGAACATCAAAGAATTCTTTATTAAGTAAATAATCGTGTTTATCCACTTAGTTATGGAGAAAAGCAAATCATTCACACTGAATTTACTCTGCCTCGTCAGATTCCATCTCTCTTAAATGTCAGCCATTGATAATTTTTACCAAACAACCTGGGAAGGAAACGTCCTGATGTCTAACAGGCCTCAGTCAGATCTCAGGTACTTGAAGAATGTTGCTATTTTACCATTCATAATCTCATTCTTATCCTCCTCCAGCAATTAGATTAACTCCCCATAAGCTTCATTATGCCTTGTAGGATCATGGATCTAGAGTTTGAAGGAACCCTGGAGACTATCTAGCCCAGCCCATCATTTTACAGATAAGGAAACTTGAGGCCAAGGGTGGTAAAAAGTGACTTGCCCAAAGTCAGACAAGTAGTTAGTGTCTGAGGCAGGATTTGAACCCACATCTGCTGACTCTGGAGTCTGTTCTCTTTCTACTGTACTATTTCTCAATACACTTTTCATAATCCCATTATTAAAATGTCTCTCTAGGCCATGTCTTTTTCTATCCCCACAATGGTTCATTATGTCTCCTAATTAGCTCAACAAGTAGTTGGACTTCAATGATTTGCATTGTTGATTATTCATGGCACCTGTTTTTCCCCTTGTACGTTCCTGGATGCCATCCCCAAGTAATTTCCCTCTCTCTCAACCCCAACTGCTCACCTCCATTCCTTTCCCCAAAATACTATCAAATACCTTTGCCACTTAATTCTCCTTCCCTTACCACTAATCCCTTTTTCTAACCCCAATTTGTTGAAAACTCACACAAATTCATATTAATATTAGCCTAAGAAAACTTAATTAGAAATGTAAATCCAAACCCTCTCCACACCCTCCAGAAAAGCCTTCAAGAAAGCCTCACTGTGGTACACTAGGATGGATTAGATGTTAGAGGACTTAGATTTGAATCCCAGTTGTGGGCATAAATGTCTAACCTTGGGCTAGTAATTTAAACTCTCTGTGCTTCAGTTTCCTCAACTGGGTAATTTAGGGAATGGATTGTTGATCTCTAAAGACTTCTCCAGCTCTAAATCCATGATCATGTGACCTAGCTCAGTCTTGCACATAGTAGGCGCTTGATGAATAGTGGTTGTTGAAAAGAGTTAGTGTTGTAAGTTTCTGTGGCTGTTTCTGTTTACAATGCATTTACTCTTTGTTTCAAAGCCAAGTAGAATTGATTTCAGTGTGATCCACAATGCATCTTCTTTCCTTTAGCCCCTTTAATTGAGGCTATACTGCCCAGTTACCTACTCATTTAATGATGTTTCATTAAAATCCCTTTTTGATGGCTTTTTTCTTAATTTTTGACAGCTGTGTTCTAGAAAAGATTTTCTATGTACTCCAGCGTCATCAACTCTCCATTTATTCTCTAGCTTTATTTGAAGTATTCTCTTTTATGGAGGCCTACAACATCCCTCCACCCCAGCTCTACTGGCCCCCAACTACTCCTAGGAAATGAGTTCCACTTAGGCTGGCTTCTCCAACAACCATCTCAACCTATAAGATATAGGCCTTTTCCTGCCTCTGCTTCCTTAAAAAAGTACCTCAGGGATTTAATTGGCATGGGAACTCTCTGCAGAGAGTCACCAACTCATAAGTTAGTCTAAGAAGAGATTTTCTCAGGACTTAGGGTAAGTAATTTGCCCATGATCGTATGCTAGTAATATTAGAGACAGAATTTCAATCCTATTCTTCCTGACTCCAAGTCTAGCATTAATAGTCACTATTGCCAGAGTACCCCTCAAAAATAATAGAAGGCACAAGCATTCTTAGGGATTATTAAAAATAAATAATTTATTATAAACTCCGAACAACATCAATACTTGTATTGACAAATAATTAAACTGCTAAAAAAGACTTATAACATTCAGATATCCATAACATTTTCAACTTCCCCTTGTTACTGTTGGTGTCCCCCTTCCTACTTCCACTGTTTTTGTTCATTCCTCAGTATTTGTGTGTATATTTTCCTTGTACGTAGTTTGAGATTATTTAACACCAACATCCTCCAGATTATACTATAAGGCTGTTAATTATGGTATATCTCACTCTTCAAAAAAGCAAAATTACCAAGGACCTCTAGTGGGCTAGAAAGACACATGGTGGGTGTGAGTAGGCTGGAGCGTATTACCAACAGTGGTTTGTGCCCAAGATATATTATCCAAAAAAGTACTATGAGCAGGTGGGCTGGTTTCATAGCAAGAGGAAGTACTAACAGATGTACAGCTCCCGGTACCTCACTGGTAGTTATAGGATACTACTTAAAAACCCTAAAGGAAAGCCTGAAACATGGAGGATAGATACTCTGGAAAATTTACAGAGAAGACATGGACAAAAGAAGGTCATTGCACAAGATAAGGAGTGGATGGGTTGTGATTGACTCTTGTGGAGGTAGTACCACAGAAATAATATCACAGATTTATTGAATTAATGAAGCATTGTCAAAATGTCACATACAAAATATCACATCACTTTTGGTTCAGCATCATTAAAAATTGAATATTTTGTTTTAGTTACTTAAATGTTTTGAGTCAACGGGTCTTTGATGACTCATTCTTTCCTTATCCCTTCCTATGTTGTTCAGTTAAATCACTACCCAACTTAGTTGTTTTCTCAGCTATCCATCTTTAATCATGAAATTAGGTTTGACAAAGCTGTAAAGATCTCAGGCCTCCTAGATTGTACTTAGAGCTTTACATCATTTTATATGTCTTTGTATATTTATTTATCTTTGGTGTCAAACATTCTTTATGATGTTAGGAATACTGCTTACAAAAAGTTGATTCATACTCCAACCCAAAGAAACCCTGGAAACTTTAATATCTAGCTGATTTTGAAAATCTCTCTGACTTGTGTCTCCACCCAGTTGTTCACCAGTATAAATATTGTTGCTATATGTATCTTTGAAGAAATCTTTTTCTCTCTTTTTGTTCATGTCCTTAGAATATACTCCCAATAATCAAATTATTGGATCCAAAGGTATAATTATTTTTTTAAACTTTTACCACATTGTTCTCCAAAAAGATTCTTCCAGGTCTACCAGCAATGCATGAATGTGTCTGTTTCTCCACACTTCTACTAGCATTGATTATTAAAATTTTTGTGTATTTTGTCCAATTTACATACAGCCCTTCATTTTGATGTATTGAAGGGGTTTCCTAATAAGCACTACAGAAAACACATACAGTTGAATAACAGTAAAAATCAAGGGAAGCTGAAAGTAACAGTATACACACACACACACACACACACACACACACACGTTTCAGTTGATTCTGATTTTTAATGCCTCCTTCTTTCCTTTTCCTTTTTCTTTTCCTCACCATCCCCTCCCCTATTCCAAATATGGTCAGCCAACTCTCTGAGGAGCTTAAATATTCTCTCAATTCTCCAACTTTAGCTATTGTATTCCCTTTGACAAAGCTATGCCTTAGGCCTTCAAAAATGTATTTACATCTGACATGGGAGTTCCCATCTTTGATAGATATGCCTCTCCTTCTCTTTCTTACTTCCTACAGTCCTCCCAGGTGAACTCTTTTCATTTCTTGGACATGAACTTGGGTAGCTTTTTGTCTTTACCACCTATTATATGGACAGAAAGAGCTTTCTATCTTTTTCAGCGTCCCCCGTAAATCCTCTTGAGCTTCAGGTGTTCTAGACCAAATTAATGCACTCATCTTACTGCTTTTCTTGGAAATCTTGATGGAATGACTTTTTGACACCTCTTTAGTCTTATCCAGAATATCTTTTCTTTTCTTTACTATTGTTACTAATACTATTACTCTTTATATTATTATTATACTATTATTATCTTCAAGTGGATTAGCTCAAGTACAAAGCTAGAAAAATGGTAACTTTCTTGTGCAACAGCAAGCTGTTTATTGATAGGATCAAGAGCTGGTTGCGATGAAAAATTGGTTTGCCAACATGGACCCTACACTAAATCTTACTCCAATACTTCACTAAGGTGTTACAGTGACCCTGGATTCTTAAAGCCTCTGCCAGCAGAACAGGAGCTCTGGCAGGCCCTACCAAGCCAGAAGGGTTTTTTTTTTTAAATTTCATTTATTTCAGTGTCCAACTCTTTGTGTTTTGGGGTTTTCCTGGCAGAGACACTGGAGTGGTTTGACACTTTCTCCTCTAGTTCATTTTGTAGATGAGGAAACTGGGGCAAATAGGGTTAAGTGACTTTCCCAGCATCACACAGCTAGCAAGTATCTGAGGCCAGGTTTGAACTCAGGAAGATGTGTCTTCCTAATTCCAAACCCACAGATTTATCCACTGCATTGTCTTCAGGGGTGGGGAACCTGTGGCCTTGAGGCCTCACCTGGCCTTGCAGGTCCTTGGGTGTAGCCTTTTGACTGAGTTTGTTTCACAGAACAAATCCTTTTATTAAGGGGATTTGTTCTGTGAAGTTTGGATTCAGTCAAAGGGCCACATTTGAGGACCTAGAGGGCCACATGTGGCCTCCAGGCCACAGGTTCCCCACCCCTGGTAGCTGCTTAGGTACTGTCACCCAAGCTCCAAAAAAGTCTAGTAGAGTTTATTTTCATAAAGTAGGAAACACTGTGGTGAATTTTCTATCCATGACAATTCATTATGGAGTTATCAAAAAAATACAATTCAAGTCAACAAGCATTATTAAAATAGCTCCTATGTTCTGGGTATTAGGTATACAAAAGCTAAAATGAAAAATAGTCCCTGCCTTCAAGGAGTTTACAATCTACTGGGGGCTATAACATATAAATAGATTTTTAAAAAACTTAACTAGGCCTATGGTTTAATCAGTACAGGGAGCTTTAGGTGAAGAGTTTTCTTTATAACTTATGGTTTTAGAGAGTTGCCTGAGATGTTAATAGATTAGGAAATAGAAGATAATTTGAGGAGAGAAAGACCACTAACCACTAACTGGCAATGGGGTCAAGATAGTCTTCCTGTAGGAAGTAGTGTATGAGCTTAGAAAAAAAAAGCCCTAGAGATTCTAAGAGATGAAGGGGAAGAAAGTATAGGTAGGTCAGTTTTTGTAGGTAGTTAGGATAAATAACAAAGGTGGGGATGTAGAATAAAGGAACCAGGGAGGGTGCTACCTTGGCTCTTTAAGCTTGTCCATGTTGATTTGTAAGGTGACCAGGGACATTATGAGCTATTGGTACTACAGTTTTATACTGATAGTTTGCTGTTATGTTAAGTATGGTCTCTGCATGTTTTAAAGGGACTGATGACCATAGGTATGACAATTTTATTACCAAATCACATAAGGTTCATTTCTTTCCCCTTTGGAAATATTCCTGATATTATAAAACTAATCTGAAATACATTAATATTCCATTCTTACATTTCAATCATAAAACAGAAAAAAATATGATCCTAGCTCCCCAAAACATAAAACTTCCCCAAACATGTTCTAGCTGCTCACCATGCCACCTGTCTCTGAGGAAATGCTGACATTAATTAGATTCTGGGTCAAGCCAATGCTGGCATCAGATCCAGTGATGGCAACCTGCCTATTAGTAGATCCTTCCACTAGACTTTCCATTTTGATTTGAACCCCAAACATCAGTGATGATCATTTGTCTATCAACAGATCCTGCTAGCTTGGTAATTTTGATCGGAGTCCCAAGAATCTCTTGATTTTGGAGCCTTGACCCTCCCCCAAACACAATTATGCAATCAAAAGGAATCATTTATAATGGTGAGCTCCTGAGAAGCAGTCTGAGAAGATTCATCCAAATTTGTTCAATAGCATTTCATCTCTGGAGAGCTAGATTCAATACCATTATACCTAGCCTTGTCATGTGTCATTAGGGATGTGTTACAGTTTCATTCCCAATTGGTGCACCTTGGTCAGATCTGGATGTGAATGATATACTCTCCTTGAATGGCGAAGGCCTTAAGCTTGGCCCCTCCAGGTCAGGTTGAGGTACATAGATGGGGTGGCATGGGGAAAGTTCACCCTGTATCTATCTGTGCTGAACATTACCTGACTGGAAAGCTGGATGGCTTAGGCCAATACATGATGATGATGCACTTTGGAAGAGAATGGTAGAGGCTCTCCAGTGTGACCCTAGAGATCTGTTTGACACATTCAGTGATGGATTATGGTAAGCCAGCAATAGCTTAGCTGAGTTTTTTTTTTTTTACCACATACTCTGCACTGGAACCCCTATATTTTCTCTTATTTTCTTGATTTGGCATCCTCCTTTTCCTGTGAGAGCTACCCTGACTAGCAGGGACCACAAGCTTCAGGGTGTTGAGATCTCTTGGAAGTTGTGGTATCGGTCAAAGTTGCTGAACGTCTTCTGCCAGTTTGTCAGTGATCACAGCAAAACCTTAAAAAACGACATTGGTGGGTCCAGAGGGAGCACTTTAGTTGCTCCAAGAAGGAAAGCAATTCAAAGGACATATAATCCTGGCATGAGATTTTCTGCTGTCTTCAGCAGCTACCTGGCTGTGTTTGACTATGTAGCTCTGAGCAATGAATGAAAGAGCTCCCTGAATGGAGAGGCTTTCAAAAAGCTGCACTCCAGCTGATGGTAACAAATTGAGGCACAGGATCTGAAGACTCTAGAGAGAGTAGCATCTCAGCAAAGATGCCTGGCAGCAGAGGCATCTACTAGAGTGCAGTACAGAAAACAGAAGCAGAGGACCCCAGTTTAACAGAGAAAGCAGCTTGCCCCAAGACATGACATCACCAGAAGATATTAGTTGCTCTTCATCATGAGAAGCATGTATTGTCCTAGCACAGGAGAATATGTGTGTCTTGGTCATATCTTTTCCCTACTCAGTTGCCCAACCACATGTATTCCCTGATGTGTTTCCCACATGCATCCCTTCTCCCATTGGTTGTATATTCTCCTATGGCGAATTCATCTGTGTATTTATAGGGGAAATATTTCTTGTCACTTATCACTCTATCCTATTTAATTAAATATCTTCTTTTAATTACTGTGTGTTCTAGTTGACTGGCAAAAGCAACAATGCAGGGTACTCATGGAGCTCAGTTTTTGAGTGGATGTTGACACACACCCACAACATGTTTTGAACCTGGGGTAGCTTTCAAGGAGACTCTGATGGGGATGGGTGGGTACCACCTAGGCATAGTGAACAGCTTCCACAATGACATAAACATGGGAGATGGGGGATTGAGCACAGGGAGAAACAAATTGGCCAGTTTGACTAGAACCTAGACTACAAGGGGTAAAATATAAAAAGTCTGAAAAAATATATTAGAGCCAAATTATGACAAGTTTTGAAATACCGAACTAAGGGATCTGTGTTTTATCCAAGAGGCAAAAAGGGGGCCACCAAAGACTTTTCAACAAAGGAGTGACATGGCCATTACTTTAATTCAGGAAGATTATTTTGGAAGTTGGGTGGCAGATCTTTTGGAGAGGAATGATTCTGGAAGCAGGGAGACCAATTAGGAGAACACTACAGCAGTGCAAATAACAACTCATGAACTAGGGTGGTGGTTGAATGAATAGAAAGAAGGCAATGTAGGCAAAAGAGGTTGTGGAGAAAGAGTAGTCATACCAACTCCTCAGTGAGAGTTCCTGCAGTTCATATGATAAAACACTATTCAGGTCAGTCAAATATCAGCTGTTTGGAAGTCATAATCACAGAGTTGTCATCTATATTCAAATAAGATAACATATTTATAGTGCTTTCTAAGACTTAGAGTGCTAAGCATTATTATACATTATATCTTGCATATATGGTAGTATTATATCATATTACATGTTATATTTTACATATGTAGCATTATAATATTGTATCATATAGTAGTATATATTATATTTATATGTGCATAGTATTATATAGTATATAGCATTTGTATATAAAGTATTATGTTATTATAGTTGTATGTAGCATTATTATATAGCATTATATATTGTATATTTAGTATTAGAAAATTGTATTGTACATATATCATTACATTGTATTATGTATTATATTTTCCATATATAGTATTATATTATATTGTACATATAGCACATTTCATTATATATTAGGATTATTATGTGATATTATATATTACATATTATATATACAGTAGTATAAATGCTACTTAATAGTATTATTGTCACTTTGTTGTTGTTATCACTATTATGATTATTATGGTGGTAGAAGGAATCATATAACCATAATATGGAGCAGAAATGAACCTTAGAGGCCATCAGTTCCAACGCCCTCATTTTTAGTTTGGCAGAAAGGTTAAGTAACTTGCTCAAAGTCACATAGTTAACAAATATCAGTTTCTCTTATTCCAGATGCAATTCTCTTTCCATTTTACCAATACTGATAAAACCATAGCTTTTTTTTCTTTCTTTCTTTCTTTTTTTTTTTTTTTAAAGGCAGTTGGGGTTAAGTGACTTGCTCAGGGTCCCACAGCTAGTACATGTCAAGTGTTTGGTCTGAGGCTGTATTTGAACTCAGGTCCTCCTGACTTCAGGGCCGGTACTCTATCCACTGCGCCACCTAGCTGCCCCCCTAGCTTTTTAAAGTATCAAAATGTAGAAAGAAAACATGAACAGGTGTTCGCACACACACATATACACACATGTGTGTGCACACACATATGCACACACACACACACACGCACTGGACCACGTGTATCATATGGGTTCTAGTCCTGGCTCTGCCCTTGAACAAGGTTCTTAATTCCTTAATAGATCTATGCTTCATTTTCCCCTTTGCTAAATGAGGGGTTGGATAATCTCTAAGCTCTAATCTAGATCTAATAGTCTTTGATCCCAAATTTGTTATTTTTGACTGATTTCTACTAGATGCACATTCAATTTCATTCATCAGAAGCTGAGTATGAAGATTTCATAATTTCTTGGTACGTGTATGAGACTCTTACTGAAACACAGATTGGGGGGTAGTTTTTAAGAATAAGCATAGGAAATCAAAGCAATTTGTTTGAATAAAATATTTTCATCACAGCTATTGCACATTCCTTGGCTTTCTGTATTTTGGTGGCAGATCTTGGCCAAACACTAAGCAATTAGAGGTTAATTAAACTTCAAGTCTGGTAAGTGATTTTTTAAGGCTACTTCCAGTGGAGTATTTCCTTTAATAAGCTCTGTAGAGCCTTTTCCAATATCTAGCTAACTGAAATGCTTTTGCCTGTGACGGGAAACTTCACCGATAGTGCTGCGTTTCCTCAAGTGTTTAATGTCAACATATCCTTCAGCACTGTCTTTTTTTTTTAAAATAGTTCCAGGATTTTGAGACATTTCTTTATTTGGGTTCCTGTAAGCTCTCTACCAGACCAACATGGCTGTACAGCAGGCTTTCCTCCCAGTGGCTCACCCAATCTTAATCTGTATTTATTAATATTTTCTCTATATATTTATATATATATACATATACATATTGTATCTTATGGTAAAATATAAGCTCCTTGAAGGCTTCTTTTTTCTAATTTTGTAACTCCAGGACCTAACAGGTACTTGGTATATAATAGCTAGATCAATTGATTGATAGACTTTTTTTTTAGCAGTACATAAGGTACCAATACTCAGGTGGCAAAAGAGAGCTTTTAAAAGTGGGTTTGTGGGAAGAGGTAAGAGGGAGAGAAAGTAAATTTTCATTGAAAAATATATGTCATTTAATTTACAGGAAAAATAAAAGAAAGCTTATATTCTATAATTAAGAATAGATTTAGAAAAAATGTTCCTCAAGGTATACATGATACCCATTTTAGTAAAAATGTAGTAGCATTATTAACAATTAAAAAATAAGGAAAAAAAAAAGAAAAGGGTGTGGGGGTACTCACTGGAGTACAGTGTGTTCCAGAAAAGGAAATGCCAGATTTGGAGTCACAGAGCTTGAGTTAATGTCCCATTTCTGCCAATTAGTTGTTTTATGACTTTGGGGTTTATGGGGTGTTTCGGAGGACTGGCACCTCTGGTATGAAAGCTGCTGAGCCCTTTTCAGGGCTGCTTATCTGTATTTGGTGTCCACCTTTCATTCAACCCTTACTTATGGCTCCAAGAAACTGTAGCATAAGCAGTGGCCACACCTGGTAAAGCCTCCGGGTAGATGGGCTAAACCAGGTTGATGGTAATTGATGGGCCATAAACCCATCAGTGAGGTAGGGGGATGTCTACCCCAAGCATGTGAAGATTTCCCCTGGTAGAATGGGCAGATGAGAACTATTAGTTCCAACTGCCATGAAGGTGTCTAAAGCAAGTGCTATGGATCACTTAGAGCTTGGTCGGGCATGGAAGATGCCAAGATCATCCACTGCAACTGGAGCCATTGCCAGTTATCTTGACTTTTGTCTTGCCACTGGACTTTGATGGCTAGAAGACAGACAGAGGCTGAAGACTTTGTGTAACTACCTCATTTAAATCCAATTCACCCACAAGTCAAGATATCACCTACAATGTTGTTGGTCCTCTTTTGAAAATAGACAAACAACAAGGTAAATAATTGAGCATTCTATGCGTTAATCTCCTAAGCTGTCGAATAAGGGGATGAGAATAGATAATACTGAGGTTCTTTTCACTTCTAAATCTATGACACAATTATATTATTAACTAGCACTTAGTATTGAAGACAATCAACATTTTGATGGCATGAAAGAGACATGGTGAAGTAGGTCATGAGATCATAGATGTAGAGATGGAAGGGCCCTTAGTGGTCATTCAGTATTGAAGTGTTAAACACGCAGCCCATGACCTTGAGTGCTGAGGAACCAGATTAAAGTATAATGGGGAAATGTCTAACAAAATAAATAAAAATACAGTAAAATATAGATAATATTACATTTTAAAACTAAGTCACTATGCAGCTGAAGGGATCCTTATGACCATAGATTGTTTTTATTTGAGTTTGACACCACTGATCTAGTAAGATTTCATATTAGGAAGAAATTAGATGAACCACAGAGAGGTTTAAGTAACTTGTTGAAGGTCACACAGTTATTATGTAGTAGTGCTAGAATTCAAACTCAGATCTTCTGACTTTTCAAAGCATGCTTTCCAGTACAACATGCTACCAGTTAAGGAGGGGAAAGTCTTTCCATTCTCATGCTTATCGAGTGTATATTAAGGTTTTCTGTTCCATGAATACTTTTAAAGCAAGTGGCTAGAACCGAAACCTTGTAAAATTACCCTTGATCTAAGTCCTAGAAAGTGTGGTATGGTAGGGCAGCCATATGTACACCATATTGACATTGTAGGATATCTCAAAGTAATAAATAATAGTAATACTTTTGTAATTCACAAAGCATTTTTCTCATAACAGCCTTGTGAGGTAAGTAGTAGAAATATTATTTCCATTTTGTAGATGAAGAAACTGAGGTTGAGAGTTGATAAGTAACTTTCACACAGTTATTAAGTGGCAGAGCAAGGACTCAAACCTAGGGAGTTGCAGTTGTTTGTCCTTTGTTTTTGAAGAGGACCAATGACATCATGGGGTAATATCTTGACTAGTAGGTAACTTGGATTTAAGTGAGACCGAGTTGTACAAAATTGTCAGCCTTACTCCCTCTTCCAGAGTCACCAAAGTCCAATGGCAGGACAAAAGGCAAGATGATTAGTGATGGCTGGGATGTAGTGACTGACTAAACTCTAAATGCTCCACCGCACCTGGGGAAACTGAGGCAAACAGGGTTAAGTGACTTTCCCAGTATCACACAGATAGTGTCTGAGGCCAGACTTGAACTCAGGAAGATGAGTCATCCTGACTCTAGGTCCAGCACTCTCTCCACTGTACCACCTAGCTACCCAAGTATCAGGTGTTAGACAGGTGGTTATTTCTTCTACCGTAAAAGAAATATTTAAAACACAAAAGACTCACAAATGTGCATTGACATACCTAAGATGTGAAACACATGGCCCCTGTCCTCTGGCAACTTAAATTATTTTTCAAAACATATATTGATATCTTTTGTTTTTAAATTACCTTCATTTTCCAAAATGTCACTACTCGATCTCTCAATGGAAATCCCTACTTTATAACAAAAAAGGAAAAAGAAAAAAAGAAAAAAAATGAAGTCAGGAAGATTAACAAACACATCAACTAAATTTAGCATATTCAGTATTCCACATCTATATTTCTGGTAATTCTATGAAATCGAAAAGGCTTTAAAGTATAGGCTGTCTGTGGGCTATCAAAGAACCAGACCAGAGAAGTCTAGAGAGACTAATCACCAGAAAGTTGGCCACCAGGTAGGTGTGGAAGTTTTTGAACCACAGATTCCAATGAAACAGTCTGCTAAGTCATAGAGGGGTAGTGAATTGCATCAATGGAGTGCATGCTCGCCAATGAAATCATGTATTCTTGAAGTTTGTGCAATTAGTTAGTAGAGAGAATTAAAAGATGAATAACACATAGTCTCTAACCTTCAGGAACTTACCTGTAAGTGGGAGAACTAGGACTCAAATTTGGATCCTGGGATCATATATACCTGAGCAGATAGGTGAAAGATTTAATATAGAGGTACCACATTCTGTAGTAGCACAAAAGAAGTTCCTGAAATGGAACGAAAATCCTTCCCTTCCCCTCTTTTTAAAAAAAGACTTTTCAAAACAGGTAATGCTTAACTTACCAGTCTTTTCTTTAAAAAATACATTTTTACTGATATTATTGTTTTTAGATTATTTTCATTTCTCACATACCCCTCTCCCTCTCAGAGAGCCATCCTTTATAACAAAGAATTTTAAAAATGGGGAAAAACAGTTCAGCAAAACCAATCAAGACATAGAAAATCCTGACATCAGCAGTGATTGACGCCCATAGTCTCCACATCTTCATAGAAGGAAGGACAGTGACTTCTATCTTTTCTTCCAGGCCAACCTTGGTCATTGCAATTTCCATAACATTCAGGTTCAAGTGTTTTGTTGTTCTTTTTCTTTCCATTCACATCATTGCAGTTATTGTGAATTTTGTTTTTTTGGTTCTGCTTGCATATTTCCCTCTGTTTTATGTCTTTCCATGCTTCTTTGTATTTAACATATTTGTTGTTTCTTCTTCTTGTTGTCCAGTCATTTCAGTTGTGTCTGACTCTTCATGACCCCATCTGGGGTTTTCTTGGCAAAGATACGGGAGTGGTTTGTCATTTCCCTTTCCAGCTCATTTTACAGATGAGGCAAACAGGATTAAGTGACTTGCCCATGGTCACATAGCTAGTAAGTAACTGAGGTTGAACTTGAATTCATGTACTTAACTCCAGAGCCAGCACTCTATCCATTGTGCCACCTAGCTGCCCTCATTGTTTCTTAGAGCACAGTAATATTCCTTTATATTCATGTACCACAATTAATTTAGCCATTCCTCAGTCGGTGGGCATCAACTTTATTTCTATTTCTTTTGCACTTGTAAATATTTTGTTATATATAGGGCTTTTGTTTTTATTAACCTACTTGGGGTATCTGCCTACCAGTGGGCTCACCTTTCTGTCTTTATACTTGGCTTCTCTTCTCGAATGTTCCCCTGGCCCCACTTCTTGTACCTCCTTCTTATCCTGTGACCTTCCTTATTTCAGGTGTTGGTGGAACTGAATGACAGTCATGGCTCTTGTGATCATTTCCCAATAAGTCACTTCAACTCTCCAGTCCTTAAATTCCTCATATGTAAAATGAAGGAGTTGGACTAGATTATCTTTGATACTTTTATGCTTTAAAGCCTATCATCCTAAGAGTAGATGATTCCTAAGGTTCCTTCCAGTACTAACTTTAAATGACTCAATATTAGCAAATCATCTTATTCGATATTTTCTTTGGTGGCCAGTGGGCTGTTTGTATTGGGGTATATAAGATATAAGATACCAGACACTAGACATGTTTCATGGGAGAGGAAAGGAGCTACTAAATTTTCTGTTATTCGAGGTCTTCTATAGCCATGGTTGGATCAGTGGTGAACTCATCTTAATAGATGAGTTCATCATAGCAAAAATAACTCACCCTTGCCACCCTACCACCATCTTAGTGTTGGGTTCAAAATATAGATGCCCAACTTTCTTTGAGGAACCCCTCCTTCCACTTCATCCACTTTGGTTTCTGCTGTTTCAGGAATCTCTTTGCCTCTCCAAGAGGGAGTCAATTCACATCTTAATCACTTTGTGTATAATCTCATAAGAGATAATCCCATTTACCAAATATGTCAGTACCTTTCCTTGGTGTAGAAGAAGGGATTCCTAGCATCTGAGTAAGAAACCTGATGCTGCTAGCCTTTATAAATAGAATGATTGTAGCGAGGATTCTTCCTTTGATTTTTGATGTGGGCATAGAAATGTCCGAGAAGGAGGCTCTTTAAATCTGTCCCACTAAATCCCCTTCAGCCTTTGCTTTAGATAGAGAGGGCATATGTGATTTTTTTAAAAGTTTAAATAATATGATCATTTTTCCCCTTAAAAAAAAGAACACTGGGATGACTTGGCATTCTTAACCCAGTGATTATACTCTACAGTAATTACCCAAGTTTTCCTTACAGAAACAGATGTAGTGTGAGCTACTTTCAATGCTATCACTTGCCTTGTACTAACTCTCATCAATTAGACCGAATCCAGTTGAATCCCAGTCCATTCAGTGAGTCACATTTGCCCATTGGTGCGATGCTCAAGGGAGGCCCAAGATAGAGCTAAATTGGAAGCTGAATGAGATGCCCAGGGCCCAGTTTCACAAGAAAAGTCCACTCATACAATAGCCTATTTCTCAGAACGCACTCATCACTACTCATCATCAAAGTGAGTAGACAATTCTTGTTGTAACACTGTTGTCCTCCTTGCCTTCCATCCCCCTACACAAAACAAATCCAAACTCATATTCTTAAAGAAATAAAAAAAAAAAAAACCACTCAGCAGTCATTCTCATGTGATGGTTTGAAAAAAGAAAAGATGTTTGTACCACTCACTGACTGGCTAATGAATAATCAGATTTCACAGCTTGAGTGCTGGGGTGGTAATTTGGTTGCACGCCATGCTCCAAATCCATGGAATAGTGCTTCATTAATGTGAAGACCTGTATAATCAAACAATTAGCAGTCTCTCTGCTACAAAAGCAGCTTTTCATCAGCATATATACTTCGTTGTAAGATGAGTCTCAAATTAGAGAATTTGACAGCAACTAGTCTTTTACTAACTCACAGCAACAACAGAGCAGAGTGAAGGCAGCATCCATATTCTGAACTTATGTGACCACACCCTCAGGTTAGCAGTTTATCTCTCCATCTCTACATTCAATGGTAGCAAGGACATGTGGAAAACCAGGAATTCAGGATTTGTCAGTCAATCATCATGCATTTACCTAGCCCCTACTATGTGTTAGGCACAGTGCTCAGTGCTGGGAATCGTAAGGATACAAATGAAACAGTTTCCTGCTTTCAAGGCATTTATACTGTGCTTTGACCAATGACAGACTCTCTGATTTTATGTTATTTAGTAGTATCTCAATCCTTGTAACTTTGATTCAATTGATATCTCCTTTTCCCATCTTGGGGGGTAATGAAAATTGAGGAAAAGACACTTTGAGTTATCAAGAGAAAAGGGGAATGCATATATAGATAAAAAATTCAAAATGCTCTAGCTTGCCATCAATTTCTTCTAGAACCTACTCAAAACTTCATTCCTAAGTGGGAGATTGTCCTTATTTCCCAACATATACCAGGAGGTTTGAAGCCTTTCAGCCATTTCATTAGCATTCCATATGCTGAATATACCTATATGTACATATACATACATAGAGATATAAACTATTTATTGAAACCTCTAATTCTTCTATAAAAGCATGGAAAAAAAACCAACTGAGTATAAACCATGGGGCTAGTGGTCTGAGGAAGAAGACACGGGGGAGAAGTACCAACAAAGAATAAAGTATATATGAAGAGGGTACTGAGGAAAGATGGCTAGGAAGACAGAGGTATATACATGTATCTATGCATATGTATATTCATCCATGTACATACATATGCATGCCTGTATGTATATAAATATATATATAGTTCATTAAAGATAGAGATATCTGTTAACATTATCTATTTATTTATCTATCCTTCTATCTATCTGTTTACCTCATTAAAACCAGAGATTCATGTGGCATCTTTCTCCAACTGTTAGGGGGGGAAATACAGGGGATTTTTTGGTGGTGAGATCTCTTAGGCTTCCATATAGGTTGGCCTTGTCTGATTTGGCTGAAATGATCAGTTCACACCAAGTGATCCTCTAAGGTGGACTAGTCACCAGGCTGTAAAAAAAAAAACCAACTTTGGAATCTTGAAGGCATCAACTATATCTATCACTTCTAAAGAAGTAACAGACATGATGAGATCCTTTTAGCATCTTGTTCAGTAGCCAGGGGAATGGAAAAAAGCCATTTAAAAATTCCTTTACTTTTTAGTAATAATGAAAGGGCTTCAGTATACTCAATAATAGCCCCAAGATTTTGTGTTTGGCAATCCCCACTCTAGCAAGACAGCATCAAATGATTGTCGTCTAATTGCAGAATCACAGAATGTCAGAGGTTGAAAGGAACTCAGATCCCGCCTCTACCACCGAATACTTGTGTGATCATGGGTTAGTCATCTAATCTCTCTGAATCTCAGTTTCCCCAGTTCAAAATGGGGATAGCAATACCTGTATTCCCTATATCACTAGGATTGCTGTGAATATTAAATTAGATAATGTATATAAAGTACTTTGCAAACTTAAAAACTATGTAAATGATAGTTTCTATTTTTATCTTTGCGAGCCTGTCATTGTTCGGTTGTTTTCAATAATCACGTCTGACTCTTTGTGACCTCATTTGGAGTTTTCTTGGCAAAGATCCTGGAATGGCTTGTCATTTACTTCTCCAGCTCATTATATGGTTAAGTGACTTGCTCAAGGTCACACAGTTATTAAGTGTCTGAGGTCAGATTTGAACTCACAATAGTGAGTCTTCCTGACTCCAAACCTGGTGCTTTATCCACTGATCCATTTAATTTTTTGAAGTTCTAATTGTTAGGGAGTTTTTCCTGACACCAAGCCCAAATGAGGTTCTTCTACCCATTTCCCTCTGCACCTAAACAGAATAAAGCTAATCCCTCTTCTGTGTGACAGCCCTTTTATGACACCTATCACGTCTCTCCTGTCTTCTCTCCTCTAGTTCCTTCAATGAATCCTGCCATGATTGCCAGCCTTTTCACTTTCCTGATTGCCTTTTTTTCCAGATCCTTTCCTTTTCACCAAAGTCCTTTCTAAAATGTAGTACTGAGAACTGAGTGCAATGCTACAGATGAGCCCTGACCAGGACATAGTGCAAAGGTACTATCATCTCACATGTTCTAGATACTGCGGCTCTATTAATGCAGCCCAAGACGATATTAGGTTTTTTGGCTGCCTTACGACTGGATTCCAATTCTATAAAACAGTAAATGTAAGACCTGCTTGTCTGAAGGCAGGGTACTGGATTACATGATCTGTGGAGGAACCTAATATCTACGACCATTACCATAGACCAAGAATTCTTAGATATTAGGGGTTCCATGAATTTGGATAAGGAAAAAATTACTTTTTCATTTGTATTAACCACTAACTGAAATTTATCATTTCCTTCAATTATTTAAAAACATGATCCTGGGAAGGGGTCCATTGACTTTACTAGACTGCAAAAGGAACCTAAAACAACAATAAAAAGGGTCAAGAACCCCTGTTATAGACAGATGCAGTTGATGCATTCTGAAAGGTTATTTAGAAGCACATCTTTAGCACATCACATAAAACATATGTGACAATAACATGGCAGCAGAGAATGGGTTTCTCAGCTTCATGATGGATCCAGAGTATTTTGGCAGCCTTTCCCCAATGGCTCCATTTGAAATTCTCCCAAACACTTTCCTTCTTCTTTTCCCTTCCCTGTCTGACTCCCATTTGAAATTCCCTAGATCTGTTTTTTAATCCCCAAGACAAAAAAGGGATCTCCTGTCTTACCATGGAGTTATACAGCGATGTATTTAGTACTTGATCAGTTCAAATCTTTGAATCTGTTCTTTATAGAAGGGTAGTCTGTTGTTATGGATAAATAATGAAAACCGATGAAGCCCTTTGCAAATGTTGTGTACAGGTACTATGGAAATTCTTACTAATAATCAATAGGAAAGGTTAGTGATTTATTTATGTGCATGCACAGTGGTGAGGGGGTTACATTGCACAGGACTGAATAACTTTCTTAGTACTTTTCTAATTATTTAATTGGAGAAAATATAGGTAAATAAGATTTAGGAACATATGTACATGCACACAGAATTCATATGCTTAATCATTCAATAATCAATCAATAAACATTTATTAAGCACCTATTGTGTGTCAGGCACTGAGCTAATCGTTGCTGAGGATACAAAAAGAGGAAAAGGACAGTCCTTGCCCTCAAGGAGCTTACAATCTAGTTGGGGAGACCACATGTAAACAAATACATACTCAGTTCATATGCCTATTGTATGGTCAGGGCCTGGTAATAGAGACAACAAGATCCTGCGTTTGACCTCCGGGTAGACCGATCAACTTCACAAACAGAAAATTTCTTTTCTATGACTCTGGATTGCAATGTATCTTCAGACCACCACCTCACAAATCGAGCCTAGAGAAGAAGGTATGGTTGAAGCCATGTCCACAGAGAGGCATTGTGATGTAAGACAGCAGTGTCAAACTCAAATAGAAATAGGGGTCACAAAACAGTCCATAAGGATCCCTGGGGGCCATACATTGATTTAAAAAAAAACCACATATTAACATTTTCTATATTCTCTTGTATCTTTATTTTGTTCAATGTTGCCCAATTACATTTTAATCTGGTTTGGGAGTTAGAAAGACCTGGGTTCAAATTCTACCTTAGATGCTTGCTGGTTGTGTGAACCTGAGCAAGTCACTTAAATTCTTTTGGCCCCAGCTTCCTTGCCTTTAAAATAGAGATAATAAGAGCACCTCCCTCACAGGGTCATTTATTGTGAGGAGTGATCAAATGAAACCTTAAAAGTTTTACAAACTCTACAAACGTTAGGCCGCCCCTTTGTTGCACCTGCTCTTCCCCACTGTCAGAAAGACAGCAAGGCAGTCTCATGTTCACTAAGCAAGGCCATGCATCTTCAGCAGTTTTAAAGTATTGGGCAGGGGCAGCTAGGTGGCGCAGTAGATAGAGCACTGGCCCTGAAGTCAGGAGGACCTGAGTTCAAATATGACCTCACACCAAACACTTGATACTGTGTGAACCTGGGCAAGTCACTTAACCCCAATTGCCGAAAACAAAACAAAAAATAAAGTATTGGGCAGAGATTGCTTCTCTTCTTGGCAACATTGTAAGCATCTGTTTTCTAGGCCAGGGGTGAGGAATTTACCACCTCAAAGCCACATGTGGCCCTGTAAGTCCTCAAGTGCGGCCCTTTGTCTGAATCCAATTGAGGGGCTAGAGGGCCACATGTGGCCCCAAGGTGGCAGGTTCCCTACCCTTGGCCTAGGCCTTTCTCCTCAAACCTAACTCTCCCATCAATACAAATTCCAAAGATCTCCTTGTTTAATCTACACCCTACATTTACAAGGTGTTTCTCATCCCCCAGACTGGCAGTTAACTTGGTCACAGAAATTATGGGTGGAAAAGATAGGTTTCTATGTCTCCAGAAAGAGTCCTCCCACTTCTCTTTTGGGGATTCATATCTGAAGTGTAATAGACTTCATCTTTAGGAATTTTCTCATTTTTGCTTTCAGTCTAATTTTCCCCACCATTAAGTGCTAATGTTCTGCAATGGTGAATGCAATTTCTTACTCCTTGACCCCAATCTTCTGAAGGAGGGAGATGTCATGCAGGCTTGGTCATAGGCTTGGAGACATTTGCTGGGTACAATTCAATTTGGTAGAGCTCCTGCGACAAAGATATAGCAGTAACAACAAAACAACAAGAATTCACATTTGTTTGTTTGCGTGTGTAGAGGCTTAAGGTTTCTACAACTCTTTCCTCCAAACAGCTCCTGTGACTTAAATAGTGCAAATGCTCCCATTTTAGAGAAGAGGAAACTGAGTCTTAGAAAGATTCAGCAATCATTTCAATTCTCTTTGAATGATTTGTTGCATTATATTTTCAATTTAATATCATTTTTAATGAACAAAAATCTATTTTTCTTTCTGTCCTACTTCCCTCTACTCCCTGCCTTGAAGAAAAAAAAAGAAAAACAAAATCATTGTAAGAAACACTCATAGTCAAGTAAGATTCATTCCTGTATTGACCATGTCCAAAAAATTATGTCCCAATCTGCACCCAGAGTCCATTGTCTCTCTGTAAGGAATGGAGGTAAAGAGAATGTTTCATTGTGGATCTTCTGGAATTGTGGCTAGTCAATGTCAAACATTCAGTTCAACACATACACACAGTACTATCTGTCAGTGCTAGGAGGGGATATGGATAATTCTTCATCAGCTGTTGAATTCATCTAGTACATGGTTTAGATTGTGTCTAGGATACTTTTGCTGAACTCCAAAGAAGAGAGAAAGGAAAGGATGTCATCAAAGAATTGTTTGACAAGAAGAGAAGATAATAATAATACTAACATCTATTTAGAGTTTTAAAGTTTGTAAAGAACTTTTTTTTTGCATATTTTTAGCTTAGTCAGTCCTCAAAACAATCCTGTGCAGTAGGTGCTATTACTATCCTCATATTACAGACGGGGAAATAGAAGTTCATAAAGGTTAAATGACTTGTCCAGATTCATACAGCTAGTAAGAGTCTGAGGTAGGATTCTAACTCAAGTCTTCTTGGTTCGAGTCTAGGACTTTAGCCACTGGGCTACCTAGCTGCCAAGAAGTCAAGCTGCCAATCTGATAGATGTAAAATGATATCTCAAGGTTGTTTTAATTTGCATTTCTCTAATCAATAATGATTCAGAGCATTTTTTCATATGACTATAAATTGTTTTGCTTTCTTATTTGAAAACTGCCTGATAAATAGAAGTATATATAGAAAGATTTTTACATATATACATATTTGTGTCTAATGGTACCCATCTCTAGAATAAGGGACAGAGGAAAGAAAAAAAGTTACATTATCATATGTGAGGGACTGTCTGATGTTGGCTACTGCCAAGTGAGCATTGTGGCAAGATCGGGGTAAGATCTGGGTATTTGGAAGTCAAGGCAGGGGCTGTGGTAGGCAGAGTTGTGGTGAACTGGGATGGGCTGGATACGGAGAAGCCCTGAGGCAGTGGGCAGTGCTATGTGAGATAAGCTGGGTGCAAGGAAGTAGCCAGAGCATGTGCTCCTGAGGCAAGGGGCGGTGCCACGTGGGAGTGGGATGGCAGAGGACGAGTTCCCTTTGCTTAGTCCCCTCCCTATATGCAACGTCAACCCCAGACGCCTCCTTCCTGTGACCTTCCTGACTTCCTGGGTCCCTTTGTGTAGCACTGACCCCAGACGCCTCCTCCCGGTATCTGGGCCTGACTTCCTAGGTCACGTACTCTTTGTCCATGCACTAATCCCAGACGCCTCCTTCCTGTATCCGGTCCTAGCCTCCTGCGTCACTCCCTCTCCCTTGGTGCGCTAAACTCAGACAGCCCCTTCCAGTATCTGACCCTACAATCATTGACTAGTAGGCGGGCTGAGGAGGAGGGGCTTAGTAGGTTCTGAGCAACGGTCGTGGTCGGGAGCGCTCTCTCTTTGCTCCTGCTCTGTTGCTGTGGCCTTCCTGCTCGGCCTTGCTGTGATGGCCTCTGAATAAAGCTCGGGTGTTGGCAGCCTCCTGATGGGTCGTCTCTGTGTGTGTATCCGGGTAGGCACCGAAGACTGGTAAGTAAGTATGACTCTGGCAGTCTGCTCCTTATAGGAGGAGAGTGTATGGCGCGGCCGGCACAAGGTCGGCGTGGCCGGTACAATCATATATTTAAAAGGAATAGCAAATTATTTATAATAGATTTGCAGTTTCATATGCAATCATCCTTTTTATTATACTATGTTATGGAAATGCTTGTTTAATTTCATAAATTCAAAATAAAATAAATAGAATTAAAAAAAAAAAAGAAGCCAGGCTGCTCATGTGGAGAGAGTGAAGAATGACAGGTAGATAGCTGAAGGGGTCTAGCTGTACCCTTTCAATGTCAGGGGAAGGCTATCAGCACATTGGGTGGACCTCCATAGTCAGTATTTGGGAAGATATAACTGAGAATCATAGAGGATAGGCAGACATCTATGGGGCGTGATGTATTGCTGGGCTGGAAGGAACTTCTGAATCAAGATCACAGATGCATTTGAGTGTGTGAGGATATCTAGTTTTGTGTGAAGCTTATCTTCTCCCTTTCCTTAGTGAGGATTCTTTTGTGTATAGGTTGGATGAGATAACTACTGTGGTCCCTACCAACTCTTAGATCTGTGACTTTTGCCTATTAGGGACTTACCACTTAATGATCTGTTTACAAAACATGTGTCACTACATTGTGAAGAAAGGATAGAATAGGTGGTCATCTCTCTCCAGCCATAAAAAATAAGCCCTTAAACCTAGAACTTCAAAGTCATCTTTACTTGGGAAAAATGAAGCTATAGGAATAGTTTTCATGAATCTTTCTTTCATTCTCCTTTCTATAGTAGATGTTTTGATGAATCTAAATGGATTTTTCTTTTCTCAACAATACTTCACAGAGATGTTACTTCTTCACATTCTTTTGCTATTGTCACATGCAGGGTAAATGGCAGATAATGCTGACCTAATGGCACAGGACAGTCTCAAAGACAAGAATTTATCTGTAGTCATAGCACAAAGTAGATTAACAAGGAAATACGAAGGAAATACAGACATTTAGTTGCAACAAGGAAAAAATATATTCTGGATGGCTGTTTCAGAAGCCTTTGTCTTTGTTTATAGACACAGATTATACTTCTCAAGGTACACCAACAAAGGGCCATGCCAAGACCCAATTTTGTTCCACAGTTCCATCTCTAATCATATGACCTAATACATGAAGGAATTTGGGGCTATTTCTAAATTTGTATTGTAGACTGTTTTGTGAGTGGTAAGCTCGTATGTGTTTGTCTAGGACTGAATTGGTAATTTCATTAATTATGGGGAATCCTCAGTGAGAAAACTTCTTTATATGTGGACTATCAGTAGAAGAAAAAAAATTGTGCAAGACAGAAAAGAAAAACATTATAGAACAAAAAAAAAATGAACAGTACATATTTGGTGGAAGCATAGACATACAAATCCTCGAATCCAAGAAAAAGTTGTGATCTTTCTGAAGTTATGTTCTAAATACGTAATCATTATTCAAGAAAATAGTATTTTACAAGTTTTTGCCTTCCTTTTGGGGACCAGACCTTTAATTTCATTAGCATATGGAAATCCCAATGAGGAAACACTCTTTTCCAATGTAAATCACAAATTTTTCTGAAACAGCGTAGTTTTGTAGTTGAGAAAATTGAGGCAAACGTATTAAATGACTTGCCTTCATTCGCAAAGCTAGAGAGTACTTGGGGCATAAGATGGTTAAATTACTTGCCTGGAGTCATACATCTAGTACATAGCGGAGAAAAGACTTAAACCTCGATCCTTCCAGTTCCCAGGTAGATCTCCATCCACTGCACCATGCTTCCTCTCAGGAGCCACCATTAGTAGTCAGTAATGAAAAAAAGTCACAGGAATCTAGGCTTTAGAGTTGGAAAGTAAGTTATTACAAACTTCTCATTTAACAAATGAGAAAATTGCCATTTAAAGGGCAGTTACAATGAAGAGAGATTAGATTTGTTCAGTGTGAAGTGTTGGGCAAATATGGGCTTCATGTAAGGAAATCTTTCCAACAATTTGGGTTACTCTTACTTGAGGCCTTCAAGGAAAGTCTGGGTTAGTTACAGAGAAATTTCTTGTACAAGTAAGGATCAAAGTAGATGGTTTCTTAGATCCCTACTAATTCTGAGAATCTGTGATTTTGATATTTCAAGGACAGAATAGTCAAATGACTTCCACAAGGTTGCACAAATAGTAATAAGAGCTAATGTTTAAATAGTGTCTACTGAGAGCCAGGCCCTTTACAACAATTATCTCATTTGATCCTCACAACAACCCTGAGAAGTAAGTGCTATTATTATGCCCATTTTATAGATAAGGAAACTGAGACAAGGTTAAGTGACTTGCTTGAGTCACACAGCTAGTAAATATCTGAGGCCATATTTGAACTTGGGTCCTGTCCCAGCATTCTCTCCACTGCACTGCCTAGCTGCCTCATAGTGCATTGCAGAGTTTGCATTCCATCCCAAATCTTGTGCTCTTTTCAGGGCTGGATGAATAAGGTGTAGGTCCCAAGGCCTACTTCTGCTTTATAGGCCATTTGTTGTATGCGGTTTTATATGTAGACTTGGTTTTCCAATGAAAAATCTTGAAAAATTCATGTTGTGTTAATTTCACTTTATGGGGAAGAAAAGATTGACAACTGTATGAATCAGTCCTTGTGATATCTCACACACACACACACACACACACACACACACACACACACACACACACACACACAGGACATAGGGAGTTGACCTGTGATTTTATTTGTATAAATAAGGAAACTCTCTTTACCAATGCAGGTAAGCACCTTCTCTGTAACTTATAGATCACTAAGAGGTTAATTGACTTGTCCAGGGTCACCCAGTCAGTAAATGCCAGAGGTGGTACTGGAACCCAGCTTTCTATTCATTTTTCTATGCTTCCCCTCCTTATATCTACATCACTATATACATATACGTATACATATACATATACACATGCACATACACATATTATGAATATATTCAGAAAGGTTCTCTGTTACAGTGTTTCATCATGCAAACTTTAAAAAAAATATGGTCAACAATTTTTTCATGAGTCCTTTAAGTTTCTTTGGCTTTTGGCATAATTTCCACTTTTCATATTTGAAAATATGACACTAGTTCTTTTTAGTAATGGTGTATGGACTTTGGTAGCTATAGAAAAATAGAAAAATGTCTTGGTTATTACTGTCCCTATGAAAGAAGTTCATTCTCCTTTCTCCTCTGCCACATACCTCTAATTGTTTCCATCCCATGTCTTTACTTATGGACAGCTGAGAAGAGAATAAATGCTTGTGTAGTACCTACTATATGCTAGGCACTTTACAAATATTATCACATCAACCCTGAGAAGTTAGATGCTGTTATCTGTTTTACACTTGAGGAAATTGAAGGAAACAGAGCTTTTTAAGTGACTTGACCAGGGTCATACAGCTAGTAAGTGTCTGAGGCTAAATTTGAACTCAGGTCTTCCTGCCTCCAAGGCCAGCTCTCTAGCCATTGTGCCATCTCACTGCCTCGGAAGTGGTACTCCTCTCCAACCCTAACTACCGTTTAAAGGTAGGTTCCCCAGCCTCATTTGTTGCAGAGTTCACACTTGCTATCCCTTCTATATAGCACTGGATTTTACTTGTACTGACTTGTATGAGAAAAACACAATAGAGCTGGGCCTCAGATGTTCTGGGGGAGAAGCCAGAGAGTATGCCTGCATCATGTTTTCTGGGTTTTTTTTCTCTCATCATTTCCATCTTCTTGTAGTTCAGACACAGCAGTGCATCTAAAATCAGAACCCCCTCCTGCCAGCATTTCCAGGCTCTCCTGATCCTGCCCCTTTCCCTTATTTGCACATCCCTTCAGCTGCTGCAGGGCAGTAAAGAATTCAAGAGTTGGCTGATGTTTCCTTCTCTCTGTGCTTAGAACATTCTGGGCAATTGTAGACTATTCAAGTCTTCATAATTTGGCATAAGGAGGAATCCCACTGCTGAGTACAAACCCATCAAGAAAACAGAATTGAAACCCTTAAACTGTCTACTCCACCTTTCCCTGTGGTGGAAGGAGCATCTTACTGCCCAAAGAAAATAACTGTTTTTTGTTTTTATTGATTTCCAACAGGAGACAAGGTAGATTTCAGCAACCAGTTTAGCTATTTGTTTTTGGAATGCTCTAAGAGAGAGATTAGATCCTTTAAATTAGTAGCCTTGTAATCCTATTAGAGAGTTGCATTGGTAGAGTAATTCTAGAACATTGTAGATGCTTCAAGGTGCCTTTGTGAACATTTCCATCATATAAAGGCTTAGCCCCTAACATGAAGATGAACCTGGAATCCACAAAGAAGAGAGGAAAGCCTGCGAATAAGCAAATCCAACAGCAAAACAAAAATGGATCTTGTCATGCAGTGAATTCCTTCCCTTTCTGAGCCCCCATAATGAAATTGGGTTTAATTTGTTTCTAGAAGCAGCCTTTAGGGGAAGGTGTTTCAGGTTCTCAGAGGCAAGGTTGGCAAGGATTAGTTAAGAAAATATAATTTTTTTCCTTAAAAATCTCTGGGCATGTTTTAAAATGTGTTTTCCTTACGGACACTCTTTCCCCAAGCTCTAAAACACACAAAGACTCAGCCTCACTAAATTTGCATGTTTTCGTGTGCGTATTATTAGTAATGCAACCTCTGGATGTATGAACATATTTTTGTACACTTAATCACACATGGAACTATGTGAAATTAGTCTTGATCCACATGCAGTTTATAAATATTAAAAACTGAACTAGACCTGAAATTGATATTTTGTCATTAATGCTCCCTGCCTCCTAAAAACCAACTTGGTGAGGAGACAGGAGTCTCCTTTTTTTTTCCTTGCACAACCAAAAGCAATTTAGACTTTTTGCAGAAAACTTGTGTTTTAACAAATTACTGCCATGAGCTAACCCACATCTGAAGCTTGAAAATGCACTCAGCACTCTCTTTCTCTGTTCACATAGATTTGAAGTAAATTACATCAAATTGTATTTGAAACACCAAACTGGCATTAATGGAAGCCTTTTTTTTTTTTTTGCTCCAGGCACCATTTTAAAATAGATGAGCATAAAAATGCAGTCTGCATCATTAAGTTTATATGAAACTAGTGAGAATAAAAATCACCATGTAAGTTCTAATAAGATGTGTTTTTCATTCCAGTTTAATAACCCAAGACTATATTCATCTTCCAGTATAATAAATATACTGAGAGGAATGCATTCTTTTGTAGGCTTAACATGTTGAGGTTTTTTTAGAAGATGTGAGTTTTCTGGGAAGCTGGGTGAAGAAAATTCTTTAATATGGCAGTGTGGAGTATTATTATCATAAATAATTAATGTGCACAGCAGAAGAAAGCTGAGCTTCATTAATAATTCTTATTTTTAGTTGGCATAAGCTAGAGGTGCTGTATCTTCTTTCATCCCATCGATGTCAATTTCCTTGATTTTAATTTAATAGATGTTAAAATTTTTAAATGGACTTATATAATTTGCAGTGGGTTTTTGTTTATGACTAAAGAACACCCTGATGCTAATTCTTACCTGCCAAGATATTTTTAGTAACAGACAAAAGGAAAGAGGGAGAAAAAAAAAAGTTGCAAGAAAGCAAGGTAGAGTGGGCATCAACGTCAGCTCCTTTCATCCTCTATTTCCCTCTGGGACCAGTTAAGATGCTTCTTTGATTAGGACCTCAGGAAATATTAAGGAGCTCTGCCATGAATTTGAGCTCATCAAACTTGTCTGTTTATTTTTCAAATGCAGTGCTGATTCACCTCCCACATCCCCAAAGCAGAGGGTCTCTCCAACACAACCTTGCATTTGTGATCAACTCCATCACTTGTCAAAACCACCCAATCTTGGATAACAGGCATTTGTGCTTCATTAATTCTGTATCTGGGGAAGGAGCAGTGCCTAAATGTCTCTTATTAGCACAATTGCAGAAGGCAAGAGAATGCCATCCAGAGCGCCAGGGTTATGCTTTACAAGGAAAGAACAAGGAATACAACCGCAAAGTCTGAAGGGATTGATATGCAACCTATCAAACAAATGTGAGGGAAACAATTTTACATTGCTACATGGATGAATGAAGGCAGCAGGGGTAGGGGAGAGCCTCAAGCTTTGGAAAAAGCAACCCCTTTGGGGAGCAAATAACTCAATTGAATCTTTGTACACACTTTAACTGCTCTTCCTGCTAATCACTGGCATTACTCTTAGTAAAAGACATGCATATTGACTGTGTGAAAGGTGCATCTGAAGCTGGTTAGTGGTGTGGTAGAAAGGACACTTGGGCAGCTAGGTGGCACAGTGAATAGAGTACCAGGCCTGGAGTCAGGAAGACCTGAGTGCAAATCCAGCCTTAGACACTAACTAGCTGTGTGATCCTGGGCAAGTTATTTAACCTTGTTTGCCTCAGTTTTCTCATCCATAAAATGAGCTGGAGAAGGAAATGGCAAACCACTCAAGTGTCTTTGCCCAGAAAACCCCAGATGGGGTCGGGAAGACTCAGGCACTACCGAATAACGAGAAGAAGAAAGGACACTAGATTTGGAGTTGGAGGACTTGGGTTTGAATCCCAAATATTCTCCTTAAAAAGAACAACTCATGTTTTTGTAGAGGTTGACAAGGTCCTCACCTAATTCCCTTAATTACGTCACACAAGGATCATAGTTCCCATTTTATAGATGAGGAGACTGAGTCTTAGGGACAGGAATACAAAACTCAAGTCCAGTGGTCCTTCCACAACACCCATTGCCTATGTGACCTTGGACTAGTCACCTTTCTGGGCTTCAGTTTACTCCTCCATAAAATGAGTAGGTGGAACTAGACAATCTCTAAGGTCCCTTTTAGCTTCAAATTCTAGGCCTTAGGATTTTTCTCCCGAATGATTTCTGTCATCTCAGAATAGGTATCTCAGTTCCTGAATTCCTCCTGATTCTATTATTTACTAGTGATATGACTCTGGGCAATTCATTTAACCTTTTTAAACTTCTGACTCCTCATCTCTATATTACTTTGTACCCTATTAAACTAAGACAAGGCAAAGAAGTCAAAAAGCCCTAGGATATTTTTTACTTTAATTAATGTTTCTAAAAACAAACAAACAAAAAACTTCCGATATAACAATCATTCTAGTCCTACTACAGAATACCTATAAACCCTGACCCTGTTTGCCAGACTTTGCCAGCCTGAGTCAGCCGCCAGAAGGGGTTAAATGCATTCAGATTATATGTGTACTTTGTTGGCTAGAGAAGCCTCATCATATCCAGATTTCCAGAGTGATCAAATTTGTCTTTCATCTTCTCACAAGCAAGGCTGGAATTTGGTCCCTACTGTAGAGATGCACCCAAACAAACAACGGTCCAGTTCTGAGGACATTCCACTGGCTACTAAGCAAAGGGAAATCTTTCCCCAGAGAAGGGAGACTGGAGGAATCCAGGGTGTCTTTACGGTTACCTTCTTTCTGGGCCTGGTGTTGTCACCTGATTCAAAAGGTGATACAAGGTTGCGTATTGAACTTTATTCAATAGATTGGATACTACAAATTGAGGTCTTTCTCAGCTCAACTAGCTATGATTTTATGATTCCAGGTAAGTATTTATTAAATATGAACTCTCAATTACCCACTAGTCAATTATCTACGTGATAGAGGACAAGTAGAAAATTTTGAATTCCAGAAGCTCTGTCCCAACTATCCTTACTGGCAGACTTGCCCCTATGCTTGGATACTCTCTCTCTCTCTCTCTCTCTCTCTCTCTCTCTCTCCCTCGGCTTTCCTAGCTTCCTTCAACCAACCAAAACCCCATCTTCTACAAGAAGCTTTTTTCAATCCTCCTTAATGTTAATAATCTCCAATTTATCATATATACATATATGTATATGTATATATGTATGTGTATAGATATAGATATATATATACATATATATATATAGATATATAGTTTCATTCATTCAATAAATATTTATTAATCCCTTACTCTGTGCCAGGCACTGTGCTAAGTGCTGGGAATACAAAAAGAGGCATTAACATAGTTGTTTGCATGTGTTCTCCCCCACTAGACTGTGAGCTCCTTGAGAGTGTGGGGGGGGATGTATGTCTGTCTTTTGCCTTATTCTCAGGGCTTAGAAGCTAGTGCCTGGTAATAAGTACCTAGTAGGTACTTAATACATGCTTCTCGAATGATTAACTGATTGACTGACCATGCGCCTACTTTCCATGCTCTTGTGCAGATCATAATGAAACGTGATTATATTGTCAGTTGCTGCTTGGTTAGCTCATCTGTTTTACATGGCTCTCTCCCCAGGCACCCTTTGCTGGACTTACCTAATCCTCCCCCTTTAGCTCTTGAAATGCTTCCCAGCACACTCTGTGCTCTGTTTCCCTTCAGAGTTCCTTCCGCCTCTTTCCCAATGACACAGTGAGGTTCCATTATTGTGCATGGGTCACATCATGGTTATTTCCATGGCAAGGACTACAATGAAACAAACACACCTGTGTTTTAATTGTGTGTTTGCTGCAGGAGCCACAAGAAAGAGAAGTTCTTGTTTAACACTCCCAGGGTCAGCAATCAGCAAAGGGGCAGAAATTATATGAGGGGTGAAAGTACAGGCCATGTGGTCTTGGTATCTCGCACTGAAAAACACACCAGTGCTCCAGCCTGACTCCTTCCTCTCCCCTGTCGCCTTTGCATCAGGCTTGACTCTTGTAGAGTAGCACCTTTCACTAGGAAAGCCAACTTGAGGCTTGAAGTCAAGGAGTTAATCTGTGAGAGTGTTTTCAGAAAGTGTGAAAATCCTGATCTCACTCTCTTAATTATAAACTCATGGGAGTCCTGGAAGAAGCTTTATCCATGAACACTAAAACAAAAATGGAAAAAGAACATTTGGGGGATATTTTAATGAAATGTGCAGATGATACAATAAGTCCTCTGTTATTGTTGGAGGAATGGGGTGTTCTGCTAAATGACATGCTTGGCTAATTGAAAGTATATACCATACATGGGTCACCAATTTTAAAGGAATTGTAATATAATAAAAATGCACTTAACACAAAAGCTGTACTTAATACAATTCGATCTTTCTGGAATGACTCAAAAGACTCTAGGATTTGCTGAATCCAGTATCATCACTGTACCAGTGTTGGTTGGAGAGTCAATAGATCTGTGGACTGGATATCATGGCTTGGTGGTATCTGGAGTGGTTTCTTAGCCTTCTATTTTTTGGAACCTTGGTGGTTAACTCATGCGAGGGTGATCAGAAAACTGGCTCACAATCTCCATACTCACATGAGGCTAATTTGTACCAAAAAGCCAATTTATTAACATAGAGGGAGAAATATGACTGCTAAGCCAGCTGGAACGATCTTGTTGGCCCATCAGCTCTTTCTCTTCTCAGGAGGAAAGTTACTTTGGAAACCAAATGGTTGTTTCTTTAATATATAAATCCTTATCCTCTAATTTGATTTTGCTTTAGACTATACCTTGACCTTATGAGGACCAAGGGAACAACCCTATGTCTGTGATTTTTTTCATCAAATTATAATAGCACTGGTGAAGCATGGAGGAGAAGCAGTGCATAGTGGCAAGATTGCTAGGCTAGAATTCAGAAGGCCAGGCTTCATGTCCTGCCTCTAATGTTTACTAGCTGTGTGACCATGGGCAAGCCTTTGCATTCTGGTTTCTTCGTTTGTTTAATGGAAAAAATAATGCCTGTTGTACCTATCTAATGGGTATGTTGGGAGGCTCAAATGAGATAATGTTTGTAAATCCCTTTGCAAATTTTGAAGTGCTATATAAATGTCACTTACTATTACTCTCCTTTGTTATAGGACTGAATCTGCCAAATAGATTGTATGAGTTCATTAAAAACACCCTCTCCCCTGGGTAGTGGTAGATAAACACTGACAGATTCATATTCTCTAAATCCCCTTTGTTTTAGACTACACTGACCCCCACCTTCTGATTTCATTTATTATCATCGACATTATCCTTCATCACTTTAATATAAAGAAGTTTCAGGATATGTGATATAATTCCAAGTTTAGTGATTATGGAGTACAAGTACATGATAGGTACAAGGAGATGATAGCTTAAAATCAATAAGGAAATTCAAAGACCAGGAATAAAAGATATTATTGGGGAAAGGTATAATAATAAGAGGAGACAGGCTAGTTACATAGATAGGGCAGGAGATGACAGGCGGACAGCTGGAATGTTTCCCTGGTATCCTCATGATGTCAAAGCAAGGTGAAGATGGTCTCTAGCACTGTGGAGAATTTACTGGAGAAAATAGATAAGTCCCACAGGAGGGACAGGTATGGATGGATTGTGTTGGAAGGAACATCCACATTGAATACATCATAGATCCACTTCAGTATTTGAGAACTTGCTGATGGCCACTTTGGAGACACTGTGACCTCATGGGCTACATGTCACGAAATCAAATTGTTGGATATGTGACTTGTGTGATAACCTCCTGTGGAAATACATGTTAGTGTCCCTCCTCTAACCTTTGTTGTTCCACCTTTCATGTAATTTCTAATTTCTTTCTTTGAGTTAGTCTTAATTTGGACCTCCCATAGGATAACTGCCTCCCTGATGATTGCAATCATTGATCCATCCATCCCTGTTATTTGTTCTCCTACATCTCTCTTCCCTTTTGTAGCTAAACTCCTTGAAGAAGCAATCTACATTTAGCGTCTCCACTTTTGTTCTTCTCACTGTCATCTAAACCCTTCAGAGTTTGTTTTTCAACCTAATTATTCAACTAAACTGCTTTCTCCAAAGTTAACCGATTATCTCCCGGTTGCCGAATCAAATGGATTTTTCTCAGTCTCCATCCTTCTTGAACTCTGTAGCCCTTGACACTGTCAATCAGTCTCTTCTCTCTTTTTTTTTGATGATACTTCTTACCTGGTTCTCCTCCTACCTGTCTGACCACTTCTTGTCAGTCTCGTTTGCTGGATCTCCCTCCAGGTCTTGCCTGCTAACCACTGGTGACCCCCAAGACTCTGTCCTGTGCCCTCTTCTCTTCTCCCTTATACTATCGGACTTGATAATCTCATCATCTCCCATGGAGTCAATGATCATTTATATACATATAATTGCCAGATTTGTACATCCAGCCCTAACTTCTTTCCTTGTCTTCAGTCTCACATCACCAATTGCCTGTTTAGTTGTTGTCATTTAGTCATGTCCAATTCTTACCCCATTGGGAGTATCTTGGCAGAGATACTGGAGTGATTTGTTATTTCCTTCTCCAACTCATTTTACAGATGAGGAACTGAGGCAAAAAGGGTTAAGTGACAAGTCTTCCTGACTGTACCACCTAGCTGCCCAAACTGCCTATTAGATATCCTGAGTGGGATATTCTGTAAATGTCTGAAACATGTCCAAAACAGAATTTGTTATGTTTCCAACAAATCCTCCTCTCTTTATGAATTTTCCCATAACTGTTGAAGATACCACCATCCTCCCAGTCCCTTGGACTTGCAACCTTAGTGTTATCCTCAGTTTCTTACCCACACTAACCCCACATATCGACTCCATTGCCAATTCATCCTTTTTGCCCCTTCACAACATCGCTTGTATATGTACCCTTCCTTCCACTCACATAGCCACTACTACCCTGATGCAGACCTTCATCACCTCCCATATTAGCCTTCTACTTGATTCTCTGCTTCAATTCTCTCCTCGCTCCAGTCCATCCTGCACTCAGTTGCTGAAGTGATCTTTCTAAAGTGCAGTTCTAATCATGTCACTTCCCTAGTCAAGAAAATCCAGTGGCTCTCTATTATTTCCAAAATAAAATGCAAACTTGGCCATTTGGCTTTTAAAGCTATTTAAAACCTAGACACATCCTACCTTTCTAGTCTTCTTACACTTTGCTTCCCTATAGGTCCTCTGTGATTTAGTGACCCTGGACTTCTTGCTGTTCCTTGTATCTAACACTCCATCTCCCAGTGCTAAGTCTTTTCACTGACTTTCTCCCATGCTTGGAATGTTCTTTCCTCACCTGCACCTCCCAATATACTTCACCTTGGCTTCCTTCAAGACTCACCCTAAATCTTTTTTTTTTAATGCATTAAGTCTCTTTATTCAGTTACTGAGATACAGTTCCATCATTCAGTTAGCTTGCAATCTAAAAACAACTGGAATTTTCTGTTCTGCACAGGCTAAGTTGTCAGGAAGTAATGGCCCATCTTTAAGAAACTGGTCATTCTTGTCTTGATCAATTAATATGTCCAACTGAGAATCTGAATAAGACTTCACAAAATGAGTAGCATCATATGCCTCCCACTTACTTTGATCTGATCCTAAATTGTCCGTCTAAGACTTCCCCCCTCCAAGGACAGACAATTGGATTATAGATTGGGGAGAATGCTGACACAGATTTGTATTTTCTGGGATTCTTCGAAGCACAACCATGGCCTTTCATACAATGGCCAAAAATAGACATCTTCTCTGGATCAGCTGGAAAATTGGCATTTATCAGGTTGGGCAGCTCATTTATTACCTGGTTAAATTAAGTACATCCTCCAGTTGGTTTTCTAAGGTTCTTCAGTGGCATTTACATAAAAACCTGCACCAGCACCAAAGTCCCAGCTGTCATCCTCTCTTTCAATTTTGCAGCCACGTGGACCGGTGTCTGGTGCAAACAACAATGAGGCCATGTCCTGCTGCAACTTGGTGATAACCAGCTCTGATGATAAAATTTTGTACTATGTAAGTTAAACCAGACAGCCAGTAAAGTATAGGACATTTCCCAGTCTCTGCCTTGGGTGGTAAATAGATTCCAAATTTCATTTTGCGTTTTAGTTCCACATTGTCATGTTCATATACTTTTTGAAGCCCCTCAAAGCACTTGTTGCTGGAAATCTGTTTTAAGGCCATAGTTTCTTTGCTATTCAGTTGTTACTGTTTTTCCATTCACTGCCAGAAGGTGTATGATTCTTAGCCATGGGGCCTCCATACCTGAGAACAGATTTCTGGTATGACGCCTGTCTTGACACCGGGGAAAGCCTGGAACAGACCCTGACCCTTGGAGTCCACCGCCCGGCAGGCCCAGCAGGAGGGGCTGGTGGCCCAACAGTGGGTAAAGCCAAACTTCCTTCTCAGCCCAAACTTTAACAAATGACTTGTCCCCTCTAAGCCTGTTTATTCATCAGTAAGATGAGGCTTTTCTGGCTGGCCTCCCTCTCTTTCTCACTGGTAGTGTCTTCCTTCCTTCTGAGATTACCTTCAATCTACTTTGTAAAAATCTTGTTCTGAGGCTATTTGCATCCTATCTCCTTCATTAAAATGCGAGCTCATTTGGGGGCAGGGACAGCATTTTTGCCTTTCTGTGTATCCATAGCACTTACTGTAGTACCTGGCCCATGCTGTTATTCAGTTGTGTCCAACTCTTTGTAACCCTGTGGACCACAGCACACCAATGCTGTCCATGGGGTTTTCTTGGCAGAGATACTAGAGTAGTTTGCCATTTCCTGCTCCAGTAGATCAAGATAAACAGAGGTTAAGTGACTTACCCAGGATCATGTAGTTAGTAAGTTTCTGAGGCCGGATTTGAACTCAGGTCTTTCTGACTCTAGGCCCAGTACTCAATCCATTGAGTCACCTAGCAGCCTCACCTGGCCCCTAGTAAGTGCTAAATAAGCACTTCTTGACTCACCTACAGACTGACTGACTGAATCCTTAGGGGCATCAATTGTTCTGGTGATATCAGAAGTCTTTCTTAATAGACTTCTGGTTGATTTATAAAATGCTGCATAAGCCAACTTTTGCTCTGTTCAGCCAGCCACTTCTCCCTGGGCTTTAGTTTGCTCAATGATATAATGACCAGGCATCACAAAGACCTGGGTTTTAATCCCACCTCAAATACTTATTAGCTGTGTAACCCTGGGCAAATCACTTGTCCCCTCTGAGTCTGTTTACTCATCAGTAAAATGAGGTTAGTAATAGCACCTGCTTCACAATTTCAAACAATAAAGTGTCTTGAAAACCTCAAAGTGCTATATAAATATCAGCCATCATCATTGTCATCATTATTGTTGCAAGATTTTTAAGATTCCTTCCAACAACTAAGGTTCTTTAATGCAAAATAATAAATTTCCTGAAGGTGGGGGGCAGGGTTTGTATCACGGATACCATTGGCAGTCTGATGAAACCTGTGGATTCATTTTCAGAATATTGCTTAAAATACATAGGACTATAAAGGAAACCAGTTGAATTGAAATACAGTTATGTACATATCCATATCCACATAGGGATATATACATAAATACATATACATATAACTACATACATGTATATACACACCTACATATATATCTAAACTTACATACATAAACATATACATACATATATGCATATATACACATGTATATGTCTATATATATCTCTCTCTACACACACACAGACACAGACACAGACACATACAAACACACACACACACACACACACACACACACACACACACACACACACAAGCAAGTTCATAGACTCCAGGTTAAGAACTCCTGCTACTAGGTCAGGAGGGGAAAAAATAAGGAAAACCCGAAGGAGTCCTACAAAAGTGCAAATCTGGGGTAGGATATGCTTGCCATTAAACTACCTTGTTGCCTGGTGTTCCACTTTCATGTACCCCAGCAGAAACAAACCCATCAATTTTCTATGATATTGCTCCAGATAGTTCATAGTCTGGAAAGAACATTGCTGAAAATGTGTTTTTGCACTCTATGTGCCATGGAAAGTTTATTATTTTAATTGAAATATACTCTTGAGAAATGATTAAAGAATTGATTGGAAATCTACAAAAAAAAATTATAATGAGCTCATTTCAATAGGAACAGACTGGCTACCATGCTGGTTGTCAAAAGTTTTCAAAGCTGGTTTCTCTCCAGTAAGTAGTGTCCTGTAGGCTCTGTCCATCTGTCTTCAAGAAAAGAGCATTTTATATCCTATAGAAGAAAATAAATAGTCTTATGAAGAAAAAGAAAACTACTAGTAGGAGATATTGATCTCTTGGGCACTTGTGGCTCTCTTCAGGGAACTAGAACAACAATAGATTCAACAGTAAAACACCAGAGCTGAGGTCATTTTTACTACTAAGGGTTAGTGTTTGGCCTGTGATCTGCCATATAACAAGGCCATCTTTCCTAAAGAAGAAATCTATTTCACTACCTTTCTGAGTCCTTTGGGAAGCTACTTCCTTTTACTACTAAGGTCTTGTCCTACAACAAGTAATCAGCAAACATTTTTAAAGTGAAAGATACTATCTTATTCTTTGAAGAGGCATTTATTTATTTGTCTATCTATTTACTTATTTGCTTGCTATTTATGCAGTCATTCATTTATTTATATTATCTATCTTTTTATATTTACCTATCTATTCATCCATCTTCTATCTCTATCTATCTATCTATCTATCTATCTATCTATCTATCTATCTATCT
>NW_020940355.1:5168173-5265450 GCF_900497805.2 Vombatus ursinus
TCTATCTATCTATCTATCTATCTATCTATCTATCTATCTATCTATCTATCTATCTATCTATCGTCTATCTATCTATCTATCATATCCAACCTGTAATTTCATCAGTGTAGGTCATTCCTTATGAGGAACTTCCTCTTCCACTGCATGTTGGCATTTTCTCTTCAATTTGTAGTCTTAGAGATTTTCCCGGGGCACTGAGATGTTAATTGACTTGACCAGGGTGGTGCAGACAGTATAAATCAGAGGTAGAGCTTAATTCAGGTCTTTCTTGGCTTTTCATTGGCGGGGGGGAGGGGGGGCGGTAAAAATGCAAAGGCAAGAAAAAGGAAGGAAGGAGGGAGGGAGGAAGAGAAAGATGGAGGGAGGGAAGGAAGAAGGGAGGAAAAGCCCTATAATTCTGTGTTCCTTCCCAAACCCCAGACGTTTGCCTCTCTTCCCAGTGTCTCAGTTTCTCAGGATCCACACTCTATATCTCTGTGCCTGATCTATGATTCTACTGCAACCTGTGTAGTTCTGTCTTAATTTCTCAATGGTAATAATACTAGAGAAGCGAAGCAAAACCCAAAGAGAGACATGGTATCTTGTATGCAACAAGACCCCTTGCATTGAACTATGCTGATGATTCCAATGAATCTAATGAATCAAAAGTTTTTTAATTTCCATTGTCCAGTCTACCTTCAGTTTCCTTTCTGCATTAGCATACAGCTTTTAAGTTGATTTTTTAAAAAAATGATTGAAAGACCAATTATTCTTTGAATTTCATTTAATTATTGTTGCTTCCATTCACTTTTGTCCTTGTCCACTCATCTACAGAGATATATGTTTCAGGGAAATAAGCTAAGGTGGACAACCTTTGCTCCCTAATTTCTTTGAGGAGTATAAAGAAAACATCTGAGCCAAAGATTGGCTATATTTGCTTCACATAAGATTTCTTGCACCCCTTCCCCAGGAGACCCATCCCCCGGGAATGCGCAAGCCTTGCCTTGGTGGATGGCAGCTTGCTGAGTGGCCCAGGGATAGTCCTTAACCAGTAAGACAAATCCCATATACTTTCCCCCTATTTATCTCTTAACTTCAAGGCAATTGTATGTGAATGGAAGGGAGCTGGGAGGTAAATAGAAGTGATACCTGTATCAAGCGCAGGGGAACTTCCTGGGTGCTACCATTGCCTAGACTAACATAGGAGCTTTCTTCTTATCCCTCGGCTGTTTACCTCACCTGTTCAAAGACGCTTTCTTCGCCAATGCAATGCTCCTCCCATTTAAGATGCTAATCTGGCATAGAAAATAAAATGGGCATTGCTTTCTGTGCAGCTGGGGAGACTTGTTAAAAAGAAAAAAGACCATTAAAAAAGAGCAACACAACCACCATCACTCCAAACACTTAGACACAACTCTTAACACAGACAACTCAAAGAGAGAGAAGAAATAGTTGTGTTTCCAAAAACTTTTCTTTCACCTTTTATACATAATGGGACTTTTTTTCCTTGTTTACCTGGCATAAATTAGTCTGTGTTTTAAGTATGAAGATTGACTTTGGAGGGAAAGGGACCAAGCAAATTCTTGGGAGGTTGGCTGGGATTTGGGCAAGGGGGTGGGGGTGGGGAGCAACCTCCAAGGCAGATCCATTCAACCCTGCTCAGTCATCTCCTATTTTTAATATTAAAAGGGATACTGAGTGAAGCAGGACAGAACACAGTGTTCTGGGAAACCAGTAATCAAATGGCCTAAAGCTAATGTTTACTTTCTGGAATGTTTTACAGCGGCAATACTTGGAGATGTAAAAAAGAGAATGCCTAATAATAGCCTTTCAGCTACAGAAATAGAAAAGCGGCATAGACATGATAATTGAATTTGGTTTAGATGGTCAAAATCTGTGTTATTCTACAGCTGTATTTTCCAAACCATCTACTTGACTTTTAATATATGTTCTCTTGGGTTGGGTGGGGGAGGGAGAAGTGGGGTTATTTCTTTTGATCAGCCCTGCCTTTGAGAATTGCTAATTACCCTTTTCATAAAATCACAGAAACTCAGAGTTGGAAGGGAACTCTGAGGTTCTCTTGTCCAGTCCATATCTGGACAGGAATATACTCTGCAATAGCCCCACTATTCCTTTCAGGGCTTTACTGTAGTAATCATCCTTATTCTACCTTGAATCTTCAACCTCTCTTTCACCAATGACTCCAATATGTTCATAAGTGTATTCCGGTCTCTCTAATCCTAAAAAAAAAAAATTAATCAAACAAACAAACATCTCCCTTCCATGATTAAATTTCTTGAAAAAGTGCCCTTGAATCTTGTATGACTGTTTCACCAACCACTAGTTCATCATCATCTGGTAACCTGGTTTCTAATCCCCCTATTCCATGAAACTGCTCCCTGAGAGGTCATAAATGACCACCTAATTACTGAGTCCCATGACCTTTCTTTAATCTTTATCCTTCTCTTTCTCTCCAGTATTTTATCCCACTGAGATTTGTTTTTCTATTGCAATTTAATCTCCCCTACTATGTGACCCTGGGCAAGTCAATTAACCCTTTTTGCCTCAGTTTCCTCACTTGTAAAATGAGCTAGAGAAGGAAATGACAAATCATTCTAGTATCTTTGCCAAGAAAATCCCAAATGGCATCACAAAGAGTCAGATATGACTCAACAGCAGGCATGTGGGTTAACCAAGCAAAGCACCTGTGTGGGTAGCTGTTTTTCACTCATGTCTGGTTCTTCATTACCCTGTTTGGTGTTTTCTTGGCAAAGATACTGGAGGGGCTTGCCATTTCCTTCTCTAGCTCATTTTACAGGTGAGGAAACTGAGGCAAAAAGGGTTAATTGACTTGCCCAGGGTCACAAAGTTTATACGTATCTGAGGCTGGACTTGAACTCAGGTCTTCCTGACTCTAGGCCTGGCACTCTGTTCACTGTGCCATTAAGTTACCCACATGTCTACTCTCTATCAAAAGAGGTCAAAAAAGGATTCCATAGATTTCTGGTCAGGGATGACTTTAAAAAAAAATACATTGATATGTCCACTCCAAGAAACACATATACCTTTGCCTACATGTCCTTTCACTTATATTATTCAACACGGCATGAGTCATTAGCTAACCAAAGGAAAAACTGAGTTTTGGTTATACTTCAGGATTAAGTGGCACTTGTGTTATGGGGCCAGGGTGCTAAAGCAGTTGTGAAATTTTAGCTTATGAAATCTAGGTCCTGATTATGTTCTGAATAAATATTTATCCCAAAAACCATTTCAGAAACATCCAAAAGAGGATTGGTTGATCCTGATGAAGGTCTGTTCTGTCTCAGATTTAACTTCCTGTCATTGGTAATGTCTGAGTATTATCCAGAGAGCAATACAGATGCACATGGTAAGTGAGAATAGGCTGCTACAACACATTACAAACAAGAAATCAGAAGGGGGCTCTAGAGTATAAGACGTCATCAATTAAACATATTAGCAAAAAAAGAAGATGGGTTGGTCACATAGGGATAACAACAGTTAACGGTTAAAAGTAATAGATAGCTCAGGGCCTCCATTGACATCTTTATGATGTCAAGAGAAATTGAAGAAGGCCCCAGTACATACAGTGGACCAGCTGTGGAGAATTTAGAGGTGGATGTGGGCATGCATAGATGGGGTTGTTATCATCATTATTTTGATGAATGCTTATATCATTGAGATCAAAGATTCATTCGAACATTTATTGGAGCCTATCTATATACATGCATACACACACATGCACACACATGTATACATACATGTGAACATACATATACATGCATACAGATGAATGATATTGTGCCAGACATAGAACGTACACAACTGCAAAAAGGCACAGTCTCAAACTTTAATGAACTTACATTCTATAAGCAAAGCTATAACATGTGTACAAATATGTTTAATACAAGAGAGAGTGATGAGAGCAAAGGGAGATAAAGTACTCTAGACCAGAGATGTCAAAACTGGCCCTTGGGCCAAAAGAGATCCATAAAACTCTAGAGTCAGATTAAAATGTAATTGGAAAATGTTTAACAAAACAAATAAAAATACAATATAGTCTAGATAATGTTAATTTGTGGTTTTCTAAGTCAATATGTGGCCTTGCCTACAAAAAAAATGTGAAAAGGAGGGGGGAACATCTTCAGCTCAGGTGATTTTCAGAGAAGGTCACACAAGAAAGTTAACACCTGAACTGAGCCGTGAAAAAATGTAAGGATTCTGAATGACTGAAGAGAGGAGGAAATGTATTTCTGCAGATGGCCTGATCAAATGCATGTAAGCCGGAGCTATAGCAAGTGCAGGTAATAGGCTATAGTATTAGTTAGAACCCAAGGGGGAAAAAGAGAAATGCCAAATAAGACTGGTAAACTGGAACCAACTTGTGTAGGGCTGTAAGCATCAAGCAAAAGGGTTTGAATTTTATTGTGAAGGCACTAAAGATATGTTCTTTTTTTAAATATTATTTTTAATTCATGGAATAAAACAAGCATTTCCGTAATGTAATACAATAAAAAAGACCACTGTACATGAAATGGCAAACCTACTATGCACGATTTGCTATTCTTTTCCAAAATACAATAAAATCATTATGTAATTCTTTTCTTTTTCTTTCCTCTCCTCCACCTCACTCTAGAGATGGCTACCATTAGACACAAAGAGGTGTATATATTTAAAATTATTGTATGCATACCTCTATTTATCAGTTCTTTATCTGGATGCAGATAGTATCTTTCTTCCTATGTCCTTTATAGTTAATTTGGGTATTTATAATGGACAAAATAATTTATTCTAATATTAGATATCTTCTAATATTCTATGATTCTAGTCAATCCAACTTATATAAAGAGTGGCAGGACATTTTAAAGGCTTGAACTGAATGCTGTCAATGTAGCCCTGGGGATATAGTGCAGAAGCGAGGCACACTGGAGAAGGTTGGGGGTGGGAGGAAGGCAGAGAATCCTATTTTTTATGAAGTGGGCATCTTATCTCTGTTATTCCTGTTCTATGGTGGGAATGAAGGCTGAAATGGCTCTTAACATTTCTTTTCTTTATTTTTTTTGTAAGGGGGTATTTACTGAGAAGATACAGCAAGAATTTGCTACAAACATTTAACTGTAAAACCTGGGACGTAATCTTTCCTCTGTCCTGGGAAGAGGGTGCTCAAACATAAAGCAGAAAGCATTTGCTACCATCAAGTTCGCTTCTGAATTTGGCATAACCAGTAGATTGGATGAATCAGCATCTCAGCTCCTCTAGGGCTTGGGTAGGTGGTACAGTGGATAGAGCACTGGGCCTGGAGTCAAGAAGATTTTGAATTCAAGTATGACCTTAGATATTTACTTATTCTATGAACCTGAGAAAGTCACTTAACTACTGTCTCAACTGTAAACTGGGGATAATAATAATAGCACCTACTTCCTAAGGTTGTTGTGAGGATCAGATGAGGTCGTATTTGTAAAGCAATTAGTATGATGACTGGCATTTTAATAAATAGGTGCTTAATGAATACTTCCTTCCTTCCTTCCTTTCTTCCTTCCTTCCTTCCTTCTTTTCTTCCTTCCTTCTTTTCTTCCTTTCAGTCCTTAACACTTAGATACCTTGACTGGCTGTAAACTCTTGCCTGGACTCCTGCAACTAGGCTTGTGATGACTCTATTTCCTAAACACACTAGGTTGTCTCCAATAGTCCTTCATCTAAAATGAGAGAGAATAAATTCAGAGGTAAAAACAAAACAAAAGAAGAACCCCAAAACAAAACAAAACGAAACAAAAAAACAAACCAGAGGCCTATATTCATAGTTATGTGCTGACACAGGTGGAGTCATTAAAGCCTGAGACCTCTCTCTCCATCCCCAGGCTTAAAGCAGCATATCTTCCCTTGCTTGTAGACAGGCAGGAGATCCTAACATTTCTAGAACATAGTACTACCTCTCCCACTCCCATTCCTTCAGTTACGTCATTTTCAAGATCATAGCTCAAGTTGACAGGTTGGACATTCGCTAAAAGCAGGGTACATAGAGGCATTCTTCTCTGTATGGAAACTTTTGTAGATAGCTCCCTCCTGGAAATAAAGGGAGCATTTAACACAACATTGGAAACCTTCTTGTGCTGCCTAATAGTCAAAGAAAGTTCCTTTTTTCCTGTATGAAGGGAGTTGTCTTTGGAAGGGACCTATAATGAGTAGCTCCTTGCAAGGAGTGAATCCCCTAAAATACAATGGTTTTCTCCTTGCAGGTAGGCTCAAGTACAAGGTTCTAATTCTAAAGTTAACAAAAGAAATTTACTGTAGTGTCAGCACGATCAGAGGTAAATTCACTTGACTGTCATGAATCTAGGGGTAAAACAAATCTAATGCTGAGTAAGTGATCAGTGCTAGATTTAGAATCATCTGACCTGGGTTCAAATCCAGGATTGTGTGAACTTGACAAATCATTTCATCTCTCCGGGCCCCAGTCTCCTCATTTTAAAATGAGAAAATTGATTAGTTGACTCTATAAGGTCCCAAGTAGTTCTGATTCTGTATTCTTACAAAACTGGCGGATTGTTAATTGAAAAACTGCCTTGTAGTGAACAATATAACTGACAAATGCCCCTCCTAGAAGAGCAGGTCTCAGGATCTTCATGATAACTGGTCTAGAGATTCTGTTGCTGAGAGAGTGTATGATCAAGTGAAAACATATGCTAAAGAAATGATCAAATGGAACATTTTGTTCTGAATGACACTGATCTTTAATGAGCAAAACTTTGATTTTCTTCCTTCCTCCCAAGGTACAGAAAGCACTAATACTCTCATCCACAGTCTCTTATTTCCCAAATAATCATTCTATGCATCCTGTCAAATTAGGGTCATGGCACTAAACCAGATATCCCAGAATCCAAAATTCCCTTTGTGAATGCCTGCTGACTGTAGCTTCCCCATCTGCAGTGGGTCCCCATCGATGGGAAGCTTCTCAAATTGCAGGATGTGTTATTTTTATATCTATTGTTTAGTAATAATATGGATAAATCCAGTCTCCTCTCAATGCCCTTTTGCTCCTGAACAAGAGAGAAATATGCCCTAGTTCATCAGATGTTTTCTTTTGTTGAGAAATGATTTCATTTGCCATTATAGCACCCAAGAGTCCTCTACACTGGCTGGCCAGGAAGAGATGATTCTATATGATTTATCATTTTTATAGAGAAAAGGAAACTGCATTAAATCAAGAATCAAATTAAACATTGGCGCTGAAAGTGGGTAGCTTTGCATGATAACTGTTCTTTGTCAAGTGTAGTAGAGGATTGCAAGATTGAAAAACAGTCTATGATATAATGATATTTTATCACCAAATCACTGAAGCTTAGGATTGGATTGAACCTTGATAAGTTACTTAGTTTATAAGTTTAAAATAATATAAGCTAATATGTTTAAAACTCCCAGGTTTTATACAGAGTCCACATAAACCATTACAGACAAATGGTCACAGGATCATAGATTTAATAAGAGATAGAAGGGATCTTAGAGGTCAATTAGTGATGGAATATATGAATTGTATGTTCTTTAACTGTCCATATCTCTATCCTTTGCTCAGAAGCCCAAGTAGATCTACCATTATCATTTTTTCAATTGGTCACACATCCCTGCCCACCCTGCTAGTTCAAGTAAACATAGAAAGGAATGACAGGGGAACGCTGCCTTCCTGTTAATGATGGGTTGGCAAAGGCAGAGCTAGAAGAGTCTTCAAAGGCCATCTAGCCCAATATCCTCATTTTTTTAGAAAGGAGGAAACTGAGGCCCAGAGAGGTTAATTGACTTCCTCATACAGGTGCATACATACATAGCATGACTGGGATTCAAACCCAGGTCCTTTGACTTCAAATTTAGTACCCCTTTCTACTGCCCTATACTCCATCCCATAAGGCCATCTCCAGTCATCCTGCTCTATATATGTGGGTTTGCTGGTTAGATTTCTTTCTTAAGGACCATGCCTTAAAAGAAAATTACTCTGGCTGTCATTGATTGGCCAACAATAGGTCCCAGTCCAAGCCTCACTTGGTAGTTTTTTGGGCCCTGAAAGCTCAGAGTCAGTGTAAATAACAATTATTTCTGTTTTGGCCAGAAACCCTGAGGGTCTTCCCCTCCCAGACTGACTGTTTTTTTGACTAGGTAAAAGAGGCCATTCTTTGCCTTTGTTTCTCATCTAGCCTTAATCACTGAATGGGTATCTCCTCAGTCAAACTGAGACCTGGGAAAGATCTTAATTTAAAAAGGCCAAGGTCTCTCACTACATCCTGGGCCATCTTCAGTTTTCCTGATCTGTATCTGGCCATTGGACCCAGATGACTCTGGAGGAGAAAGTGAGGCTGGTAACTTTGCACAGCACTACCTCCCTTAAGTCCAATTCACTTGCAAGTCATGGCATCACCTTCCTGATGCCATGGTCCTCTTCAAGACTAAGGACAAACAACAACTCCCTCCCACGATTATGAGGCAATCCTATTTTCAAAGGTGTTCAAACATTCCCCACCTGCCTTTGGTCACCCATTCATGTGTTTAACAGCTCTCTCAATCACAAAAAAAATTCTCAAATTCATTTGAATATCCAAGAAGGAACAATTAACTAAAATATACATTTTGGAATGGTTCCAGAACACCTGAGGATACTTTAGGTACCACTGAGGTCTGCATTGACAGATGTTAAAGCAAGCAAAGACTTATCCTCTAGATTTCTTCCTTGCTTGTTTAGAATGTTATTTTTTTCCTTCCTTTTTTCCCCCAATATTTATTCTATGACAGGTATGTTATCCATAACCATCTAAATCTCTAGCTATACTCAGAAGCCCAAAGACAGATGTAACATCTATTTCCTCATATCTGTATAGTGCTTAGCACAGTGTCAGTTATAGGTAAGTGTTTGATTGAAATCTCTTGGCCTATTCTTTGCATTTGTTAAGGGAAATAAAGTTGGCCAGTTTGTGTACTGGGGAAGGGAAGGTCAGCTGTGATTTGGTGATCAGACTTGGTGGTCTCTATTATCAAGCATCTTGCTGTCTCATGGAATGTGAAAGCACCAAAAACCCTCTTTATGTATGACAATGAATTCAACTAAGGATGCTTTTCAAGTCAAAATGGTTCATAGGATTATATATTTAGAGCTGAAAGAGACTTTCCAGTCTTCAAGTCCAAACTTTTCATTTTACAGTTCAAGAAAAATAAGGTATGGAAAGGTTCAGTGACCTGCTCAGAGCTAGACAGTGAATGTCTGAGGTGGGATTTGAACTTGGGTCTTCCTGACTGTAACACCAATGTCCAAGCTAATATGCCATGTTTTCCTCTCAAAACAAAAGCCTACAGGGCTTGGCATTACCAGGAGGCATCCCATCCGATATTTAACCAGATCCAACCCTGCTTAGATTCCCAAAGTCACACAAGATTGGCTATGTCCAGAGAGGTATGACTTTAGCCAATTTCTCCACATTCTTTAAGCACAAGAAAACCTGTCTCATCATTGTTTCAACTGGTCACACACCCCTGTCCACCCTGCTAATTCAAGTAAGTACAGGAAGGCTGGGCAGGGGAACACTGCCTTCCTGTTAGTGATGAGTAGGCAAGCCCTGGAACTGTGTTCTGTTCTGTTCCCTTCTACCCTTACTTCTGAACACTGCATCACTCCAGCAAAATGCTTGCTGACTGTTGATGAATGCATGATCTTGGACTTCTCTAGAAAAATGAAGAAGTTGGTCTAGACATCTAAAGTCCTTTTGCTCTAATGTTTTGAACTGAATTCTAATCTTTTATCTCCTGTTGGTCTTTTTAGGTCACTCAATTCTGTTTCATTTAAGAAACATTTAAACATCTTCTGTGCTGAAGACACTATTCTAGGCACTGGAGGTACAGAAACAAAAACCAAATTATGCCTGCCCTCAAGAAGGCTACGTTCTGTTGGGGGGAGGAGTGGGGCGATGAGGGAAGGACATATTGATGTAGTTAAGCAAATTCAAAAAATTTTTTTCTAATTATGTTCTCTAGAGACAGAGTCTGGAGATTCATTGCCATCTCCCCAATGTTAAAGCACACTAGTCTGGCTAGTTAAATCTTTATTTTGGTGCAGTGGGTAGAGTACTAGGCCTGGATCAGGAAGACTCCTTTTCCTGAGTCCAAATCTGGCCTCAAATACTTAGTAGCTGTGTGACCCTGGGCAAGTCACTTAACCCTGTTTGCCTCAGTTTTCTCATCTGTAAAATGAACTGGAGAAAGAAGTGGCAAACCTCTCCAGTATCTTGGCCAAGAAAACCCCAAATGCAGTCATGAAGAGTAGTAAGATGCAAGTGAAAAATGACCAAAAAAGAACAAAAATAGATAAAAAGAAGTCACATTCTAAATGTTTCAGAATAATTAGCCTTGTGCCATCAGTGAGACCAAGCAATGTTTAGGTGAGCCAAGACACTGGAACACTAAAAGAAAGCTAGCTGGAGGTATGGCCTAGTTCTATAGGAGAAGGAGGCATTGAAATTATTAGGAAGAAGTGCTTTGGAGTCAGACCTGGGTTCAAATTTTGCCTCTCTGCAATACTTAACTACCTGTATGTATTTGGGCAAATTCATGTCTTTGTGACTCTTAAGTCCATCACTACATACACCACAACAGGGTCTCCCATTTTTTTTTTCCCAGGCTGTACTCTGGACCAGTCCTCTACCACACTGCAGCTCTTAAACCTGAAGTCTCACTCCAGTCCTGGAATATAAACATTGGAAGTACTCTCCACCCCTAAAGACTCTCTCTTTGATTGGATGCTTCTCTTAGTGCCTCCATTTAAGGAGTCCTCTCATTCCCCTCCAGGCTGCACTCTGGACTTCCATTACCCCATACCACCTACTCTGACCTTTTTGGCTTCCTTTTCTGTGTTGTTCCCTCCCCACCCCCATTATGATGTAAGTGAAAGAGACTTTTTTTTAAAATTTGTGCTTGTATTCGAAGCCTGACATATAGTAAATGCATGTTGATTGACTGACTAAAAGTACAAAGGAGGGATCCAGACAAAGTACTCTGAGAAGTTTGAGGGGTAAGAGAGAACTTTCTGCTAGCAGAAGGTCTTACTAGCTGTGGGACCTTGGGCAAGTCACTTAATTTTGCCTCAGTTTCCTCATCTGTAAAATGCAAAAGGCAGAAGAGGAAAGACTTCAAAGAAAGGGAAACATTTCAAAAGGCAGAGACGGGAAGCAAGTCTATTCTAGTCATGAGAGATTGAGCAAAGCACAGAGGCAGAAGAGAGCAGAACAGGAACAGAGGATGATGAACAGAGCTTGTTTGGGCTCAGATGTGAAATAAATGAAGGAGAATAATGTGAAATAAGGTGGGAAGATTGACTGGAGCCAGATAGATGGTGGAAGGCCTTAAATGGCAAGCTAAGGGATAAACTTGGGGCAAATGGAATGGGATACTGAAAGTTTTTGAACAAGACTGCCATAATTACAGCAGTGATTAGAAAATCACTCAGGAATGTGAAGGACAGATTAGAGAAGACAGAGAGTTTGGTGGCAGGAAGCCCAGGGAGATGAGTATATTAAAAAAGGAAGGGGTGTGGAATGGTGTGCAGTGTTGAACCTGAAGTCAAGGAAACCAGGGTTCACATCTCCCTCTGAATTTTTCTAACTGGGTAACCAAGGACAAATCATTTAAACCTTTCTGATCTTCACTTTCTACTCATTGGATTGTTTTAAGGTTTACATAAGGTAATATATGCAGAGTGCTTTGCTGATGTCATATATGTTATATAAATTCCAAATATTATTGTTAGAGATTGTCAATAGCAGTAATCCTTGAAAGGTCAAGGAAGATGAAGACTGAAGAAATGTATTATTGGATTTGCCTCTAAGGGGGTCACTAGTATCTTTGGAAATAGAAGACAGGGTATAAACAGTCTGAGGAGTGAGTAGAAGAAGTGAGAACAAACTGAGAATTTGTTCTGTGAAGTTTGGATGCCTTCAAAAGGCCACACTTGAGGACCTAGAGTGCCATACGTGGCCTCGAGGTCACAGGTTCCCCACTGCTGGAACAAACTATTCTTTCTAGAAATTTGACAGTGAAGGGAAAAAAAAGGAAAATAATAATATCTTAAGGGGATGTCAGGATCAAAGGAAGTTTTCTGTAGAAAAATCCTAAGGATAAGAAGACCTGAGCAAGCCTAAGTCATGGTCTGGATTCTTCTTTCATCAGGCACTAAATCCTTTCATTTCTATCTCTGTGGTTGATATTGCATTTGTCTCACCTCTCCCCTTGTACTTCAACCACCCCCAGCTAGGTCTTCATCCTTTCTTGTCTAGATTATTATAAAAGCAAGTTAATAGGTGTTCTTGTTCCCAGACTCTCCCTTCTCCAATCTGCACAGCATTGCCTCAGTAATTTTCCCAAGGTGTTACTCTAAACACATCATTCAACTGTTCAGTAGCCACCTTGCCTCTTCCCATTCCCAAATGCCTGCCAGATCTGTTCCTTATTTTGGCATTTAACTCCTCCACAATCTGGCTCCAACTTACCTTTCCAGCCTCTCTTCACCCTACTACCATTCCAGCTGAATAAGTCATAGTCTCTTGTTTTTGTCCTATCTTCTCTTATCTCAAAGGGACAGCACAGTCTTTGGGAAAGAGAATATTATATTTTGAGTCAGACAATACCTGACCCAGGCTTGACTCAAAGTCCCAACACTTACCATCTGTGTGATCTTGGGAAAATCCCCTCATCTTTCTCAGTCTCAGTTTCCTTATTTATAATAGGGAAAATAATAGTTATATTATCTATTTCATTGAGGTTATTGTAAAGAAGGAATTAATAAATTGTAGTGTAAATTATCAATAGAAGCTACTAAAATTCTGTTCCTTATTCCTTTTTTGGAAGAATTAGTGAATGTTTATTATATAAATGCATATGTATATATCCATGTATGTATCATTATTGTTCTATAACTACATTGGTATGAATACCAATAATGATATTGATGCTGATGTAGATACAGACACAGAGATAGAAATACATAGAAAAAGATACAGATAGATAAAACCGCATTCACATATTTGTAGGCATGCCATACCTTCTAGTAGAATGTAAGTTTCTTGAAGGCAGTATCTATAAAGGTGTTACACTCCCTAATAGAATATAAATTTCTTGAGGTCAGAGACCGTCTCTCTCAGGAAGCCCAGTGCCATGGCTGGAACATGGCTAGTACCCACTAAGTGCTTATTGATTGATGGGACAAGATGGCCATTCTGAAAGAAAGTGAGAAACTGAGTCAACCTGTATCTTTTATATAATAAGCTCCTTAATAAACATTTGTTGAATTGAATTGGAAAATTGCATACTAGAATAGAAATGAAAAAAGCGTGTTGGACTGAAAGTTTGCAGGATGAGGAATGAATGCATCCTAGAAGATAGAGAACAAATTGGCATTAAGCTGAATTAAAACCCTCCCACCAGCTGGAGTTAGTTTGGCTCCCTTTGTTGCTATTATTTGGGCATTCCCAGAGGAAGCTAATGAACAGAACACAAAAGCTAACAAAGAGCTCCTTTTGGTTCTGTAGAGGACAGAGCCAGACAACTTGCAGGCCTTAGAAACAAATTATTGGCTTAGTGAATCCCTCATCTAAGATGAGTAGCATTTATAGCTATAAAGCATCATTGGCACAAAAGGAGTTATGACTTCATAATGTGTACAGGGCCTGGAAAGAATAGAGGGGAGGAAAGGTAATTTAGGTATCAGACTTCCTGATTCTATTATCAGAAGGAGAAAAGAAAGAATTATGGGTAGACACAGGAGAGTACCTAAGTGACAAATTCTTTAAGAAAAAGAATTGTCTTCCAAACAAATATTTCAGAGCAAATAGTGCTAAGTATGAAATTGTCCACACCTTTGAAGTCACAGGCCTGGCAGGGCTTAAAAAAAGATACTATTTAAGACCTGAGGTAATATCACCTCATTCTTCTTTTAAATTTCAGTACAGCCTATGGTGGTGGTAGTAGTGATGGCAGGGGTAAGGGTGATACATTTAGTGGACATGTCCATGTCCAGTGGTCCCCTAAGCTGTCCTGGGTTCAATACCACAGACCACATACCACACAGCTTCACAGTGACTTTTGAAGGTCCAGAGCCCTGCAATAAAAAAATGGTACAGTTGTTTTAACTGCAAGTTGAGAGGTTATGATATGTTTTGGTGAGTTCCTGGCTGACTGGGAAATATTATCACCTAAGTAAATGTCAAATGCAGATTTTAGAAAGGCTTCCATATGTTGAGATGATCCATCTGGCCCCACATAACACAAACCTAAAATTTCTGAAGTTCAGATTATTTTCTCCAGCCCATAGACTACTTCTCCATTCTATGGAGCAAGGGAAAACTCAACTAGCCCACAGATCACCTGGGTATATCAGCTAACTCTCCATTGAGATCTGTTTCCCCCTGTGTGCTGCTTTTGTTATTCTGAGGGAACTAGGTCAGCTTTTCATAGTGGAAATGTCAGAGGAATAAAGAGGCTTCCTTTTAAAGGATCTTTTCCACCATGGAAGGGAAAATCTCACTGTGTCCTGTGAATGGCAACATATAGCATGACAGTCCTGCTTCCGACCCGAAGAATGAACAGAGATGGAAGAACACCGTGCAACATTTACACTCGCTCCCCTTGCTTGAGACAGCTGGGCTGTGGGCTTGTCATCACAACCAGTGAATTAAAGGAACGGAAACATCAACTCTCTGGAATCTTTTGGAAAACCAACGACTAAACTGAGCCTTGAACAAAGGAAGGCTTTCAGAAAGGGTTTGACATTTTAAATGGAAACACACTTACAACACAAGTCTGCTGTCGGGAGAGGCCAAAGGGAATCCATGTCTCTCAAGGAGCTGGCTCCTTCAGGGCAACAGTTAGGTCCTGCTAGCTTTATTGATGACTGGCAGGACCTGGTAAAGTGCAGCAAGGGATGTTTCCAGCAACTCAGTAAGTCTTTCAGAGGGGAGTGACACAAAATCAACCAGGCTCCATTATATTCTACACTCCCAGCTCAATTCACTCTCAGACTCCTCCTCCACTTCCTTACCAGCTGTCTTGCCCAACTTGGGATGACTTGGTGCTGGGAGCCTCTCTCCTAATTGGTGAGTTGCTTGACTGGGACTGCCATTTCTTGAGGGGACTCAGCCAACTTACTCTGGAATTCTCTACTTCTTATCTTCTACTTGCCCCCCTTTCCAATTCCTCTTTATTACTTTCTTCCCCAGTAGCACCGACACTTAAAGAGTAAGGACCATCTTGCTTTTGTTTTTCATTTTTTTTGTATTTGTAAGACCAGTGCTTAGCAGATAATAAGTGCTTAATAAATGCTCACTTTCTGTCTCTTTTTCTGTTTTTGTGTCTCAATTTCTGTCATTATGTCTCTATCCATGTCTCTATTTCTCTGTTTCTGTTTCTGTCTTTCTATCTCTGTGTCTCTGTGCTTGTCTGTCTCTCTCCTCTATCTCTGTCTATCTGTCTCTGTCTCTATCTCTCTCCATCTCTCTCTCTGTTCTCTCTCTCTCTCTCTCCATGTTTTAGCTGGGCCACTCTTCATCAAGGTTTCCTATATCATCAAATGAATGGTTAGCACTTAGTTGGGGAGCATGATGCTGCAAACCCATTGACAGAAAACAAGGGCCATCATCAAACTGTGTGCCCTTCCAGTCAGGGACCCCATAACAGTCAAATGTAATAAAACACTCTAGTGATAAAAGTATCACTCAGACTTAGGTTGGAGAAGGAAATGGCAAACTACTCCAGTATATTTGCCAAGAAAATCCCATGGACAGCATTGGTGTGCTATGATCCACAGGGTCACAAAGAGTTGGACACAACTGAATGACAGAATAATACCAACAAAGACTTAGGTGCTGCATGGTCAGGAGTTCTGGGTTCTGGTCCCAGCACTGCCAGTAACTAGCCATGGAACATGTAGTAACTGAATCTTTACCCTCAACAGTAAAATGAAGTATCAAATTAGACCATAGATTCAAAGCAGGCTAAGCCACTTATTTTATACAAACATATACATGACATCTCTTCCTATAGAATATACTTAATCTCCTTGAAGACAAAGGACTGCATTTCTGACTTGGTATCTCCAGCACCTAGCATGGTACCTGGGCACATTTGATGTGCTTAATGAATGCTTGTTGTTGATTCAGCTTTTCATTGAATCATTTTTCAGTCGTATTTGACTCTCTGTGACCCCATTTGGGGTTTTCTTGGCAAAGATACTAGAGTGGTTTGCCATTTCCTTCTCCAGCTCATTTTACAGATGAGGAAACTGAGGCAAACAGATTTAAGTGACTTGAGACAAACAGGTTTAAGTGACTTACCCAGGGTCACACAGCTAGTAAGTGTCTAAGGCCAGATTTGAACTCATGAAGAGTAGTCCTTCTGCCTCCTAGACTAGTACTCTACCCTCTGAGTCACCTAGTTACTTGAAATGCTCAGTCAGAAGCGTAGCAAGTAGTAGAGCTAAGATTCAAATGCAGGTCCTCTGACTCTAAAGCCAACATGCTCTCCACTGTACCATGATGATCTTTAAGATTTCTCCTACCTCTAACATTTTATTCTTTGAATAGAGTTTTCATTTCTTATCTGCAGCCCACTGTAAACTATTATTTGAGATAGAGAATGTAAAATCTGGAAGGGTCATCTATCTAACATTCTCAATTCAATGTAACAAACATTCATTAAACACCTACTATGTGCAAGGCACTTGAGATACAACAACAAAGACGAAGCAGTTCCCATTCTCTAAAAGTTAAAAATCTCCTGGGGCTGAGGGGTAGGGGGGAGAAATACAACATGTACACATATAAGGTTACTGGAGGAGAAAGAGAATGCCAATAACAGGGTAGCAGAGAAGGTGTCCCAGGGTAGGTGGTGCCTGAGTAGAACCTTGAATGTATGTACAATGGCTAAGCTGAGGAGGGAGTGTGTTCAGGTGTAAGGGAAGGCTTGAGTAAAGGCATGGAGGTGGGAGATATTCAGGGAATAGCTAGTAGTCATAGCAAGGACTTAACTATCAAAAGCATTTATTTAAACCCCTTCCTGTCAGGAAGTTCACTGCTTCACTGCTAAGGTCTAACTACTAACTACTAAGGGCTTTGTGAAATAAAATGAGCAGGTCTTGCCTTTTAAGAAATCAGCATTAATCATTTACACCTGTGTGTTCACTTAGTTCTTTACAAATTGTATTCCTTTTCCCCCTCCTCAATAGAATATAAGCTCTTTGAAGGCAGGGTATTTTTAATTTTATCTTTGTACTCCCAGTGACATTTCAGTACTTGGCTCAGAGCAGCTACTTAATAAATGCTAGTGAAGGTCATTCCTTGTTGCTTTTCTTGATGGGGGTGAGGGGGGAGAAATAAGATTATGAAAAGTACTTTTCTGGCCCTTTGTCATTCTGCTGAAATTTTCTGAGTATAGCAACTCTTTTTTCAGAAACAGTTTTCACAGGAACAGTTTTCAGATAGTGCTCTCTCAGCTACAAAATCCTTTTTTTGTTTTTGGGTTGCCCGGCCTGAAGCTGTGGTGCTAACATCACCATGGGGCTAGTTATAACATTTTATTGTTTTCTGTCTACAGGACAGGCCTGACCCAAGAGAACTGGACTTTCTCCAGTAGTCATCCTTCTCTGTTTCTTGGGTCAGGCAGAATCCACAGAATTTTCCCCAGGGTTTGATAATGCCCAGTGATAGTTGTCAGTAAACCCCCCCACACCCCAAATGCTGCTCATCATCCCTTTCAGGAGTCTGTGCTGTTTCCTCACTGCTGCCAACAGGCAAAAAAAATCTTTAAGCAACCAAATTTGCCTCTGACTTCTTGAAAACTTGGAAGAGACAAGTCTTATGGAGAAGGAACTGTTCTGTGGCCAGGCTTTTTCAAATTCAGTGGTACTTTTCTCTCCCTGTGAACCTGATACCAGGCTGTCACACAACAACCCTGCACATTTCAGCCACCTTCACAGCAGAGGACAGTTGTTGTGAGGGGCTCCAGATTGATCAGGAAGGTGGCAGGTGTTGAGGGATCAGCCTTGTTACCATCCACTTTTTCCTCTTGCACAGAACTACTGGAGAACAAAGAGGGACAGGAGCTATGGTTTCATGCAGCTACCAATGAGTGCCATGATGGTCATTGGTGCAGAAAATATAAGCTAAGCTGCTACTTGATTTTCAATTTAGAAAGCTCTAGGGTACACGACCAGTGGCCATCTGCCAGTGTTTGTACTAGAAGGTCAGTGTACACTGACATTGAGCAAATTGATATTATATGTGCTATGGCTCTTTTATGAGGTTTTGCTCCATTCTTGCCATGTGAACCCAAATGAATACTACACCTTTACCACTGAAGCATTGTGCAAAGTTCATAATACTATATTCTTTTTTTTTTTGCTGATAGTACCAATTCCTTTATGTCCCATTAACTTAAAAGCTCCATGTTATTGCAACCTTTTTTTTGATTGCATATTTTTCTTGTTTTTTTATTATACAAGTCATAAAAAGTAAAGGTGGCTTACTACTCATAATGAAAATAATTTTATGATGTAGTTCCATCTAGTTGGGCCAGAGAGGGCTGATTAATGGTTGGTGCAGTATGAAGGGTCATTCAGTGAAAGAGGGCAGTGAAGAGGACTTTGTTTGCACCATAAAATTTAATGAGAAAAAGTCAAGAGACAGGCATATATGTACGCCTCAGTTTTGATGAACTCTACATTAATTTCTTTATTGGATTTAAGCTTCATGAAATATGAAGATCTGTCATAGATTTGAAAGTTTAAAAAATCCTTTAATCATGAAGATAATATTATGTACTGACCATTTTTAGTAATTTTGTCATTTTTTCTTCCTTTCCTTAATGTGAGAGGCTTAGGTCTCAGTCACAAGTATCATCATCATCACCATCAAGGATTTATGAGTCCGTAATAGATAGGAAATATTTTATTAGATGTGCTGAAGGAATCCTAATGGATATGATAAGACACACAAATGTGTAACTCTTGTGTACTATAATATAATAATTACAATCCTTACAGTCACTGTCCTGAGAGGTAATTACCATGGCCAATGGGCCAGCCATCCCCACCAACTGCTACTCACAGGGCAGAGAAGCCAGCTTAGAGGAAGCAGCAAGGTAACCTGAGGGAGAGACAGGAGGCACCATGCACCAGGAAGGTAAGATCACCACCACACTGACCACCGGGGGGAACTATTTATTCTTTAGATTGTGAGCTTCACTAGACATTCTCTTAGGTCCCTTCAGCTCTAAAATTTTATAATTCAATGATTTTGATCCAGGTTGTCGGAGACAACACTTAGTCTAAGAGCTAACCACATCTAATTCCAGCAGAAGTGATTGACAGACAGGCAGATAGATGCACACACATATACATATATGTATGTGTGTGTATATCTCTATCTATCTATCTATCTATCTGTCTGTCTGTCTGTCTATAATTAGAAATGGAATCTGGCTTTCTTAATTGTGGTTAATATATGTATATTTTTGACCTTGAAGCAATGGGAAAGCCTTGGTTACTATCCTCTGATTCATTCTAACTAGTTCTCCTCTTGCCTTCTTCGGATCTCTCATTCCCCACCACCTTTTCCCATCAGTGATACTTGAGAGGTAATCTAGAAATTGTATAGAAAATTATGGTGGAAGGAGAAAGCAGAGTAAAACTTTACTGTGGGGACAATAACTGAACCAATACATCAGCGCAAGTGGTCTAAATATAGTCTTTTGCTGGGAACAGAGATGAGGGGAGAGGACGTATCATGAAAGAAAAGGTGGAAAGACAGGATGGTATAGCTTAAGAGTTGAACAGGAGAAACAGGTTTAAGTCCTGTTTCTAGCACACATTAACTATGTGGCTCTAGGCAAATCACTTCACCTTTGAATCTCAGTTTCCATCTACATAAAATGGAGATAATAGTACTTCTAGGGGTGGGAAGCCTGCCCCTGAAGCCTATCTACCTCCTAGAACTGTTATGAGGAAAAAAAAAAAACTTTGTAAATCTTAAAACACATCTAAATATGAGTTACTGTGATCAGAAGCCTGATGGTGGGAGTTGTGACTAGGCTGTGTTTAAAAAGGAGACACATCTGAGAGGGGGCCCTATTGCATTATGTATAAATCTTGTCTCTATACTTTAAAATGTCCCATTTACAGTTCTCAGAGAGAGGATAACATCCTGTATTGACTTGAAAAGAGAGGCCTTGAGGAGTTAGAATGGCAGCCCACCAAGGGTTTGATCCAAGGTAAGTGTGTGCTAAATTTGAAGAAGGTTTGAGGTGTGTGTGTGTGTGTGTGTGTGTATGTGTGTGTGTGTATGTGTGTGTGTGTATGTGTGATTAATGAACTTGACTGTTTCTTTGATTATTTGCTTCTTATATTAATTTATTTCTACTACCACTATTCACTTCTAGTCCATCCCTGTTTCCTTTTCTACACTCCCAGGGGTTTCCTGTCACCTTTTCTTTCAACAACTGCAAATCTTTGCATTTCATCTCAAAATGACTCCATGTTTCCCACCTTCCTGTTACATATAGCTGGGGGTGGTGGTGGTGGTGGACACCTCTCAAAAGCCTGTTATCATGAAAGCAGTCTCTCTCCTTTTACTCTCTGGTTTAGAAGCCTGGTGCTATCTCACTTTGATTAGAAAGAAATTATTTACATTAGCAGTCTTGCAGTCGGAACACAAGGCGGGGAGCAAATGTCATCTGTACCACGGAAATTAATTCGGCATTATTTTGAAGATTCCCAGCCTGCTAACCATTGTTCAGGGTGTCATCATCTGCCTTGGCTCCTGGGGACGTATTTCAGCCCACATTTGGGCCTTGGCAGGTTTTGGGCATGGCCCGGCTCACAAGGGAACCAAACAGCATCTGCATGGCTCACTGCTTATCAGGAGTGAGCACTGGCTGCCATACTGTAGGGCAGCTAACGAAAACAAAACAACAATAAAGGGAGGCCTTTGTAATGGATTAAAAGGGTTTAGAAACATCTGAGCCATGCAGTTTTCAAACAGTGACACTGCCAATGACTTCTTGACTGAAAGCTAGAAAATGTGCTTAGTGGGTGAGATAGAGTTTTTGCTGGGACCGCCAACATTAGGGTTTTGTTAAAGGTCTCTTATCTATATTCTGTTTGTGATGTGTGTGTGTGTGTGTGTGTGTGTGTGTGTGTGTGTGTTCCCTCACCAGAACCCTGGAGCCTGGGTCATGGATAAAGTGACCTTTTACCAAGTGAGATGAACCAGGTTAATAGCATTACAGTATTGCTACTTGTGAATGCAGTTCAGGGTCATCCTCAGAGTGATCCTTCCACTCTTTATTCTCCTTCCTCACCTCTCATAGCCAGTCCATTTTCCTGAAACATCTACTCTGCACATCATCTCCTGATTGTATCCCCTTTTCTACAGTGACCTGGCCACTAGTTTGTTTCAGTCCCCCATCTTCTCTTACTGGACAGCAAGGAGACCACTGCCAAGGGACACATTCCCTTCTTGTATACTCCCCCTCTCTCCTTCCCCTTTGGGATCGTAATACACTCAGAACACATCTAGGCTATTTGTTGAGTTATATGGCTTGGAGAGATGAGATTCAGAAACTCTGTTCCTTCTGGTAAGACAGAGGACCACCAGGCCTTACCATCTGCCCTGAATCTATATCCTTCAGAACTCTGGTATTCTCATCTGATCTGCTGAATGAGGAGTCTATAAAGGATCTTTACTGCTAGAGAAGTTTTTCTTTCCAGTCACCATGGTAGGCCATTCCTTTTAAGTGTGGTGGACTCAAGTACTTCCTAGGTTCATTTTTTAAAAAGGCTTTTCTTTTTTATTATTAATTAATTTTATTTTATTATATATAATAAACATATAATAATATATATTTATTAATAATTGGATTAATAATAATTAATATTAATCATATAATTATATGTAATATTATACCATTATATAATATTATATAATAAAATAATTTCATTAATGATTAATAAATTAATAAAATAATTTTATTATTAATTTATTTAATTTTAGTTTTCAACATTCACTTTTATAAGATTTTGAGTTCTAAAATCTTACAGATTTTTTTAAAGCACCCTCCTCTTCATCTCCAAGATGGCTTGCAATCTGATACAGGCTATACATGTACAATCATATTAAGCACATCTTCACATTAATCATGTTGTAGAAGAAGAATCAGAACAAAAAGGGAAAAATCTAAGGAAAAAAACCCCAAACAATAACAACAACAACAACAACAAAAGATAAAATAGTATGCTTTGATCTGCATTCAGACTCCATAGTTCTTTCTCTGGATGTGGATAGCATTTTCCATCATGAGTCTTTTGGAATTGACTTAGATCATTGCATCGCTGAGAAGAGCTAAATCTATCAAGGTCGGTCATTGCACAATGTTGCTGTTTCTGTGTACAATGTTCTCCTGATTTTGCTCACTTCCCTCAGCATCAGTTCATGTAGGTCTTTCTAGGTTTTTTCTGAAATCTGCCTGCTCATCATTTCTTACTGAACAGTAGTATTCCATTACATTTATATACCACAACTTGTTCAGCCATTCCCCAATTGATGGGCATCCCCTCAATTTCCAATTCTTTGCCAACCACAAAAAGAGCTGTTATAAGTATTTTTGTACATATGGGTCCTTTTCCCATTTTTATGATCTGTTTGGGATACAGATCTAGTAGTAGTGTTGCTGGGTCAAAGGGTATGCGCATTTTTATAGCCTTTTGGGCATAGTTCCAAATTGCTCTCCAGAATGGTTGGATCAGTTCACAACTCCACCAACAATGCATTAGTGTTCCAATTTTTCCACATATTCTCCAACATTCATCATTTTCCTGTTTTGTCATGTCAGCCAATCTGATAGGTATGATGTGGTTCAAAGTTGTTTTAATTTGAATTTCTCTGATCAGTAGTGATTTGGAACATTTTTTCATAGGACTATAGATAGCTTTAATTTCTTCATCTGAAAACTGCTTGTTCATATCTTTTGACCATTTATCAGCTGGGGAATGCCTAGGTTCATTTTCTTATCAGATTCACCAGTGGTACTAAAGGAAGAAGGAGATATAGTATATCTAGCATGTTATGCAGGATATCACAGCATTCCACTATTGTGGAATTATTCAAAGTCTAGATAGTGTGAATTAAGAAGTGCTAGGAAGGCCCCCCACATTGATAACTTATGTGCTACCATCAATGATTCATTCTTCAGTTTTAATCCTTGCCCTGTACTAAAATGCAAAATGATCTAACATTTCTCATTTTTTTATTTTTTATTGGTCTTTGAGTGTGGGTTAGGAGAATTAATGGACCTAGTGGATAGAGGGCTGGACTAGGGCTCAGGAAGACCTGAGTTTGAATTCTATTTCAATCAACTACTAGCTGTGTGACCCCAAGTAAGTCACTTAATTAAATGTCTCTCAGTCTCACTTTCTGTATCTGCAAAATAAGGATAATATTATTTGTAATAGCTACCTTACAAAGCTGGGTTGCTTTTTTCTTTGGGACTAGACTTGAAATTTCATTAATATAAGGGAACTCCCTTTGAGAAAATGCTCTTTAACAGTTCAGATTAGCACCTGCTCTAACTTACACTGTGGTCTTAGACACTTGCCAGGGGCAGTGAGAGGTTATGGGCAACAGGGTTCTTACAAGGATCAAATGAGATATTGTATGTAAAGTTCTATGCAAACTGTAAAGCCCTATATAAATTCCAGCTATAATTATTATTTGGTGAATTTATCAAGTGAGAAGATCTTCTTTTTATTGGCTCTTGTCTTTGAGTCAACCTAGGCAAAGCATTGGATTTGTAGAGTGGAAAAAGCCCTTTTTTTTTAAGAGTTCAAGGACAAAGTTCAAATCCCAGCTGTGCTATAAATAAGCCCCACGTGATTTGGAACAAAAAAGTCACTTCATCTAAGTCTTGGTTTTCTCATAGATCTCATATCGAAAAGGTTGGACTAGACAATTTCTTAGGTCTCTCCTAGACATAAATCCATGATGTGATAATTATGTGAAGGAGAGTAGATTCGAATGCTTGATAGTAGGTAGAAGCCAACTCCTCCTCCTCAAATGACCTTGGATCCTGAAGATGGGTAATGGGTCACCTTTGAGTTGCTGTAATCTATGAGCCACTGCTGGACTGCTACAGATATTTCACAGAGGGTGGAGGGTCCTCCTGAGGGATGGATCCCTTTGATCAAGTTTAGGGTCTTGTCTAAGAAATATGGCTATTTATGATTGTTCTTGATTGGTGTATGTAAATTCTGGGTTCTTGGGGAAGACTTCAAAAAGGGGCCAATGACAGAAGGAATGTCTGATGTTGGAGGACCAGCCTCACCTTGTTCAGAATGACTCATCACCAAACTGTCTATAACATGATTAATTTTCAGTCACAGTAATTCTCAATACTTCTCTAATAAATGTTAGCGAGATTGCAATCTGCATAGGAGGAATGTGCAAGGGGAGGCAAGGGAACAAGCATTTATTGAGTGTCTACTATGTGCCAGGCACTGTGCTAAGTACTTTACACATTTTATCTCATTTAATTATTATGCCCCCTTTTTTTTAGCTAAGGAAACTGAGGCAGGCAGCAGTTAAGTGACTTGCCTAGGGTCATACAGCTATAAGTGTCTGAGGCTGGATTTGAACTTTGGTCTTTCTGACTTCAGATCAAATACTCTACTATGTCATCCGGTTGACTCTAATAATAATAATTTATATAGCATTTCAAGGTTTACAAAGTATATATATGTATATATATACACACACACATACATATACACATATATGTATGTAGTATTATATATAATGCAAGTGTTTATATCTATATACATACATGTGTATACACACATACATGTGTGTATACACACACATACAATTCATTCTTCAAAACAAAGGTGTGAAATAGGTGCCATTATTATTCCCATTTTAGCAATTAAGTAACTGAGGCTGGGTAATGTTAAGAGTCACCAAAACAACTTCTCAAGTATCTTTTATTTTTACATTACCTTCTTTTTTTGGAATATATCCCATATCCTTCTGTACTCAGTCTTCATCCCCAGTAACAAAAAATAAAAAAAGAAAGAGGAAAAGGCATTTCAGCAAAACTGACATATCAACCGAGTTAAAGTGCATATCTGATGCTCCATGCTCGTAGCTGCCTCACCTCTCTGAAAAAGGGAGAGAGAAAACTTTTTTTTAAAAAAAAAATCTCTTCCCTGGTGTCCAGCATGGTCATTTTAATCATAAAGTGTTCAAGTTATTTTTTTTTGTTCTCATTGTTCTTTCTGTTTACATTGTTGTAGTAAGCATGTGTACATTTCCAGGTTCTGCTTACTTCAATCTATATCAGTTCATATAAGTCTTATAATACTTTCTTATATTTTATTATATTTATATTTTTATATTTATAATTTGTTATGTCACACATAAATTTGTTTAATCATTCCTCATAAATATAATCATTCTTCACATATATAATCATATTTTAAGTAACTGATAGACACCAATTCATTCCAATCTTAAGTAATATTAATTAGAAGACTCTATATTAACTCAATCAGTTGTAATATTGATTGTGAATATGTCCCTATTAGAGCCTCAAAGGTCATATAGTCCAATCCTTACTCATATTATGAATCACAGTCAGAATATCCCAACAAGTGGTCATCACATATCTGCTTGAAGACTTCCAGTGACTAACTCTTAATTTTTGGACAGCTTTCTAAGAATGTTGTGTTGTTTTTTTTCCTTATAGTGAACTGAAATGTACCTCCCTACAATTTTGGGATTTTTTCCCCCAATGGTTTTAGAACTAAAAGGAAGCTTAAAAATTGTCTTTTTCATCCTTCTCATTTTACAGATCAAGAAACTGAGTCCCAGTGAAGTGAAATGACATGCCCAAGGAGCACAGGTAATAAGTACTAGAAATGAATACTCTGACTCTAAAGCCAGTGCTAGTTTCACTGTATCAGCTACCTTTCACCCAAAGGTCCTGGTTCTCCTTTCTAGGGCCAAGTAGAACAAATTTGATCCTTCTTCCACTTAACAACCTTTCAAATATTTGACAATTGCTGTTATGTCCCCATAAGGATTCTCTTCTCTGGTTTCTTCAAGTCATCTTTCTATGACATGATTTCCAACTCCCTTACCATCCTGGACACCACCGCTGCCCTTCCCTATCCCAATATATTCTACCTAGTCCTTGTTCATTGTAAAGATGACACTCAAATCTAATTACAATATTCCAGATATAGTCTGTCCAGGGCAGTGCAATAAGACCTTACTCATCTATCTTATTTGTGACTCTAAATTACTTCTACTAATTTGGTCCAAGGTTGCATTAACTCTTTAGACTACCTTGACAGGTTGCTAACTGATATACTTGCAGTACACTAAGATCCTGTAGGTTTATGTGTACACACACACACACACACACACACACACACACTTTTGTGTCTGTATCTTCTTTTTGTGTCATTGACTTGCTAGCATGTGTTACTACCAAATATTGTCATCTTAGCTTTCGCCTACCATTCCTGCCTGTTGAGGTGTTTTTATATCCCAATTCTTTTAACAGTTTTTATTTTATTTTTTTATCTTTTATTCATAGTCTCTCTTGGATTTTTTTTTGCCATGCATGAATGAATTAACAAAGGAAAGAATGAATGAAAAACAAACACTTTTATGTCCAAAACACTGTGTCTTAGCATAGTGATACAAATTGATACAAATATAAATCTAAAATAGATACACAGAGATGCAAATAGAAATGCAAGACAATCCTGGCTCTCAAGGCACTCACGTTCCCATAAGAGGAGATAATACATATAGGAGTTTTAAGCTGTAAATTATCTCAAAAGGCCCTCCTGGTCCTTAGGGCACAGCAGCAGAGCAGATGCTAACAGATCTTTTTAGTGCATCCTTTCCACTGATCAAACCATGTCTGTTTCTGTTGCTAGACCATTCAATAGTGCTAAGGACTTTGGTGGCAAGGGCCTTTTCAGGACCTTCTGTAGCCAAGACTGCAGAAGGCAGCAGTGGTTCTAGCACCAGATTCACTGGGTGGCAATTAGATCATATGTATGCCTTTATCTAAGGAAATTATAAAAATGTATGAGAGAGCAATGTCGAGGACCAGGTTGACATCAATCCATTAGTCTTCCCACCCTTTGGGGTCAGTGATCCAACTATTTCGGAATCCACTTAACTATATGATCATATAGGCAATGTCTCTCTCCATCTTTCCCACAAGGATTCCTTCTTCAAATACTGGTCTCTACTATATCCATGACAGATCCTTTGAATTATTATTTTAGTAACTGTAGAACCATATGAAAAAAAAAACGTGGTTAGTCTGGCAGAAGAAATACAATCTATTCTCAGTTATTCACACTAATGATCATTGGCACAGACAATCAAAAGCTGTCAGTAATCTGCCCCACATGGCCATAGCCTTACTCATTGCAACAGAAACGCAACACAGCTGAGTGTCAAGGAATGATGCCTAATGTTTGTGGACAATACACAATGTGAATAAACATACTGATCTTCATAAACCGACGGAACCAAGATATAACAAGTCAGATACTGAAACAATCAGTGACCTTTACCATCCAAGGGAGGATGCAGCCCACTGTAAGAAACATATGCTACCTTTAGATAAAGCCTAACAAATCATAGCTTTATAGTAAAGATTAACCTAATTAATCAACTTATTAAATGGATATAAAACAGCAATCTAGCATAAAAATTCTCCTTCTTGGGATTTGTCATGTAGGTTCGTATCTTGCTCACAGTATTTCTTTTTTATTTCTCCCTATTAGATAGTAAGCTCCTTGAGGAAAGGCTGGGTTGTTTTTTATCTCTGGATCTCCACGGTCTAACACAGCACTTTATACACACAAGCATTTAATAAACGTGTGTTGGATATGCCAAACTAAATTGAATGTTGATCGAATTTTTCCTCATACCAGTGTATGCCATACCCTTTGATGTCTTTGTTAAGTCCCTCAGTCCCCCACAAGACTAAGCAATAGCTGAAATACTTGCAAAATCTATGTTCGTGGAGAGGCCTGGCATCTAGTCCTGTTAAAAAAGTGTGTTACCCACATCATTCAGAAACGTCTATTTCAAGCTTTCTAAGGAGTAAAGCCTGCACTGACACCGTCTGCTGATACTTCATCATGGTGTGCAGCAGAGTCTGGATCCTCAAAGGTTCTCAAATGCAGGAGTAGAATAATATAGTCTTTGGCAAGTCTTCAACTGAAAAAAAAAACTAGTCTCAGAGACAGGCAGTATGTTCTGACTAAGGTCTGATCAACATAGCTAAGTGCAGAGAGGTTTATCACCAACAGTCTGGTCACAAGTTCTCACTTTAACCCATGAACCAAAGAAAGATTAAAAATATAGTCCTTCCACTGGATGCCCTTCCACTTATGTAATGATAATGGTAAAGTACAAGAGAAGATGTTAGATGATATGAAGTCATGTAGAGTTTGTTGTTATTCATTGTGTCTGATTCTTTGTGATCCCATCTGGGTTTTTCTGGCAAAAATACTAGAGTGATTTGACATTTCCCTCATCAGCTCATTTTACAGATGAAGAGACTGAGGCAAATAGGGGTAAGCGATTTGGTGAGGGTCATATAGCTAGAAAGTGTCTGAGGCCAGATTTGAGTTCAAGAAGATGAGTCTTTCTGACTTCAGGCCCAGCACTCTGCCACCTAGCTGTCCCACACAGAGTTTAGTTCCTCTGTAAGCATTAATTTCATAGCTAATATGCAATATATATGTATATATATATGTGTGTATATATATATGTATATATATGTACTTTGGATGATTTGTTATTCCTTGACAATATTCATTCTCCTGACTCTGCATTTGCACAGGCTGCCTCTCTTGGCCTGGGATGCTCTGCATCCCCATCTTTGCCTCCTTAATTCCCTTGCCTCGTTCAAGATGCAGCTAAAAACCCATATATTGCAAAAGGCCTTCCCCACTCTCTCCCTAGTCTTAATGTTTCCTTTCATCTGTTTCCTGCTATGTACATTGAATAAAACCAGTACTTACATAGCTATTTGCATGCTACTTCTCCTATTAGAATAAGGGTTCCTTGAGGTCAGTAGCTCATTTTTTGGTTTTTATTTATATCCCCAGCGCTCAGCATAAGGCTTGGCACAAAATAAATGTGTATTCACTTACTGAGATCACTCAACCAAGTCAGTGTAAGGGTAATAATAGGGAACACAGTGAAAAGGAGGGTGGGAAAAATGGGCCAGCATTAAGAAATGATAGCAAGTCAGAGTCTTGTAAAAGTCGAGTCAGAATTTTTTTCTCAGAAGAGGCCTATGTGAGAAGGAAGTTTCTGAGTAGTATTTATCTCTCTCCATCTATTCTTCCATCCATCCATCCATCCATCCATCCATCCATCCATCCATCCATCCATCCATTTTTCTCTTCTCTCTCTCTATCAACCTGCCTAGATAGCACAATGGATAAGGTCCTGGAGTCAGGAAGACTTGAGTTCAAATCTAACCTCAGACACTTACTAGCTGTGTGACCCTGGGCAAATCACTTAGCCTCTAATTCCCTCATTTTCCTGAACTATAAAATGGTGATAACAGTACCTACCTCTCAGGGCTGTTGTGAGGATCAAAAGGGATAATGTTTTGTTTGTAAAGCCCTTAGTACAGTGCCTGGCACATAGTAGGTTCTATATAAATACTTGTTCCTTCCCTCCAACTATGTGTGTGTGTGTGTATATATGTATGTATGTATGTATGTATATATGTATGATCTGTCTATATCTTTCTATGTCTATCTCTATGTATCTGTCTCTGTATATCTATCATTTTTCTGTCTATCTCTGTCTTTCTGTCTCTGTCTCTGTCTCTTTCTCTCCCTCTGCCTCCTTTTTTTTCCCTCTCTCCTTTCTGTCTCTGATGACAAAGCAAAAATGGATTGTAATTTGACCTTTTGTATTGATTATTCGCATTGATGAAATCACAGGTCCATTGATGTAGTGAAATGCGAAAATAGATGAATGGGTTGAATCTTTTTTTAAATTTTATTTTGTTATTTTCAAATCCATATCCTCTCCCTTCTACATCTCCATATTCCCCTTCACCCCTACTTTGAGAAAGCAAGAAAAACAAAGTCCAGTATGAACATAATCAAGCAAAATTTTTTTCTTATACTGGCCATGTTAAAAAAAGTACCTCAGAGTGCATTCTGAATCTATTACATATATATCTAGAGATGAGTAACATGCATCATCATGAGTCCTGTGATACTGTGGTTGGTTTCTGTTTTGATCAGAGTGCTTAAGTCTTTCAATGTTATTTGTCTTTACAATATTGCTACTACTGTATAATTATTCTCCTGATTCTATTTACTTCACTCAGCATCAGTTCACATAAGTCTTCCTAGGTTTCTCTGAAACCATTCCTTCTGTCATTTCTTACAGCACAAAAGTATTCCATTACATTTATGTACTTGTTCAGCCATTCCACAATTGATGGGCAGCCCATTAGTTTCTAATTCTTTGTTACCACAATAACAGTTGCTATAAATATTTTCACCACATATAGGTTCTTTTCCTCTTTCTTTGATCTCCTTGTGGTATACACCCATTAGCAGTATCACTGGGTGAAAGTCTACACACAATTTAATCACTTTGGGGCATAATTCTGAATGACTCACCCAGTTTGCAGTTGCTCAACCAGGGCATTAAAGTATCTGCTTTCCCACACATCCTGTAGCATTTGTCATTTTCCTTTTTTTTTTTTGTCAACTTTGCCAATCTGAAGTGTATGAAGTGGGACTCTAGAGTAATTTAATATGCATTTCTCCAATTGTGATTTGAAGCATTTCTATAACGCTATTGTTAACTCAGATTTCTTCCTCTAAAAACTGCCTATTCATATACTTTGACTATTGGAGAATAACTCTTCTTCTTATAAATTTCAATCAGTTTCCTATACATCTCAGAAATGAGACTTTTATTCAAAAAACTTGCTACAAAGATTTCCCTCCAATTTTCTGCATTTCTTATTAATTGTCGCTGAATTGGGTTTCCCTATCACAAACTTTAAATTTTATATAATCAGAACTGTCTATTTTAAGTCCTACGGGCCTCTTTATCTCTTGTTTGGTCTTAAACTCTCCTTGATCCATAAATCCAATAGGTATTTAATTCTATTTATTCCAATAGGTATTTATTATTATTTTATGTTCCTCTAATTTGTTTATGATATCATCCTTTAAGTCTAAATCATGTACCCATTTGGAGCTTGTCTTGGTGTATGGTATGAGGTTTTGGTCTAAATCTAATTTCTGTTCTTGAGTTCTCACAACAGTTTTTGTTAAAAAAAAAAGTTCATTCCCCAATAGCTGGGATCCTGAGGTTTATCAAACACTAAGCTGCTGTTCTTGTTTGCTTTTGTATATTGTGTATCCAGTCTCTTCCACTGATCAACCTCTCTATTTCTTAACCAGTGTCAATTTTTTATGATTATGTCATTGTATTATATTTTGAGATCTGGTATGACTAGACTCTCTTACTCTTTTCTAAATTAATTTTCTTGACCTTTTTTTTCCTCCAGATGAATTTTATTTTTTCTCTATAAAGTAATATGTTGATAGTTCGATTGTTATGACACTGAGTTAGTAAGCTAATTTAGGTGATAGTATAATTTTTATTATGTTGATTTGGCCTACCCATTAGCAGTAAATATTTCTTGATATTAATAATAATTAATATCACAATTTATAATATGATTGAAAATTAATATTTCTCATAGATCTGTCTTTGTTTAAAGATCGTTTTGCAATTCTGTTTATATAGTTCTTACGTGTGTCTTGGCAGTTACTTTCCCAACATTTTATTTAATCTGTGGTGGTTTTAATGGAATTTCTTTTTCTTTTTCTGCCTGTTGGATTTTATTGGTAATATACAGAAATGTTGAGTTGTGAATTTATTTCATATCTTACAACTTCGCTGAAGTTGTTAATTGTTTTGATTAACATTTTTGTTGACTCTCTAGAGTTCTCTAAATAAACCATCTTATTATCTTACAAGTGATTTGTTTCTGTTTTGCCCATGCTTATTGCCCCAATTTCTTTTCCTTGTCATAGCTAGCATTTATAGCACTACACTAAATAGCAGTGGGACAATGGACATCTTTGCTTTACTCCTATTCTAAGTGGAAAGATCTCTAGCTTGTCCCCATTACAGATAACATTGGTTCTTACTTTTAAATGGATACTATAGATAAATAGATACTATAGACAAATAGATACTATTTGTCCTGTTAAGAAAAGTTCCATTTATTCATATGATTTCTAGGGTGGTTTTTTTGGTAAATGCGAATAAGTGTTATGTCTTATAAAATAGTTTTCTGTTTCTGTTGATGTAATCATATGATTTTGTTTTTGTCATTAATATGTTTATAACTTTTTAAATATTGAACTAGCCCCTGCATTCCTAGTATAAATCCAGCATGGTCATTATATATAATCCTTGAATGGGATAAATCCTTGGTTGCCTTATCTCAAAAGAATCAGACTAAGGCTGTATAGAAAGGAATGTTGTTTATATACCAGAAATCACACATTTATGGCTAGAGCTGTGTCTACATTGCTAAAACTGCCACTGATTTGGGTGATATAGCATTTTTAAAAAATATTGGACCTTTGATCTCACTGATTTGGAAGCTCCCTACAGTGATGAAGATCATAACCCATTTGTGTGAATGTGTCTATACCTATAGGTATGTATGTATATGTGGGTGTGTGCAGTTGTTGTTCAATAATAAAGGGCAGCTAGGTGGTATAATGGATAGAGCACTGTGCCTAGAGTCAGAAAAACTACCCTTCCTGAAATCAAACTTGGCTTCAGACACTTATTAGCTATGTGAACCTGGGCAAGTTATTTAACCCTGCTTGCCTCAGTTGCCTCATTTGTAAAATGAGATGGAGAAGGAAATGGCAAACTGCTTCAGTATCTTTGCCAAGAAAACCCCAAATAGAGTCATGAAGATACACACATGTATATTATATACCTATACATGTGCATGTGTAGATAGATGGATAGATAGATATAGATGACATACATATACATACATATTTTATGTGTACATATTTTATATGCTTTAGTATGAATTCTCCCTGAATCAAGACATCATTGTATCTTCATCTTCTTGAGTTGATTCTGAAAAAAAAATCATTACCTGGTAGGTGACTTTTTAGAGATAAACTTCTTCTAAATGAATTAGGCTTGTCTTTAGGTGACAGATATTTAGATCATCACTGGGAGCACCCTTAAAGCCTTTCTAGCTGATTACAACATTTCAGGGCTTGTGTTTTGATGGAATAACCTTGAACAACCTAGGGCCACCTCTGCACTATAGTAAGGTTCAAAAGGAGAGGGTGTATATGTATGTGTGCTTATGTATGTATATGTGTATAAATTGTGTACATATGTTCATATACACATGCACACACACATATATATGTGTATATATATATATATATGGAAAGAGAGAAAGAGAAAGAGAGAGAGAGAAGGAACATGGCAGACTCTAAGCTGTCCTTTGAGTCATAAAGACTTGGGTTCAAGTCCTCCCTCTGGCTCATACTGGCAGTAGTTCCCTGGCCAGAAGTCTCTATACATTTCAGAGTAGGCCCCAATCTGTATTAGCAGAGACTTTCTCACTATAACATCCCTGTATTGATGAAATCCCAGGGCTGTCTCTGCCACAAAAAGCCACATTTGTAATAGATATGGAGAGAGCACAAAGCAATAAAGAACTCTTATAATACAAAACTCTCCATAAATTCAACTGATTTTTTTCAGCTTCAGATGAAAATAGCTGGAACAAGAAAACCATCTTTGCTGACTAGCAAGTCCTAACCAAAATGATTATATTGTTAAGCTGTCCCTAGTGACCACAAAGAAAGAAAAAAAAACAGATGAAAGAAAGTGTTGAGTACCAGGCTTTTAAGAAGAAAACCTCTCATGAATGCAGCAAAGCAGCAAAAGTCCTATAGAGGACACACACCCACAGTTTCTCCCACAGGTCCTTGAGCACTGGACAGGCTCCCAGACGCTTTTTCTGGGTCAGGCCATAATCCTAATCATTTATATCGACAAAGTGCTTTAGAGCAGGAGTGTCGAAATCAAATAGAAAAGGATGCTTGTTGATGGCATATTGACTGAGAAAACTACAAATTAACATTATTTGTGTTGTATTACATTTTTATTTATTTTGTTAAACATTTCCCAATTCCATTTTAATCTGGCTAGAGCTCACTCAGGACTTGGCCAGCAGTTTGATGCCTCTGCTTTAGTGTTTGCAAAATGCTCAACAGGTAATCTCTTTTTGAGCCATATAACAATCCTGTGAAGTAATGACTTCAGGAATTCTTATCCCTGTTTTATGGAGGAGGAAACTGTGGCTATTATTTATACAGCTAGAAGGTATCTTTGAACCATAGGCATGCTCGTGCCAGGAATGGTAGAACACATCTTAATGTCTCGAAACTCATTGGTAATTTGTGTCTCATTTTTAGAGTATGTATTTTTAAGAAAAAAAAATTAGTCATCAACTTTTAAAAATTAGGTTTAGTTCTAAGTTTTAATTTCTTTGGTTTGTTTGATGAATAAAAATAACCATCTTTTATTAAGCATTCAACAAATACTTACCTTAAAAATAATTCCCTGAATGAGCACCCAAAGAAACGTGCTCTGCATGCCTATTACTTTCTGAAAGGTTGTCCTGACTTCCAATTCAGCTCTCTATCCTCTATCTAATGCTGGTTGCTTCCATACCATAGAAGTATTTCATCTTCAACTTTACAACTGTACCAAAAGCTACAAACACTAAAACCAAAGGCTTTGAACCAAGTCTTTGGCCAGATGACCTTGAGTGTCTTACTAGAGGAACAGAACTTTATTTCTCTTTCTTTGCCTTTTTTTGGCGAGGGGAGGGTGGTGTTGCTTCTGAAGACTTGGATTAGGAGATACATCCCATCATTTATCACAGTGCATATGCATTACGGAGGCAGAAATAACGCAATGCATTATATTAAACAAGACATTAAATCCATCATTCTTCTTGACCTTTCTGCCTGCTATTCCTCTCAACAGCTAGAAGATATTTGTGAAGCTTGGCATAAGATTCACTTAGCTGTTGTGTTGGTGTTTGCGGATTGTCCATCTGCTCTCCTAATGTAGTAGGCTCATTTTAGCGTAGCATTTGTAAAGCTTTACTATTTTAGGCCATTCCAGGATTGACATAAGGATTCTGGTGTCCATTATCAGCAGAGAGATGTATATCAGTTTTAGGGTGTCATGTTAACATGGGTAGCCTGGTCATATTCTGTCTTATACATCATGCTCGATGGTAGATTTCTGAGCTCTCTGTAGTTTCTGAAAGGGAAAGGGGGAAGGTGAAGGATGTGACAAGGAGATCTAGAGCACAGAACACAAATGACAGTGAGGGACAGACAGTATGCAATGTCCTAGAGGGAAATCTCAAATGGTCTTAAAACTATTCTCTTTTGTACCCAAGGTAGACATAATGGCAGATAATGTCTTTTTAAAAGAAAACTTTGGTCATCAACTTTTAAAAGTTAGGTATGATTTCATATTTGTAGCAGTAGACACTCTTATGGCAATGGTTTACTTCATCCCTGTACCAACTCCCCCAAAGAGCCTGAGAGTACCCCACTCTTTCTCCCTCTTAAATATGTTACTTTTTATTATGAGCATGGCAATTATCAACAAACATAAACCTTTTGACATACAAAAAATAAGAAAAAGTCCTGTGTAAGACAGAACCAAAAATGGGATTAGACTAATATTTTACACTATATACCACAATAAACTCAAAAAGGATATATGATCTAAACATAAAAATGCATAAAACATAGAGAAGGGGAAGAGGCATCTTTCACAATTATGACTAAAGGGAGAATTCTTACCAAAACAGTGGATAGAGGTGATCACAAAAGATAAAGTAGGTAATTTCAAATATATAAAATTGAAAATAAAATTTTGCATAAAGGGTAAATGGGCTTTACAAATGCTCAAATGTTTAATAACATAAATAGTAACATTAAAGTTGGAGATACCCATGCAGGAGGGGGCAGAGACCTGCTTCTGAGAGAAGACATCCTTCTTTTTCCTCCTATGTAAATAGAGACAGCCTCTTTCCATTGGCTGCATCTTTAAAACTAACGGACTGGGATAGTCTCTCCCTCTCTCTCTGGCATCATCCAGGGAGTGAAGGTCCTTTTAACCCTAGTAACAGCGCCATAAACTGAACTGGGTGATGGGGAAAGGCCACATATCCTCTGTTAGGCTCTGAGGCCCTTCGAATAAGATTTGGGGTTTTGGTCTGTTGTGTTTGTCCTTGTCAATTCTAGGTGTGGATAGTGGATCTCCAGCCATGGTGACCTTGGAGGCAGTTTTCTATGTTGAATGTTGCTATAAATTCATCAGGGAAGACTTGAGATGCTGGGGGTACTGTAAAAAGTTCCAGGGGATTTTAGGCTGTGAACCTAATCGCCCTCCCTTCACCAGAGACTGAGGTGGTGTAAGGTAGGATTATGCCCTCTAGATATTGAGGAGTGGGGGCAGATGTCTGCATGTTTGTTCTTGCTAGACCTTTGAAGTAAAGGTTTTTATCTTTGTAAAAGCTGCTCTGATTGTTAAGAGTTTTAAAAGAAACTGGAGTGTGGAAAGATGCCTAAAATTGAGAGAACACCATCAGTGTGGGCCAATGGCAGAAAAACTATATAGCCCCAACTCCTCTTACAGGTACCTAAGAACCCTGGGGAGGGGTGAAACATAATGTATATAATCTTTAGGTTGTGGGGGTCAAGGTACTCACATAAAATAAATTAAATTAGGATTAGAAGAGAACTGGGAAAATTTTTCACTGAAAATTTCTCTAATAAAGGTCTAACATCCAAAATAAATAAATAATTGATAAAATATAAAAGAACAAGAGCCATTTTCAATTAGATATTCTGTTTCTAATCAAGGATCCCTAATTTATGTCATTGTTTTGGCCTGCCTATCCTCCAGGTCAAGGTCCATTTCTACTATTTATTTCTAATAGAAGGTAAACTCCTCAAGAGTGAGGGACTTACAGACAGAGCTGCGTATCTAGATAGAGTTCTATATAGCTCTCTATAGATCTATATATAGAAAGACATATTTCTCTTTCTATATATTACTTTATATCACATAATATCATATATCACACCATATATCTTATTTTAATCATATGTTAGATTACATTTTATGAAAGAGAGATAGGGAGAGAGAGGAAGTCTGGAGGTAACAGAAAAGACTTGCAGAAGCTAAGATATGAACTGAGTTTTGAAGTTGGGAAAAGTAAGAGGTAGAAGCAAGGAGAGAGAACATTCCAGTAAAAGGGGGACAGCCAATGAAAAGACATAGATGTAGGAGTGTTGTATGTGAGGAATAGCAGAGTCCAATGAAGTCGAATCATAGACTATATTGTGGGGTGTAAAGTGAAAGAAGATTGGGAAAGTAGGAGGAGCCCATTATGTGAAGAGCTTTCAATTCTAAACAGAGGACGCCGTATTTGCTCCCATACATAATAGGGAATCATTGGAGTTTATTCAATAGGAGGTGGCATGGGTAAATAGAAGATTTAGTAAATTCGTTTTGGCAGGGGAGTAGAGGATGTATTGAATGGGCAAGAGGTTTGAGGCAAGGAAACCAACCAGAAGGCTATTTTAATAGGCCAGGCAAGAGGTAATAAAGGCCTGAACCAGCATGGTGGTTGTATGAGTAAAGTAAGGGGGATGCATATGAGATATTATGAAGATAAAGCTGACAAGATTTAGCAATGGATTAGATATCTGAAATGAGTGAGAACAAAGAGTTATGACATTCAACCTAAGTGACTGGGAAGATGGTGGTGCTCTTGACAACAACAGGGAAATTCAGAAGAGGGGAGGATTTGGCAGAAAAGATAAGATTTGTTTTGGATGTGTTGAATTTAAGATATGTGCCTACAGCATACCAAGTTTCAAGATGTCCAAAAGGGTTGGTGAAGAGATGCTGGAGCTCAAGAGAAAACGTGGTCATCTATCTATCTATCTGTCTGTCTGTCTGTCTGTCTATCTATCCATCCATCTGTCTCTCTATCTACCTACCTGCCTATCTATATACACATATGTATATACACACACATGTGAGGATTCAGCAGAAGAGACTGAGAAGCAGCAGTCAAATAGAAGAGTTAAGACACAGTGTTGTCAAAAACCTTAGAGAGGAAATAGTAACCTGGAGGAGATGATCAACAGTGTCAGATACTGCAGAGTAGTCAAGAAGAATTAGGATTGAGAAAAAACTCAACAAAAATATTTATTTGGCAATCCACAGATTTCTTGAGAGTATTCTAAAGGGTGGGGTTTGGAGAATATCCCGTAAGTGGAACTGATGGGCACATGGTTTAAAACTCACCCGTATTGAGGGAACCACTGAGTGTAGGAAAATGAACCCACACCATTTGTCTATCTCAATTCCTGATCTGCTGCATGGCACTGAACTCTTGTAGTCTGAAATCAGGGCCTTGCATCTTTCCAGCACTCTTCTTAGATCTTATAAGTTCTTTATTTTGGTCCCATATTATTCAGACAACACTCCACCTCTGGTTATTTTTAATTAGTTGATCTGTTCAATAGGTTCCTTGTATTGGCTTCTTGAATTTCACTCATGATCTCCATCTGTACTTTCAATTCCCTTAATATCATTATTTGTCCCCTATTTTAGCACTCCTTGAAGAAAAGATAGTTCAATTATTTCCATGGACTCCAACCCATCATGATCCTCACCAGATCCTAGTCTGTGACCTATCCAGTCACTTGGCCATATAACCCAACAAGGCTTGTGTTTGTTCCTTGTAATTTATGAAGTGACTACACAGAAGCCCAGGCAACTAAACTTCTAATTTTGGGATCATTGGGGTGAGTGAAGGTATTCTAGGTAAGTTGCTTTAACTTTTCTAGTTTTATTGTTAACAATATATATTACTTTTTAGCTTTATTTATATGAGCTAATATTTTTTTCTGATAGTTATAGAAGAGAATGCTAGAGGAATGACCAAGCTCTGCTTGGTTTGAACTCCATGGAACATGATGCCCCTCCTGGGATAAACTGATCATTTCTAATCTCATCACCATACTTCCAACTCAGGCTCTGGATACCCAACACCTGCCTACCTCCCTCAGCCTCCTCTCCCCTCTGATGGGAGGACTAGAGGGGAGAGCACTAAACTCCTCCTAAAGCTGTCTTTTCTAGAGGACAGAAATGGGACTTTCAGCTCACTCCACTTTATTTTTGTTGCTGTTGTTGTTCATTGTTGTTTTCTTTAAAGCATTTAGATCTAGAAAGGATGTTAGAAGCCCTCCGGTCCAATTGCCCATTCCACAGCTGAGGAAACTGAGAATCAGAGAGGTCAGTCATACGATCATAGAATCATGGACAGAGCTGGAAAGGACCCTAGTTACTATCTAGTCCAACCTCCCATTCTACAGATAAGACCCAGAGAGATCATAGATCATAGACATAGAATTCAGAACATTAGTTGCTTTCTAATTTTACACCTTATTTTATTGAGGACCAGTCACTTAAGTAATAATTACTTGATAAATAATAATTACAAAACTGATATTTGAACAGCCTGGCATAGCAGTCACTCCACTTTCCACCTGCAATTCTGCTTGATTTCAACTCCATGAAACAAATGCCTCTCCCCCTCTCCTCCCTGGTACAATTTAGTCTCATTTCCTGCCCCTGTCCCCAGCTTTCCAGTTTCCTTTTGGGTATTGTTTTCCCTTATTAGATTGAAAGTTTCTTGAGTGCAGAAATTGTCTTTCTTTTTCTTATTTGCATCCCCAGCACTTAGTACAATACCTGGCACATAGTAGGCACTTAATAAATGTTTACTACATCTAATATTTTATTGCACAATAACAAAAACATTGTAAGTTTAGAGCATGAGACGTAGTTCTCCTGACCCAGATTATTCCAAGAACGTTTGTAGATGAAAGTGCAAAGAAGATAATAAATAGAAACGAAACAGATTTGCCAATGTTCCTATAGTGATTTATTTTCTATAATGATCATTAAGGAAAGTGGAATCTCTATATTTGTAATTCCCCACCTCAATACCTACTGTATTATAGGATAAAGTGAAAAAGTTACTTAATAATATGAAATCAGGAGTAGTGACTGGGCCTGACCAAATATATACAGAAATGCTTTTGCTGAAGAGAACATAATATTGAAGGTACTCAAAGATCTATTTTCTAGATATATAAAATAGGGAAAGATTCCAAAAGATGGCTGATAGCATTATCACCCCTCAAAAGGTTACTGAGAAGACATCAACAACTACTATTTCATTTGCCTATGAGCCAATCTCTACAAATCTTTATTAAAGTTGTCTATGCGTAAATATGTCCTTGATGAAAACACGAGAAGGAAACAAGTGAGTTTTTTATAAATGACTTTCTGTAGCAAATTATAGTCACACAATGGACTGAGAGGTGAAAACAAGATAAGATTCTATTGTGTATATTATTTATCCCTTACAAAATGTCCCCATCACTTACTTGGTAGAGCAAAATGTAGTCAAAAAGGTTAACTTCCAATAGGTTGTCTTCCATGATGCCAAAAGAAGATCACTAGAGATTCCCTAGCAGATATAAGTAAAGGGATAACTTTATTCAGTGATCCTTTGAGCATTAACACTAAGTGAGGTATGAAACAAGGTAAGTGAGGTATGGTTGGCAATGTCATGGAGGATGTCTGGGAAAAAATATAAGCAGGAGAGGATTTCTTACAGATAGTGAGATAACTCATATGTTCTTGTTTGGGGATGACATTGATTCTGACTTCATGAAGCCTCAGAACATTGAAGAACCTCCTAAGGTTGTCCATGGGCCTACCACCCTACATGGGAAAAAAATGGTTGATGAATGTACATTTCCCAATTCAATTCAGTTCAGTTCAAAAAGCATTTATAATGCAGTTATTACATTCAAGGCACAATATTAGGTGTAGGGGTAAAAGAAAATGAAAAGCAGTTCTGGCTTATACATCATCTAAAGAGATCATAAGAATCTTATGCATCATAAGAAGTTCATCCATCATATACAGAGATAAATATATACAACATAAGTTAAGGAGGGAGAAAGGACTAAGAGGAGATGGTACTTGCATTGAGTCTTGAGGGAAATTGAGGGTTCTAAAACTCAGAGGAGGGGCAGCTAGGTGGCACAGTGGATAGAACACCACCCTTGAAGTCAGGACGATCTGAGTTCAAATCCAGCCTCAGACCAAACATTTGACACTTCCTAGCTGTGTGAACCTGGGCAAGTCACCTAACCCAAGTGCCCCAAAACAAAAAACAAACAAAAAAAACCTTAGAGGAGTGAGTATATTTGAAGAAAAGAAGACAGCCTATGCAAAGGCTTGAAGATGGAGATGAAATGCCATGACTGGGCAACAGGAAATAGTCAAATTTGGTTAGAATGTTGAGTGCATGGAGGGAAAGAATTTGAAATGAATCCAGAGTCAGATTGTGCTTGAATGTCAAGCTAAGGAACTCATATTTTACATTAAAGACAAGAGAGAATTACTAAAGAATCTTAGCCAGAGGAGTAATGTTGTCAGACTTGTGTATTCAGAACATTATTTTGGCAGATCTTTCTTTGGAAGATAGATTGAAGAGGAAAGAGACTAGAAGAACGAAAACCAATTAGGGAGCCATCATAATACCAGACGAGGTAAAATGAAAGTCTGAATTAGGGTAATACAATTGTTAGTGGAACAAAGGGGGCAGATGTAAGAGATATTGGAGAAATAGAATTGACCAGACTTGAAAGCTGATTGGACCTGTAAGATGAGGGAGATGAGATGCTGAAGACGACTCTGAGGCAAGATTGCAGTAGAGCTGGGTAACAGAAAGGATGATGGTTCTTAGAAGAGAAACAGATGAAATGAGATAATAATTGTAAAATGCTTAATACAGCGCCTGCTTGGCACATAGTTAGAGCTATCTAAATTGTAGTTATTATTAGCTATTAAATAGACATGTTTGTTGGGATGGGTTCAGAAGGGGAGATGATGAGTTCTGTTTTGGACATGTTGAGTTTGAGATGCCTACAGGACACCCAGATGAAAATTTCCACCAAGTAGCTGATGATATGAGCCTAGAGCTCAGGGGAGGGAGGAACACTGAATATACAGAATCTGGGGAACTCATAAAAGTGAATGAACTAAAGAACAAGGTATATATAGGGATAACCATAGAGTCTAGGACAAAGTCTTTTGGGACATCCACAGTAAAGGAATTATATATGGATGATAATCCAGTAAAAGAATCTGAGAACTAGTCAGACAGGTAGTAGGAGAACAAAGAGAGAACAATATTACAAAAGTTAGGGAGAATAGAATATCCAGTGGACAGTCAACATTCTAAAAAACTGCAGAGAGGTCGGGAAGGAAGATCTGAGAAAAGGCCATCATATTTAGCAGTTAAGACATCAATAGTAGCCTTGGAGAGAACTTGTACTGGAGTTTTTGAGTTGGAAACTAAATTATAAAGAGCTGAGAAGTGAGAAGTGGGAAGATGGGGAAATGAAGACAAATGTAGACACCTTGTCCTAGTTGTTTATAACAAATGGCTAAAGGGGTGGCCCATAGAGTTGTTCTCTCAGCAGTGTGGTGGAGAGGCAGTGTGGGGGAGGCAAAAACCACCGATTTTAGTGTCAGAGGACTCAAGTTGGGATCCTGCCTCTGACACCACCTTTGTGACCCTAGGCAAGTCACTTTACCTCAGTTTCCTCATCAAAAAAAATGAAGAGGCTAGATTGGAAAGTTTCCAAGTGTTCTTCCAGTTCTAAATATAAGAACCTGTCCTGTGGCCATCATACTAAGCTCCAAATTTAATATAAAGAGAATGGGCTGGATCATATTTCAGAGGTTGGGCATGTTTTCAATGGTCTCAAGTGGTCCCCTGCTACAAAATTTCATCATTTAATATTGCTATGCTTCTGGTGATGCTATTTGTCTCTGCAGCATGGAAGGTCATGATTTCAGAAGAATAAGAATTTCAGAGAGTCCAATGAATCAATTGACAAGCACTTATTGAATACCTACCATGTACCAGGTACTATGCAAAGCACTGGGGATTAAATGTTGTTCAATTGTTTCAGCTGTGTCCAACTCCTTGTGACTCCATTTGATGTTTTGTTGGCAAAGATAATGGAGTGGTTTGCCATTTCCTTCTCCAGCTTATTAGACAGATAAGGAAACTGAGGCAAACAAGGTGGAGTGACTTGCCCAGGGTCAGACAGCCAGGAAGTATCTGAGGCCAGATTTGAAGTCAGGAAATGAGCCTTCTTGACTCCAGGGCCAACATCATATCCATTACACCACCTAGTTGCTCACACTGGGCATATGTAGGCAAAATTGAATATGTTGAATACATACATGATACACAGGTAAAATTGAAATAGTCTTTGCCCTCTAGGAGCTTATATTCTAATGGAAAACAGCATGTACATTAAAAAAAAATAGTTTAGGGAGGGATGGCACTAGTTTCTGCAGGGATCAGGAAAGGTTTTGTATAGAAGCCAGAGCTTGAGCCAGCTTTTTAAGGAAACCAGAGATTTTGAAAAGTGGAAGTCAAGTGGAAGAATATTTCAGGCACCAAAGCATGGTGATGTTTTGAGATTTTTTACCTCACACTGATCAGATTGAAAAGACTAAAAGTAAATGACAAGAAAAAGTTTTGTAGTGGCAAAAAGAAAACCTCATTGAAACTAAGGAAATGCTCATAAATTGGGGAATGGCTGAATAATTTGTGATATATAAAGGTGATAGAATGCTATCATGCTGTGAGGAATGAAGAAATAGATGATTTCAAAGAGAAGTGGAAAGATTTGTATGAACCGATGCAAAGTGAAATGAGCAGAATCAGAAAAACAATTTATGCTATAGCAACAATTTTATAAAAATAAACAATTTTGAAGACATATAAGCTGATGTCATAGTTTGGACAATGTGTATTCTCACCCCCTTTGGGGTTTCTATTGTTTATTTCTTTTTGCGGTTTTAGCATAAATGGTCAGGTTAACTTCTTCCCTCTTGTTTAGATTTACTGAGAAACATTTTTTCTTCTTTACCTTTATATTAAATCATTCCATTTCACCAAATTCCCAATTTATACATTTTTTTTTTAGTATTTTTTCCTTCTGCTCTTCAGTTGTCTGTACTAAACTGGACAAAGTACTCTGAAATTTCCCTGACCTATGTGAATTTTCCACTAGAAGTGTACCACAATCAATACTCAAGATAATGGACAAAGGAAAATTAACAAAGGAATAATCAAATATGAAAAAGCTAAGAAGACACAGTAAAGGAATAATCAATTAGATCAGGGTTGGAGGCAAGGTACCACAAGGTGAAACTTTAAAGTCTAAGTTTCCAGAATCCTTCTCCTCATATCCAGAATTAATTATCGTGTGCCCCATTTCCTCAGGATTTTGTTTGTATGTTAGGAGATACCTTGTAATTGTCTCATGGTGGTTTAATATGCTATCCCTCTCAGATAAAAAGTTGTATTTTAATAACTACACAAAAGAATAACTAAAATGACTAGGCAATGCGAGAAATAGGATGGGGGTAGGTTAGCTCAGCTGGAATGGAGAGTGTGCATGTGGAGACATGAGGCTGTTTAGGCTATTAAGATATATTCAGGTGCAGAGGAAGGGTGGGGAAGAGATTGACAAAGGGTCAAAGTATTGTCACTGTGGAGAGTTTTGTAGATAAAACAGGTTATTTCAATTCTACAAGCATTTATTCAGGGACTACTATGAACAAGGTACTATACTGGTCCTGATCCTACAAAGACAAAAAAAAAATGACACAGTTCATGTCACAGCAAACATTAATATAATTAATTAATTAAGTAATTAACATAATGCTTTTGCAAGGTTTGCAAAGTACTTTACATGTTATCTCCTTTGATCTTTACAAAAGCTCTGGGAAGTTGGTGCTATAATTATCCCCATTCTATATATGAGGAAACCGAGGAAAGCTGAACTTAAAACGATTTGTTTAGTGTCATACAGTTAATACGGGTGTGAGGCTGGATTTTGAACTTAGCTCTTCCTGCCTCTAAATACTGCAGCACTGTATCCACTAAGCCCCTAAACTGTTCTCCATGCTTTTAATTTCTATTGGAGTTTACATTCTTCTAACATAATGAGTCCATGTGCCCCTCTACCTAGATCTAGGATCCTAAATTTTTAGTAGGTCAGTACCTTAGAGATCATCTTAGCCTGACCTTCTCATTTTACAGATGAGGAAACTGAGACCCAGAGAGTTTAAGTGAATTGTCCAAAGTCATGGCAAACATGAGATTTAATGCTAGGTCTTTTGATTTGCTCATGTTCAGCAACCCCAGCTTTTTTTTTTTTTTTCCTGACTGATCCCTTATCATGGTTTTCTTGGCTTGAGTAGTAGATCTGGAGAAGGCTATTGATTTATCTTCAAATGATCTGGAGATTTTGTAACATTCTCACGTTGGTGGAAACCACCTATAGAGTATCTCTTATGGTTGTTGTTGTTTTTACAAATTGTTCAAAGGATGAAAACTGAAAGGAACCTTAGAGATTATAAAATCCATGACCTTTCATTTTAAAGATGAGGAAGCTAAGGCTCAGAAAGGTTAAGTGACTTCTCCAGCATCATACAGGATAATTAGTAGCAGAGCTGGGATATGAACCCTTGTCCTTGCATTCCAAAGATATACTTTCTTTTATATTGAGATGACAAGGTATGGTGAAAAAACCCTGGAGTTGAGTTTTGCAAAGATTTCAGCTGGAATTCCATCCCTGACCCTTGCTGTGGAACCATTGAAAAGTCACCTGTAGTCTCTCTTCTTCAGTTTCCACAGCTATAAAATGGGAATGATAGTACCTGAGTCCTTGTTTTGAGGAGCAAAACTGTCAATGTATATCAATCACTTTGCAATCGCTAAAGTTCCATTTAAATGCTAGCTAATATTATTACTCTTTTTATAATCCCTGTGTGCTTTAAGAGTTAGTTGAGAAAGAAAACAAAATGGACCAGAGACTAGCAAAGTTTTTCTTATACTCTGAATAATGTGTGTATACATACACAAACACACACATACACACACACACCCCAACATGTGTGTGTATAAATATAAGTAAAGACAGTATTTCTAATTTCTTTAAATGGGACATGAAGACATAAATATAAAAATTAGGAGCCAGGAGAAATGACCTTTGAGTTCATCTAGTACAGTCCTGTCATTTTACAGATGAGTCAACCAAGACCAAGAGTCATGTCCAGGGTCACCCAGCTTGGAAATAGCAGACACGGGATTCAAATCCAGATCCTCTCTTTCCCAATGCAGTACCCTTTGCCCTGCATGTGGAGATATCTAAATTTGGGTAAATTACACATTTTTAAAGGAATGACAGATAAGTAATGAGATTGGGCTGGTCATTTAAAAAGATTGCCTCCCACATAGTGGACAGAATGAGCTTGCAGAAAGCCAGAGAAGAATGGTCACAATATCTTTCTATGGCATGTGATCAAAGAATTTATCTTCCCACACCTTTCTCTGCCCTTTCCTTCCTCTTCTTCCTGAAAATTCAACTGCTGAACTACCATTTAGCTAGGCTCAGGGCTTGAGATTTGCGGCAGAGCACAAGAAAGTAGAAGTTTTAATTTAATTTCACCTCTGCCAAGAAATTAAAAAGCTATTGACACCATGTCCACAAAAACTAGTGCCCTCCCACCTACCTCTTCTCTTCTTCTCTTCCCTTGTCTTCTCCTCATTCCCACTTCATCCCCCTCTTCTCTCCCTGCCTTCTCCATTCATTCATTCAGCACATATTTATTGCATGCCTACTAAAACATGCTTTTCTAGAATTTGAGGGAGGGGGGATGGTAGGAAGTAATCTAGGTTTTGTAATGGGGGGGTGGTCAGGAGTGGACAGAAGGAAAATTAGACTGAATTATATTCCATAATTTTATTTACCTCATCAAACACTGAAGTACCCAATATTAAAGCACATCCTGTCATTCAACTCATGAGGCAAAGGAAATGAAAGGTAAGTTCTATGGTACTATAGCCTGAACCACTCTCAAATATAAGTCTCTGAAAGTTATACAGTGTTTCAAGGCATATTTTGGGTCAGTGTCTATTAAAACAGTCCTTAAGTCCCTGTCTGATGTTTCCATCGGACCAAATTAGAAGTTAGACATTCAACTCAAAGCAAAGGCAGAATTACAAGAAGATAACAAGGGAACTCTCATCCCTCAACCATCATCACCCCATACACATACAGATATACTATCTTATACTACAAGTGGGAAAGAGAACACGTACAGCCCAAATAGCTCAAGTTCTAGGATTGTGTCTGAAGAGAAACACCTATATATCTTTAAATCTGCCACTGGCAGCTTCCTTGAAAAGTTTTCAATGTCATCTGCTAGTTGACTTTGCCCTGCTGCCATCTCCTGGTTCTCCATTGAACTAGCACTGACACCTGGTGGTTCATCACTGAATTGCAGGTACTATGCTGCCGCTTCTCCACAGGGGAGTGCTGATACATCTTTTGTTACATAGTCCAGAGACGCAGATTTATTTCAACTCTTTTGTGAACCAGATCAACAGCTCTACCCAGCCAGGAGCAAAAGTCTCTCTGGTGAAATCTATATTTTTAACTCCCTTTGCTTTCTTCTATAGAAAATGACCTTAGGACTACCTGATATTTATTTTGGAATAAGTAAATTCCTTTCACCTGCCATCAGGGATCTGACCACTAGTATATATCCATGAAAGTTACCCTGGAGATTCTCTTAGTAATATTGAAGGTGGAGTGGAGAGAGGCTAGGGATCTTTGTGCAGCTGCATCCAAATCACTCCTTTCACTCACATAGGAAAGGCGCAAGAGATTGTGGTGTGCCAAATTAGGACTCTCAAATTAGGATACTCTCCACTCTCATTGTGCCCTTACCTTAGGCAAGGTTTGGACTGTGTGTGTGTACTGAGAGAACAAGTTTAATATTTTCCAGTCACCATTTAGAGATTCACAGAATAATGTGTGTTTTTAAATGATAATAGAACAGTTCTCTGTTCTACCTATAGTGTCAAATTTTCAGCTAGATAAGGAGAGACAAAGTGAGACTGTCTACCTCTTTTCTATCTTTTCTTACCTCTTCCCCTTTACCAAGTTTCTATCATCACTCTTCCCTGGCCCTATGAAGATATCCCACCCTCATTCTTCCCTTCAACTACAAGGTTTTTTGGAATATGTAGTTTATGCTCCTTTCCCTATTTCCTCACCACTTCCTTCATCCTTGGGTAATTCAGAGTCTTTTGCCACCACTCTACCCGGTTCTCTCACAGGTCACTTATGACCATATCCAATGATATGTGGCCTCAAGGCCCTGTGCTAGTTATTCTTTTTTTGTTATTGCTGTTGTTGTTCAGTTGTTTCAGTCATATCTGACTCTTTCTGACCCTTTTCAACATCTCCTTCTCCATTTCCTTTGCTGATTTCTTTTCTTTTTTCTAATCTTGGACTTCTCTTTTTTCTCTTTATACTCTGTTTTTTGGCAATCTCTCTCATTCCCCCTGCTTCAAATCTCACCTCTATACATTTGATTCTCAAATATTCTATCCCTGACCTTTTTTTCTGAGCTTCTTGCCTATAGGATGTAACATGTTTTACTAATATTTAGAATTCAATGAAGGACTCAGTTTTCTCATCAGTAAAATTCAAAATTTGGACTAGATGATCTTTAAGTTCCCTCCCACCCACCCCACCCCCAAACAGGCTACTTGTTGAATACTTAGCCATGTTTCAAATGCCACATCCTTTGTGGCACCTTCCACGTTGTCCCCTATTGATAATGATAGATCACCACTCCTATTTTTCACAGCACCATGTTTGTATCTCTCTTGTCATGTACTTTTTTGTATTATAATTATTTTTGTTTGTGTCTTATTCCCCAGTTGGGCCATGTGCTCCACGAGGCAGGGGCCATAGCTAATCCAAAGTTTATATCTTACTGGGCCTAACTTCACGCCCTATATACATTTGATTAATAAATTTCTTGAATGAATAAATGAATTGAAAGACTAATTCTAGCTAATTGGTACTAAACATGGAAGTAGAGCTTCATATTGAGAAAAGTTTTCATGCTCATGTTAGTACTTCTTTACAACCATGATGGTCAAAACCAACTGTGGACGAGCTTGGAGGACACTGTGGCTTGCCTAAATTCCAAATCCTCTTGTTCTTCCTGCTAAACTAACACACAACCTTTGCCTTTAAGCAAAGGGTGGAAAATGAAAAGAAGTTGTTACAAACTAAAATCTCATGCACATGAAACTTATATGATATGTCACAAACTTGGCAGGCCTAGGATCTTTTTAAGTGAGCAAAAACAGAAATATTGTGAGCAGCTAGGTGGTGCAGTGGATAGAATGCCAGGCCTGAAGTCAGGAAGATTCATCTTTCTGAGTTCAAATCTGGCCTCAGACATGTACTAGCTGTGTGATCCTGAGCATGTCACTTCACTCTGTTTTCCTCAGTTTCCTCATCTGTAAAATGAACTGGAGAAGGAAATGGCAAACCACTCTAGTATCTTTGCCAAGAACACCCCAAAGGGGGTCATGAAGAGTCTGACATGACTGAAATGACCAAACAACAACAATAACAATCGAAATATTACCCACAAGGGTAAGTTCACCCTTTTGAAGTGGGGAATTAATGTTGTCATTCATATAATTCAAGATAAAAACACTGATACTTCAATTATCCTGAAACAACAGGAGAAAAAACCAGCTCTGAATTCTCTAGTTAAAATCACTTCTGTTCTTCATTTTTTTCCTTCACTTTGCTAGTATCATCCCAACTGTAAAGGAGCTGATCTTTTCTGCAGTAGCAAAGCCATTTACAATTTTTATGGAAATCGTGCTATAAAAAAATAAATTTTCAGCAGGGCAAGGCTGCCTGTTTAATAGGGCTCTCAAAACGTGCACACGCGTACACACGGATGCCTTACTGTGGGAAAGAGCCCTTATTTTATCTATAGCCTTGCACTGTTTCCTTCACCTTGCGTCAGGATTCTGCATAATATAATCATAGATCATGTTTATGATCAGTTAATTTTGCCTCTGCTCTATGGCCTCCCCCCTCCCCTATTCTCTTCCCCCTTTCTCCTTGTCTCTCTCTCTCTGCTGTTCAATGTTTCCTAAAGCAGGGCTGAAGACTATCTGAAGTGCCGGGGCGGTACCTCGTGTAAGTTGGTATGAGCTCACAATACCCACCATGTGAGCCCTGTTCAGTAATCTGCTTGTAAAAGCTGCTCCTCTGTTACTTCTCCATCCTCATTCCAGGAGCCTATTAAATTAATGAGATAGAAGGCAGTGCTACCGCAGTCAACATGTTATTGGTGTATAGTGCTGGTGCTATTACAATGTGCCTGTTTTTTCTCCTGGGACATTTAATTTCCGCTTCTCAAATGAGCTGCAAAGCCGTGAAGCCTCGCAGTGTTCTTTCTAGACACTCTGTGATGCAGATAATGAGGGTACTGATAGGTGCCTAGGAGACTGCGATGGCTCTAAGCACAGCTATGGTCTGATAATGCTTTATGCCAACAGTGTCACAGCGGAACCACTATCATCCCTCAAGGAATGGTTCATCTTTATATGTAATACAGCAGCTGTCACCTAAATGGCTAATGGGAAGCAGAGTAGAACCTTAGTGCCAGTAATCTTTGTCACTTAATAATTTTAAAGGTATCCGACTTCAGCAGCTCCTGCAAGTTGTAATAAGAGTGCACTTGCCGGGTTTATGTTGTTGGTGGTGAATTAAATGTAAATTGAGAAATCCATGATGCTGCTCTGTGCAAATCTAATTTAGTATAATTTGAATAGCCAAGTAATTAAAATGTATTATAGGTAGAAGATGCTGAGATGGTGGAGTGCCTGCATTTAAGAGGAAGATTTATTGGACTCACTGCATCCACAGTGAACCTTCTACAACCACATTAGCTAACATCTGTTGGAAAATGCCGAGATGCAGGGCAGGGGACATGCACACAGAATATATGCTTGCGTGTGTTGGAACAACAGACCAGAGACCTGGGGGTGGGGGAAGGGGGTGGGGCAGGGAGGAATGTGCTTGCAGGTTAAGCTAATTAGTAACGTGGCTTGTGCGTCCATGTGTGCACACATGCAAATGTTTAAATGATAGGTGGGTGTACACCATGTGTATCTGTGTGTGTGTACACACAGATACACATTCTTCCTAATTAATGTCTGTCCCCTGCCGTGCTGGAATTGCAGTTTGATTGGATTTGGGGAGCTAGGTAATAATAATAGGACAGTTGATACAAACAATGTCTGTGTTGACACGGCACCATTAGTGTTTCCTGGCAGATTATTTTGTTTGCTTTGCCTAAGCGCCCAAGATTATAGGTGGTGATTTAGTAGGCTAGGGGCACGGGATTCTGAAGAGAAGCCAACCTGATTTCAATCACACCTTCAACCAGACTGTTAATCTCTGGGGAGTCAACACACCTGTGCTGGCAGAAGTTAAGAGGAAAGAGATTCTGAAATGCACGAGTCCAGCAATTGTCCAGGGAAAGGGGTAGAGATATATTTGACCCATAATTCTTTTTGGGGATAAATCACAGGATGTCTCTGGAAATCTGGAAAATATAGCTGAAGTTGAGTGAAAGATATATAGCTCCCACACAAACATGGAGCATGTTCTGAAGAAATATTGGTCAGGAGGCAACAGAAGAAAGACAAGAGGGCTTGCTACCACACCAGTAGGAATCATACACTACTCACAATGCAGTTCACAACCTACTGCCATTTAATTGTGTCATTGGGATGTTTGGGGATAATTTGGCAAACATAAGTTCCTTGATAGAAAGGATATCTAGGTGACATGTGTGTGTTTGGAGCAGGAGAGAAAGACAGTAGGGGTCCTGCAGGCATTGTATATGTATACCCACCATCCAACACAACTCTGTTTTTCAAATCACTGGGCTATCCCAGTCCTCAGGCTCTTAATCAAATATGGAACAAAGATGAATGTTAATTTTCATGACATGCTTAATTCCCCCCACTCCCCAGCCAAAGACAGGTCTTGTCCTTGGTGGTTCCACAAGAGAATCTTTGCCTGTTTCTATAAACACTCAGTGCAGTAACCCCAGAGCCCCCTTATTTGAAGAATGTCTCAGAGGATGCATCATTGATCACTGAGTGTTGTGAATGAAAAATGTAGATGTTAAATAAGGTTTTTAAAAGCACCCTCTGCTTTGCGGCATGTGAGCCAAGAACAGGTATCGACACAAGAAGCTGGAAACATTCACCAGCATCTGCAGTCTATCTCCTCAGTCGTGTCTCTGTGCAAGCAGATGATGGAACACGGATACACCAAAGAGCCCCAAAGAAAACAGAATGATGATTAGGAAATAGAATGAGAAGAGTCTATTCTCCTCTCCCCCCTCAAGATAATAACAACACGACAATCACAATGCATGAAAATCATTAACATTTAATTTGGTGTTCATTGGAAAATCATTAATCATGAAGCACTGTTCTGGTATCCTTGTGGACATAATTCATGAACTCCATGTGAATTCGTTGCAATTTAACATTAATTAATGTCCATTTAGGATAAAATGTTACCTCATATTTTAGGGTGGCACTTCAGTGTCCTTCCTAAAGGTGGCAAGAGATTGGCTTCTGGTCTAAAAGACACCAAAAAAAAAAAAGAACCACCCCCCAAAAAACATTTCTGGGGTGGTACTTTCAAAGTCAATATTGTCAATGTAAAAAAATAAAGGCAATACATCACTGAATGTTAGATTCTCACCTTCCTTATTTCCCCTGTCTCCCCTTCCTTCTCTCCCTTTTATTCAGACCAAAGGCCCTACTTCAAAAATAGTTCTGGGCTAATAACACCACATCTGTTGCCACAATCCAGTGAACACTGGTAAGAAATGACTATATGCAATTCAATAAAGTATATTTAGCATATTTTCATTGCACCAACTATCAGCTGATCCACCTCTTATTAGTATAAATGACATAGATTAGTGTCAGGCATTTTCAACAGTGAAGAAATTACAGAAGTCTGCATGGCTCATTAGGCTCTGGTTGCATGTTAAAAGGGGGCCAGGCCTTATTAATAATAAAGGGAAAGATAAAACTATATTTGTGATTTAAGAAGAGAAAGAGAGATTGGTATAGTCCCTTAAAATATTCAGCCCTTAAGAGGGAGAAAAGTTTCATATTTGTATTTCCACTTTTACTCTAAGTTTCTTAGCCACTTGGGAAGGTGGCATATTTTTTCTTTAACATTCAGTTTAGGGAGAAAGCTTAAGAATTACTTGGTTTCAACAAAAGTTCAGATATGAGAGATCAGGACTTTCAAAGGTGTACATTTTTGTTGTCAAATTTTGCTCCTAAATAGCTTATCTGAGACTCAATTTGGATTTTGAATAATTTGAATGGCTAAAGTACCCTTCCCCTCATTCTACAATCAGTAAACAAAAGAGAACTGACCCATCTTTGCTGATAGAATGTAAGCACCTTGAGGGCAGGGAGCGTTTCATTTTTGAAACACTTTGCTTGGCACCTTGTTGTCCTTGTCGTTGTTCAGTTGTTTAGCCATGTCCAGCTCTTCCTATGGATGTTAGCATGCCAGGCCCTTCTGTCCTCCACTATCTCCCAAAATCTGTCCACCAAGCTTATGTTCATTGCTTCCATGACACTATCCATCTCATGCTCTGCCATCTCCTTCTCCTTTTGCCTTCAATATTTCCCAGCATCAGTCTTTTCCATTGAGTCCTTTTTCCTCATTACGTGGCCAAAGTATTTAAGCTTCAGTTTTATTATTTGTCTTTCCAATAAATAGTCAATAGCCTAGCACCTAGGATATGCTTAATAAATCCTTATTAATTCATCTGAATGACCAGGAAGAGATTCTACCATTCTTTGTCTCTTCCAAGCTTTCATACTTCACCATGTATCTATAACTGACTCATTGTTAATATCGTAATTTAATCCTGCACTGGCAATAAAGGTAAAGAAAGTGGCACTAAATATTATCTATAAGAATTTAGGGCATTTAGGAGACCTGAAAATGCTCTCAGAGTGTGGTGAATTTTGTTTTCAAGAAGTATTTTCATGTAATTAGCATTTTTCTTGATGCAGAGACATTAATCCATAAAAAAGCAATAGGCCATAAACAGAGGGAAGAGAAGAAGTGAGAGTCATGTTAATTGCATAACCAGGACATAGTAAAGAAAAATAAATAAATAATGGCCTGAGCAGATACTGAAATTTGAATAATATCAAAAAGCAAAAAACAGAAAACCAAAGAAAATTGTCAAGACTCGAAGTATTCAGTCACATACAATAGTAAAGAAAAAACAAAAATAAGATATTTGACATTGGCTCTTACCATTTTTTTAATGAAACATTTTTAAAAGTGGCAACTCTGTATTTTGAAGTAACAACAGAATATACATAAATGATCTGGTTTTTTTATGTGATAATTAAAATTCCTCATATTTTGCACTTAGTAAAGTCTTTCAGCTAAGAGCCATTCAATATGACTATTAAAACAAATAGGAATAGAAAGAGAAGCTTTACATTAAAGGGAAACAAGTACTCTAAAGAAATGGAATCTATTGTTAAGAAATCATCAGCAACTCATTCTCAGTCCTGGACTGCTTTCCTTGTGCTCTGCGTGACTTATAATATTCATCTGAAAGCTTAAAAATTGCATTTCTTTCACATCTCTCTGCCCCCACCCCCTCATCGATTTCCCCCACTGTGTTCCTAATCAAAAGAAAATTAACATGACTGTTGTGGATTACTTTCTTGCTTGTAAACCTGTGTTATCAGTAGCATCACTCTGGTTGCAGAATACTGTATCATTTGGTAGATAAAGACTGTATAAATGTGAGGGGGCGTTCACAGAAATCAGCCCTAAGTCTGTACGTGTTTATGTACATCCGTGCTATTGAGGGAATCAAATTGTTTCCCAATGCTAAGCAAAGTGGCATAATGAGTCAATTTTCTGAATATTTATCATCAAAGACTTCTTTTGATTTTCAGTCTTTCTTTCTCTCTCCTTCTTTCTTTCTCTTCTTTCTTTCTTTTCTTTCTTTCTTTTCTTCCTTCCTTCCTTCCTTCCTTCCTTCCTTCCTTTCTTTCTTTCTTTTCTTCCTTCCTTCTTTCTTTTTCTTTCTTTGTCTCTGTCTCTCCCTTTCTCTCCTCTCCTCTTCTCTCTTTTTCTCTATCTCCTTCTCTTCTGTCTCTTTCTCTCTCTCCTTTTCTCAGTGTTTCTGCTTTTCTGACTGCATCTCTCTCTGTCTCTATTTCTATCTCTCTGTGTTGCTCACTTTTGCTCAAAATACCCAGAAAATTGAGGCAAAGTGATCTGTTTAATTGTGTGTTTTTTAAATTCTTTCTGTAAAATGGTCTCTCTTCTCTATTTCATTGTATGTGTAAAAAATTATTAGTTTGAGGGAGAACATATCATATGCTATAGTGAGTGTCATAATTCTACCCAAGTCTTCTGAATCTTAAATTGTGTTATTTATCCTGAACAAGATTATCAGACTCATTAAAAGCATTTTCCCTGCAGTAAAATAGTGAGTATATACATACGTCATTTTATTTTTGTTTTTCTTTAATTTTTGCTTTTTGTAGCCCCCAAGATCTGTGATTTTATTGATGGGGATCCAGATGGTAACCTCTTACTTAAAGCATTAGAAAATTTTAAAAATATTATGGATTTTCAAAAAAAGGAAAGAGAACAGTGTTTTCACACTCTAGGCAATCTAGAATGGATCAATAAAGAGATGATTAGTGAACATCTAGAAAGGGAAGTGGTGATTACAAAGAGTCTGCATGGCTTTGTCTAGAATAAGTCATGCCAGGCTAACTTCATTTCCTTTTTTTTTTTTTTGACAGGATTACTAAATTAGTAGATAAATGGAATGCTGGGGATACAGTTTATCCAGACTTTAGTGAAGCTTTTGATAAAGCTATTTCAGATGCTTCTCATGGAGAAGATTGAGAGATGTGGACTAGAGGATAATATAATTAGATGGATTCAACACTGCTTAAATTCAATGAGTAGTTGTTAATGGTTCAATGTCAATCTGGGAGGAGGTACCTAGGAATCTGTGCTGGGATCAGTGCTGTTTAACATTTTTATCAATGACTTGAATAAAGGTATCAGTAGCATATTCATAAAATTTGTCAATGACTGAAAACTAAGAGGAATAGTTAACACACTGGATAATAGAATGAAGATCCAAAAAGGTCTCGGTAGGCTCAAGCTCTAAGCTACATCTAATAAGGATTTCAATAGAGATAAATGTAAAAGTCTTCCATTTGAGTATTAAAAAAATTCAAAAATATAAGATGGGTAAAATATGGATAGACAGTGATTATTCTGAAAAAGATATGGAGATTTTAGTGAACTGCTAACTCAGTATGAGCCAACAGTGTTACTTATGGGACAGTGAAAAAAAAAAGCCAATGTGATTTTGGGCTTCAGTGAGAGAAAGCAAAGGAAGCACAGCTTCTAGGAACAGGGGAATGATAGTCCCTTTGCACCATGCCCTAGGCAGACCTCATCTGGAATAGTAATCATAGATGCCACAGTTTGAAAAGGACATCAATAAGAAGCAGAGTGTCTAGGAGGCTGCAACCAGGATGGTGAAGGGACTTGAATTCAGGTTATATGAAGATCAACTGAAGAAACAGAGCATGTTTATCCGTGAGAAGGAAGATGAGGAAGGATGCATGTGATAGCTTTTTCTCAAGTATTTGAAGGGCTATCATGTAGAATAGGGATTATACTTTTTCTGTTAAGTCCCTAGAGGACAGAACCAGGAGCAATGGGTAAAAAGTATAAATAGGCAAATCTACGTATGATATCAAGAAAATTTTTCTAGCAATTAGAGCTGTCCTAAAGTGGAGTGAGCTACCACCAAAGATGGAATGCTCCTCCTTTTTGGAGTCTTCAAGCCAACACTGGATTACCACTTGCCAGGTATGTTAAACTCATGATTCCTTTCATGCATAGGTTAGATGAGATGGTAGATGAGGTCCCTTCCAATTCTCACATTCTCTGATTCTAAAAGAGTTATCTGGGGCACTGAGACATTGATTGACTTGGGTAGATCACATAAATCTTTTTTCCACCAGAAAAACTGCCTTAAACTCATACAGACTCTTCATATATATAATAAATACATGGATCTGAGGCATTGAAAAGTTATTTCTATACCTCCCCCATTCAACCAATATTTTTTGGGGGGGGAGTCTTAGATTTTCAGCAAGAACTCTTTGAATGTATTCATTTAAATGTTGATCAGATACCTCCAAGCTACTTTTCTTAAGAAATGCCAAGAGAATGATTACTATTCATGTGGTTTCCTCATTGCAATGGGTTTCTCACTCAATTTCCAAGGACTCTCCACATCTCTCAATGCGATTCTTTCTTTCTTTCTTTTCAAGACCCGAGAGTGTTGGGTGGTAGACACCTTATGGTCCTCTATTTTATGTCATGATGATAAACTGAAATCATGCTCATAAAATCCTGAAAATCATACAACTTCAAAATTGCTTCCTGTGGGATCTTGGGTATTGCCTGGAGTTTCTAAAATAACTCGATGTACATTAAAAATATTTCTCTTATTGTTATATTGCAGGCATGTTTACTATTAGCTGCTTAGCTTCATTATGTATCATAGTCTGAATCTACAAATCAAGTATAATTAGACTTAGTGAACTGATTGGATTTCTAATTAAGCTACATTGGAAACAATGCACAATCAGTAAATATTCTGACTAGGTACATTTTAAAGAGCAACTCTTGGGCTTTTTGCTGATGACTAGACACCAGTGTCATTAAATTTGTTGGTGGCAAGCAAATTTTAAAGCTAAAATAGAGGCAATTAGTAAAGATCTTGAAATATTTAATCACGTTTGTCCAATTAGTGTGCAATTAGGCAGTGGTGTGGTGTGGGACAAGCATTCTGTTTCAGTGCATGGTAGAGAAGGATCCCTTTGAAATTTTGCTGTTTAGTTTATTGATATATAAAAAGGAAGTTATGGTTGTAATTTCCAATTTAAAAAAAATACTGTGCAGATGGTCTGACTATATATTTAACAATGTTAAACAAATCCAAACAAGGGAAGCATGTTACCTGAAATTACACAGCTGTGATCTGTGAATAAGCTCTGGATCATGGTAGATTACAGCTGTGCTTATCTTGATCATTGAAACTGCCAGGCATTTTATATTGAAGAAATCAGAAGCTTGATAAGCTGGTCCAACAGGTCTTGAAATGACTGGCAACTTCTTACCTGGCCAAATGCACTCTTCCTGGTTCTTGCCTCAGCTGCTCTGCATTCCAGTGGCATAAATTATATGCAGAGGGAGTGGTGAACCCTAGAGATCATGGGAAAAGTTATTTTTGGATCTATTGATAATGTTTATTGCATTGAATTACACGACATTTTTATGTAAACTGCCTGGGAAACTTTGACACCACTAGTGTCTGGCATATTGTTGGCACTTAATAGATGTTTACTGAGTGGTTGACTGGTCTTCAGGTACTCAGTCACTGGTTCTTCATTTCACACTCTCCCAGGTGAGAAGTATCATTACAGTGACTACATTTGTGGTTGCTATCCCTGGCTGGACTTAAAGGATGGCATAGACTGTTTTGTGATTGTACAATAAGCTGTAAGATACCTCACGGATCTAGTCCTGCTTTTTCATTGTGTAGATTTTACAGAGAGCTAAGGGGATTGATCTCAGGTCAGCTTGTAATAATAAAAATAATATTTATGTGACACTTTAAATTTTTCAAAGCTTGTTTCTGCAAATACAATCTCATTTTATTTTCACAACAACACCGGGAAGTAGGTGCTATTATTGTCCTCATTTACAGATGAGAAAACTGAAGCAGATAGCTATTAAGTGACTACACTGTTTCTGGCACATGGTAGGCACTCAATAAATGTTTATTGACTGATTTGCCCAGGGTCTCATAGTATCTGAGGCTGAATTTGAACTCAGATCTTCATGAATACAGGTCCAGCATTATCTATTGTGCTACCCAGCTACCTCTCTGGTAGCTACCAGAGTGGGGACTAGATCCATGTGCTCCAATTCCTTGTTCTCTGTTCTCTCCATCATCTCATGTTGCTTCTCTCTTACTCCTATTTGGTGTTAGAGAATATGGGAGGAGTTAATTTAAACAGAAGAAAAAAGTGAGAAGATGGATAGCCTTATGGTTTTCCATTTTATGGCATGATGATAAACTACAACCATGCTCATAAAATCCTGAAAATCATACACCTCCAAAATTTGCTTCCTGTGGGATCTTGAGTATTACTTGGGGTTTCTAAAATAACTTAATGTACATTAAAATATTTCTCTTATTGTTTTGTCCTATTTTGAAATGTCAGGGTAAACTTTGTGAATTTAATGAGATAATACAAATCATCATTTTCATCCTCCATCAGATACCCAGTTTAGAAAAAAATTTGGGAAGTTGATTCCAACTCCACCTTAAGGCAAGATTTGAGGAGAGGATGTCATGGATTACTAAAAGAGGGCTGTGCACAATAGCTGGATTTAGGGTTGACACAAAGGGGAACACAAATTTCCTTATGTTATGTCACTGAAGAGGACATTTGGGATGCATTGGGTGTGAGTGGGGAAGTCTTAAAAAGAAAATAAAAGTGAAACTAGAAGATAATGGAAGTAAAAGAAAAGTATAGCTCCTGAGGACTTACATAAGTCTTTTGAGGCTTCCAGGCTATCAGTATTTCTTCTGTTTTCCTCAGAGGCAGTTCACCTTGAAGCTTCCTGAAAAAAAATTAAGAACTAAAGAGAGGAACCTGTTCTTCCAAACACTGGTTGCCCAATGTATTGAAACACACTTTTTTCTCATCAGGGTAAAGGAAGAGTAACTATGTAGCTGAAGTGGCCCTACAAATTCATACACTTTTTGTATTACTGAGCTGCAATGTGCAGGCAGTCTTCAAACTAGAAAAGAGTTCGGTTCTAAAAGTTCATTTGTAAAAGAGTTGTTTGACATTTGCAATGAATTTTCCCATAGGTAATACACTATACCTAATGGTTAGGTACCCAAGGCAACTCACAAAAGACTCTAACAATAAATGTACCTGAACTATAGTACTTAGCACTACTAACTACTTAGCCAACAGGAATAATGGTGTTTGAATGAAAAAATGTATTCAGAATTTTAGCAACAATACATTTTCCCTGGATGTTACATTAGCTTGGGGGAGGCAAGATAGGATGAAGGGGATAATGGCAGGTTGGTTATAGCTAGCTCTCAGTAGACTCAGGGTCCCCATACCTCCTTATCTCCTCAAATACTTATAGTCCTATTTCCCTCATCCTCTTCCAATCCTGCCTGAGCTACTGCCAAGCATTAGAGTGAAGTAAGAAGCAGATTCTGGAGCTGGAGGGAATGGGGACATCTTGGTCAGCCACCGCATCTAATTGCTTACAAGGTGGAAGGCAAGGATAAAGGATGATAACAAATAGCAACATCTGGGACAGTGCTTGGCACATAGGAAGCAATTAATAAGCAATAAATGCTTATTGAAATCTCAACATAGAGGATGATCCAAGACTTAAAGTTTTATACACATCAGGAAATATGACTTGGCTACATCAAGGACTGTTCATATTCTGATTTCCCTACTTTGGGAAACAAGGAAAATCCATGGTATACCAAGATACCAACACAGTTTCAGGAAGAACTTTCTCAGTGAGAGGAGTTAAGTCCAAAATTGTTCTTGGAGAAACTGACAAGAGAGTTTATAGCAAGGTTGAAACAAATATTGTAGATCACACATTTCTTAGGAAACAAATATTGTAGATCACACATTTCTTAGGACTTTAGTTCACTTAAAAGATTATGCCATTTGAAAAACTTACATCAACTGATGCTGAGTGAAACCAGCAGAACCAGAAGAACAGTGTACACAGTAACAGCAACACTGTTTGATGAACAACTTTGATAGACTAGCTCTTCTTAGCAATGCTAGTATCTAAGACAACTCCAAAAGGCTGATGATAGAAAATGCTATCCACATCCAGAAAAAGAACTATGGAGTCTGAGTGCAGATCAAAGCATACTATTTGTTCCCTCTCTTTTTTTAAATTTTGTTTCTTCTTTCTCGTGGTTCCTCCCATTGGTTGTAATTCTTCTTTACAACATGACTAATATGAAATATGTTTAATATGAATGTACATGTAGACCCTATATCAGATTGTACATTGTCTTGAGAGGGGGGAAGGAAAGGGGAGAAGAACTCAAAATCTTTAGGAAGTGAAAATGAAAAATAAATAAATAAATTTTTAATTTTTAAAAAAAGATTATGCCATTTATTAATATATTTCCATCTCTCTGCTCAATTTTCTCAGAATCATTCCTGAGTTGGAAGGAGCTTCAGATGTCACCTAGGACAACCGATTTTGTGGAACAAAACTGTACATCCAACATACCCAATACTCTTGTCAACAAGCCTTTGCTTGAAGACCTCCAGCAAGGAGAAAACTACCTCCCATGGCAGTGAAGTCCACTTTTAGATGTCTTTAATTGTTTGGAAGCCTAAATCTGCCTCCCTGCAATTTCCACCCTCTGCTACTGGTTCTGTCTTCTGAGGCCAAGCAGAACAACATTAATCCCTTTTAGGAATGATAGCTCTTAAGATATTTGAACACAGCTATCATATCCTCTGTGAATCATCTATTTCTCATGTTTAACATCCTCACTTCTGTCAATTAGTACTAATATGGCATGTCCTAGGGTCACCTTCTCTGTAGGCTCTCCAGTTTATTAATGTACTTCCAAAAATAAAGTATATAGAAATGAAAACAATACTTCGAATGTGATCTGACAAGGGCAGAGGACATTGGGACCATTGCCTTCTCTCTCCTGGACACTATGCCTCTGTTAATGTAGCCTAAGATGACATTGGCGCTCTCTCTCTACCTCTCTCTCTCTCTCTCTCTCTCTCTCGCTCTGTCACCTCTCTATATCCATGTATGTAGATAAGTACACATACATGATAGACACAATATAACACATGTGTACACATATATAGACATATGTGTTGTTGCTGTTGTGTTTGTCCTTCTTTCTTGAAGAGGAGGACATCAAGGAGAGGATTACATAACTTGTAATTGACTTTGATTTAAGTGAGGGAGGGCTGTGCAAGGTCACCAGCCTCACTTTCTCCTCCAGATCCTCTGGGTCCAGTGGCCAGATATTCATCAGGACGACTGGACATAGCCCAGGATGCAATGGGAGGCCTTAGCCCTTTTAAGCTAAGGTCTTTTCAGGTTCTCACTTTGAGTGAGGTAACACCCATTCAATGAAGAGGCCTCTTTAAGAAGTGAGTGAAGGGATGGTCCCTTTAATAAAAAAAAAAATAGAACTGGGAGGGGACACATATACATACGTGCACATGCATACATAGATATAAAACATTGTTTTCCTATTGAGTTTGCAGTTCACTAAAACCCCAAGATCTTTCTCAAACAATTTATTGTCTAACCATGTATTCCCTAATCTGTATTTGTAAAATTGAGGGGTTTTATTTGAGACAAGCATAAGATTTTCATTCATCCCTATTAAATCTCTTTTTAAAAATCTTATTTTTTAGTTACATTTTAAGTTTTGAACTGTCTCCCTCCTTCTCCACCTCACACTAGAGAAGGCCACCATTGATGCAGATTTATAAAGATATGTTAAAGCATACTATGTGTACCTCTATTTATCAGTTCTTTCTCTGGAGGTGGATAGCATCTTCCTTCATAGGTCCTTTATAGTTGATTTGAGTATTTATAGTACTCAGAATAACTTGGTTATTCAAAATTATTCTTCAAACAATATTGCTGTTACTGAATGCAAGGTTCTTTTGATTCTGCTCACTTCACTTTTCTTTATTTCATGCAAGTCTTTCCATGTTTTCCTAAAACTAACCCACTCATCATTTCTTACAGCACAGTAGGATTCCATCACAATCATATACCACAATTTGTTCAGCCATTCCCCAATTCATGGGCATCCCCTCAATTTCCAGTTCTTTGCCATCACAAAGAGAGCTGCTATAAATATTTTAGGACATATAAATTATTTTCCTTTTTCACTGATTACCTCGGGAAACACACCTAATAGTGGTATTGCTGGGTCAAAGGGTACACACAGTTTTATAACTCTTTGGGTATAATTCCACATTGCTCTGTAAAATGGTTGTCATTGTTCCACCAACAGTGTATTAATGTTCCAATTTTTCCATACCTCCTCCAACATTTGTCACTTCCCCCTTCTATCATTTTAGCCAATCTGATAGGTGTGAGATGATATCTCAAAGATGTTTTAATTTGTATTTCTATAAGCAATAATGATTTAGAACATTTTTTCATATGACTACATATAGTTTTTATTTCTTCATTGAAAAACTGCCTATTAATATCCTTTTACCATTTATCATTTGGGGAATGACTCATATTCTTACAAATTTGACAAAGTTCTCTATATATTTGAGATATGAGACCTTTATCTGAGAAACTGTTCATAAAAAATTCCCCCCAATTTTCTACTTCTCTCCTAATCGTGGTTACATCAGTTTTATTTGGACAAAACCTTTTTAATTTAATGTAATCAAAAGTATCCATTTTATATATCACAATGCTCTCTATCTCTTCTTTATTCATAAATTCTTCTATCCTTAAGTCCAAAAGGTAATGTGTTACAGGTTCTTCTAGTTTTCTTATGATATCTCCCTTTATATCTATGTCATGTGTCCATTTTGACCTTATCTTTTTAAATGGTGTGTAAGATGTTGATCTATACCAGTTTCTGCCAGGCTGTTTTCCAGTTTTCTCAACAAAAATTATCACTATTAAATTTAATCTTATTAGCCAAATGCCAGTCTTCTAGCCTGTCAAGATCTTTTTAGATCTTCTCTTTGTCATCTGACAAACTCTTTCCAGTTTTGTGTCATCTGCAAATATGATGACCATGCCATCTATTCCTTTACCCAAGTCACTGATAGAGACATTTAATAGCAAAGGACCAAACAGAGATTTCTGGGATGCTCCATAGAGTCCTCCTTCTAAGTTGACATCAAACCATTAATGGCTACTCTTTGACTCTGTCTATCCAACTAGTTCCAAATTCACATAATTACACTATTGTCTACTGTTCTTCTAGCCCATAAGAATAATCTCAGGTACTAACAAATGTTGTGCTAAAATTTGAGTAAGCTCTCTTTATACCACTCTGAGCTACCAGTGTCCTACTCAAATACTAAAATATCTCCACCATCTCCTTGATTTGAATCTTCCCTTCAGTGATGAAGATTTGCAATCCATCCATGCCTCTCTATCCTGCATGACTTTTTTTTTAAGAACAAGTCACTTTTATTTGATATTTTGGTTTACAAAACGTTAGAAAGCATACAAGTGGGATCCATTATTTTAATTGCAAACAATTACAGACTTTCTTAAAATAAAAACAACAACAACAACAACAACAAGGTTTCCATGCTTTTCCTCCCAGACATTTCTTAATGAAATATCCCACTAAGTTCTGTGGTCTCTTTTGATACTCAACAAGCACCTCATGGGAGCTGCTAATCTGATCTTCATTGAAATGATTTAGAAGAGTAACACATACGACAGCAGCTTTGATGCTGCTAGCATCACATGTGGCTACAAAGATAGAAGATTCCGTCTCAATGTTTCTGATTCCCACATCATAAGCTGCCTGTAAATACCTTTGCTTATCCTTGTCCATATATGAGCAGAAAGCACCACCCAGCCGAGCTCGAGCTTTGTAGAAGTCTAAGTTACACATGGTGTTTCCATGTATTCCATGTAACAGTATTAAACTCATTTATCTCCTTGGCACATGCCATTAGTTCCTGATTTAGGTCATCGCTGAACTCTATATTTCACACTATGCATTTCCCCAAAACAATTTGTTCAAATTCATGTTTGAAGCCAGAATCCATAGCTTTTCTAGTTAGCACTACTGAACTATATTCTAGACCTGTTCCACCACATGTACCAAGGCAAATGACAACAACATCAGAACACTTGGCATCATACAGTAACTTGATGAGTTCATGTAACATGATTCCAATGGAAGGAACTCCCATACCATGGCTAATTGATAATACAGATCCAATCTTATACATGGCATACTGGTCAGTTCCTTCACAAATGTTAGGGTGATCCATGCCAGGTTGTGCAAGTCCCAGCTCTTCACTTGTACAGCTAATGAAAGCTTTCATCCGGGCAGAACTTCCTCCAATACATACAACTTTACATCTCCAAACACAGTATATAAATCATGAGTTTTAGTTTCAAGATTGAAATGGTAAAGAATATCTTCCTTCACTTCTGAGATATTTGGGTTTGAAAAGTGAATTGAGAGTTCACCTGAACACTGCAGATTTTCAGGTTTCTTTTCCTGAGTTGCCATTCTTTAGTTTCAAACTAGACCCTCTCTCTGACTCTTGGGAATTCGTAATCTCCTTCAAGACTGGAAGGAGCTCCACCTTTGACTAATATCCTGCGTAACTCTTGTCCATGACCTTCTTTGTAAGTTTTCCATTGGGATAAACCCATCTTATAGGGGGTTTTCTTCAATTTCTCATGATATCATTATAATATCAGTGTACTACTCTGCCAAAAAAAAGGAAATAAGGCTAGTCCATTAGACCTATTATTAATGAAACCATGTTGGCTCTTGATGATCCATATATTCTTTTGTAGATGTCCACTCACCATTCCTTTAACAATATGAAGGTGTGGTCATCAATTTGTTGCTGGCAGTAATGCATGACAGAGGTGGAAATGTAGGACACAGGTCACCAGCCTTACCTAGGTCCAAGCTAATGTGTTTGGTAAATAAGGACATGATGATGTTGAAAACAATCTCTTTCCTACAGCTCCAGGCAGTGCCTCTGCCATTCATCCAGGCTAGGGAACCAAAGATATGATGCGAGTTAAAGAAGATTCCAGATCATGTCAGATAAGAGTTTAGACTGCAGTGTCCCAAGCAGCAACAGGGAAAAAAAAAAGAGTTCAAAGGACAGACTACAAAGTTCCTAAGGGTTTCCCCAGACACCAGGTTGGTTGCTATCTATAGATGGTCCATGGGACTATCAAGCTAAAAAGTCATGAGACTCCTCTTTCTGACATTGAATATTAGCCTAAGACCAGCAGTCGGTAGCAGAAAGCAACGGTAGTCACAGCAGTGATTACCATTTGGCAGGAGGAGCGAAGAAAACCAGCAGCAGCAGAGATCATAGCATCATAGATTTAAAGCTAGAAAAGATCTCAGAAATCATTGAGTAAAACAATTCTTTTATTTTACAAATGAATAAACTGAGCTGCAGAGAAGTTTAGAAAAATCACTTTGGCAGCTGAATGGAAGATGGATTAAAGTGGAGAGAGACTGAGGCAGGGAGATCAATTAGTAGGCTATTGCAATAGTCCAGGGGAGAGGTGATGAGGGCCCACCTTAGGGTTATAGCTGTCTGAATTTCAGGAAGGAGGAGTGCCATTGTAGTGTCAGACCACTGGGGTGTTGTGTTCAGCCCTGGAAGAGAACATGTAGAGGATATGGGTCCTCCCTCAGAGTGCATGGCTCCTCCCAGAACCTCCATTTAAGGAGAGTACCTGGTGGTCTCTTTATTCCCTACCAGGTCGCCTTCTCCATGTCTCCATCATGTCTCCATCATGTCTCCATCATTTCTCCATAGGGTACCTTCTCCCACCTCCACTTCTCAGCTTTCTTTCTTGTGTTGTCTTCCCCCATTTGAATATAGGCTCCTTGAGGGCAGGTTCTGTCTTTCTTCCTACTTGGATCTGTATTCTTAGCTCTTAGCACAGTATCTGGCACACAGCAATAGCTTAATAAATGTTTGTTGAACTGGCTGATTGACTGAATGACTGACGACAACTAGGATGAGTAAGGGTCTTGAGTTCATACCACATGAAGAAAATCCAGCTTACTTGCTTTGGAATTTTAAATTGTTCCAACCTACCTTTCTGAATTTTTACACATTACTCCTTTTCCCTCAATTTAAACTCTGGCTGAACAGGCTGACTTGCTTTTCTTCAATACAACATTCCACCTCCCTTCTTTGTGCCTTTGCAGAGGCTGCCCCACCCCAAGCTTACAATGCCCTCTACACTCTCCTCTACCTAACTTCTTCGACAATGTACTCAAGCATTGCCTCCTTCATGGGGCCTTTCCTGATCCTCCTGCTATTCATGAAATCTTCCCCTCTGAAGATAGACCAGTCTGTTGTTGCTGTTCAATTGTTTTCAGTCGTGTCCGACTCTCCATGACCCACTTGGAGTTTTCTTGACCAAGATACTGGAGTGATTTGCCATTTCCTTCTCCAGCTCATTTTACAGATGAGGAAATTGAGGTAAACAGGGTTAAGTGACTTATCCAGGACCACACAGTTAGTGTCTGAGGCCAGATTTGAACTTAGGAAGATGAGTCTTCCTGACTCCAGATCCAGCGCTCTATCCATTGAACCACCTAGCTGCCCAGGCCAGTTTAGGCCAGTCAGAAAAGGTTGGGGAGGAGAACACTGTATTTGAAGAAGATACATTCATGTGAGGAAATCTAGGAGCTATAGCAATGATGGAGAACACTTGAGTGAAGACCAATGGATGCAATGTCATTAGAGCATAGCACAGACCATGACTTCTTCCCCTCTGACATTATGTAATATTTACATAACATACATGTTGTTTCTATTTATATATGTACATGTTTCCCCTGATAGACTAGAATGTCCTTGAAAGAAGGGACTGTTTCATTGTAGCCTTTGCATAATCCCAGTACTTAGCACAGTGCCTGATACATAGATACTTAGTAAAAGTTTATGGATTGATTGGTTGGTTGAAGAGACTGGGGATGTTTAGTCTGGACAAGAGGAAACTAGAGATAGATGAGATAGTTAACTGCCTTCAAATATGAAGGAAGAGATTAGATTTCCTATGATTGTTCCCAAAAGACAGAACTCAGAACACTAAGTGGAAGTTAGACAGAGAAGCCATTTTAGGCTCAATGTCAGGAAAAACTTTCTAGCAAATTGAACTGTCCAAGAGTGGAATAGGATGCTCCTGTGGAGAGGGATGAGTTTAGACACTAGTGACTACTTATCTGTTGTGCAATATAGTAGGGATTCTTTTTGCAGGTATGAGTTGGAATAGAAGACCACTGAGTTCCCTTCCAACCAGCATACTGCTAAAACCAGCTGGAGCCAACTCAACCAGGTCAGAAGAGCCAATTGTTAAATTTTCAGTGTGAGCATTTACACCTCAAAATTTGGCAAACACTATAAATCAGGGTCCGATTTATTATTTTGTTGATTTCTAGACTTAAGAAAGTGACAGAGCAAATGTCAATAATACAGATTAAAATGTGTTGTGCATATATTTCTCCCCCCTCCAGAGGACCAATTGTTAAACTTTTACCAGAACATAGATACTTCCAACTCTAAAATTCAGTGGTTCTCTGAAGGTTTCTATCACTTCTGCTTCAGCCAACAGTTCATCCATGTTGCAAGGTCACAGGTCCCATCGTTGTTTCCCTCACTATTCTAAAGATAAAGTCATAATTAAGGTGAGCCAATAAAGTATTAACTGCTCTGCTTTTGACAGAGATGGAGTTTCAGTAGATGTCTGAAGAGTTGAAGTCCTTCCTGTAGCAGTCCAGAGGAGTTGGCCATTACAGGCCCTGGTGACCTGTGAACCTTACTTTCATCAGAATGTCTATTTCATGACTAATAAGTCATTACTTCTCCCTTCCTGAATTTGCTTCTTTCTCATGCTTAAATTCCACAGCTGGCCCAGATAAGATCTCCAGGGCACGTGCTATAATGCTTACCCTACTGTCAGGCATGCAGTATGCTCAGACTGGCATTTTATGACATGACTAAGAAGTATTTGAGAGCTCTCAGTGGAGAATTCTGTAATGCTTTCATATTATTTAAATACTGTCGTGTTTTGCTTAGGTTTGTATTATCTTGTGATGCCAAAGACTGACTTGTTGAGAACTATGTCTTGTTGGCTCATGCCACTAGAAACTGTATCATAACCCACACAAGCAGCCAACTCCTGACATCACTTTTCATTGTACCATTGGTTCTCAAGTTGGATCAAGACCAGAGAAGAGTGCTTGATGATGGCAGACTCCAGACCTAAGACATAACACTGAAGAAAGCTGCAATGCTACTGATTGCTCTAACATCACTGAGAGCTGTAATGTTTAATCTGACAACTGCCCAACCAAGGATTCTGCCACTTAAGACTGCTCGAAACCCTCTGCAGAAGATGCCATACATCACTGCATCCCAGTCATTTAGGAATTCTGGGGGCCAGAGGAGACTACAGGCTGAAGTGCTTGTGTTCCCATCAGGTTTTCTTCTCAATGAACATCCTTGACCAAATAAGTGCTAGTCTGGTGGACCCCTTCATTGACTCAAACCCATATCTGAGTAAAAGTACTAATGGACAGGGGTAGCTAAGCCTGTGAGATGAACCTACCCTAACACTCCTCTAAAACCCTTCCATATGAGACTTGTGATGTGTTCCCTGAACTCCTCATCTCTTTCCTCTTTCTACCCAAATGGTCTGTGATATGCTCTAATGATACTGCCTCCAGTGGTCTTCACCCAACTGTTCTCCATCATTGTTATGGCTTCTAGATTTCCTCACATGAATATATCTTTTTAAAATACAATGCTCTCCTCCACCACCTTTTTTGACTTGTTCTCCTTTTGAAGAAAAAAAAGAAGAAAGAAAGTATACCTTTCTATAGCTATATCTTAATAATGTCTTATCCCACTAAGTCTAACTAGGTGGTTCAGTGGATAGAGCACTGGGCCTGGAGTCAGGAAGACTTGAGTTCAAAACTGGCCTGACACTTACTATCTGTGTGACCCTGGATAAGTCATTTAACCTCTGTCTTAATCCACTGGAGAAGAAAATGACAAACCACTCCAGTGTCTTTGCCAAGAAGACCTCACAGACAGTATGGTCCATGTGGTCATGAAGAGTAGGACACAACTGAACAACACCACCACCAAGTCTTAATGATGTCTATCGTGTCAAATTCACCACCTTACATTAAACTCTAGAGTTGCCTATTATCCATATTTTGAGCATTTGTGAATAGACATTTAAGGCCATGGCTTTTAGGATCCAGAATATTAGATTTAATGGGTTAAGACTAATAATCTTAGGCCTTTAGGAGGGCATTTGTGCAAAGCCTAAAAGAAATTATCAAAAGATTACATTGCAATGAAGAGAACCTACATCTTGAAAGGACTGTATAAAACAGGTAAAAATCAAGTTCAACTAAATCATAATTTGTCAAGTACCTCCCAGATCCCAAATCTTTTTTATGTCCTGGATTTAGTAGTCTAGGGAAGCCTATGACTCCTTTCTGGAGGGAAGGAAGGAAAGAAGGAAGAAGGAAGGAAAGAAAGGAAAGGAAAGAAGGAAGGAAAAAAACAGGCATTTATTAAGCACCTACTAGGTCACAAGCACACACAAAGTACATACAGATACTATTTCATTTGATCCTTTCAACCATGCTAGTAAGCAAAGACTATTATAATCTCCTGGGGAAGCCCACGGGTCCTTTTTTGAAGGCAGGAAACAAGCATTTATTAAGCACCTATTATGTTATAAACACAAAAATACTAATCACTTTACAAATATTATCTCATTTGATCCTCCCAACAGCCCTGAGAAGTAGGAACTTTAAACATCTCCATTTTATAATTGAGGAAACTGAGGTAAATAGCATTTACCAGAGTCAAACAAGTAGTAAATGTCTGAAGCTGGATTTGAACTTAGGTCTTCCTGACTCAAAGCCCAATGCTCTATTCATTTCACCATCTAGCTGCTTCTCAGAATAATGTTTTTAAATGTGTAAATGGAAACCATTATATTGAAGTACAAATATCAAAACATTAAAAGTTCCAAGTTCATGGGATCCCTGAAATCTGTCCATAGGCATCAGGTTAAGAACCCTTGTGGGAAAGCATATGCTTCTAAGTGAGATATTGAGGAAGACAAAAAGTTCAGATACTCCCTCATGATGCTTACAGCCTTGGGTTAGTTAACTGAGCAAAATCCTGAAGGAGGAATCAGAAAACTACTTCTAGAGGTCCTCAAGTTGTTATATAGCTGTTCCCTTGCAGTAAGGTGCAGTCATACGCTTATCTGCCTGTGGTAGCTAGATTGAAGTGGATCAAAGTGGGGGACAAAGTAGAGTCAGAGAAACAAAAGATAGTAGGGGAGGCCAGGAGGAATCCTTACAACACCCCCTGTCCTTCTTTTACCTCTTCGCTTGGCAGCTGTTGAAGCTAAAAAGGAGATTGGGATCTCAAGACTTAACTAATACCAAAAGCACAAGAGGAGGTAAGGCAGTTTGGCAGGGGCCCAGCTGAGGTCAGCAGAGAACTGGGAGGCAGACTCCCCATAACTGAAGGGTTAAGGTCCTGAAACTTGGGAGGTTTCAGAGCACTGGAAGGAGGGTATGGAGGGAATCCAAGCAGGGAATGGCCAATTGGCAGGCATTTCTGAGGATGTTAGATGTTGGAGGGTGAGAGGGGGTAGGGTCAGAGTTATGGAAGGACAAAACTGAAAACTGAGATATTAGGAAGGAGACCAGAATAGCTAGAATGAATATAAATGATACCCATAATAGCCCTACCCCCTGTCACCTTGCAAAATATGCTGACATTATAAGTCAGAAGAAGGAGCCCGTGGTCAATCCACTGGTCCTTTTTAAATTTTTTTTTTAATTTTTGGATGCCTAAGTAAGCACCAAACATTCAGTCATGACCTAAACCTAGGATTCATTCCTTATGGTTTTGGGGTCATGTGTAAGGCTAGTCTGACTGAGTGTGATCTCCACAAGTGGAGCACAGAATCAACACAGAAACTGACACCAAAAATAGATGCATGCAATGAAAAAGGGGAGAAAAAATTCTTGGGCATTTTTATACCATCTTTTCATGTTTTGTTTTCATGAGAGACAATACACATTTGAAAATACTCGCTTTATCAGCCAACCGATTCTGACCAAACCATGTCATGTGTGTCTCTAGGAAAAGTCAGCAATATCAGACAAAAATTATTTAAAAAAAAAAGAGTACCCAGCCCAGTATGAAATAGAATATAGGCAGAAAGATACCTGATTATTAAATTTATAGTGTGAGCATTTATCCTCTTGGAAAACTACAAATACCACAAATCAGGGCTTGACTTATTGTTGACTTAAGACTAGACTTAAGAAAGTGATGGTGAGAATGCTAATAATTCAGATTAATTTAGATCATCTGTCTTTTCATCCTTTAAGGCAATAATTCCTTGAATATTTTTGGAAAAACCCATTGCTGTCTTCTGAAGACTTCCTTAAAGTATTCTATTGTTATTGTTCAGTCATTTCAACTCTCCGTGACCTCATTTGGGGTTTTCTTGATAGAGATACTAGAGTGGTTTGCCATTTCCTTCTCCAAATCAACTTACAGATGAAGAAACTGAGGCAAACAGGGTTAAGTGATGTGCGACTAGTAAGTGTCTGAGGCAATATATGAACTCAGGAAGTCTTCCTGATTTCAGGCCTGTGCTCCATCCACTGTGCCACCTAGCTGCCCCTAAACTATTCTATAGTGAACATTTAATTTTATAAATTTAAACAATTTTAATTTAACTTACTTTGAAAAGTCTTTGGCTTTTTTGGTAGCCCTTCAGATATACTAAGGCATTCTGAAGTGTCTCAAAACCAGGGCTGAAAATCACTGTTTTGGGCCTTCTCACTCTTTGGATGTATGTGACCAGTGTCCTAGAGCACCAAGTAACTGTGCAACTCTGCTGACCCAGCATCCAGGGAGGGAACTATTTGTATATTACACCCAGTCTTACACAGAGGCACAACAAAACTGCCTGCCAATCCCTCCCCAGACGGCTCAGGACCTAGGTACTCTGATATGATAGTGAGAAAGAAGATAGCTCTCTTCCTTCCCTCAGCTGAACCCCTTCACCACACCCCCTTCACCCCATCCCGTAGATATTACACTACACCACATGGATGTGCAAACTGGGCCTGTGAAATTAATTATACTGTGAGTGCTTGGTAACCGATGAATTGTAAATTGTACATTATTAAAACAGCATCAGAGTACTGACTGATCTATTATTCTTTGGGGAATGAATGAAGATAAGAGCTCTATGTGCTTTGGAGATCTTTCTTGCCTCAGTACAGCAAGCTTGGAAAGGAAAACGTTACGATATTTGTTGTTGTTTTGTTTTTCTGCAAGTTGACACAAGTAGAAAATATTCTATTCTTTGCTGCAATTAAATTGCTGTGGGTACATATGTGTATAGGTTTTAGATCTAGCACTGCGCTGAGTTTCTAATAGGCACTTAGTAAGTGGTATTGGATTATGATTGCAGATGATTTGTACCCATGGATTCTAGGTACTTATGCATCAGCACAAACTGCAGTAGCCACTTAAGATGAATGGGATGTATATGCCATAGCATGGCCTAGTCATATGGCAAACTATTTTGTTAAAGAATGTCTCTGCTATAGTTCAGAGAGTAATAATAGCTAGCATTTATATAGGGCTTTAAGGTTTATAAGATGCTTTATAAGTATTATTTTATCCTCACAAGAACCCTAAGAAATAGGTGCTATGATTTTCCCCATTTTACAGAGGAAGAAACTGAGGCAGTCAGAGGTTAAAGTGACTAATCCAATGCTACACATCTAGTAAATGTCAGAGACCCAACTGGACCTCAGCTCTTCCTTACTCCAGATGTTTATAAGCTGTGTGACCCTGGGCAAGTCACTTAACCTCTGCCTAGGAGACAGCTAGATTGCCCAGTGGATAGAGCACTGGGCCCAGAGTCAGGAAGCTGTGATTTGGTTATTTCAGTCTTGTCTGACTCTTTGTGACTCTATATGAAAAAAAAATCCTTCTCCAGCTCATTTTACAGAAGAGGAAACTAAGGTTATACTACTAGCCTGGCACTTACCCACTGTGCCAGCTAGCTGCCTGTAGTCAAGGAAACCTGAATTCAAACCTGGCCTCAGACGCTTACTAGCTGCATGACCCCGGACAAGTTACTTAACCTCTGTTTGCCTTAATCCATTGGAGAAGGAAATGACAAACCACTCCAGTATCTTTGCCAAGAAAACCCCATGGACAGTATTGGCGTGCTATGGTCCACGGGGTCATGAAGAGTCAAACACAACTGAAAGACAACATCCTCACTCTAGGTCAAGTGCTCTATCCATTGGTTATCTCACTGCAGAAGGGGACAGTATGATAGCATGCAAGGAGTACTGGCTCTGGGATCAGTGAACTTGGACTTGAATCCTTCCTCTGGTGATTATTTTCTGTGTAACTTTGGCCAAAACTCTTAACCATCCTGAACCTTGGTTTCATACTCTATAAAATGAAGGGACTAAAGTAGATGACCTCTGAGGGCCCTTTCTGCTTTATATCTGTAATCCTACGAGTCAGAGTAAACAAAAGGACACAAAAAAATGTACATATACACATATATGTAAATGAATGTCTTCGGTGACAGACAAAATGGTGGAAATTTATAGCTATTATGTTTCTTCCTTTTAGACACAGTAGGATGGTGATAGGGAGGTTGCTTCCATGTCTCTCTTTTACTAGAGTATAGAAAGAATGACCCAGAAGCTTCCTACCCACCATGAAGTCCACCTTTATTGTCTCCTATGTTGTTCAGCAAAACCACAGAAACCTTATTGCCAATCAACATTATTGTATGAGCCTTCTAATTAGAGCTTTTGATTAGAACAAGGAAGAAAGATAGGTAGGTTTTCGTCTCAAGCTAGGGCTTAACTTTCTAACAGTGCTGTTAAGGAATAGAATTTGCAGTCTTGTGGTAGAGGAGTAGTGAGCTCCCTGTGTCCAATCTAGAAGACAGTTTGCCGGGAATACTTATGAGGGAATACATGCATTAAGTGGGAGGTTTCCTCTAATTCTAAGATTCATTAGTCTATGAAATATGGGACACATCTACCCCTTGTTCTCAGGAGGATATGGGCACCTCAGGATTGAGTGACCAGTGAAGTCAATCAGATATTTGTCTGAATCTTATACACTTTTAGAGATAGGAAGGGAGGAGATTCATAATAGCTGTCAACCAATTCAAGCTCAGCCTTCCAGAGGGAGCCTTTGGAATTTGCCAGCCTGCTAATCTTACATTTTTTCTTCCTGGGAAGAGAGAAGCGGCAGTGTTATCTGAGGGGGTAAAGAAAATCAGAATCTGAGAGATGGAATCTCACTCCTTTCTGGGAACTGAAATAGGTATCCACTTTTTCTTTGCCATAGGGAAGGGCAGGTTAATTCATACCAAACTTCTCATGTAAAAAAATTTTTTTAGCCTTACCTGAACAGACTAGAGTTAGGATTAGAGGGAGAGAGGAGAAAGTAAAGGAAGATATGAAAGAGAGAAGGATTGGGGAGAGAAGATGGCCCCCTGCCATGCTACAATTGATCGGAAGACATTTTAATCCTTTTATTTATTTAGGTTCGTCTCACCTCTGACTCATACAGGCTGGGTGACTCAACACAAGTGACATCCTTCTAGATTCCCAGGCAACTTTCTAGAGTAGGAGTTATGAGGTAGGTGATTTTCTTTATTGGTAGAAGTTCTTTCACTTGGAGTTCCCTATGTCAATGAAATCATAGCAAAGTAAAAACAGAAAAAAAAAACCCAACTAACTAAAACATATTCCTTTACCCTTCGTGAAAGAATTGTGGTGGGGGGCGGGAGGAGAAAGATGCTTTTTAATTCCACAAGAATATTTCCCAACTGTTCTATAATTATATTTATTCTCTGGGTTCCACATCATTCCTTTATCACCTTTTCTCAGTCAAAAGAATGAAAAGAGTTTTGGGCTATAGAAAAGGGGAGCACAATTATGCCCTTTATATGACAATTTTTTTAAATAATCAACTACTTCCCTAAAGCTATGGTCCATCAAAGATTAAAGCTGGATAGACAGGAGGAGGGGAGACCTAGGGTTGGAATAAGGTACTATTAGGATAAGAAATAGGTAGGATTATGGTATCTGATGGACCACACTGAGGATCAGGTGCTAGATATGAAGAGAAGAGGGAACTGTGACTATGAGGTTGACTTAGTCATGGGAACAAAGTTGTGTTAGTAAAGGTGATGGTTAACCTTGAAGATCCCTGCTGGGTTCCCTGACTCCCTCACTGTAACTTCTCATTCCATGAAACAAGTGGGGAAAATCTTTGGAACTTGTTCAGACCTGTTTCTTGACTTAGTTACCTCATCACCAGTATCGGCCTGAGATATAATGGAAAAATATCTTGTGTTGATTAATTAAGACAAAGAAAATAAACTGTTATGAGCATCTTTGCGGGCTATTTGATGCTTTGGGTTTCATTGTTTTGTTATTATTGTTATTATAATTTCTTATAAAGAAGTGGAAGGCCTCCCCTATAGAAAAGCATCTTTAAGGACATAGTAAAGGATCTAGAGCAGAACCTAACAGCCCTTGACAAGGTTCATAGAAAATGGAGCCAGAAGGTTAGGACTAACCTCAATCTCCAAGTCTCCTTGAGTCACATGCGTGAGTGCAGTACAACCCAAAATTCAAAAGAGGGCAGCAGATAACTTGTACTGCTTGTAAGAAGGGAAAAATATCCCAGGAACCTGAAGAATGTGAGAAGGGAAATGCAAAAGTACACATCATGACCAAGAGATTAGACTAAATGTACTAGGGATTTGTGTCTCTAGAACTGTGTGTTTACATGTAAAGCCAGTATTTAATTAAGTAGTGATGCCACCAAATGTGGCAGTGTTGAGGGTATGCCTGCATCCCTATGTGATTCTAATTGGTATTGTAGAAATGCTGGGGAAAGTAGCTCACACCTCAGGGAGCAGAATAAAACACTCAGTGATTGAAAATTGCTAATCAAAATGGGCAGAGCCACTGGTAACCTGAGGCTATGATCCGACTGCCCTCTAAGGACTTTTGTCCTGGGTTTGCTTCTGCTTTTCTTACCCGGGCTCAGGGGCTGGAGACCTGCTGTCCATACTGCACAGACAGGGACACTGAGCTCCAAAGTGTATAAGACAATAAGAGGAAGGGAATCCTGCTTTCAAAAGGGCTTCATTGAAGTTATTGTAGCCTGAAGGAGGGAAATCTTTGGATTACGCAGTCACATAGGTATTAAGGTTCCTTGATTACTCTGCAAATCAATGCTGCCTATGGGACAGAGGCTTTTAACCTTTTTCACATCATGGACTCCTCTGGCAGTCTGGTGAAGCCTATGGATCTTTTCTCATGTTTTTAAATACATATGATTATAAAAGAAATCAATAATAACAATGATAACAATAATAGCAACAACAATCTTTATGTAGTATTTTAAAGTTTATGAAGTACTTTACATATATTATCTCATTTTATCTTTACAATTAACCCTGGGAGGCAGGTGCTATTATTACCCCCATTTTATAGATGAGGAAAGTGAGGTACAGAGAGCTGAAGTGACTTGCAAAGGGCCGGGAAGCTAGTCAGTGTCTAAGACTACCTTTCAACTCAGGTTCACTCTATCCATTGTGCCAACAAGCTATGAATATGTTTTTCCCATCCAAGATCAGATGCCCTGAAATTTATCCACAGATTCCAGTTGAAAAATCCTGATTCCAAGAGGATCATAGAAGGATCCTGTTTCGTCTATAACATGGATATGAGTCATAGAACTTAAAGACAGCTTTACAGAGCAGCCCGTTCGTATGGGAAAGGGAGAAGACAGAACAGTGAAAACCTTAATGTGTTATTTTGAAAATAATATATGCTACATCTGGCCAAATATCTGATCAAAAAGATAAACAACTTTTCACAGTTTATAATATCCCTTCTATTTAAGTAGTTCTTAGATAAATATCACTAGTATATTTCATTCTAAAAATCAGTCAATCATTTAATCAACAAGCATTTATTAAGTGTTTGCCAGGTGCCAGGCAGCACGCTTAGCACTGGGGATGCAAATACAAAAAAAATAATTGGTCCCTACTTTTCAGGAGCTTACATTCTAAGAACATAATGTCCATGAGAGACACTTCTTGCCTTATAAAAGGTCAAACCTCTTTTTACTTTGAACAATATGTTGATTTCTGAAAATAATTGAAAATGTGAGTCTCAGTTTCTTCATCTATAAAATGAAGGGGCTGGGCTGGGCTGGGCTGGGTGATCCCTGAAGTCCTCCTGGCTTCAAAATGTTAATAGTCTACAGCTCTGTTTTTGTACTCCATCAACAAGTTAGCCTACTGCACTTAAAAATGTTAAATAAACTCCATTAGGACATAGAAAACATCAATTATCTTTTTTTTTCCACCTCTGCCTGGAAAGTAACAGATGCTCTATTGTCTAGGTACACACCTGATGCTAGAGAAAGGGTTTCTCAGAAACATGCCCTAAAATCTTGGACTGATTTAATATTAAACAGTTACTACAGGGAAGAGGAAACCAACCCCTTTACAGCTGTTGGTCAAGGGGGATTCTTTTCATATGTAGAATAATTTTTTTAAAAAGCTAGAATTGGTAACAGGTTCACAGTGTGTACTTCTTTATATTCACTACCAAGTTCTACCTGCTCACTACCTGCTTTCCTATACCCCCAAATTGGGCCCACAGTGGGTCAGTAGATTTTTAGGGATTTTCTGATGACCTATAGTAGGATCATTAATGCAGAGCTAAAAGGGATCTCAGGGGCCATCTAGTTCAACTCCTTCATCTTACAGATGAGGAAACTGAGGCCCAGGGAGGCTAAATGATTTGCCCAAGGTAGCACAGGCAATACGTATCAGAGGCAAGAATTGAACATAGTTTTGTTAATTCCAGAGCGGGTAATCATGCCACTGTGCCATATTCCTTAATACAGACAAACACTTCTTCCAAAGATCTTGTCCCTAGGGATTCTCCCTCTTAAGTAGATCCAGCCAGCCAGGGGAGCCTTTCCCAATGAGGAGCAGTCCAGCCCCTGAAGTTTGGCACACAGCTTTTGCACCCTCTCATCCTGTCAACAATGACACAAGCACATAAATCAAAAATTCAGAAAGGGAAATTGTGTTTATGAGAGTTTTTTTGAGAACGAAATGATCTGTAGCAAAATAGACACACATAAGCTAAAAAAACCACAGATATTTAGGATTTTTGAGAATGAGTCCTAAATTAAATTCAGATGCAAACTGATCCTTAGAACAGAATATGACAAATTTATATTGGGTTGGTGATACTTACTTATCATAGTATTCCCAACTGGCATTCCCGGAAGACCTGAGACAATTGCAGCGAGTCCACTTACACACACACACACACACACACACACACACACACACATGATTTTGAGTAAATCATGTAATCTTTCCAGGTCTCAGTTGTACTATCCGTAGTATAAGTGAGTTGCAACTCTGAAATGCTATAATTTTTAAATCAATTGCTGATATGATAAACTCCTAAATATTGTTTTGTTCTAGGTATCTGAGAGGCAGTATGGTGTATCATAGACAGGGCTGGCATCAAAGTCAAGAGGTCTTGGGTTCATGTATTGCCTCTGACATGTACTGGCCATGAGGCCCTGAATAAGTCACTTACCTTCTCTATGGCCCAGGCAACATTCCAAGATTTAAGATACATCCTTGCCTGTCTGCATTGGTAGAAGGGGGCTTCCTCATCTTTGCTAATGAAATTCCAGACCTAGACCTAAAAAATGTGGAATTACCTGTTCAGAATTTCCTTAATTTTAAATTGGAGGAGGGAACATTCTTAAGTCTAGAGCTTGGAGGAACTTCAAATGACATCTGGTTCAACTCTCTCATTTTAGAAATACATACAGAACCTGATGTCCAGGGAGGTTGAGATTTGCCTAAGGTCATACAGGTAGTAAGCACAGAGGCAGAATGTGAATCCAGGTCTTCTCATTGGATAGCCAGTGTTCTTCCTGTTGTACCATCCTGTCTCAGACATGTCATGAAGCATGAACATTCATAGCAACACTATGTGAAAGTTTAAAAAAATGATCAAATTTACATTATTCTCAACAATAACATGTACAGAGATGGAAATGCCTACTACTGTTCTACTGAATCATTTGTAAAATGTGGACTGTTTCTATGCTTACTTAAATACTTCAAAAGACCATCAATTTTATCCATTACTCCCTTCACCTCCACACAAGACTGCAGAACTCCCTCCCATCCCCCAAATCAGCATCAGTAAATAGATTCACCAATTGCTTTAGCTAAAAAATAAATAAATAAAAATAAAAATTTACCTGGTGGCCAACAGGCCAGTAATGAACCTCTCTGAACCTTGCTGGGCTGGTTCTAGGATCACAGATTTAGAACTAGAAGGAACCTTTAAATCTAAATCATGAGCCATCTAGTATGTCTGATTTTACAGTTGGAACAACTGAGGACCAGGGAGCTTAAATGACCAAGGTCATAGAGGTGTTAAGTGGCAGAATTAGGGAGCTGAGAACAGGACTTTACAGTCTGGTAAGGCCTTCAAGAGCTGGTGCTCAGCTACTATACTCTCCCAGGATTCAGATTCAATTCTATGCCAAGATGTAGCACCAAAGTAGGATTCTGATCCAAACCTCTGTCTTTGATCTGTGATCATTGCTAGGGCCCTTTGGCAAGAGATAAAATATGGGTGTCAGTGTGGGAATAATGGAAATTGTATTGGGAGACAAGAGACATTTTAATTTCAATTTTGCCATTAACTGACTCTGATGCTTTGGACAAGTGAATTAGCCTCTCTGCTTCCGCACCTGCAAAATATGAGAGGTGGACTAGAGAAGCTGTAATGTTCCATCCCACATAGACTCACAAACCTAGATCCTGAAGGGATCAACTCATTTATTTTTACCACTGAGGATATTAAGACCCAATGAGGTTAAGTGACTTGCTGAGGTAACCTCAATGATAAGCATGGAAGGTGAAATTTGAACCTAGGTCTTTTGACTCTTTTGACTCAAGAGCCAGTGTTCCTTCCTCTGTAGAACTTTATTACCCTTTGAAATCCAGTGTTTTTGAAAAACAAACAAACATATGCTGGCTTTGCCGAGTTTGCAATCTCTGCCTCCTTGAAATTGCCTTTGTGCCCTTTAAAACTCTTATATATACTCAGCCTACTTGAAAGCAAAACAAAACACACTTGCCCTTTTCTCCTTAAGAAATTCTTCTGCCTCTCCTAAATTTATAGTTGGAAGATGACAGGTAAGTTTTGGGGCAGGGATAGCGGGGAGTTCCATGGCTGTTGAGTTTTAGGCAGCTAAAAGGCATTTTTCTGTAGATGTTACAACACCTCCTTTAGGAGGAAACCTACTAAATGAAATCATGGGATGGATTGTGTGACCTCAGTAGCAGATGACACTTTAAGCAGGGGCACTTTAAGAGATGATGGGAAGACAGGTTTGAATATCTCAAAAAAAAAAAGTGAGAGTGCTTCTTTGCTTTGTGAAAAAATTCCTCACCTTCAGAAAAGATTCACAGTCAAATTCTTTTAGTAAGCCCTGCCTCCCTTTAGTGTATTTAAGATGATTTGATTTCCCCAAATTCGATTTCTTTACAATATGGACCACGAACAAATCCTTATTACCTAAAATGAGGTACATGTGCACAAATGCCTCACTTTCATAGCTGGTCCATTGACAATTGACAGCTGTTAATCAGGCCTGACTTGTTCAGTCACTCCCTAATCCCAAAGCATACACAAAAGTTGGGACAAGAGCCCAGGCTGACAGACCATTTTCGCTTCTGACATCAGGCACGGAGCAGAAACTGTCCCTGGCTATAGCATAAGATGCTTATTGAAATTTTTCTTTTTTACAGATGAATCTGAAAACCTTTCCCATTGGTGCAGTACTGCTTAGGCTAGGCTGTTCCCTCCATGGTTTTTTTTTTTTTTTGGTACCATGGAGGCATAATTGTAAAGAGTTAGTGATGATCTTGAAGAATATACCTGTCATGGGACAACTAGGTGGTGCAGTGGATAGAGCACTGACCCTGGATTCAGGAGGACCTGAGTTCAAATCTGGCCTCAAACACATAACACTTACTAGCTGTGTGACCCTGGGCAAGTCACTTAACCCCATTGCCTAGCCAAAAAAAAAAAAAGTATATGTATCTTTGCTGAGCTATGAGCTATCCCCAAATAATCAGGATAATTAAGACTGTTTAGAAAATTTCTCTTTCTCTATGTTCCTCTGGTTTATATCAGAAAAAAGAGTAAACTAACTTCTTTGGTGTTTTCAGTAAACTAAGACATGTTATTCTTGTTTAGGACTCAAGTGATGACCAAAGTTAGTGAGGTCTCATTTTGGCTTCTTCTAGAGAAGTCTATGATACTTTCTCCATTCTAAAGCAGCTCCCATCTCTTTAGAAACTATTATCACTAAGCTTCCTTCTGCTCCCCCTACTTAGGAAGATACTCTTACTACTGCCTTTCCACTGACATCATGTTAATTCTTTCTCCTTGTGTAATAAGAGCTCTTGGTGGATTGACATTGAAACCAAGAAGCAGCAGAAGCCAACTGTGTGCCTGGATGCCCTTTGTAACCACAGATATTTGGGAATACAATTGTGGAGAAACAATTAGCTTGAAAACCCTGTTAAAGCAGGATTTGACCCCATTCTCTTTTCACCTTTGCTATTCAACCTCTTTATTATTTACTTAAGATTTGGAACCTGCTTACTTCTGAAGAAAAAAAAAAACCTTGACGGAATTCCCAGAGTAAAATATTGTATGAATTAAGACATTTAAGGATAAAACAAAAACCTTCTTCAGAAGTGGAGGGGGATAAATGCTTTCAAATATCTGTACTGAACATTACACTACAACTCAGAGCAAAAGCACAGATCCAGGAGTGGGGACTTGGGTTCTAGACCTGCTTCTATTCCTACTTAGCTGCACAACTTTGAGAAAATCATTTGTTCTCTCTGGGCCCCAATTTGCCCAACCGTAGAGATGTTAACTAGATGATCTTTAAGGTCCTTTCCAGTTCAAACATTCTCTCATTCTGCTTGTAAAGCCATAAGTGTTCTGTGATGCTTGGCTGAGGGAAAATGAAATATAATTTATTTTAAATTGTTTTAGCAAAAAGATATATAACACATACGCACTTTAAGATTTGCAAAGCACTTGACATATGTTATTTCATTTGATCCTCAAAACAACCCTCTGAGAGAGACACTATTAGTACCCCCATTTTATAGATGAAATTGAGGCTAGGAGACTTTAAGTGACTTGCCTAGGGTCATATCGCTAGTAAGTATCTGAGGCTAGATTTGAACTCAGGCCTTCTTGAGTCCAAGTCCAACATTCCAATGTTTAACTCCTATTCATCAGAAAACAAAACAACCAGAAAGCTCTAATGATCCTTTTTTTTTCTTTAGTAGTAGGCAATGATAATTGAAACTCCCCATAATGGTGACTCTGAGATCCTAAAAAGACTTCTGAATTATTCAGTCAATTGTTATGGGTAGCCTGGCTTTTAGAGAAGCAGTCCAGTACTGTCGGTAGTACACCAGAGTTGTGGTCATTAATAGCTAGGCTTGAAATCCTCCCTTTCCCTATTTACTAGCTCTGAGACTATGGGTGAGTGACCTAAGCTCTCCGAGTCTCTCTATTTGTTCAGCTTTGGTATAAAATAGGGCAGTTGTGAGGATCAAATAAGATAACCTATGCAAGGAACTTTGTAAGTGTTAGTGCTATGTAAATATGAACTCTTCCACAGTTTCAGTTTATATTATTCTATTCTTTAAAATTTTGTAATTCATGTATGCCACTTACGGAAATTTTCAAAAAATATGAATCATCAATTAATAATGACAACACATTTCCCAAGTTAATTATATAGGATTTTTGTAATTAATAATAATATTACTTTTATATTTATATTTATTATTAGATATTTTATTTTTATATATTATGTGCATTATTATATCTTTATATATTATATTTTATATTCATATATATGACTTTTATAATTAATAAGAATTATATATGACTTTTAAAAATGAATCCTAAATAGAAAAATATTATGCCATTTTATCATTTTTAATTTAAGTATGACATCAGATTTATCCAAAGAATGAGTCTAGAGCCACAGAATTTTAGAACAAGAAATTTCTTTTAGGGATCACCTAGTCTACCTTCCTTATTTTACACATAAGGAGAGCAGCAAACATAGAATTAGACTCCCAGATCTCTTGACTCCCAAGTCAGTTCTTTTTCTGCTTCTTCATGCTATTCGTAAAACTTATTTGAGTTAGTGCCCTACTTTAAAAATGTTGGTAGTGGCTGTGTTGGATATGATGGAGAAATGAGTTCATTGGTAATATGCCATTGACACTCTCCATAACCATGTCTATACTAAGAAAGTGAAGAAAGGATATGACCAGTTACCAGGTTACTTCTATGTCAAGATTATCAATATGGTGATTGGCCACAAGGATATTAGACTATATTATTAGACCATATTAGACCATATTGGCAAGATTTCTTTGCCTTAAATTACTGGGATGATGATTTCAAATATCCATTCCATTTGGTCTGTGTAGACATAGGCAGTGAATTAGCATTTCCCTTTGCTCCTGAACCAATTTAGAGCACAACTGGCAGGTTTTGATTAAGAATGTCGGCCTCCATCCCCAAGTGGTAATTTTCTTTGTAGTTGAGAGATTGTCCTTCATTCCGTGTGTAGGAAAGTCAGAGAAATCTCTATGGTAATGCCTTTTTCCTGCTAGAACAATTGAAAATAAATTATATTTGATTTACCTTCTGACAGACATCACAGGATACCTGTGGTTTTGCAAGTAGATGCATATAATTGTAGAACTGGAAGTGACTTCTCAATGGCCTAGGGTCTCAAAGCTATGAAGATGTGGGCATAGAATACTAATACAACCTATGAGTGGGGTATTTCTTCCTTCCACTGACAGTTACTCTCCTCCTATTCCACTTCTTAATAATATCAGTCAGTATGGAAAGAGTTGATGGGTGTCAGTACTTGGGAAACCTCACGCTAGCTATATGACCTTGGGGAAGTCATTTACTCTCCTTGGGTCTCAGTTTCCTCATCCATAAAATGAAGAGCTTCAGTTGATCTAAATGTTTTAAAAGATCAGTTGATCTAAATTTCTTTCTATGTCCAAACTTCCATGACTCTCTATTGAAACCTGCTTGTAAAAAATACTTGTTGATAGACTTATGACCTGAGAAAAGGGTTACATGCTGATAGACTTAGGAGACAGACTTTTTTATGAGAGAGTATGATGCAGTGGAGCCAGAAATGAGACTTGGAGGCAAGGGTTTGACTCTCAACTTCAACACTTACTATAGTGAGACTATAGATAAGTTTTTTTTTTAACCTCTATGAATTTTAGTTTCTTCATTTGTAAAACAGGAATGATAATAATGATGATGATGATGATGATGATGATGATGATGATGATAATGTATACTACCTACTTTGTAGGTTAGTTGTGTTTAGTAAAATGCTCTATAATTTTGAGTTACAGGTTGAATCACTGTGGGATGGGGGATGAGTGAGGGATTGAGGGTGAAAGTAGGGTATGGGTGAATACATCAAGAAAGCTTATTTTCTTTTTTAACTTAAAACATTTTAATATTTAGTTTTATTAGTGTTATTTTTAACATCATAATCACTTTCATTGGAAAGTAGATGGAAAGTCCATCCAAGCCCAATAGAATCCTTACCTGTAACACATAAAGAAGATCAAGCAAAATCAGTACATTAGTTATAACTGAAAATGTGTGCTTCATTTGTATCTAAGTTACTATCTTTCTGCCAAGAGATGAGAGGCATACTTCCCTAATAATCTTCTGAAGTCTCTAAGGTTATTTTCCATCTACTATGTACTTATCTTGTATATTTGGATTTATATGTGCTCTCACTCATTAGAGTGTAAGCTCCCAGAGGGAAGAGACTATTTCTGCCTTTTCTTTATATTCCTAGTGCTTAGCACAATGCCTGGTACTTGGTAAATGCTTAATAAATGCTTACTGATTGACAGATTGAGTTCTCAACATTTTTAAAGATTGCATGATATATGTATGGATTTAACTCTTGGTTCTATTGCTTACTATGTTATAGAAAAGACACTTCAGATGTACTAATGCCTTATTGGTAGAGCTATGACTTGATACAACAACTCAGGAAAACAATTTGGAACAATTCTAGAAATGTCACTAAACTGAATATACCCTTAGGCCCAGTGATGCTTTGGGGGCATGTACCCCCAAGGAATTCAAGGTATAGGAAAAAGTCCCACATATAAATACACATATAAATCATTGCAGCACCATTTTCAGTGGCAAAAAAATTGAAAATCAAGTGGTCCCCTATCTTTTGGGAATGACTGAAGAAATCGTGATATGTGGATATAATTGAATGTTATTATACCATAGGACATGAGTATGAAGAATTCAGAGAAACTTGGGAAAACTTGGAAAAACTCAGATAAGTTTTACTTACGTGTAACAAAATCAATACAATAATTTAATGTTTAACGTGATTGTTCATGTATAACCTGTATCAATTGCTTGCTGTCTTCAGGAGGGGAGAGGGGAAGAAGGGAGGGAGAAAAATTTAGAACTCAAAAACCTTATAAAAATGAATGTTTAAAACTATCTTTATATGTAATTGAGAAAAAGAAAGTACTATTTACAACTTTAAACATAGGAATGGGGAAAAAAGGAGAATAATTTACATAATGACCACAATAACCACCAGGAAAACAACACAGAAAATCATCAGAAACTCTGATCAATGCAGTGACCAATCTTGACTTCAGAAACCTGGTATTGAAACATCCTTTTCTCCTGTTTACAGAGACTGGTAGATTATAGGTACAGAATGAGGCATAAGTGATCATACATGACCAGTGGATTGGTCTGTTTTGTTTAACTACCCTCCTTTGTTACAAAGGAGAGGGGGTGGGGGGTGGCAGTGAGGAAGTCATTGGGAAATGACATCATCAATAAACCATTTCTTTATTACAAAAAAAACAGGCATTGCAAGGATCAAGAGAGGAAATATATGTAAAGTACTTTGTATCCATGAAGTGCCTCATAAATGTAACTAGATTTTCTACAAAGTATTTTGTCAGGTTAAAAATAATTCAGTCAGGAATAGTATTGTTTTGCCATTGCAAATTTAGACCCCGCTTCCATTTCTGAAATATTTAAGTATTCAAGTGAAAAGAAAAAAAAATGGAAAGTCCCTATAGGAAATATAGGAAGGAATATCCTGGTCTCAGTTGGGAAGATGTGGGTTCAAGTCCACCTTCTGATACAGATTAGCTGTATGACCCTGGGCATGTCACTTACCCTCCTAGTGTTCTAACCAAGCAAGAAGTCATAGAGAAAGTTCTGTTATATGATTGTAGAAGTTCTTTGATAGGAGTTTCATTCACAGATGATATTATAGATCCAGTTTGGTTTTTTTTAGATTTTTTTAAAAAAATTACATTTTTTCAACAAAATAACAAAGTATCCCTAGAGAGTGCAAAAGGAAGGATAATAGTAAAGGTGAATTTGCCTTGTCAGTGGCTTTCTGAGTCGTCACTTCCCAATGAATCAGCTATAACTTGGGGTGGTGCCCCAAGCATGCACTACTGAAGCAAACTTTCCCTTGTTTGCAGCCAGAGAATCACCAGAAGTTATTCATTATTGTCTGTCTAGAAACAGCATGTGAGGTTAGACTTAGAAAATGTCAGGGAAGCATGAATTTAAAACGGGAAAAGACATAAAATCCAACCCCCTCATTTTATAAATGAGAAGGGGGTGGTGGTGGCTCAGAGCAGAGTGACTTGCCCAAGGTTATCTAGACAGTAAATGAAGGAGAATGGGTTTGTTCCTAGGCCTTTTGACTCCAAATTCAAATCTTTCCACTGTTTCATGTAACTCTGGGGCAAAGACTGATCAGAGGCTATATGTGGACTCAGTGTCAGTATATGGACTTGGGAGAATATAAATTCAGAGCCTTATCCTCTGGGCTTATCTATGCCTTAATTTGAACAAATCAGTAACTCTCTCCAACAGGAGAAAGTCCCTCTGCACTTTTACCTGCAGCAGGGGGAAAGAAGCAGACTCAAAGAGTGGGTGTGAAATGTTCCCAAAGACACAACATAAATACTGAGTATAAGTTTCTGAAATGTTAGCTTACAACAATATGACCCCTTTATGGTTTGCATTATCACTAATTCTCACAGCATTCCTCGAAGTTAGGATTTCCACTTTATGGATCAGAAAACAGAGAGGTAGAGAGGAATGATTCACCCACTGCTAAGAAGGGACACTTCAACTAGGTTGGGATTGAACTTGTCTTTTCTCCAAGCATAGTCAGTCAAAAGGCATTTGTTAAATAGGCGTTCCATTACACCTCACTACTGAAAGTGTTTTATTTATGTCTACATTTCCCTTGGAATCTTCAAGGGTCTACATAGGAACTCTAAATTTCTTCACCTAATGCTCTCCTAATGGATTGTGAAGTCACAATAGCCTTCAGTGCATGGCAACCATCTCCCTCTGTTTACATGAATTTGACTATCGGGTTATAAGTTTAAAATGAAGTTTTAGGGGCTGGCTTCCATAGTCAGAGGAATTAATTAATCACCTAATGACCAATTTACTCTCAGATAACATACTGACACAGGGACTACTGGCAACAGAATAATACTGGACTCAAAATCAGTCTGCAAAGATGTTATAAAGAAGAATGTGTCTGTGTGATCCCATAAAGCACTAAAACATTAGCAAGAATGGTAAGGAAAATTAGGGAAAATGTGTTATGAGTGATATGGGTGATACAGAAGTTCAGTATTCAATTTTATTTGGTGTCAAAATCCTTCTGATGGAAAGTTGTTTCTTTTTTCTCCCACCCTGATGAGATTCATCTTTTATTTTAAAAAAATTACCAAAATACATGCTTACGTTACTGTATTCATTAAATTAACACTATAACTTATTAGATAAACAATATATGCTGCCGAAAAAGTCTAGATATGGTAAGAAGCCTTAATAGCTTCCAATGACCTATTGATGTATAGTTTTAATATGTATGTTTCAAATGGCTAAAACATGATTTACATGATATGCTGCAAAAGGAGGAGCTATTAAATCTTTAAGTAAATGGTGAGTACATACTACAACATAGTATCTTATTTTATCAGAGACAGCCCATTGGAGTCCACTCCCATACAAATTTTTGGGAAATTCTTTTGGGTGTGATATTTTTATGTTAAAATAATTCAGACACAAGAAAGCCAAGATGAAAAATATGTGAGAACATTTATATTTTAACTTCTACAATTAAATTCAGGGGCTCTATGTTTACTTTCTGAACGAGAAATGTAAAATGTGAACAGGATCTGTTGTTCTTGCTACTTGGAATGTTGGGCTTATTCTTTTCATTGACACAGAAGGGATTTTCACATTAACTTCAATTTGCACGGACCCCTCCACATGTTCCCTTGTGTGAACACACCATGGAGACCTTTGAATGCTATATAGCTACTTCATCAGCCTCCATTTCTGAATTGCTTAGCTTTAGTAGGAATAGAATAAGCAACAGGGTTCAGATCTGAAAGTTTGTTCTGTTGAGATTTTGCACATAGATGATGCTATTTAGGAAAAGGACAGGCCAGAGATTTTTGTAGGTGACCATGCATACTCAATTCAGGAAGGATTTGAAAACAAAATATATTTAAACAATTCAATGAAAAATTTAGACAACTTTCACTTGGATATATATGACTGATCTTTACTCCATTTTTTAATTAAGGAAATGTACCAGGTTCTTCTTTGCAAAGCTTTCCATCAGCACCTTTTTCATATTGATTGCTGTAAGAATAAGGCATAGCCATCACTCAAATTAACATCTGAATACTGCTTATACCATGATTCTTTTAAGCAGCATTAAGATTTTCATAAAATACCTTAAGTTTTAATAGCTAGGTAGTGAGAGGAATAATTTTTGTATGCGTGGGCTGAAACTTAAACTGTTTGTAAATGAGGAAAGATTTATATTCAACATTTACGGTGCAGTGAAAGAATTCATATCCCCTTGTGGAGGAGGATAAATAGGAGGGTTTTCTTCCAGGAGTTGCTCTGGAGGGCATATTGCTAGGTCCAATAGAACCAAGAGTGGAGAATTGGACTAATTAGCTCCTATATAATCAAAGTATGGAAGACAGCATAGTAAAGGAATTTGTATCTGTATGATATCAGAAATCTTCCTTTCGGCAGATTTTGCTTTCTAAGCCTTAAAGAGCTACAGAAATGACAGCTTTCATGGTTAGTTATTTACTTGGATTCTTCTAGTCAAGTTTCCTACCCATCACATTCCAGAACTTTCATTTGAGAGACCATGGCCCACCAAGCAGATGGGAAAGGGAAAACATCTAGATTTGCAACTAGGATTTTCTTTTGCTTTCAGTTCCTTGAGAGCAGGGACCATGTCTTGATAATATATGAATCATCCACTCACAGTAACTAGCATGGCATCTTGCACATAGTAGGCACTCAGCAAAGTGCCGAATTAAATTTGAATAACATTTTATGAAATAGAGCTACATTTTCTCTCACATAATAGAAGACGTCGTAATCAATTGAAGTAATCAATCAAATTAACTCCTTGATAATGAAAAACCAAGTAACTCAGTATAAGTGAAGTAAAAACAAACAAAATAATGTCTATTCAGGGACAATTTGTTGTCATAGAAGGCACCTTAACCTGGAGATTTTAAGGGACAAAATTATGAAAAAAAAAAGATTTAGCAATGCAGGTAAAGCTTGACAGTTGAAGCCAAACTTACAAAAGTCCTAAGTATTTATGCTTTCCAAAACGAAAAAGCAGATTTTTCACTTTTAAACATCAGAGATGTTTGAAATGTCAGGATTTTATAACAACCCTAGAAATAGCACCCACTGTGTGAGATACATTTTTTCCTTTTGATGTGATAAATGCCTCCTTCTTTTTTATGTCTAATCTGTGCCAAGAACCCAAACTGAAAAAGGAAAATTCTAGTCAAATATCCAGATAGTTTCTAGATAGTAAACCAATTATCTGGATATTTACATATAGCTAGATAACTGATTTGAATTTTTCTGTTTTCACCCAAACATTTGGTATCAGGAGCAGTTCGCATTTAGTATGCAGAATGCAATAATAGATTCAGTATCTAGTTTGCAGAACGAAATAATAGATTCCAAATACATTTTTTCCTTCTAATCAAGGACTTGCCTAGTTTGAAAATGGATGGCTACCCATCTCCTATTGCTTAGTTGAGAAGAGGTGAGAGAAGCCAACTCTTAAAGACTATGGAGCAGTTCCTGTGTCCTTTAAACTTTTTTTTTCCTTTCCAGATTAAACGGATATAAGAGAAATGTAGCACCAATAGACAAAAGTCAGAAGAGATTGCTTTTTTTTTAAATAAAAATTTTTAATCTACCAGAAAAACTTATGTATGTCAATTGGCTTAGGTAAGATTCAGCAGCCAGGCATGACAAATGTCCAACTAAAATGAAACACTGGCTAGGTATCAAATGTTACTTCCCACCAAAACTAAATTGGAATAAAAAAAAACCTTTAAAAAAAAAAAAGAATATAGTCATCAGCATTCTTTGGTTTTGGAATTTCAGCAGAATATTTTAGTATTATTCTCTTGATACATTATCTGAATGAAAAGTATCAAAATCAAAATGAATTTCATTTCAACAATTCTGTATTTGATTTGACTATAATCAACATCAACTACATTAAATTCTATAAATATCAAACACCAGTAGAGTGTCATTGCAGGTTGGGGGAAAATTGATGATGGAGAAGGTGTAAAGAGTTCAGATAAATAGAAAGGATTTGGACTTGCTTGAGTCTAATGGAACTTACTATGGTTTTATTGAAAAAGTGTTCAATTTTGTTTATCCGATGTATTGCCACTTCAACTCACAACTAGTGACCTTGATATTTCATTTTCTCACAAATATTTGATTCCAATGTAATAAAAAGTTCCTTGGGCCTATAATAATACTTCTGATTCTTTTATAATCTGAAACAAATCCTCTCACTTTTTTTTAATCAAACAGAACTATGTTACACAGAGTTATCCAACTATTTACAAAGCACCCAATTAAATCCTACTTAATTCACTCCTACTCTGAAAATTCCATTTAACTTGTGTGCTGATTACTGATTACAGAAGATATCTAACATTCACATAGACTTGATAGTCATATCTAGTCTGGAAAAATTCACTGCCCCAAAGAAGAAAAAAAGAAAAAGAAATTAAAAAGAGACCCTTCAAATAAATGTGAAGGACTGAAGAAATAAGGCCAAAGAATCACAGTACAAGACAGGTAAATCTACTTTAATGTTCACATGTAAAAGTTACACATCACAAGAGACTCAACAGTTCCTTAACTGTAACTAACACAGCTGTAGTGAAAGTCATTTTATATAAAAAATAATCTAGATGCGGCCATCAGATTTTTTTAAATTTTTTGGTCTACTTAAGTTAATGTTTGAAAATTGACTTACAACACACCCCTGCTTGAAGGATTTGCCATTATGCTCTTTTCCCCAGTCACCTATCATTATTCTTTGGAGAAAGGAAACAGTAACTGTTTATTAGTAGGAGTTTGTCCTTTGGTTGCAAGCAGAGAACATTTTTTTTTGTTTCTATAATTTATTATTCCATACAGACATGTAAGTTTGTGATTATTAAGCTTTAGTGTAAAATGAAATTTGGTGAGTAAATTTCTTTTCATTTTGATGCAACAACAGATTTCTTACACTCTTAAAGATCCAAGCATTTACCCAACCAATATGCAAAAAAAAGTCTTTAGAATCCACTTTTTGTATCTTTAAAAGAAAAACAAACAAAAGCCAGCATATTCCTTATAAATGCTCTTTTTATATAATACACTAAAAAGCCCTGTACCTGAACTGACAGTGTATTTTCAGGATGCATGGTACAAATACAAGGTTTTCCATCTATATTAAAGAAAACACATTTTGTATGGACTCAGAACAAGTTTATTTGTGATTAAACATCTCATGCAGTCATGCAGGACCACTAGCTATAACTGTAACTTCCGAGTCTAAGACATTGGGCAAAACAAAAACAAAATTAAAAGCCAAACCAAACAAAAAAGACATTCCAGATATTTTCATATTGTCAGCTCTGTAACTGAGCTGAAAAATAATTTTCCAAAAGAAATATTCCCACAGATTAAGAAAACACACACTTATAATATTTACAAAAAATATTTAATTAAAAATATTTTATAATTACAGTAGTCTATTAAAGCATATACTTTTCTCACACTTATAGAACATCTCTATATATACACAGTATGAAATGTCACTCAGTTATCTATACAATATGTAACATTCTCACAGGGAGAAGAAAGTTCCCTGGCCCCAATATAATCATCTATTTTAAACAATAGATGTCAAAAATATCTACAATGCTCTGGTAGATTAGTAAAGCTTCAAAAAAAAAATTCAGCTCCTTGGTCACAAAGTATACTGCTAAAGTTTGATTTACTCTTGATCTTCTATTCATCAGTCCAGTCACACTTTCTGCTCAAAAGTTTAACCCCACCTCCAAAAAACACAGAAATGTACAATTCACAGCTGCTATAAATGAAGAGACAAAACAGATATCATGTTTAAATGCTTATGAACGTGCAAAAAAGGGTGAAGGTTTTTTTTTCTTGGAATGACCATGAAAAGGATTCAAGGGTTTGCTGATTTTTTTCCTTTCCTCTGAGGGCTGATTTTTTTTTCTTTTCCCCCTCCCTCTCTAATTTGTCTCTCTCTGTGCTCCTCTGGCTCTGCCTGCTGCACACCTGTGGAAGAGGAATGAATAGAGGGGGTGTGTGAACCATTCTGCTCCAGACTAACTGGCGCCACCAACAAAACACAAGACATGCTTGATCAACAACCCAAAACAAACCAGGTCAAACAACAACCACAGCTCCCAGGCTAGGCCAAACAGAGGAATACACAGCTGCAAGCCCCTGCTAGAAGCTTTGGAGAAGGGGAAATCCTCCCTGGAGCCCCTTTCCCAATAACCCATTTCCTTCTTCTACCATCCAAGTATTTGGTAAAAGAAACCGGAACAGTGTTAGTGCCTCTCGTTAAAAAAAAAAATCGAGGAGGAACCTGTCTGACAGACAGGCAGAGAGACACTCCAGAAAGATGTAGAGCTGCTGATCTCGCCTCCATTTAAAGTGAGCACTAAGTTACCAAAGGAGGGCAAGAACAGACTTAACTTGTTAACTGGGTTGGAGGGAGGGGTGTAAGGGAATTGAGTCATAGAAAGTCTGCTCTGGTGAAATGCTCCGTGGACCCGAGGGGGTAAAGGGGGTGGGAAAGGAGAAGCTGGATGAAGTAGGTTTATTGGGCACCTGAAGAGAAAGGCAAATGACCACTCACCTTAAGAGTGAATGCAGTTCAGCGGCACAAAATACTGTCCCCTTGTTTGTTAACAGCACCAGCCTGAAACAGTAACAAAAACGTAAAAGAAAGGATGGAAAAGTTATCAGGAGCTAATAATGAACCTATTCATAACACTAGGTTTTGTTCTGCGGCTACAGCGTTCGTGCAGGCACACACACACACGATATCTCTAAGAGGGACAGCACTGTGCTTAGACAAGCAGGTCCTGAACAAGACCCATCAGGCAAATAGGTTCGACTGGACAGTGCGACAGACAGCCCTGTCCGGCCGCCTCTCTCCGTTCTATCCACATACCGGGGCTGGCGGTTACAGATCAAGAATGAATGGGTGGGCAAGATCGGGGGAACTGGGTTCCCCGATTACAAGAGAGGAGTGATGAAGCTGTCATTCTCTCCTGGCCACAATCCAGCAACCCACCCCACTCCACCCTGGATTGCATATGAGAAGGGGAAAAAAAAAAGACTCACACACACACACACACACACACACACACACACACACACACACACACACACACACACACACACACACACACACACCCCAACCCCAAACAACAACAAAAAACCCTCCGGCCCCAGCCCCCGTGCTCCTGATTCGCGGGCTGGTCCTGATCTTCCTTAAAAGATAGCCCTTCCTTCCCAGCGAGGACTGCCCTGGGTTGATCTCAGAGAAGGAGACTCACACTAGCCAGCTAGCCATACGCCCCGGCCCGCCCGCGCGCAACAAGCCCTGGAGAGCTCGCTATACACTCTTGTTCCCAGGAGCCCGAGTCTCCCCCACCGCAGCTCAGGTACCTCTCCGGCGCCGGTACCGGGGCGCCCTGCGCCCCGCGATGCCAGTCCGCCTGTTCGCTCCAGGCACATTCCATCCCCACCCCACCCCCCGGCCCTTCCCCGCCCACGGCGGGCGCCCTCTTACCGGGTCTGTGTTGAGGGCTGTGAGCGGGGTCCGGGGGGGTCCGGCGGGACAGCTCCCGGAGGAGGGGTGATGCAGCGGCGGCGGCGGCGGCGGCGGCTGCTGCCTCAGCAGAGCCGGGTGCGTCTCCAGCGCCAGCTGCAGGTCCAGGATGTAGTCGATAACGTGCTGCAGGATCTCCACTTTGCTGACTTTCTTGTTGGGCGGGATGGTGGGCACCAGTTTCTTGAGGCGGCTGTAACAGTCATTCATATCGCACTGCAGGCACAGGGACGGCTCCTCCGCCGCCGCCTCGGCCGCCTTGCAGCGCGCCGCCGCCGCTGCAGCCACGGCCGCCGCGGAGCCTCCCAGGCTGTGGCTGTGCTCGGCCAGGCAGCGCAGCGCCAGCTCCCCGCCGCAGCCCGACGGCGCCTTCCGGCCCGAGGGGCGGACGGGACTCACGGCTTTCATGGTGCGCGCCCTTCTGCGAGCGGATTCTGGCCTCGGCCACGAAGAGGAGACCCGGGAGGGCAAAGGAGGGGGCAAGAAGAACACGCACCGCCCAGCCGCCGCCACCCCCAGCCTGCGCTCGCTCCTTGTCCCTGCCCCTGTCCCTGTCCCTATTCTTCGCTTCCCTCAATCCAGGCTTAAGACACACGGGAGAATCGCTCCTAATCCTTTGGCAACACAATTGACAGGGAGAGCCGCCTGTCCCTGGAAGCGAGGTCCGGGCTTGGCGAGGGAATTTCTGTTCAGCGGAGCACCACTGGACCGTGCGAATAAAAAAAAAATATATATAATATATATATTTTTAAAGAAAGAAGCTAACACATGCACGAAAAAGAAACCAACCCACCCCCGGTCCTTATTCCCTCCCTACCGAGCTCAGACTAAAAGCCCCCGCCGCCGCCGCTGCTGCTGCAGCTGTCTCCCCTCCGCCTTCTCTGAGCTCTCCCTCGATCGCGCTCTCACTCCCTCTCCCTGAAACACACTCTTAACTCCCTCTCTCCTGAACACTCTCTCGCCTCCACTATGCTCTCTCCTCAGCCCGCAGCGTAGCTTTATTTATAGAGAATGAGGGCCAGTGGGCGGGGCTCGCGCGCGGGCCTAGAGAGAGGAGTGCGAGCCAAAGAAGGGGGCTCGAGGGGCGGGAGGCAGTGGAAAGGGTTGTTGGGGTTTAGGGTGGTGTTGGGAGGGGGGCAATGAAGGGGATGGGCGGGAGGTCCACGGCCACCAACCAATCAGGCAGACGGTGCCACCTCAGGGAATGACGATTGGGCCAATGAGAAGGATGCTCCATTCCGTCAACGCTGTGGGTCTGGCCTCAAAGAACGAGAGAAGGTGGGCAAGGCTGGTGCGTGCCCAAGGGAGGGGAGAGAGAGGGAGAGGGAGAGAGAAGGAGAAAAAGAGGGAAAGGGAGAGGGAGAGGGAGACGGAAAGGGAGAGAGAGAGAGGAGAGAGAGAGAGAGAGAGAGAGAGAGAGAGAGAGAGAGAGAGAG
>NW_020940355.1:5265850-5388704 GCF_900497805.2 Vombatus ursinus
GAGAGAGAGAGAGAGAGAGAGAGAGAGAGAGAGAGAGAGAGAGAGAGAGAGAGAGAGAATAAGTTCCTGTGAAGAACTGCGGGAATGTGTAGCTGATATACACTCTGGGCCGGTGCACTGCACCGGAGGAGCTCTGCGTCCTCGTAGCCAGCCATCCCCATCGCTAGCCTCACATTGGCTTAATACAATTGAAGGGGGGGGGGGGCCCGCGCTGAGAGACCCTCTACCGCTGATTCTTTCAGTCCCTGCCGCTTTGACTTGAGCACCTTAAGAAAGACATATCGTGTTTTCTTTCGCGCAGGCACATTAATGTATTGTGCTCTTTCGTTCTTTCATTATCTAGAGCAAAGCCTTTTTACAAGTCCAGAAATATAATCTTAGATTGAAGTGTCTTGCCTTTCTATCTTAAAAAAAAAAATCTGAAATGAATGCTGGATACAGATCCCAGGAAAGGAGACTTTAGAAATGACAAAAATCTTAAATTTTTTTGCTCCTGTCCAAAATGAACACAAAAGTGGGGCTCAAGAAAAACAATTGTTTTGAGCATTAAATTAGAGCAGTAACTATTTAAAATTCATGGAGATAGAGTATTTAAAATTCCACCATGACATATAATATTAATCCATTTTATGTAAAATTCATATCTGTAAGTTAATTTAGCCCATTAACGCACCACTTCACGTATTAGTCAATGTACCATGTTTTAAATATGACGCTGAAAATGTCCAATTCTTGTTCTTTGCAACAGCACATTAAAATTAACACTTACAGTCCCCTGAGTCTTGCTTGTGTCCTTACTCTGGCGAAAACACAGTTGCAGCCGGTTAATTCATGGAGTTTTTGTGTTACGTTTCTAACGGCTAGCCCTTCTGCAAGGGTTGGAAGCATCATGGGTTAACTGAACTTTTGGTGCAGCCCTTTTTACCTTCGAAGACCGACCCAAATAAAATAAAGCTCTTCACACAAGCAAAGGCAAGGAAGACACAAAGTCATTGGGGGGATGGATCATAGGATCACAGATTTAGAGACAGAAGAGATCGTAGAGGTCAAACACCTTGATCCTGGTAGCCCTTTCCCTCACTCTCCCTCCACTCTAAGCAGGCAGAGTACCTAGCTAAATGAAACTCTATATGGCAGCAGATTAATTTGCCTAAGAATTAAAATCGCGTAGATTGATTCTCCTTTTACAGTGGTGATAGAGAAACGCATGTCGCGCTCTACCCTTTACCACCTCTTTCTGCCTACTATGTGGGGAAAAGCTTTACAGGGCAGGGAGCCAGTTCCCTGGCTGCAAGCAGGTACTTTCAATACCTTGCCCACTTGCGCATATTATAACTAGTGAACCACCATTTCCCTAGAGAATTCTCCTTACTCCTGATGAAATGAAGAGAAACTATTTAGATGCTGCTTTCACTGACAGGTAGAGGATGTATTCCTCCATCTCCCTCAAAGCTAAAGATTTACAGTGCTTATCCCATATGTATTATCTGAGTGAAATAAAGACTGGCTTTTACTTATATACACATACATACATCTAGACCCAGTGTAAGAAGTCACTATGCAGCTGCAAACTTTTATTAACTAGAAGAAAATAGAAATAAAAATTATTTTATGCCTGATGCTTTATATATGTGTAATGTAGACATATATATATTTATGTGTGTCCATGTGACCATGTGTCAAAATACACATATATGGTAATTTATCTTCTATATATCTCTGTTCAAAACAGACACCCACAATCACATAGATTACCTTAACTTTAGTTAGAAAATTACAGGGAAAACTAGATGTAGATTGTTATCTTGGAGCTAATCACTGGAATTAAAATATCATTGCTCCTATTTTTGCCTTTATTATTAACTTTGACCCATTGTATATCTATAGTCATTTTCCTTGATAAACCTTAAAAGTTTTTACAAAGTTTTCTTGAAATTAATTGCTTAATTTGAGAAATCTGTTGTGTTAATTTCCAGATAAATGTTCTTTAAAAAATAGGTTATAATATCTATAATGTAGAAGCTCTTGCAAAATCTACAACTTTAAACTTTTCCTCCACCTTATTGAATGAATAAATCAAAAGGCATTTATTAAGCTCTTAAAATGTCTGCAGCACTCTGCTAATCTCTGGGTATATAAATAAAAAAGTAGAAATGGTCCCTGCTTTTTAAAATTGAAAGTCAAACTTTAAATTTGTAACACACACAAATATATATATGCATATATATATATATAATTTTGTTAAATTCTAGAAAGTCACGGAAGAGAATGTGGCAAGAGTGGATTTTAAAAGTTAAAAAGTACTTATTAAGAACTTACTATGTGCCAGTCACATTTTACAACCATTATTTCATTTGATCCTCATAACAACTCTGGGAGGGAGGGACTATTATTAACCCCATTTTACAGATGAAGTAACTGATGAAGTTAAAGGGTAAGTAACTTGCCCAGGGTTACACAGCTAGGAAGTGTCTGAGGCTGGATTTGAATTAATCTTCCTGACTCCAGGCCCATCACTATATCCATAGTGCCACCTAACTGCCTCTTTGACAATGGTTAGGTGGGCATTAGCGATTATGGTCCTGTTACAAGCTCAAGAATATCAAGGCACCATTCTGTAAGCCTCCCCCTTATCCTTGTGAGGTAGGTAGAAGCAGGTATTATGGTGCTGATTTTAAGTCATGAAGAAAGAAATAAAAATGAATTATGATTATTCTAAAAGAATCCAAATCCACTTCATCCATGGGCTCCCAGATGACCTCAATGGACACTCAGACCAAAAAAGTCTGAAAAAACATTTGCTGAAGAATTACTTGGTTGGAGTGACTTAGAGTTAGGGGGCCATTCAAATACATAGAGACCAATCTTTTTCACTATAGTTGTATATGACAGCAAACCACTAAGAACTATTGGCAGTGATGGCTAGATCTGCAGCATCTCCACAATGCTTCCTCTGAGATTTCATTGCCTATTCTTTCCCATAATGCAATAGATTCTATACGAATGAATTCACAGATAGGTATGACAGGTTACTAAAAATGATCTAGACGGAAACCCAGGATGAAATATTTTTAGGAGAATTACTTGGCTGGCCCACTAACTGAAGTAATGTATCCATATCTCCTCCAGACAAAGATGTCTGTGGAGCCTCACCGGATGCACTCTAGATGCTAATCAGACCATTGCAGAATTGAAACACTCAGTCTATTAAGATTCACAATTACCCTGTGTTTACATGAAGCAAGTGTATCCAAGCATATTGCTGTTCAGTCCAATGCTATTTATTTATTTATTTATTTTTTATTTATTTATTTATTTTTGGTCCTCCATATCGCTTTTCTACATGGCTTGCAATGAAACAGAGTGTGGGCTCAAACACAGAGTCAGAGGTGGTACTAGACTCGCTCAGTGTTTAAGTCAATCTCCCTATTAAGTGAAGTGATTATAGAGGGAAGCACATTTCACTTTCAGGCCACCAGCCTGTAAAATGCAGCAGTGATGTATGAAATGGTCCCCTAGTTAGCTCTAGGGGAGCTAACTAAGTACTAGGGAGTTTCAAACTCAGAGGAGCTTCTTGGGGACTGCGCTTCTGCTACACGCATTTGTCTTACGGTCTGCATGGCATTCAAAGCTCTTCGTAACCTAGCTCTCTCCTACTTTTTCAGTCTTCATACACCTTACTTCCTGACAGGTACTCTTTGATCCAGACACACTGGCCTCCTGGCTGTTCCTCGAACAAGCTCCAGGGATTCTATTTGGCTGTCCCGCATGCCTAGAATGCTCTCCCTCCTCTGCTCCAATTACTGAGCTCCTTTGCTTTCTTTAAGTCCTAACTAAAATCCCACCTTCTTCAGGAAGCTTTCCCTAACCTTTTTTAATTCCAGTTTTCTCCCTCTGTTAATTATTTCCTATTTACCTTGTTATAACTTGCTTTGTATATATTTGTTTGCATGTTGTCTCCCCCATGGAAGCTCCTTGAGGGCAGGGACTGCCTAGCACATAGTAGATGATTAATAAATATTTATTGATTGATTGGTTGAAGTACTGGATATCAGCCCCTGAAATATTGTTGATAAGTTTTAGATTTGCTCTGGGTTTTGAAAGGTACCCTGAGAAGGGAACGTTGCATTTTGGAAAAATGCTGCATAATAGTGTGGGCTTCAAAAAATCAGAAGTGTTTTATAAGTTCCTCCCTTTGAATGAGAAGTCAATGAACCTCTAAAAATCCCACAGTTTGAGGGAGTTTTAAAAAACAAGAAGAGGGAAGTCAGAAATAAAGGAAGTAGATGTACCTCCCTTTAACCTCCTGGGAGGCTGAAATTGTTCTTGAGAGAGGCAGCATGATGTATTGAAAGAACTCTGGGTGGTGAGTCAACAGAGACCTAAATAACACCTCTGGTGGAGGCAAGTCATTTACGCTTGGCAAAGGGCCAGTTATTTAACCTCACTGAGCCTCTGTTCCCTTATCTGTAAAATGTAGTCGAGTCAAGCCAGTCTCACAGGGATATTGTGAGGATTAAGTGAGATAGTATATGTACGGGTTTTGCAAACATTAAAGCCCTATGTAAATGCCCTCCAAATTCCTTAAAACCCTTTGGGGTTTGGTCCTCTTCATATTGTGCCTTTTATTACCCTCCATATCACTTGTCTACATGGTCTACATCTCCCAGACATGAAAGAAGACTGGGACAGGAGAGAAAAGGTTTGCAATCTGACCATTATCTTCACGTATTTAAAGGCTTATCAAATAAAAGAGTGCAGAAATTTATTCTGATTGACCTCAGAAGGTAGAAGTGGGACCAGTGCATAGATATCACTCAACATAAGGGGGAAAAATACAAAAAATCACCAACTTTCTAAAAGTTGGAGCTGTCCAAAAATGAAATGGGCTCCATTGGAAGTGAATGAATTTCACATTATTAGAAGCAGAAGTCTTCAAGTGGAAACTGGATAAGCACATGTTGGTGATAAACAAGTGTCTAAGATGATGTGAATTTTAAGATCCTATGATTCTAAGACTGCATTTTTACTAAGTGTTTAATAAATACTTGTTAGGTGACTCGTGTCCTTTTAAAGTTGGATCATTTGTTGCTCAGGCATCATAGTTCTAATTGGAAATACCCACAAATCTAGAGGTTCGACCCATACTAATTATACTGTCTTGATTTTCATTACCATAAGGAAAAAGTCCCCCTTAAAAAGTCCTACTCTTGTGTCTCATAATGGCATGGAAGTGACCCTTGGTTACTGCAGTCTGTCAGAAAAACACAAGCTCTGATAGGTTTGATTGTGCCAGAGAGACTGCAAACATGATACCAATGACATACAAACTTTTCTGTCCAAATACCAGTCTAGCAAAGTATGGAGAAGCTCATCATCAGTAGGTTAGCCATTTGGTGATAAATTCTTCAATATGGGAATTCACAAAACAAAGAAAAAAGGTCCCTTTTCTAGAGCTATCCTATTCTTCAGTGATAATGGGAAAGTGATAGAAAAGTGGTCCAAGGAGAAGTACACACTTTCTTATCATTTTAACTGGATGTGTTCTAAATATGAGATTTTTGCCCAAATGCAACAAATTGCTGCAAAATCCAATCAACATAAAGAAAAAGACTCCAACATGTGGAGTAGACAGTAGGATTTATGGTAAAATATAAGATTCACACCAGATTTGAAAGCATGGATGGGTTGCAAGCTACACTGATGGATGGAATACCCACCTTGATGAGATCACTGATCCACTGAAGTTCTGAACTATCATAAGGAAGCTCTTCCATGTTCCAGTTAGGTTGTTAACAAGCCTCTTTGAAGAAATGTCTGGTTGAGGGGTCCCATTCCTCTGTTAAGAAATGCAACCAAACCCAAACTAACCATTCTATTCCTCCCTGGACTAGAGGGTTGTCCTTGCATGGATAGTTGGGTAGAGGATGCATTAGGAAGAACTGCAAGGAGGAAACAGTTTGACAATATTTTGGATAAATAGTGCTATGCCAGAGTTTGCAAAGCTCTAGAAATCTGCATGAACTGCTCCAGTACCATCATCCAACCATGATGTAATGAGAAGTATAATGTTGCCTTGGAAAGATAACCAGATTTGAAGTCAGGACTCCAGAGCTGAAATCCTGCTTCTTAAATTTACTAGCTACATGATATGGACAAGATGCTTAACCCATTTAAGCCTAAACTTACCTCATCTCTAATGCGGGGTTGATAATAATACTTGTATGGTTTGCCTCCAAGTGTTGGTGTGAAGAAAGTGCTTTTTATGCTTTAACATACTGAAGAACAGTGAGTCATTACACACATATATTGTTTTATTGTGTTTTACTTTATTGAACTTCGAAGATTTGTTTGTTTGTTTGTTTTTACAAATTGAAGGTTTGTGGCAACGCTGATTGGAGCAAGTCTATTGGCACCACTTTTCCAACATCATGTGCTCACATCGTGTCTCTGTGTCACATTTTGATAATTCTCACAATCTTTCAAACTTTTTTCAGTATTTTTACATGTTATCATGATTTGTGATCAGTGATCTTAGATGTTACTAACATAATTATTTTGGGGGGCCATGAACCACACCTACATAAGACAGAACGTTTAATCAAAAAATGTTGTATGTGTTCTGACTGTTCCACAACAGCTGTCCTTCCATCTCTGTCCCTCTCCTTGGGGTTCTCTATTCCCTAAAACAAAACAACATTGAAATTGAGCCAATTAATAACCTTACAGTGGCCTCTTAAATTTTAAAATGAAAGGAAGAGTCAAGTGATCCAGCAAACTTCATTGGTGTGTTATTTTATGAAATTGCCGTAGCCACCCCAACCTTCAGCAACCTTCACCACCCTGATCAGTCAGCAACTATCAATATTGAAGCAAGACCCTCAAAAGAGATTATGACTTGCTGAAGGCTCAGATAATGATTGGCATTTTTTTGCAATTAAGTATTTTTTAATTAAGATATGTACATTTTTTAGGTAGTACTATTGTACACTTAATAGACTACAGTGTAGTTTTATATGCACTGGGAAACAAAAAAAAATTTGTGTGACTTACTTTTTTGCAATGTTCACTTTATTGTGGCAGTCTGGCACCAAACCTGCAATATTTGCAAGGTATGCCTGTATTATCAAAGGTCTTGAAACCTCATAAGAACATTTGGATCAGATGTTGTGGTGACTTCATCAGCATGTCCCTGTATTATGATCTCTATTAGGGGTTATATTTTCCTTATTTTAAAAGTTACCGCTGGACATTGCCCTACTGAGATAGAAATTAATTCAAAAGCACCATTGACATTATGTAACTAGACTTATATAGGGAGAAAATTTTTACAGAAAATGGGGTCAACAGTGATGTAAACTATGCATTTTCCTGCTTTTTGAAGAGTTTGTATCAATAATAACCTGCAACTATAAGCTACTTGTTAATATGTGCAGATCTTTAATGCATACTGAATGCATCATTACCTCAAAGTTCATTTCATACTTATTTAAAAGGAGCAGAAAATAATACAAGTCAAAAGATTATTTTTCTTTGCCTTTTTCCTCACCTGTAAAATGAAGGATGAGAGTGGACTCTGGCCTCTATATTTCCTTTTCATTCTAATTCTGATTACTATATGATTACTAATAATTCTGTGAATCCTGTAATCCCCAAATAAAGTGTTACTTATCTGTGTTCCTGTAGCTGCTACTACTTTCCCCTCTAAAGATACCTTTGATCTACTCTGTATATATCTTGTATGTGTCTATTTACACTCATATTGCCTCTCCCATTAGAATATAAGTTCCTTGAAATCAGAGACTATTTTTGATTTTTCTATGTAACCCAATGCCTGGCAGATAGTAAACACTTGATAAATATTTGCAGGTTACATTGATTGAGGATAGGAAGTGATGGGTGCAATGGTAATGAAAAGTCAAATCAAGTGATCTCTCATTCATTTAAAAAATTTAATATTTCATTGAAACAGCATCAAATATCAATGGAAATTTTAAAATTTGTTTAATAACAATTTACACATATTTCAATTAGTTAATTTCATTGCATAAAATATCACTTTTTCAGTCCCTTCTATGCCTCTTCCTTTGGTCCACTCATTCCCATTCATTTTCCTTCATGTTTATGATTCATTCACTTGTAAGCTCCTTGAGAGCAGAAGCTGTCTTTTACCTCTTTTTGTATCCCTGTGCTTAACGTAGTGCTGGGAATACATAATAAATGTTTATTAATTGATGATGACTAGCCATGAAGGTGACTGTAGTAGGCACTATGGAGTGCTCAGAGCTTGCTTAGATATCAAAAATGCCAAGATAATCCACTGTATCCTGGGCCATTGCCAGTTGTCCTGACTTTTGTCTTGGCACTGGACTTCAATGACTCTGGAAGAGAGAGAGAGACACTGATGACTTCGTATAACTTTGCCTCATTTAAATCCAAATCACACACGAGTCAAGACATCACCCCATGATGTCATTGATCCTCTTTGATGAAGGACAAATAATAATATCATATCCTGCATGAAATCTTTTCTGATGCCCTCAGTTTCTAGTATTATATCCCTTCCCAAATGATTGTGTTTTACTGTGTGTATGTTATCTCTATAGTAGAATCTAAGCTTCTTCAACTAGGAACTTTTAAAAATGTCTTTTGATTTAAAGTTGATAGCACAATGCCTTGCACATAGTAGAGACAATAAATGTTTCTTTACTTGTTATTCAATAGTACTATATGCCGACTTGTTTGTATGTTATTTTATACAATGTATTTGTAAGGTACAGAAGTATGGCAAGTATTACTTTCCCTCTTTCATAATGATGAAGCTGAAATTTAGAGAGGGTAAATAACTGTCCATGGTCATATAGCAAGTAAGTGGTGGAGATAAGATCTGCACCAAGGTCTCTCGTGAGTACAAGTCAAATATTCTTTCTCATATACAGTGCATGTGGCATTCAGTTTTAGTTGATAATAAAATAACCATTTAAATGCCTTGTAACAGAAGAATCATAAAAGATTATGAAAAGGTCAAGTTTTAACCTTATACTGTCATAAGCCCTCATTAGGAAAACCTAAAGTAATTACAATTTTACCTTTAATTCATCCTTGAAATAAGTCCCCACTTTTTGCTACTCCATAACATTATTTTGGTGGCCCTTTCTTCCCTTAGCAACTACAGAAGTAGTAAAATGAATAAAACCATCATTTACTTCTACTGAATAGCTTAAATTATTATTCCCTTTGTGTGGGTGGGTGAGAGGCTAGTTATGAGACTGTTTTAATTACCTCTTCATTTCTTTTTAATGTGTATACCAAGCCACTGTAAAATAAAGAAAATCATAATTAAACATATTCTAAACTCCTTGGAGGAAAGATGCAATGTAAGCACTAAATAGTTTTATAAATACCGCATCTGAGTTCATAATGGCCAATGATGAGCCTTTTATATAGAGGAAAAAACTTGCCTGTTGTATCTCTATGTAGGTCATGGCTCCTAAGAAGTGAAACAATGTCCAAGAACAATTGTGGCTTTTCCAAGAGTAATCTATGAGATATTTCCATGGACTCTACATCAGACTTACTGGTCCTTGGAATGCATACCATATCAGTGAACCAACTACAGAACTGCAGTGTTGGAACACACAGATTAAAAATAAGAAAGAAAAGAAAAAGTCACTGTGGGAAATAATTACATATTTTCAACCCACAAAACATATTTTTTATTAAATCTCTGTGAAAGAACAAAAAGGCTGAAACTATTAGCAGCTTCTCTGATTATTTTTTTTCTGCAAAGATGTCATATGGCAAATTATTTTTGAATGGACATGAATGAAAGTGATAAATCTTGGGGACCAAAGATATTGTTATTTGTACAAAATTTTAATAACAATATTCAGCTTTAACTGTTATAATTAAAATATACTTGGCATTAATAATAATAACCATGACATATAACACTTTAAGGTATGCCATGTGTTTCATATCCATAACATCATTTGAGCTAAGCAATTCTGAGAGGTAGGTTGCATGGATATAATTATGCTTCTTTTACAGAAAGGCAACTGAAGTTTAGAGAGGATCAAAGAATCATAGACTAGAACTGTAAGGCACCTTAAAGATCATCTAGCTCAGACTCCTCATTTTACAGATAAAGAAATTGAGGCCCAGAAACATAAAGAACTTGACCAAGGTCGCACAGCTAGTAAATTTCAGGTATAGAACTTGGACCCAGGTCATCCCGACTCTGAGTTCAGGACTCTGTTCACTGCTCTATTCTTCTTCCTCATTAAATTAAGTATTTTGCTTGGTTCTCTTTGTTGGTGCTGTTCTAAAATAGGTAAAACGTGCAATCATGAATAATCATAGTAATTTACTGTGACGTCATTAAAATAATACCACATATGTTCTTTCTATGTCTTGTGGATGTGTGACTGGTGATATACGAAAACTACTGATAAAAATTAAACATTGGTCAAGTAGAAATTTATTTTGTCCAAATCAGGACGTGGCACCCTGAGGCAGGTGAAATGCTTTTGAGTAGCATGGTCTGGTACGACACAGGGAAAAAGATGAGTCAGAGGACTGGGATTCAAGTCGCATAAATGTCACATATTAGCTATGTAACACTGTGGAAATTATTTCTTCTCTCTGAGTCTCAGTTTGCTTATCTTACAGTGTTGCTGTGAGGAAGGTGTGTTGTAAGCCTTAAAGTGCAATAGAAATCCAAGTTATCCTGTTATTTAGTCATTTATCAAACCATACCTACAAACATACATGAACCTCTTAAATATTACCCTATCCCCTGCAATTGAAATCCGACTTCCTGGTCAACCATTCTCAACTATTTATAACACCAATGGCAGCTCCCTGTTACAGAGAACATAAAATCCCATTTCTCAAGCTAGTTTTCAAGGTTCTCCAGTAATGAACATATCGCTACTCCTATACTTTTCTTCAGAGCATATTCTCTGTGCTCCTTCTGCTTGGGCCTTTTGCTAGAGGTAAGACAGAATTATAGAACTACTGTTAGTTCTTCTTCCTCTGATGCTTACTGGATGAGCTCTCAAATACTATAGCATGATATAGCTAGAGGTGCAAAGACCTGAGAGGCTATTTAGGTTATGGCTTTCATTTTACAATAAGGAAGGGCACAGGGCAGTTAAGCATCTTGCCAAAGTCCCAAAAGTAGCAAGTGTCAGAGCTAGTATTTGAACTTGGGTCCTGTGACTCTAAATTGAATGCTCTCCTCCTTTAATGTTTATCCAATCCCTATTTATCACCAGTTAGGATTCTAGTGGTTGCTGTCTATAGAGCTCCAGGACAATCTGCTTCCTCCCTGAAAGAGTTTAGTGCCTGGCCAACAGTCTTTTTTTTCCCCTCCCCAATTATTTTCCTTGTACTAGGGGATCTTAATAGATATACAGATGCTCCCACAAACACCCTCATCTCCCAATTCATTAACTTATTCATTTCCAATGACCGTAACACAGTTACTCTTCTACACACTTCTTCCACACTACAGCTACTCACAGAGATAGTCATACCTTTGGCCTCACACCATTTACAAATATTCTACTTCCATGTTCATGAACCTGAAATTCCTTCATCTGATATAACTGTTGTTATCTCACCTCTCCTGTAGCCTTGCAACTCCAAACCATATTTGTCTTCCTTTTTACCACCTCTAATTCTTACACCCTTAATAGTTCTTTCCAAGGTCATCACCCCTACACAGGCTACACATTCTTTTTCTTACCCCATCTTGACCTCTTGGGGACCCAGTCCAACTCTACACTCTTCTCTTCTCTCAAATCCCTTTCTCTTTTAACCTATTAAACATCTTGCCCTGTGAAACCTCAGCCTTGGGTCACTCCCACCACCCCGCTGCCTTTGCTCCTTTTCATATTCTACAAAAAAAAAAGCTGAAGAAAATTACAAAAGTATGCTGACTGAATCTACTACATATTTGTATTACATAGTCCCAACTCAAGCAACAAAATCTGGGCCTCATTGTGGCCAGGCAATCCTGTTACACTTCCCTAATCAGTTTACTATCCCACTCGCCACAGCTGCTCCTCCAAACCTTTCTGTCTCTCCTCAGACATTCCATAGCTCCTTCTCCCTTTCACATTCTCAGGTAAGAACCTTTTCTCATGCTTTTAATGACAAAATTGAGGTCATTCCTCGACAGCTCTCTCTTCTCCCCTCCTTTTTGTCTCACATCACTCAGATGCTTTCCCTCACTGTCTCCTCTACTCCTCTCTCACATAAAGAGGAAGCCCTTCTCCTTACTAAGGCAAAACCTTTCTACATGCACCAATGATTCTATTTTCCAGTAGGCTGTCCCCTCTCTCACTCTCTCACTAATCTTCAGCCTCTCATTATCTACTAGCTGTTTCCCTAATATCTACAAACACATCCATATCTCCCCAACCTCAAAAAAACAAAAACAAAAACAAAACACTCCCTTGATCCATCCTTCACATTATATCTCTTCTTATGGAGCCACTCCAGAGGCTCCCAATTGCCTTCATGATCAAATATAAAATCTTCTGTTTGTATTTTAGAGCCCTTTCTTTTTTTATTTAATTTTTTTTGTTTTCAACATTTACTTCCACAAGATTTTGAGTTCCAAATTTTTACCCCATCTTGCCCTTCCCCTCACCCCAAGATGGCATGCATTCTAAATACCCCTTCCCCTAATCTGCCTTCCCTTCTATCTCTCCCCTCCTTCTATTATACCCTTCTTCTTCAATTTTCCTGTAGGACAGGATGGATTTCTGTACCCCATTTCCTGTATTTCTTATTTCCCAGTTGCATGTGAAAACATTTTTTTAAACATGTGGTTTTAAAACTTTGGGTTCCAAATTTTCTCCCTTCCTCCCTCCCCACCCACCCTCATTGATAAGGCAAGCAACTAAATATAGGTTATATATGTGCAGTTATGCAAAACACTTCCATAGTAGACATGCTGTGAAAAACTAACTCTATTTCCCTTAATCCTATCCTGCCCACCCATTTATTTTATTCTTTCTTTTGACCCTGTCCCTCCTCAGAAGTATTTGCTTCTGATTAATCCCTTTCTCAATCTGCCCTCCTCTCTATCACTCCCCTACTCTCTTGTAGAGCCTTTTCTTTTCTGTTTTTATTTTTTTTGTAGGATAATTTACCCTGTTCTACCTTTCCCTTTCTCCTTCTCCTACTATATTCCTCTCTCACCCCTTAATTTTATTCTCCAGTTATGTCCCCTTCATTTTCAACTCACCATGTGCCCTCTATCTATCTATCTGTATCTACATATACATACATATAATTTTTTTATCCTCCAACTACCCTAATACTGACAAAATACAAATATCGTCTTTCCATGCAGGAATGTAAACAGTTCAACCTTAATAAGTCTCTTATGATTTCTCTTTCCTGTTTACCTCTTCATGTTCCACTCGAGTCTTGTATTTGAAAATCAAATTTTCTATTCAACTATGGTCTTTTCATCAGGAATTCTTGAAAGTCCTCTATTTCACTGAATGACCATTTCTTCCCTGCAGGATTATACTCAGTTTTGCTGGGTACGTGATTCTTGGTTGTAATCCTTTCTCCTTTGCTTTCTGGAATATTATATTCCATGCCCTGCGGTCCCTTAATGTAGAAGCAGCTAAATCTTGTGTTATCCTGATTGTGTTTCCACAATACTTGAATTGTTTCTTTCTGGCTGCTTGTAATATTTTCTCCTTGACCTGGGAACTCTGGAATTTGGCTACAATATTCCTAGAAGTTTTCCTTTGGGGATCTCTTTCAGGAGGAGATCAGAGGATTCTTTCAATTTCCATTTTGCCCTCTGGTTCTAAAATATCAGGACAGTTTTCCTTGATAATTTCTTGAAAGATGATGTCAAGGCTCTTTTTATGATCATGGCTTTCAGACAGTCCAATAATTTTTAAATTCTCTCTCCTGAATCTCTTTTCCAGGTCAGTTGTTTTCCCAATGAGATATTTCACATTGTTTTCTAATTTTTCATCCTTTTGGATTTGTTTTACAGTGTCTTGATTTCTTGTAAAGTCACTAGCTTCCAATTGCTCTATTCTACTTTTTAAGGAAGTATTTTTTTCAGTAATCTTTTGGACTTCCTTTTCCATTTGTCCAATTTTGCTTTTTAGGGCATTCTTCTCCTCATTGGCTTTTTGGACCTCTTTTGCCATTTGGGTTAGGCTATTTTTTAAGGTGTTATTTTCTTCAGTAGTTTTTTGGGTCTCCTTTAGCAAGCTGTTGACTTGTTTTTCATGATTTTTTTGCATCACTCTCAGTTGTTCCTCTACTTCTCTTACTTGCTTCTCAAAATCCCTTTTGAGCTCTTCCAAGGCCTGGGATTGATTCATATTTTTCTTGGAGGCTTTGGATGTAGGAGCTTTGGCTTTGTTGTCTTCTTCTGGTTGTATGTTTTGATCTTCTTTGTCACCAAAGTAAGATAATATAGTCTGACTCTTTTTGCGCTGCTTATTCATGATCCTGGCCAATTACTTGAGTTTTAAACTTTGTTAAGGTAAAAGTCTGCTTCCAATGTGAAGAGTGTACTGTCCCAAGCTTCGGGCGTTTGTATAGCTGTTTTCAGAGGTACTTCTAGGGACCTGTAAATTTTCAGTTCTTCCAAGGTGGTATGATAAGGGGCGAGGTGCTCCACCATACCAGCACTCTTCCTCGCCCCAGGACCACCCCTCAGAACTGTGACCCAGATCCAACCACGGTCAAAGCAAGAGATTCTTGCCTCAGCCCTGGCAAAGAGATCCCTGCAATCCACCTCTGATCAGCCACTTGATTCCCCCTCAGTCTGTGGGCCAGAGGTTCAGGAAAAAGCCGAGGCCCCAGGCCGCGCTCAAGACTTGCGGCTGAGGTCTAGCTCCTCTCTCACCGCAGTCACAGACTTTTCCCACTGACCTTCTAAGTTGTCTTTGGCATTCACGAGTTGAGAAGTCTGGAAACTGCCACAGCTGCCCGCGATTCAGCCCTCTGAGGCCTGCTCCAGGGTTGTTGCAGCCTGTGCACCCACGCTGCACTGCACTCCTCTCTCCACTCAGAGTGATATACTTTTCTGATCAATCATCCAGGCTGTCTTTGGCTGGAAATTTCTTTTACTCTGTCTTTTTGTGGATTCTGCTGCTTTAGGATTTGTTTAGAGCCATTTTTTTAGGTATTTGGAAGGCTTTGGGAGAGTGCTCAAGACAGTCACTGCTTTCCTTCCTCCATCTTGGCTCTGCCCCTAGAGCCCTTTCTAATCAGATCTCTTCCTACCTTCCCAATATTCTTATGCCTCTATCCACTATTTGATCCAGGGCTGCTGGCCTCATTGCACTTCCTTGAACAAGACACTCGATCTCTCAACTTAGCATTTTCACTGGTCATCCCCCATGCCTGCCATTTTCTCTGTGCTTATCTCTGTCTCCTGACTCCCTTCACTTTTTCTAAGTCTCAGGTAAAATCCCACCTTTTGTAAGAAAACTTTCCCTGTCACGCCTCCTTAATTTTAGTGACTTCCCTCTGAGATTATCTCTAATTTATCCTGTATATAGTTTGTTTGTTACATAAGTATTTGCATGTTTTCTCTCTTACTAGACTATGACATCCTTGAGGGAAGATACTGGGTTTTTGTGTTTTTTCCCCATTCATTGTTTTCCTAAATGCTTAGCACAGTCTAGCACATAGTAGGTGCTTAATAAATGTTTGTTGTACTCCAAAAGATTGATGATGAAAAATGCTATCCACATCCAGAGAAAGAACTCCAGAGTCTGAATGTAGATGGACGCCTACTATTTGCTCTCCTTTTCTTCTGTCGTTTTGTTTTGTTTTGTTTCTTCTTTCTTGTGGTTCTTCCCATTAGTTCTAATTCTTCTTTACATAATGACTAATGTGAAAATATGTTTAATATGAATGTATAAATAGATCTTATATCAGGTTGCACACTGTGTTGGGGAGGGGGGAGGAGATGGAGGGGGAGAAAATTTAAAACTCAAAATTGTGGAAGTGAATGTTGAAAACTAAAAATAAATTATTAAAAATTATAAAATAAATTATAAAAATTATAAATTACATAAATTATTTTAAAAGTTTGTTGTTTGACTGATTCTTTCTCCCACATCACACTGCCTCTCCAGATGGTGCCTATGGATACTTATCATTGTTCTTTGGAAGACAAGATTCAACTCCTTCCTCTTCAGGAAGAACCTCATATCAATTACTTAGCTCATTACTATCACTTATTATGGATACTAATGTGGCACATAGGTTTCCTACAGCATATATTTTTTATAATTTGAGCTTTAACAGGGAACTTAAGAGCTCCATTTTTAGGTAGAATAATACATATTCAGGACACTTCATTTATGCATTCTGTTGGGCCAAAATGACTTTACAATAGTGTGATTATTACCTATCATCTAGTACCTTCATCCTTTCCCCATCAAAACCACCCTCTTAGTATTAGTGTCTAGAAGACAAGGACTAATTGGGTGTGTATGTTGGGGGTGGAGGTGGGGAACCTAAAACATTTGTCTCAATTCTCTATTCAGTGGAAGAGGTGCTTGCTTATTTTGTTCAAAAAACCAAATTGGGTTATTTTAATCAAACCCAGGGATGTCAGATATCTTTGTGGCAGTTTTTCTCTTTCTTATATATGTTCTTATACCCAATGGATTGCAGAAATGGCTTTTTTTTTTTGAAGGGTAGTAGTGGTGCATGTACACAGTTCTTCTTGTAGAATTCCCCTTAAGAAAAAATGACTCTACTGTTGCCCATTTTGATTGTGTTTATATTTTCCTATTAGTCATCAATGTGCCTTCAATTTTATAACTTTTAAATTGAAGGCAATTAAAGCCCTAGAAAAGAAAATCTCCTATTTATCTTGTAAATGTGGTTGGAATAGGTAATAGCAATGTAAACTTTCCATGTCCGGCCATGTAAATATTTGCTGGGGTTTCTGTCATCCAAACATTGGATGCCCTTGTTCAGATGTAGAAGAACATGTGCCATGTTATGCAAATGAAAATTCCTTCTTGTTAAGTGTGCAAGGTATTCCATATCCTGTTTTCACTTGGATAACCTAGAAATTCAGTTTTCTGTTCAGGCCTTAAAGCTATGGTGCAGTAGAAAGGGTATTTTCTTTGAAGTCAGAGGAACTGGGTCCAAAGCTTGGCTCTCTGCAATCTAGACAAAAGCATTTACCTTCAGGCACAGCTAGGTGGTGCAGTGGATAGACCATTGGCTCTGGAGTCAGGAGGACCTGTGTTCAAATCTGGCCTTAGATATTTACTAGCTGTGTGACCCTGGGCAAGTCACTTACCTCCGATTGCCTTCCAAGAAAAGAAAAAAAAGTACTTACCTTCTCTGGGACTCTGTTTTCTCAACTGTAGCAAGGGGTGAAGGGAGGAGTGTTGAATTAAATGACTTCTAAGGTTCCTCTGGACTCAAAATTTATGATACTATTTCTTAGGAATTTTTCAGAAGTGGAGGAGAAGTGGCCACCTTTGGCTCCATAGCTCTATTGGTTTCACACCAATTCTATGAGACAGTTCAGAGGTACATGGATGAATGGAAGAACCAGGGGTGAAGGGAATTCTGCCAGCTCTAAAATCTAACCCTATCTCAAAATAAGTGTCTACTCAGGGTCTTACATGCTGGAGATGGTGAAGAACTGGAATTCTCCATGCCTGCAAAAGTTATGTGTTTCTCTATCTCCATCACCATAGTGATGCAAGAGAAGTTGAGACCAACCAAATTTGACAAACAGGAAGGGTGAATTTTTCCTCTTGATACTGATCTAAAGTTAAAATTTTATTCTGTACTTAATATTAGTTGTTGGTAGAGGTTAGTCACTAGAAGGGTGGCCTTCAGGTGATCCCATTTTTAGCCATAGTAGTTCACAAAAACCTGAGAGTACCCAAGGAATTAATATCTGAACTGATGAAAGAAATTCCCATACTAATGAAATAACTTTTATACAACAACCGTTGTTATGGAAAGGCCATCTTAACACCCCACTGGAGGATCACTTAAGTGCCCAGTCATCTTCAATGTGGTACAATCATTTACTCTTTCCAGAGAACAAAAGAAAAAATAAGAGGAACCTAAATCTGCTATTAAAGAATAAATCTGATGAAGCAAAAGTTAATTAGGGTTGGAATTTTATGCCGACTATCTATTTTACTGATCATTGCTAGAGAGAAGATAGGCATTTTACTAGTTAGATGGATAATAATAATAGTGTAACTGACATTTATGTAATGCTTTAAAATTTGCAAAGCACTTTATATTCATTATTTTATTTGATACTCAAAATAATCCCGTGAGGAGGTATTGTATATATTATTATGCCCATTTTACAGTTGAGAAAACTGAGTCTCAGAAAGTTAAATGTTTTACCAAAATTATCCAGCTAGCAAGTGTCAGCCATGAAATTTGAGACCAGGTCTAGCATTAGGTGACACAGTGGGTAAGACTTGGAGTCAGGAAGATCTGAGTTCAAGTCCTGCCTCATATATTTCCAAATAATAAACTGGGAGAGTAGCCTGACTAGATCACTTCTAAGGCCTTACTTCCTGAGATTACCTTTCCTAATGGGTTAATTTCATTTATATAACAAGCCAGAGAGGATTTTGGGAGTATCTAACCCTAAGCTAGATAACTATCTGTTACCTTGATCTTCACTGAATCATAGGTGAAATTTTAACCTAACTTGGACAAATTCTACCTAGCTTTCATTAGCTGGGTGTGGTGACTATGACTAAAGAACTGAAAGCCTGTCCTTATCATGGAAGGGTAGTAGGCAATCTATGCTGGTAGATAGGTGGCCCTGAAGAGATGAGCCCAAAATGCATTAGTAACAAGGAACAACACCCAGCAGAAGAGACATCTGCCCAGCAGTTACTAGTCAATAACAGCTACTAGCCAGCAGCCACCATGAGACCAAATGAAACGTTTCCAGTAGAGACCAACATACCTGAAAGCCATCTTTCCATCTGCAGAGAAATGTTCACATAGCCTGTGAGTCCATCAATAACCATGAAATGAGTGGAGGCCCCACACCAGAAGGGAGCAAACTCAGTGAGAGCAGTATATCGCCAGAAAACATCAATAGTGTTGCATTTTCAGAGGCATTAGGTCCTTCTATGTATATTATCTGGTTATATGTGTTCCTTTATGTGTTCTCTTCATGTGTGATCACTGCATAAGCATGTTTACTCTCTCCACTAATGATTTGTGCTTTTGTGGGAGAGTGTGTTCCAGGTTTATAAAGACATTGTAATATGATTTTTTTTGCCATATTATGTCATCAAATTCCTCTAATTTGGACTCATTGATTTCTTTGACTGACTAGAGAAAAAGTGAATCTGAGCTATGATTTTGAGTAAATGTAGACCCAAAGGTAGCTCGAACCTGGAGTAGTTATTCTGGGGGTCCCATGCATGAGAGCAGGAGGGTATTTTAGATTCTATACTGTGGAAGGAAATCTGAGATTTCTGTCTTGGATGCTGTAGTAGTACAAGGATTCATTAGAAGAAAAAGGAAATCAGACTGTCATTGAACAACAGTGTTAGAGGCTGCTTGGTGATGAACTGGATAGAGCTCTGGGCTTATGATCAGGAAGATTTGAGCTCAATTCTGACCTCAAACACTTACTAGCTGTGTGAATATGAGGGCAAGTCACTTAGCCTCTGTGTACCTCAGTTCCCTCAAATGTAAAATGGGGATAATAATAGTATCTATCTCCCTGGGTTGTTATGAAGATCAAATGAGATAATATTTGCAAACTACTTGTGCCTGGAACATAGTAGGCACTTGATAAATGTTTGTTTCCTTCCTTTTCCATATTTTTTCCTCTCAGGTCAGAAAAACTTCCATAAATTAACCAAGAAGCCAAGGCGTCTAGCACTTAAGCCTGAGGGGGTTTGGGACTTGGAAATGGATCTATGCTCTATGGGAACTGAACTAAACTATGAATTTAAATCTCTTCCACTCCCCAGAGACTGAGGTAGTACAGGGTGGGGGAGAAAGTTATGCCTCCCACATGCTGGGGGGAGTAAGTTTGTATGTTTGTGATTATACTAGTTGAAGTAAAAGGCTAAACTGTCAGTGGCTAAATGGAACTGAGGTGCAAGGGGGCACTCCTATACTTGAGGGAATACTGTTGTGGGAGCTGGAGTCAATAGCAGAGAGCCTAGACATCCCTAATTCCCCTTAATTTTATTGGAGAATTCTGGGGGTGGGGTAAAATGTTCAAATCTAGCTTACCAGGCCTTCAGGCAGTGGGGACCAGTGTGGTCCACATTACATATATTTTATCTTATATTAATATTGTAATAATCATATATATATATGTATAATTAAACATATATATTTCCTGAAATCGATATATTCTAACATTCCCCAAGAAACAACTATTAATGTGGTACAATTTGGAAAATAATTAGTAAGTCTCCTAATTATGGAGAAGTCTGGGAATTATCTAGATAGTTTGAAGTCTACTTACCTTCAAAAAGTGACTAAGGAACACCCACAGCAACTTATGTGCTCTCTTCACCAGATTATGGAACCTTAGCACCGCCAAAGGCTACAACACTCCTTAGGGACAGACAGTAGCCTATCAACCTATGAGCTCTAATGTAAGGGACTCAAATTAGAAACTTATTCAGGTAATGCAGAGAGTGTTTATTGTAATACCATTGTGGGAGAGGAGGTTTCTGACTTTGTGTTCAAGTTGGTGAAGCTGCTATAGAGGGCTGAGATTAAGGGTTTGGTGCCTGTGGACCATGGACCATGGATGGATTGTTTAAGATCTCAGGCAAACTGTATATGATATCGTTCTATTAATTTAGCGATGACTATGTAAGTGAAAGGATTATCTTCCCAGGCACTTAGAAATGGCACGATCCATCTGGCAGAAAGGGGAAGAATCTGTAAGTGAGGAGAGCACACATACACACAACAACGAAATCAACAACAACAAACAACAACAGAAAACATCTTCATCAGGTTTTAAGATATCTTCCCAGCTGTGGGCCACTGAATTCAAAACAGAAGCTACCTTGCATAACCTAAACTCCACTAGGGGAGATCAAGGCACGTATGTTAGGAGGTACATAGATCTACCCCTCCTGAAAGGGATGTTTTCTTTGGAATGACAACTAGTGCTACTTTGTCCACAGAGTGCCTCTAGAAGGGGCACTACCATTTCACCCTGGACAAAGTTCCAATTCTTCTTGGAGAATCCAGGTCAGTCTTTCTGGAAGATATGAGGGCTAAAATATCCCCTAGACTTCCCCCATGCCATCTAACTTTTCCAGAAGCTATTCAAGGCTTGTGTATCTTTCCTAACTTACAAGATGGCATATCGTACCACATCTAGGTCATAAGTTCATTTTTTTCTGAAAAATAACAAATGATTATAAAAAGAATAAAGTAAGGTTACAGTCTACATTCTACATTTAACCTTGGAATGAATCTGTAATGGAACTTATGAGCTAGAAATTCTGACTGAAATTATTTTTTCTCATGCTATAAACTTTGATGATTAGCCAGAAAAGAAAGGCACATAGCATACAGATTTTTGCCTTTGTGCTCTTGAGAGTGGTGTACATAGAGCAAAGAAGAGGCTGGCAGCCTGTCACTGGTGGTGATGGTGGCCATGGTGGTGACTGTGATGGGTCTTCTCCATTACAGGAGGCTTACCAGAGGTTAAAGCAGTCTTAAGAAAGAACAGAATTGAAAGAATGTAGTCAAAAGGGTCAAGGTATGTTTTCTTATAAGTATGAACTGGATAGACATGTAGATACTAAATATACTTAGCATTAGTTTTAGTATTAGTAAGCATACTAAGTATACTTAGGTAATAGTATAATGGTAGTATATTTGCAGCACTAGGAAACACTAATGGGGTTAGGGAGAGGGGCAGTCTGAGACCTTGAAAAGTAGTGAAGTTGTGCCTCACCCACTGGTTCCTGGATCCTTTCCAAAAAGGCTCGCACAGCCAGAACTTTGAAAATTGAAGATACAGATTGTCCTGCTGAGGACATTATCTCAAATGAGATAACATTTGTGAAAAAGAAAAGGAAGGGTGACAGAGAAATCTCAGGAGCACTGACTTCTCCATTTCAATGGTGAATCCAAAAAAGTAAAATTTGAGTGATTTTTCAGTACCAAAGCAATAGAAGAGACATTTGAGGAAGAATTTCAGTACAAGGTTCCTATTCAATCAAGAGAATGTGGTGTGCATTTGTGGAACAGAAAGAATTCAGCTTAAAGATGACACAGATTCTTTGGAGAACAATTTTAGAAGACAGTCAACTTGAAGATGGGAGACCTCAGAACCCATCCAAAAGACCTGGTAGTAATGTAATCATCACAGGTTCTAGCAATCCAGACCCACAGAATACCTTGAACATGGAGTGGCCATTCTGGGGTCCCTATGTTTGGGAGGTGAATATGCACAAGAAATGTATGTTGAGGCTGTTGGCTGTTTAATGTTCTGCTATTTATCCCGCATTTCTATTTTAAGTGAATTGTCCTTTTTAAACTACCATGAGTTGTGTTATATAATTCATGTCAGCTGATCTGAGGGGATTCGGAGAGAGAAATGGAGTGATTAGCTCTAAGATAACAACCTATGCCTAGTTTTTTTCTGGCAATTATGTCAGTAGATATGAACCCAAACCAGAGATAAACACCAAGAGGTAATGTAGAAGGGTATTAGATACAGAAAAATGAAGGCAAAATATTCTCGTTCTTTTTGTTGCATTCAACAAAAACACAATATTTGTTGCTAAAATATGTGTTATAACCATAAAGTAATAGAACTGATTTCTATAAGCCACAGAAGCAATTGTTTTTTCCCAAAGAGAGGCAGACGGGCTGCATATTTTTCTCATTTGAACAGAAGATTGAGCTTAAAAGTCACTGTGATCACACTGTGGTATAGTGTATTAGTGTCTTGTACTGGAAGCCTGGAAATGCAGAGGGAGCCATCTGACATTCACAAGCTCCATGACCCTAGCAAAGTCAGAGATGCTCAGACACACTTCAGAGGCCTTCTAGTTCAACTCACATTTGAATAAGGACTCCTTCTACAAACATTGCTGACAAACAGCCTCTTCTTTAAAACCTGCAGAGAGAAGGGAATAGAACCATAACTATTTAAAACCATTAGGGCCTTGTCCCAAGGGAAGGAAAATTAGATTAAGGTGCAGAAGCTTGCCAAAGAGCAGGGAAGAAGCAATTCTGCTTCTAGGATGCTGTGGGGACAGCAGTGTAGACTGCTCATTCTCCATCTCCTATTCTCTTCAATCAAAAAGTTAGCTCGACCTTTTTTGTCCTCTTACCAGCTAGTCCCTTTTATTCTGTCCTTTCCAGGAAGACCAGCTTCTCTCCTGCTCTCCCTCTTCAAGCTGTTATGTTTTTCCACAGCAAGAGCTGTTAAGTTGTAAGCTACCATCTTTATTGAGAGTCAATCAGCCAGTTAGTATATGTTGAGTGCTTTCTATGTGCCAGGCACTGTGCTAAGCACTAGGATTATTAAAAAAGGGGGAAAAAAGCAGTATCTATTTTCAAGAAGCTCACAGTTTAATGGCAGAGACAATATGCAAACAACTATGTACAAGCAAGCTATTTATAGGATAAATTAGATATAATCTCACTTAGGGAAGCAGTAAGATTAAGGAGGACATCTTGCAGAAGATATAAGATTTTAGCTGAAATGGGAAAGAAGTGAGAGAAGTCAAGAGGCAGAGAGGAGGAGGGAGAGAGTTCCAGCCATAGGGAACATCCAGAGAAAACACTCAGGGCTGGGAGAGGGAGTATCGTGTGAGGAAAATCAAAGAGGCCAGTGTCACTGGATCACAGAGTATGTAGAGGGAAATAAAGTGTAAGAAGAGGAAAGATAGGAGTGGGCCAGGTTAAGAAAGGCTTTAAAAGCCTAAGAGAGGATTTTATATTTGATCCTGGAAATAAAAGGGAATCATCAGATTTGATTGAAATTGGAGAGGGGTGATATAGTCAGGTCTGTACTTTAGGAAGATCGGTTTGACAACTTACTGGATGATGAACTCGAGTTGGCAGAGACTTAAGGTAGGGAGACCAATCAACAAGCTATTGTATTATTCCTGGCTTGAGGTGATGAAGACCTGCACCAAGATGATAGTGTCGGGGGAGTGAAGGGGACTCATAGGAAGGATTTTACAAAGGTAGAAATGACAGGATTTGAAAATTGATTAGATATGGAGGGAGGGCGGTTAAAAAGAGTGAGGAATTCAGAAGCAGGGTGGTAGTGCCAAATGCCCTGGTGGAGTAGAAAGGACCCCAAATCCCTTGAGTTACATCAGGCAACTTCTGATGTCCTGTCCAACCCTAAGATTTGATCCCCTAAAACACTTTAGTAATAAAGGCTCCCTTCCACTCAACTGAAATTGGCTTAAACAAATGTATGATTTTTACATGATGAATTACAAAGTGCTTTTTATGTAATTTGTCTAAGTTTGTGAAGGTTGCCTATGGCCATCATTGCCTAAGCATCAGTTGCTCAAGGTGTCAAGCACTGAGGGGATTCTAATGGCCGCTCATATCTCCCCTGAAGCAGCAGATTCCACTTTTGGACAGCTCTGATTTTTTAGAAAGTTTTTCCTTACATGGAGTCCAAATCTGCCTCTTTGAAACCTCTTCCTTCTTCTTTCTGGAGTCAAGTAGAGCCTGCTTAGTCCCTCTTTTATGTGACAGCTCTTTAAATACTTGAAGACAGCTATCATGTCCCATTAAGTTTTCCCTGCTCTGGGTTAAACATCACCATTTCCTTCTATTAATCCTCATATTGTACAGTCTACAGTCCTTTCACCATCCTGGTCAGTTTTCTATGGACACAGTTCACCTTGTCAAGGTCCTTTTTAAAATGTGATTCCCCACTTTAAAGAGAGAGAGAGAGAGAGAGAAAGACCCAAATGAACAAAATTAGAAATAAGAAAAGACATGTAACAAAAAATACAGAAGCAATTTTCAAATCACCCGGGAATATTCATGGAGCTACATGGTAATAAATTAAATTGTGAACTCTTACTTATCTTTGTATCTTACCCAGAGATTTGAATGGTGTTCTGAATATAGTTTGTGATTAATAAATAGTTGGTGAATAAATGAAAAAACAAAATGTGTTGCCTGGAACATGATGCAATGGTGCAGTTGTTATCTGATTAGGGCAGAGTATAGGAGAGCTATCACTCCCTTGTTCTGGACACTATATCTTCATTAATATAGCCTAAGATCATTCTAGCTTTTTTTTAAAAAATTAACCATGTCACAATAGTGACTTTGGGGCTTGTGGTCCCAAATTAAACTAAAACTAAAACCAAAACCACCAGTTCTTTATTTCATAGACTATTGCCTAATCCTGTCCCTTCCCTCGTCCTAGACATAATTAGTTGATTTTGTGAAAGGAAGTAAATATTCCATTTATTTTATTAAATTTCACTTTGCCTCTTAGGTTCAGTTTCTCCAGCTTCAAAATTGGGATTACAAATCACTTAAATTATTTTTTATCATCTTACTTGTATAAAACACAAATTATTTTTATAATCTCAATTATATAAATCCCTTAAATTATTTTTATTATCCCAATTGTACAAGTCACAATTTATTTCTATAATCCCAATTTTAAAGTTGGAGACTATGAACCTGAGAGGTTAAGTGAAATTTAATAAAATAAAAGGGAAATTCTTCACTTGCTTTCACAAAATCAACTTATTATGTCCAGGATGGGGGAAGGGACATGATTAAGCAATAATCTGTCAAAAAAAAAAAAAGAGCTGGTGGTTTTAGTTTTAGTTTTAGTTTAATTTGGGATTGTAATTTCCCAAAGTCACTATTGTGACATGGTAAATAATAATAATTATTAAGCTAGAATGATCTTAGGCTACATTAATGAAGGTATAGTGTCCAGAACAAGCTCCTATACTCTTCCCGAATCAGAGAATAACTGCATCAAATTAATTTCCTCATAGGTAAGTGATTTGTGGGCAGCTAGGTAGCACAGTGGATAAAGTGCCCAGCCTGGACCTTCCTGAGTTCAAATCCAGCCTCAGACACTAGCTGTGTGACCCTGGGCAAGTCACTTAAACCTGTTTGCTTCAGTTTTCTAATCTGTAACATGACCTAGAGAAGGAAATGGCAAACTCCTCTAGTATCTCTGTCAAGAAAATCCCAAATGAGGTCCCAAAGATTTGGACACAACTGAACAAATGATTTGTAATCTTTAATGTGTTTTATAAATGTTATAGTCTAGTATCTTCATAGAATTTAGAAGGTAGCTGGAAAAAAAAAAGAATGAAGTAGTTAAATGAGAACCTTTTAATATTTTGGGGGAAGATGTGGGGAAGTGGATCATGATGGGAATAAAAAAGGGAAAAGAAGAAAATAGAAAGGATAGCAGTATTAAAGATGGGAGAGTGATATGGTTCAGCTGATGGCAAACTATGGATTCAAGAGAGCATGTAGTCTAACAGTTTAAGATCATAGGATGGGCCAATTACAGTCAGAAAAGAAGGAGGAGATTTGATACACATTTTATCTATTCATGCATACATGTAAACATAAATCTGAGTACTCATCACTGAAAGGCTATTGTTTGTTGTGTGTTTAGAATATACTCAAATGGAATAAATAAAGCCAGATTTAGTTAGAAAGGAAAATTGTTTAAACAAACATTAGGAAACCAAGTTAAGCTAGGCAAATAGGCTCTCCAAATTCAGACACTTAGCTGGGGAAAGAGGAGGAATATTTAACTACCTAAGTTTAATTTGGATGAGGAAAAAATCCACACAATACATGACAGCAGAGTATCATTGACTTCACTATTTGTGACTACTGATAAAGGATAAAGTTGGAATTCTTTGCTTCCTAATAGAAATATTTAATATGCCTTCATACTTTAAAAAGACCTTTACAGTTAACTGCAAGTTGTATGCCAAGCAAAAGATTTGGAGTAATTACAACCTGAGTTCAAATTCAGCTTCATCCACTTACTTTGTGGTAGACTTGGACAAGCCATAATCCAAAACCTCTCTAGAACTCAGTTCAGTTGTTCACTCATTTTTCAGTTATGTTTGACTCTTTGTGACTCCATTTGGGGTTTTCTTGGCAAGATATTAGAGCAGTTTGCCATTTCTTTCTCCATCTCATTTTACAGATGAGGAAACTGAGGCAAATAGGATTAAGTGACTTGCCCAGGGTCACACACCTAGTAAGTGTCTGAGAGGGGATTTGAACTGAGGAAGGTGAGTTTAAGACCTGTACTCTATCCATTGTACCATCTAGCTTCCCAGAGCTCAGTTTACTAATCTATAAAATGAGAGTGGAGAATGGAAAAGTAGGGGTGGGGCTAGGTTATGAAGGTCTTGAAAGTAAATGATTTTTTTTTTCTGAAGTCTCATGGAGTTTGGGATTGTTAAATTCATAGCAAAAAAGAAATAACTATACATTCCAGCACATAAATCCACCTTTCAGTCCTTTGTTTAATAGCTCTTTGGTAGCAAGTTTAACATCAGGTTGAAGGAAGTTACTGAGAATCCCAGGAATTCAATACCCTGACACTCCTGGCAAAGAAGTGGGCATGGGGAGTCAGTCCACCCTGGGATGATCTCTGCCCATGCTCAGGGAAATTGTAGGACACAACTGTTGAGGGGAACATTAGTATTTACTTCTCTATGTCAAAACCTTGATTTTATACAGCAATACTAATGTTGACCTACATTCTGAGTTGATTTAGAACAAGTAGAATATTGTCTTGAAACCTTATTTGGCAGTGGATCAGAATGGATATCAGAAATGGATACAGAGAGGGGAGAAGCATCTTCAAACAGATGTCCTTAGGATAGAGATAAAACTATGTCAATGTGAACCACATTATCAACACCTGCTTCAAAGTTTGGGCTGTGGGTACAACATTTAATAAGTTACCACTTCAGTGTAACCATACACTTCAGCCTCCTGGGAGAATTCAGACAGCTTCCCAAGGTACCCAATTTACAAGAAGGGGTTAGCTTGGGAACTGGAAGAATGCACACAGAATGGTCCCTTTTTTTTTAAGGTCTCTGAATGTGAGAAAGGTTTTTCAATTAACATTTGAATAAGCCTTCTTGGATTTCTTTGCAACTAAGATACACACAAAAATGAATGAATGGGTTTCAGCTGAATATCTATAGATGGGGGAGCAGATTCTAACCCCAGCTTCCTCCTGCACTCTGGCATATACCCACAGCTGTTCAGAGCACCCTTTTTTAGTCAACACAGAGTTAGCACTTTGATCTGTAACTTGGTACTCCTCTCATCGTCCCTCTGCTCAATATCTGGCTACCCCAGGGGGCAATCAGACATTTGCCTAGAAGCCTGTGAGGTAAAATGCAGTTTTTCAATTGGGGCCAGGGAACAGCTGTGGCCTGTCACCCTGGAAACTGCCTATTGGCCTGGCATCATGGAAATATGCCCAGCTTGTGTGGTGGGGGTCATCTGACCTTGCCCCCACTTAGTTTGGCACCTTGTGTGGCCATCCTTTTCATCCTCCCTCTCCTTCAGTCCTACCCCCAGGGACCTGAGAATTTCTATGGGCCTTTCTGAGATGCAGAGCTTAAATTGGACAGATTCTCAGATAGAATGCTTTTTTTTGGTGGCCTGATAGAGAAGAGGTTGGTAAACATACCCTTAGCTGGCATAGGAAATTAGAAAAGGATGGATCTCTTTTTCTTCTACACTATTAAAACTGAAGTTACATATGCAAATTATTCTGCAAATAGGCCTAATTATTTGATGTTTCAGAAGGTGGAAATATTTTAATTTGGCCTCCATATCCAGATTATCTGTGTAGACTAAAACTTAAAACCTAATACTAGCATGGTAAAACATTTTCCCTAATCTGTGGAGCCATATACTGTTCACCTGAGATTTAAGTATTTATATAGATGCACGTGAAAAACATCTGTTTATCATAATAAAACTTAGCATTTTATTTTGTGTGTTTCCCTATTTAGGTGCTCAAACGTCATCTATTACTACAGAGTTAAACATTTTCCCTTCTTTTTTCTTACTTATTTTAATAAAAAATTTAAAACAAAGAAATATGCCCCCAAAGGGTTGCTGCTGCAAATTCTTCTTCATCAGTCCCTGCTTGGTGTTGTGATTCAAGAATGAATGCTTTTCAATCAGTGATTTTTTTTGCCTGGCCTAATGAGGGATCTTGGGAATATCAGTCTTGGATGTGATGGAGAATATATGATAAAAAAAAAATACTACATATGTAAACTTTTACTGGTATACAGAAAAGAATATAGAATTCAGGTTAAAATATGTACTGTACATGTTTGTATTGATATTTTTTATATACACACAGTACATCACAATCTCCTCCTTTTCCTTACAGAAGTAGGGATCTATGGGTTCAGAATGTTGCATTTTCTGAGAGATATGTTCACTATGTTAGTTGTTAATGCTCACGTTTGTCTTTTTTTTTAAAACATGGCAAAGCATACTGGTTATAGGTGAAGGGGGTTGTTGTTCAGTCGTTTTTCAGTCATGTCTGACTTTTCATGATCCCTTTTGGTGTTTCCTTGGCAAAGATACCAGAGTGGTTTGCCATTTCCTTCTCCAGCTCATTTGACAAATGAGTCAAACAGGGTTAAGTGACTTGCCTAGGGTCACGCAGCTAGTAAAGGTCTGAGGCCAGATTTGAACTCAGGAAGAGGAGTCTTCTTGACTCCAAGCCCGACACTCTATCCACTGTGCCACCTACTTGCCCAAAGGGTGATGAGGTATCTCTAGAAATGACTGATGTAACTACAAAGGCATCAACAAAGCAAATATTATACATGTGCATATTGGATAGATGAATGGATAGCAAATTATAGCATAGAAAATTCTTATAAAAGGAGATAATAATATCACCACATTATCAGGTACCTGAAGTGTACTGCACCGGTATATCCTGGCTTACTCTTTTGGGAATTTGGGCTTGACAGAAAATTGTTAATATAATTGTTAATATCATGACAGAAATTCTTAATACCGAATGTAATATGGACTGCCACTCCCTTAAATGATCCTTGTAAGGTCAGAATTTCAATAACATCTTTACATATCTACTCAAAAGATACTTACTCTTAATCAGGTTGAGCTGAACCACACCCTTGGTCCCCCCACCCAGGGAGTTGGCCTGGTGGGGAGCCCAGCTCAAGCTGGACCTCAGCTTCTAGTGTTCTTGCCCTCTTGCATTGGGATTCATGGCATGAAGGACAAAATAGCCAGAATGAAGTGGTTTTCCTTGCCCAGATTGCCAAGGGCCACTGGGGTCTCATGATTAGGCCTTGCTACCTCACACTGCCTCCTCCCCATCTCCTTCCAAAGGTATAAGAAGCTCTTGCATGGATCTTAGATTTGGGAAATCCCCTGGACATCCCCCAGAGTAGCATGCTTGCTACCCTGTTATTTCAATTAAAGATGCTTTACTCCTCAACTCATGGCTTTGATTTGTTTCAGGACTTGACAGCATATAATACAGATTCAAGGGCAACCCTCCAGTGAAGTCAGCAGTGCAGCCAGAGTCAAAGGCTTTAAATATTATCAAATGCCTACTAAGGTTTTGGGGCAGGGATAAAAGAGAGGCAGACATCCTTTAGATGTCTGTAAGACTAATACCATCAAATTTCAAAGATGCACCCATCATTATATCCTTCTGCAAGCAACAATCTTGGTGCTGCCAAGTAACAACCATTATGGCATATTGCAATTTTCCACTGCTCTCATGTCTAACTGGGATTCTTCTGGGCCAAATGATACAGTAGAGCACAACATGGTATAGTATTAAACATTAAGACAGAACAGCAGCTTTGTCTGGAGCTCCATCTGTATCATCTTTTCATCAGAAGAAATTGATGTGTATGCATTTGTTTGCACAGCTTCTCACTATTTTCTTTTTTTAAGCTTTTATTTAGCATTTTATTTTTCTTCAGTTACATATAAAAACAATTTTTAACATTTGTTTTTAAAACTTGGAGTTCCGAATTCTCTCCCTTCTTCCCTTCCCCCCCCCCCCACATTGAGAAGGCAAGCAATTCCGTATAGGTTATACATGTGTAGTCATGCAAAACATAATAGTCATATTGTGAAAGAAAGCATAGAAAAGAAAAAAAAACTCAAGAAAAATAAAGTAAAAAAGTATGCTTCAATATGTATTCAGACATCAACAATTCTTTCTCTGGGTATAGATAGCATTTTTCATCATAAGTCCTTCAGAGTTGTCTTGGATCATTGTATTGCTGAGAGTGGCTAAGTCACTCATAGTTGATCATCTTACAGTATTGCTGTTACTTTGTAGACAGTACATTTCACTTTGCATCAGCTCATACAAGTCTTTCCAGGTTTTTCTGAGAGCATCCAGCTCATCATTTCTCATAGTTCAATAGTATTCCATCATAATCACGTACCACAACTTGTTCAGCCATTCCCCAATTGATGGACATCCCCTCAACTTCTAATTCTTTACCACCAGAAAAGAGCTGCTATAAATATTTTTGTACATATAGGTCCTTTTCCTTTTCTTTTTTTGTTTTTATCTTTTTTAGGACACAGACTTCATAGTGGTATTGCTAGATCAAAGGGTATGCATGGTTTTATAGCCCTTTGGGCATAGTTCCACATTGCTCTGCAGAATGGTTGAATCAATTCAAAACTCCACCAACAGTGCATTAACGTCTCATTTTCCCCACATTCCCTCCAACATTAGTCATTCACTTTTTTTGTTCTATTAGCCAATCTAATAGGTATGAGGTAATACCTCAGGATTGTTTTTAATTTGCATTTCTCTAATCAATAGTGAGTTAGAATATTTTTGCTCTCCACTATTTTCAAATATGCATGGTGCCATTGCCTGTTGATATTTACCATTTAATGTGTAAAACATTTATATATTGACATTACCTATGAACCTAAACAGTCTTTACTTTGGAAGTTGTTAACCCCAAATAATTTTGTAATTGGATTCACATAGGTCTATTTAATTCATTCTACAGGGAAAATTAAGAAATGAACTAAATCTGGTTAGAATTTGAGTATCTATGTAATTGATATAATAGAATCTCTACCTCATATTCAAAGGGGAAGATGGCATGGTGGATAGTAAAATTTCATGAATTACTTTGATAGGATTATAGATTTGGAGACAGAAGGGACTTTAGAGGTCATCTAGTTCAACTCTTTTACTTTACAGATGAGGAAGTTAAGTCCAAAAAAGGTAAAGCAATTATTCAAAATGAGAAAAAAAAAACAGAAAATATATACATATTATATGTCAGATTTATCCTTCTGTCATCATGAAGTTACACAATACCTATGGTTGCCCCGTCAAGAAAAAGAGAAAAAAAAATAAACCAGAAATGGGTCTGGAGAGTAAAAGTTAAAAAAAAAAAAAAGGAGAGGTATATATGATGAAGAATGGTATACCAGAAGTACAGGACAACATGAAGAAGACCATGGTACAACGTCGTTCTCTTATCACTAGCCTAGGTCAAGTCATTCTGGCTCTCAGTTTCCCATATGTTAAGATTTTCTGAGATTTCTCTTTAAGTATTCAATAGACTAGTTGTGGTCACTAGTGAAATAGGTTGGAGGGTGGTACAAGTAGAGTGGATGGAATGGAAACCTCAGGAGTCAGAAACTTCTAGGTATATATTCAAATTCTGACAGTCTGTGTGACCCTGGATAAGTCACTTAATCTCTTAGTGCTTCAGGTAACTCTTGAGGACTTTGCTGCAGGGAAGATCTGCAATGGTAGTTTCCTGTTGAGGGAGTTTCCTGATTTGGACATCTGCATACTGTTGAAATCACAGGTATGGTACCAAAAATAACAATAATGATAATAATGTCCTTGGTGTCTGGCATAATTTTTATATAATGTTTGTTCCCTATTTTATAATGTTGGTAGATTAACAAGAGACTTTTATAGGATACCATCTATAGGGAAGACCACTTTCACTTGAATCCTGTTCTGTATCTTCTCCACAATAATGGTAAACATTTCAGCAAACATAAGTTTCTTTGCTGTATGCCTTGCTTGTTATCAAGAAGATTATCTCTGTTTTATCTGGCAAGAAATCTTATAGCATTTTGAAATAATGCACTTCATTGGAGGAAAGTCTTTAAAGCAGCATTTTGCTGTATTGAATCAAAAGCTTTTTATAATCATCAAACAATAAGAATTATGAAATCTTGTATTCCATTTATCTTTCAGTCAATTTTGTGATGATAAAAATGTGGTCCACTATAGAATGTCTTCCAAAAACCTGCCTATTCAGTTCTAACATACCATATGAGTTGGCTTTTTGGGAAGGGGTGAGAGGGAGGATACTTTGGATAACCATGATGATATAAGAAACAGAAGATATCAATAGAATTCATTAAAAAATAAGGCCCTCATCCCTTTCCATTCTTTACTACTAAACCATATTTTCCAAGATATTCTTCACAATGCTCACCTATACTAATCTTTAACTGATGTCACCAAATATCAAAGTATATGTTAATTTAATTGGGAGGGTCTCATCAGATGCTTCATAGAATTTCTACCTCTATATCTTCTATAACAGATTCCAGTGCATAACATGTAATTATTTTCATGGTGATCTTTTTGCAAGTAGCTATTGTGAGCACTGCAATATGAGATCATCAAATAATCAGTATTAGGATGTTTCTTCTTGCCTTTGGGTGCACGATAAAATCAATTCCACCACCAACTCCAAGGAAAACCTGTGAGTTATTCTTCCACTTAGCTGCAATTTCCTTTCGTCTTCTACTTTTATTTAAAGCAAGAATGTGAAGGTGGATCTAAACCATTTTTTTCTGATAGCATACCTGTTCATTGGTCTTTAGAGTGCACCAACAGCTAAATTAATGGCTATAAAAAATCAACAGTCTAAAAACTGACACTCTAAAAACTGTGTGATTCTTGGTACCTTATGCCCCCTTTGCCATCATCATTACAGATCTAGAAGAGAGTGACACAGAACTAGTTCCTATTTTGTATTTTGTTTGGTTGCTATCATAAATTTGCCATGTTCCATACTTGTTGAAGAGCTTCTCCATACTTTATTAGGCTGGTCCTCAAAAAGTAGAAACAATATGTGTCCTGGATAATCCTTAAAGACTTTCTAACATGGTAGAGAACCTATTTGAGCTGATGCTCTTCTTCTATAATCAAGGATGGCTTCCCCACCATGATGAAGCATTGAGGTAGAGCTTTGTTGAGAAGATAGGCATAATTTTACCAAAAAATAAAATTTGAATATATGCCTAAAATTAAAAAAAAGGAACTCTATATACAGAATCATTGATAATTTAACTATTGTCATACAAAGTTGAATAATTAAAATATATTAATATCAAATTCTTTTAATAGCAAAATGATATGAAAAGCTACTTTTTCTCATAATGGGTGATACTCCCAAATGAAAAAATAAAGTATCAATATAATTGCTAGATCAGGTTACAACTCATCTGATCTTTATTTTCTTGCTAAGAACTGGGATGCTTAGGTTCTATTTTTAGAGTTGATCTTTGGCTTACGATCATTAATATTAAGAATAGAGATCTTAGTACTATGTAGTAGATATGGCACTAGACTTGGAGGTAGGAAGTCCTATATTCAAACCCTGAGTTTCATGTTTATTAGCTGTGTGACTTTAAGCAAATCACTTAACCTGGCTATGCTTTAGTTTCCTTACCTTTAAAATAAATTGAATTCATTGGCCTCTATGATGCCTTCCACCTTATAAAACTATTACCTAAGATTCTATGAGTAATTAGCAAAACTACCAGTTACACAGTAAATGTAAACAGGTTGGTCAAATTAAATCTTTTTAAACTCTAAATCCAGATCCTATAACTAACCCATTGTTCACTAAGTCCACTTTCTATCCACAATCTTTCCTAAATCTACCCCTTCTCCAAACACACACTCATTCACACATACACACCCAAGGTTCCCCCCACTTAAGTTGAAAGTTCTATTGAATTTTATTTTTTATTCTTAAAATGTCATTTATCTAATATGAAATTTTAAGGTAACTCACAGACAAATATGATATTCAAGCAATGCAAATGATCTTGAAATACCAAGACCAAAAAAAAATCCATTTAATGTATCTCTTTTGCAATGACCCTGAGCTAATAATGGCATGTTTCATTTCATAAAATTTCATAAAATGTTTCAACCATTTTATTCCCAAAAAACCTCTCTTATTTGAATGTTTTTAATCATCAGTCTGAGCACTTTAAAAATTAGCACTCCTTAGAGCACTTGAATGCCATATCTCATTTGCTTTTATATAAAAGAATTGAAGTTTTATTCCTTATTTAAGAGTAGATGGTATTGAGATACTTCCACATGATATTCCCTCATCCCTGCATCTTTTTTTTTAATATTTTCTATTTCTTTAAATCTCATTTTTCATTGCACAGTATTTGCAATGCCAGGCTAACATCTCCTTGAATGATATAAACAAGGTGTGCTGGTATCTTCTTGATTCTGAAGGGACAAAACCTGTTGTCTGTTACACAGCAGTAGTTATAAATGTCGGTTTTTGCATTGACATAAAAACATTTCCTCTAAACTCTTCCTGTTCAGTTGTACTGGATATAATTATTGTTGTGTTAACCATCAACAGAAAGTGGGGGTGGGGGGAATGGGTGAGGATCAAGTTTGGGCAGAAGAAGATGGTCTGTACCAGAGAAGAATAAACAAAGACTGTAACCTATTTCCACATGGCCAACTAAATTTGGGTGCCCCTTGTTATTTCTGTCCCTCATTTGATCAGAATAGTTACCTCAAAGTGTTAGAGAAAGAAAAGGCTTTGCATATCAATCTAATCCAATTCTTTATTTCAAGATAAGGAAAATGAAGTTCAAAGATGTGACTTAACTTAATACACAGAGCAGGGATTCCAATTCCAAGTCTTCTGATTCCAAAGCCAGGTTGTTCCCCTATGCCACAGCTGCCAATGAGTTCTAGCCCTAATAGCTAAATTAATTTGTAGTGCTTTCCAGGTGATTTTTTAGTTTTATATGTGAGAAAATGTCAAAAGAAGGTAGCATTGTAAGCTTAATGCAGTCCTTGGGAAGAGTTTTAAAAAACAGATGCTATGGGTTTATATGTAGGAAGAAATTCAGTGGAGGTGGAGGCATGTTATTAAAACATGTCTGGCTTCATGTCTAATCATCTATTCTGAACTTTTTACCTTACTCACTTGACCTAACTCCCTTTTTCACCAATTTCTTTTAACATTTTTATTTAAAGTTTTGATTTCCAAATTCTATCCCTCCCTCCCCTCCCTCTTCCCTGGGATGGTAAGCAATCAGATATAGGTTATATGTGTGCAATCATGTAGAACATTTCCATATTAGTCATTTTGTACAAGAAGATCAAATAAAAGGAAAAAAGAAAGAAAGTGAAAAATAGCATGCTTCAGTCTGTATTCAATCTCTAATCAATATCAGTTCTTTCTCTGGAGGTGGATAGTATGCTTCATCATTAGTCCTTTGGGATTGCCTCAGATTATTGTATTGCTGAGAATAGTTAAGTAATTCACAATTTTTCATCAAACAATATTGCTGTTACTGTGTATAACTTTGTCCTGGTTTGGTTCACTTCATTATGCATCAGTTTGCATAAGTCTTTCCAGGTTTTTCTGAAATCATCCTGCTTGTCATTTCTTATAACACAATATTATTCCATTACAATCATATACCACAGCTTGTTTGTCCATTCCCCAATTCACGGCCATCCCTTTGATTTCCAATTCTTAGCCATCATAGAAAGAGCTGCTATAAATATTTTCATACAAATATTGATCTAACTCTTTAACTTGAGCAGCAGGTGTTTACCAATAACTTTGGTCAACAAATATCTTGCAAGACATCAGAATTATACCTGATGTTTGCAGCTGTGGAACTGTACCACGGAGAAGTTTTTGTCATTAAGTTTTTTTCATTTTTAACTTTAAAGAGCTAAGACCTGCTCTTCCTCCCCCTCCCCCATCCCTTTTACTGAGACATTTTCCTAATTTATTTATAAGGGTAAGTCTCCAGAATCAGGTAACCTTACCTCTGGCCTACTAGTGCCTCTATACACTCAAACACATCCATAATTGATGGAATGGTCTAGAGTGTTGCTGCAAGAATCAACTTAAGGTCAGCTCCCTGAAAGAGTAAATAATGCCACTATGCTGGATGAGAAATAAATACGTGCAGGAACTAAGAAGTACTTTGTTGAAAGAACAGGGTGGTGGTGGTGGGAACTGAATCCAGAAGAAGGACACTTTGAACAATTCATTCCTAAATGAAAGTGCTTTTTCTTGTGTGTGTTTTTCCCCCTGAGTTGGCTTGATCTGCCTAAAACTGTTGTTGAGGCACGTTAATGATTGACCTTTGAGAGAACCACATGCCACTTGTTGTTCCCTAGCAGTGAGGGTCTCAAAGAGACTCCAAATCTCTGAGAAAGCAGAGGATTAAGAAGTGAAAGGAAGGAAGCCCAGTGAAGGTGATGACTGTGCAGAGAACTGTGTTTTCCTGGGGATATTTTTGCTACTGTTTACCTCGGCAACTGAAATTTATCTCTTTGGTCATTTAGACTTACTCGGTAGGACAGTTGTTAAGAAGTATGCAGCAATTAATCCCAGTTAAACAAAGTCATCGAAAACAGAAACATACAGCACAGCAAAGTTCAGAGCCCAGTGTTTAAGGAAGCTCTTTGGCTGATCCCTTAACTAACAGAAATAAAAAGACAAGGACTAAACCTGTGATTTCACTGGCATGGGAAAATCCTGGGTGAGGGAATTCTCTCCTCCAAAGCAGATCAACACCTTTTCTGCAACTCAGTGTCAGAAAGTTGCCTAAAGCACTAACAGGCTAAATGACTTTGCCTAGAACAGAGGTTCCCAAATTTATTTGACCTACTGCCCCCTTTTCAAAAAAAAAATTACTTAGAGCCCCCCTTGAAATATACTTTCTTTAACCCTTTAATTTTTTTTTTTAAATTTGAGTCATTTCAAAAAATATAAAATATATATTTTTAAAGTGACACATCTTAAATTTAATAATTTATTGTAAATTTGTGGGTTTTTTCCTGCATTGAAATTTTGATGATAGAATATTACATCATGTAACTGTATAGTATTGTATTGTAAACAAGTCATTACATACATATATTCCTGCCTATGCATGCTGGACTTCCTGACAACAGGCTACACTCTGGCCTGCCAACACTTGCTTGTTAAGACCTGTTGGCGGACTTGAGCACTGATTGGTTATAACTTGCATTTTGTGTGTTTATTTGGAAAATATTGTAATCACTATGACTTTAACCCTATTACACAACAAATGAAACATGTACAGTTTTTGAAAATTTTCTTATCTTTTCTCCTTTCCTTATGATTCTACAGCCCCCTTATTTTTATTCAATTGCCCCCCAATTGTACCTGAGGCTACTACCACCCCCCATTGGTTCAGCACCCCGTAGGGGGTAGTATTGTCCACTTTGGGAACCTATGGGCCCTAGGTGTCACAGCCTCTATGTGTCAAAAGTGGGACTCAAATTTAGATCTGCTATCCATTCTACATTGCCTCTTAATACAAATAAAAATGGGACTAATTTAGTCCAACAACTCTCAAAATGCTGCTAAAAGGACAAATATATGGATTAAAGTTCCCACTGAAAAAGTTCCTATGGTAAAATTCAGATTGATTACTAAGGGAAAAGGATCTGAGCCATGAAAAATGTTCCAAGGGAAGAAAAAATTTAGAAACAAAATATGCCACAACCAAGTCTATTATGGTCAGTGCTGCAACTGAAAATCTATTGACTTTTCACAGCACAGTTTAAAACTCTTCTCCAGGAAACCTTTCTCGATTAACCCCCCATTTGCTGTGTTCACTTCATTACTTTAAGTTTCTTGGGCACAATTTGAATAACTTAATCATTCATCAGCTTCACCCTCCTCCCCACCCCCTGCCAATTTTCCTATATTTGTATCCCTATCGTCCCAATTATATTACAACCTCCTTGTGGGAAGGGTCCCCTTCTACTTTTTTCTCCCCCTCAGCCCCCATAGCTCCTAGTATAATAGTTAACACATAGTGTCCAGTAATTGTTAATTGAATGAATGAATTTCCATGGATTAAACTATCCTATGATAATTCTTGATGATTCATATCAAGCTCTTAACATTTCTCATGCACTCCAGTCTTGTATCATCAGTAACATCCTGGACAACTCCAACCTGATGTCTGGTAGACATCTCAAACTTAACATGTCTAAAACAACTCATTTTCCCCAAAACTTTCTCCATTCAGAACTTCTGAACTTCTTTATTTCCTTGAGGAAATCATCTTCCTCCCAAATCAATCAACTTCCAAACCTTAGTGTCATCCTTGACTTCTCATTCTTTTTCCCCTCCTCTTCGATAATATTTTATTTTTTCTCAATTACTTGTAAAGATAATTTTTAACCTTTATTTTTAAAAATTTGAATTCCAAATTTTCACCTTTCCTTCCCCCGCCTTTGAGATAGTAAGCTATTTATATGGGTTATACATAAGCAATAATGCAAAACATATTTCCATATCAGTCATGTTGTTAAAGAAGATACAAAAGAAAAAAAAACCAAAGTTTTCAAAATGAAAATAGTATGCTTTCTCTGCATTCAGACTGCATCAGTTCTTTCTCTGGATGTGGATGGCATTTTCCATCATAAGTCCTTTGGAATTGTCTTGGATCATTGTATTGCTGAGAAGAGCTAAGTCATTCACAGCTGATCATTGTACAAAATTGCTGTTTTTGTGTATACTGTGCTCCTGGGACTTCTCTTTCTTATTCACGTCACATCTATAATATGTTGCCAAGTCTTGTGGTTTCTACCTTCATAACATCTCTCATATAGGTCCTATGGTAAAACCAGTATCTCTCAGGGTTCTTCTACACTCCCACCCCCAACTCCCTTCACAAATATCAATTTTCCCTGATATTCCTGGGACCTGACTAGCCTTGGTGAAGCTTCCTAGTCCCCTAAATGTATAAAATGTCCTACCCACGTGGAATCAGGGTCCCTCCAACTTGCTGGATACCTAAGACTAACGACTACTTGAGTTGTTGCACCTTGTTCTACTGATTGTATTATACTTTCTGTCCTCTCCTCCGCCCCACTCCCCACTCAGTAAACTCCAATAGTTCTCTATTATTTCCAAGATCAAATATTCTTTTTGACTTTTAAAGCCCTTTACAACTTGCTCCCTTACTATCTCTACAGTATTCTTATACTTTACTCCCCTTCATTTACTCTGTGATCCTGTAACACTGGATTCTTTGCTGTTCTTCACACCTAACTCATCATTTCCCCGACTCTGTGCCTTCACTGGCTTTTCCCCAATGCCTGGAATGTTCTCCCTCCTCCCTTTTATGTCCATGTCCTGCTTTCCTTGCCTTCTTCAGGACTCAGCTTAAATCCCACCTTCTGTAGGAGATCTTTCCCACTTTCCCTGCTTCCACTCTTCCCTATGGGATCACTTCTCATTTATAATACATATATATATAATCATAACACATTATAGTATTAATTATGATAGAGAATTATATAATAGCTAATAGAAATATATTTATTATATATTTATAATGCACATATGTATTTTCTTGTATGTACATAGATATTTTCATGTTATCTGACCCATTAAAATGTGAGATCTCTGAGGGCAAGGTTTTGCCTTTCTTTGTATCCCCAATCCTTAGTACAATGCTTTACTGATAAGACCAATAAAATAAATAGTACTTTAATACTATGATGGAATGATCCAAAAGGTTGAGAGTCTATTTGTCTAGTTCAACACACAAATCTTTGTGCTCCAGAGAAATTAAGTGACTTCTTAATGTCAATTGACAAAAGATGTTAGCTAGAGTGAGTCACTCTTGCTTTCTAACCTCACTGCTTTGCTTAGTCCTTGAAATCTGGCCAAGAGTAAATGTTACCTTCTATAATCTTCAATCCATCCTTTCAATATTTCAGATTACAGTAATATCTCACCTATTCAGCCACAGTTAACCTGGAGAGAAAACAAACAAAGGCTTCCAAGCACACAAAATACATGTTCAAATTCCTTTCACTAAAGGTCAGGAACTGTCCTTTTTGGAAATTCTGTCAAGCTCCTAGAAAGAATCCATTTACTTTAATTTTGTGCACTATTCTAGCAAATAATAGAAATGACAAAGGGGGAAAAAGGATAGAAATGGAAATACACAGAAACTCATTAAAGAAAATAACTGGACATTAAAGAAAATAAACTGGAATTTAAAGGGACAGAAATGTAACTCATGACTTCAAATGCTGATATATCAAGGAGTAGAGTACAGATAATAAACAAAGTGAACCTGAGAACTGAATGTAAAATGATAATATGCTATCCCAGGTATCACTAAGATTTGTTGGAATGATACTGAAAACTGCAATATGACAGCAGATGGGTATACTTTGTTAAAAAAAAAAAAAAGGTAAGATAGAAGTAGTGGCAGAGGAATAGACCAAGATGATACAATTCTGTAAAAACCTACCAATCTGGGAGACAGTACAGTATACCCTTCGGATGAAGATTCAAAGGAGAAATGCAAGTTTTGAGGTTATTCTGACCATTTAGCCAGACAGAGGAAATAGGGGATAAATTCATTTCATGAATCACCAAGCTGGCCCCCAAACAGGATATATTTGTGATGAACACTTCAAAAGTGTTGGTATCTGTTTGGGCTCTCTGTGCTACAAAGTTCTATGCTCCAATGGGTCCAGTAGGGATTCTATTAAGGGACTAGTGAATCTGACAAAATCTTGGCTTGCCCATTCATACTCTTTCCAGCATTCTCAATCATGATCCATCTATTGCTTCTTATCCTGTGCAACTTTCATCTGTTCTCTCCTGTAATCTTCCAGAGGGGGTGGGGGCATCACAAGTGCTGGCCCTTTCTTTATCTCTTGACATTTTCTTGGTATCATGGTAGCATGCAGGATGTCCATCTGTTACCCCTCATTTTTGCTATGCGACCAGCCTACCTCCTTTTCCTGTCATACATCTTTCTGGTGTTTTTATGCTGCTTTTAGCATATAACTCATGATTAGTAATATGCTGCAGCTTATTTACACCCACCATGTACCCTTCCATTGTGCTTTAATTGACCCCCAATTTTAACTCCTCAGACACTGCAGTATTCTACAATTCATTGTCATATATCACTGTAAGAAGAGTGATGTTTAAAATGTACATTTTTCAGAGGCAGCTAGGTGTCGCAGTGGATAGAGTACCAGGCCTGGAGTCAGGAGGACCTGAGTTCAAATCCAGCCTCAGATCAGACACGACATTTACTAACTGTGTGACCACGGGCAAGTCATTTAACCCCAATTGCCTCACACATACACAAACAAAAAATGTCTTTTTTTTCTTTTTTTTTCAGAAAAAAGCTTGGGGTCTTTGAAAGTTATGATTAATTTCCCCAAAGCATTTATCCTGCTCTTCTCTTCCATTAGTCAGTCAGTAAGCATGTATTAAATACCAACTATGCACTAGGCGCCATGTTGGGCACGAGGGATACAAAGAAAGGCAAAAGACAGTTCCTGTTCAGTCTTGGGCCTAGTCAGTCTTGGGCCCAGCTCATCTTTATTGTCTCTCCAAGACATATGTATTGATGGCCAGGGGTATGGGCTATCCATTCAACTGCATATCATAGCCTGAGAAATAGACAATCTCCATGTATTTGGTTTTTCCTGCATGAAAAGTTAGGTGGATAAAGGGCTGTGCTGGAGCCAGCTCTAGCCCTCTCGGGAGAGCTGACTTAAAATTTCAGTATGAGCATTTATACTTTGGAAATCAGCAAGCTATAAACCAGGGCTTGATTTGTTGTTTTGCTGATTGTCTAGACTTAAGAAAGTGATGGAGAAAATGTTAATCATGAAGGTTAAGCTTAAAATTGTATCCAACATACTTTTTTTTCCCCCAGAAAGTCAGTTTTTAACTATTTAGAAGCATACCCCTGGGTGGGTAGCTATCTTATTAGTGATTATGGATTATTTGAATTAAAAGGTTCTGAGAATAAGAATGTAGTAGCAATGAATGTGAAGTCTAGTATTTAGCTTTGAAAAAAAAATCAATCACACAAGTCCAGGGTGGGGAGAGAAATCAGTATAATTGAAAAAAATCTAAGGAATTTTATAGGGTCAATATCAATATAATCAGAATCATGACTAAGGTTAGGGTACTAAATTTAGAAGGTTCTAACAGGGTCTAGCACATGGATAGCACTTAAGGAATATTTGTTACTCTTGTTGCTCTTAAAATGATTTAGTCATTTTACATATGAGTAAACTGAGGCCCAGAGAAGTTAAAAAGATTTGCCAGTGGGAGCACAGCTTGTTAGTGGCAGAGCTGAGATTAGAATTAGTTCTTCTAATTGCCAATCCTCTTACTTCCTCTTCCAAAACAAAAATCAAGCAGAACTGTTTAGAACTAACTGAGTTTTTCTGATCAGACATGTAGACACAATGCACTTGGCCCTGGACTGGAAAATAGATAGCTAGATATACAGCATCTGACTTTGGATAGCCTTGGAATTAAGCAGAAAAGTGCCAAAGTGGTCTGGAATGAGCGTCTATTGAAGGAGTGGTTACCTTCTCTGATGAAATTAAAAAAGGATTGTCATGGTACATCCTTACCTCCTGCTTTGGAAAAGTGCTGATCACATAGATTGACTTGGGAATTACAGCAGCACCTTCACCCCCCTCCCCATTCCCGTGCCTCTCCAGAGGGTGACCCATAGCAACTGTCTCCCACCCCCAACCCCTAGCTGGCTATTCCTTGCATACTAGGGAGTGGGTATCGGGGAGTGAATTGAAGTTGGTTGGGCTATTCACTTTCCAGTGGAATTTTTGAGCAGTCTAGCAGTCTAGATACTTCAGCTTTAGGTAGCTGTCAGCATGTGTACTTCAACTGCCCATTCCATTCCTCCCGGACAAATCTGCACCCTTAAGGCTTGATGTCCTTGCAGACATAGCAGCTGGCTCCAAACCTTGTTCATGAGTCAACCTCTTAAAAAGCCTGTTTGAATGCAAGGTGGTATGTTTAAAAAAAATTTTTTTTTAAGGTGGTACAGTAATAAGAAATCATCATCAGCTAAATGACCCCACACAGACTGGTGGACCACCCTGATTGATCTATGTAAGCTTTAGCACGGGACCAAGTACTACTGATGTAAGCTTTGTCTTCGCCAGAAAAAGCGCCAAGGCTAAGGTCATGCTTGAAACTTCAGGGGGAGAGCTCTTTTCTCGCTCTGCGGGAGGTGCATGGGAAGGAGGAGAAGAGAAGGAGAAGGAGAAGAAGAAGAAGAAGGAGAAGGAGAAAGAGAAGGAGAAGGAGGAGGGAAATGCAACTTTGGCAAGCCTCCTTTTCCTCCTCCTCCCCCCTCCCTCCCAGCTAGCTCAGTCTGTAGCACATTCCTTCACTCTCACTCCCTTTCCCCTTCTCTCTCTTCCTACTCGTCCACCCCCGCCCCCAGCTGATTCATTGGCTCAGCAGCCCAGACTGGCTGGCGCCGGCCGCATGACGTCACCCATTCACTCGCGCCCCCCCTTCCAGCTGGCGCCTGTAGGGCGGTCGCCCCGGCAACGCGGACGCCAATTCGCACAATGACTTCCAGCTGTAGAAGCAGAGCCAGCACTCGCGCTCCCACTCAGCTCGCGATCGAATCCTTCTTTCTTTTTTTCCTCTTTTCCCCGTGGCTCCCATGGGTTCTTCCTTATGGGAAGCGCGCTCGCGCTTGTGTTCTGGGGCTCACGCTCTAGCCTTCTGGACCTCCCGGAGCGTTCTGCTCGCTGGGTTCTTGTTTCCTCTCCTCCCCAGGGTTCCTGTTTCTTTCCGTAGCATCCCACCCAGTGATGTAGCGAAGGCGAGGGGGATTGGTCTCGCTCATCCCTTTCGGCTTTAACACCTGCAAAGTCCTGGCTTGTTCCAAAAAGCAGGAGCAAGGGAAAAGAGAATCTCATTGTGGCAATAATCATCGTCGTAATGATAAACTTCAGCTTTCTTAGAGACAGTTGAAGTAGAAGTTAATCCCTCCTGCTGATGCAAAATTATACTTTTCATTTAAAACTTAACACTATCCCCTACAACTTGAAGATTCTTATTTGGGGCATGTTTTAATGTGATAGCCAAATGATGTGCTAAGAATTTTGAAACACCTTTTCAAACTGAACACTTTCCAGTAAAGCCAGATTGATTAAAACAAAATAAAACAAATCAGAGAAGTTGGGCTGAAGAAAATTAGCATGGGACAGTGTGTGGGGTCGGATCTGGAGAGGGAGAGATAAAGATAACTAGTGGTCTTGGAACCGGGCAAGGAGTAAAGCCTCCAGACAACATGCCCTGCAGATAGGAAAAAGGAGACACTGTTGCTTTGACCACACAGTTGGGTGGGAGGTAATGAATAGTAAGTTCATGTTCACTTTGCTGCCAGTACTCTTACTTGGAAACAGCTGCAACGTTGGAATCCACAATTGAGAACTAAGAAAAATCTTCCCCTGGAGAGAATAAATCTGCATTGTTGATCTTGTTCATATAGCTTATCAATGAGCACAGAAGATGTAAAATTCCCTCCAAGATATTACATAAACACCTCCTGTAAAAACAAAATTTTGGCCTCTTACCTACTTTCCTTGACCTCTGACAAAATCTTGGATTTCACATAGTGCATTTATTCTGCATATATCATCATTTATTTAGTTGTACACCATGCCCTGTTTCTTCAACTAGATTGTAAATAGCTGGAGGGCAGGAAAGCTCTCTTTGGTCCATGTATATATAAAGGACTGTTGTCTTCTGAAGACAGTAGCTCAAGAAGCGTTGTCATTGATTTTGACCATTATAACGAATAATTAAAAACCAGATAGAATATTTTCTCACTGCTTGTTGATTCATACTGATTACTTTCTTGAATCCTATGCCCTCAATGCATTTTAAATGCATTGCATTTTAAAAAACAGCTAGATAATTAAATAGCCCATCTAAACTGACTGGAATCCAGTGTATGATCATATTCAAGAAAGAAATAATTGATTTCCATATGCTTCCAAAAGGTTAAAGCCGGTATTAGTCATCACATTGTTGGTTTTTTTTTAAATACTGAACTCATTTTGTTATTCATCAAAAATAGGACTCAGTGAAACATTAATTTTCTAAAATTGCTGCACATTTAAATGTGATTGTAATTGTTCCTTTGTGTTTTTAATTTATAACATTGATAACCAAATGCTTTAGATTCGAAAGAACCAGTCTATCAGAGCTGGCATCTGTATAAAATGGCCTATAACATAATGGATGACTGATTATCCTATCCATGCTATTTGGATTCACTTAAATACCAGGTTTCAACATTTTAAAAATTGCTAAAATTGTTGTATTTGGGTGGCTGATGTTGCCATTTTCCTCTTGCTACTTCTTAAAGCATTCAGCAGTTTTCAATTCACCTGAAAACTTTACAAACAAAATATTGGCTAGACCTTGAAAGGATTATGTGCAGTCCTAGCATTCTCAGATACCTAGAATAATCTAGACCCAGGGTCTTAAATAATCAATGCTTATTTTATGTTTTACATGTTATTTCCTACCCATTTTGAAATATAAATTAGTTCTCTCTGCTTCCTCTTCCCCAAGACTGTAATTTCTTAAGGGGCATTCACTATATCCTTTAACTCTTTGGTATCCTTCCTATATCACCTAATGGAATATTTTTCACTCTAAGTATGAACAACTATGTTCCAACCTTGTAGTGAGCACTTTATGGTACACAAAAGACTGAAACTCTGTCCCTGTCCTATTCAAAAACTTTCAGTGGCTCATTTGCCTCTAAGAGAAAAATTCATCAGCCTGTTATTGAAGGCCCTCTACATTCTGGCTCCAACCTAATTTCTAGCCTTCTTTCACCTTACCTTCCTCCAGATATCCTATGTTTCATCTCCCACTTCAATGCATTCTTATAATCATTCCTAGAATGGCATTCCCTCCTCATTTTCCCTCCTCAGAATCCCTGTCTTCTTTTAAAAATCACCTCAGGTCTGTGGTCCCTCCTACTCTCCCTTGTGCTCACATTCTCCATCTGCTTCTTCCCTTTCCCCTCAAATCAATTATCTACCAACTAATTTGTGTACGGCGACAACCAACCTCTGCTGTGCCCATTTTAAGCATACTCTAAGTTCTGAGGGCAGGAACAGTCTCTTTTTTGTTTTTGTATCCCCACCCTGGCACAATTCCTTGCAAGTAGTTGGAACTTTACGTTTCTTGAATTGAATAGAAGGTCCACGCCTTCAAGAGATTTTGAGGGACTTTGATATTGAAGAGATAAAACTAGCTTGGATGAGGTCAAAAGATAATTAAACTGTGAGTCTATAAGCACAATAAAAGATTAGAGAAGGACATGTGGGGCTGAAGAAGTCCCATAAAGCTCTTCATAGTATGTGTGTTCACTACTACTGTAAATTCTCCTTTCCTAATAATGGTCACTAATGAACACTACAATTGTCCTATAGACAGTGACAACAGTGTCACAACTGAGAGAACCAATGCAGCAAAATAAAGTGCAAAGGGTCTTTGGGAAGAGTTTGGAAGTTCCTTATTATAAATTGACCAATAAAACTGGCTAAACCTACAAATAAGCACTGATCAGCTATGGCCAAGGCAGCTGAGTGGTGGAATGGATAGAGTGAAGGGCCTGGAGTCAGGAAGTCTCTTCTTCCTGAGTTCAGATCCGGCCTCAGATACTTACTAGTTGGGTGACCCTGGACAAGTCACTTAACCTTGTTTGCCTCAGTTCCTCATCTATAAAATAAGAAGGAAATGGCAAACCACTCCAGTATTATTGTCAATAAAACCCCAAATAGGGCCCCAAAGAGTTGGACACAACTGAACAACTGCAAGAACTATGGTCATGCTGGTTTAAAAACCAAAAGGGGTGTGTGTGGGGGGGGAGGGGGTGGTAGAACATACTAGATGCTTTCCATCTTATATGGTAACCCAGGATGAATTTACCATCCTCTTCTTCTAGTGAACATCTAATTAAATTTCTTTCCTGAAGAGGTCCCAGTCCTCCTCAAGATCTGACATCAGTAGATGTTACAATGAACTGTATGTAGTAACTGGAAAAAGCACTTGACTAGAAGTCAAAAGACCAGGTTTCGATTCCTGGCTCCGCCACTCCTCTTTGATTGATACAGTTTGAGTACTGTCCCAAATTTCCTAATTTTCCTGCTTCTCCCCATTTGGAAATGGTTTATTCCCATATGACCCATTAAATTATGAGCTCCTCCAAGAGACTGTAAGCTCCTTGAGGGCAGGGACTGTCTTTTGCCTCTTTTTTATATTCCCAGTACTAAGCAGAATGCTGGCACATAGTAGGCATTTAATAAATGTTTATTGAACTGACCTTAGGCAAATTACCTAACTCTGATACTTTTTTTTCTCATTTGTAAAGCAGGGGTTTCAAGCTCCTTACTTTACAGATGAACCAAGTAAGACCCGGGGAGGTTAAATGACTTCTTCAAGGTCACATATGTCTCTAAGATCCTTTCCAGTTCTTTGGTTCTATAGCTCCAAATTTGAGAAAGACTAGAAAACAGTGATGTGTTTTATATTCTCATAGGAAAATCTTCACTAGGACAGTCTACTATTTATTGGTTAACGCCTGCTAATCTAAGTTAGGTGTAGGTGCTATGGTGTATTGTATTGTGCTCATCTTGGTTATATATGTCCACATGAATCCGTCTAGATATGGCTTGCAGGGAGGCAAGAATAGATATCTCTAGCATCTCTTCCCCTTCCCCCACCTTTCTGCCTGGAAAGAAAGCAGGAGTTTGGGACTAGAAGCCAGCTACTCTGCTCTTCTGGCCAGGGGTTGGGGATGGTGATGGGGGGAGGGGGTAAATATTGCTAGTCTAGGGGAAATACTTTTTAAGTTCAAGCTGTGCTCCTGATTGTTATCCCTTAATAGGAGAGGGAGGGTCTGAAGCTATTTATCCAAAGTTTGATTCTTTTCCCACCAAATGCCAGTACCACAATGAACACATGTAGCAAACTGTACAAAAAAAAAAAACAAACAAACAAACCCATTTATCCAAACATAGCAAACAGAAATCAGAGAAAATATACATATGAAAATATATACCAGGTAATACAGAGTAAATGATGGCTCCCATTGGGACCTAGATAATTTAACTCAACCAAAAAGGAGTTTCAGATTTCACCTACAGTGGAGATTGCTTAAAGTCTTTAGTGTAGTAGCTAGGAATAGGGACATCATGGAGGTTACCAGCTCCTCTTCATATCAGCTTCTTCTCAGAGATTTTTTCTTCAGGGACTTGAATAGAAACTGGATCATTTCTTTTCTCTTGAAGCTGGTAGTCAAAAGGCTAGGATCTCTCTTTCTTGAGATCTCACCAATCCACCCTTCATGAAGCAGAAGAGCACTGAGTAATCAATCTCTACCAAAGAGAAGAGCATCATTTAAATGGGATTTGTGGCTTGGATTATGCTAATTTCTGGAATTGTTGAATTCCTTCAGGCATTCCACTCTCTCCTTGTCCCCTTTGACCCATCTCTTGTTCCTATTCTTTATTCCAAGGATAATTTTCAATTCAGCAGTTTTTACATATTTTAAATTGCTCTCTCCCATCTACAATCCTTGATACAATGTCAACAACCTCTTTGAAGAAATAAGACTGTCTACTGTTGGCTCTCGATGATCCCCCTAGGGAGCCCTAATTCCTGACTGGTCCTCAGATGTCTCTATATTGGGGAAAACTATGCCCACAATTTGCCCTACAGTTTCCAAGTGCTCCAATCAGACAAACAGAAGGATAAAGCAACTTGCTTGTGTTCATATGAGCATCACATCTTTAGGCTGATTTGATGAACTATTGTGAATATATTCCTTATAATGGACTACAGGGACTGACATTCTTACAGCATTTTACATTTTACAATGTGTTTTTTACATACATTTCCCAAGTTTCTCACAACAACTTTGTGGTCAGTAATGGAGAGGTTTTTATCTTCATTTTCTAGGTAATGATCTGGGGCTCAGACAGATCAATTTGCCCAAAGTTGTGTAACTATTGGCATAGTAGATCAGGTACTGTCTTTGGAGGTAGGAAGACCTGGTTTGGAGCACTACTTTTAACCCATCCTAGTTGTGTGGACTTGACAAGTCTATTAACCTATTAATGATCCCAGACTGGAATTTGCAGAATAGTTGATGATCAGTGTGGGGTGTGAGGAGTTTCCACACTGAGAGTTTAATACATCAATGAAATCAGAGCCCTACTCCCTCTCCCTTCTACCCCTATGTAGCTAGTAAGTGACAGAGCTCTAATTCTAACCTGTCTTTTGACTCCAAATCAAAGGCTCTTTCTATTCCACCATGAGTATCTTGCTTTCTTTACTATGTTTCCTATTTTAAGTCCTTCTATCAAATCTTTTTCTCTTTTTACTCTAGGTTATATCTTAAAACAATTAGTTATCTGGAGCAGTAGTCTCCAAAATATGGGGTGAGGGCTGTGGTCTGACCTTAAGGAGTTTGATCTATGATCTTAGAAGTATGATCACTTCATTTTGCATCTGTTGCCCTGACTGGTTTCAGTTCCAAGGAACAAGACTCCACTTCCAGGATAAACTCATTACTTCACCTCTAAACTCACCATAAGGCTTAATTTAAGCCTTGATTTACTCTACCTCCTTCAGCCTCCTCCCTCCTCTGATTGGAGGGCTGGAGTGTGAAGTGCTAAAGTCCTTCCAATACCTTCCTTTATAGAGGGAAGAAACTGGACTCTCAGATCACTTCACTTTGCATCTGCTGCCCTGCCTGGTTTCATCTCAGTGCAAAAGCTGGTGCCCACCCCTTTCTTGCTTTCTTTTCTGTGTTTTCTGTAAGCTTGTTGAGGGCAGGTACTGTCTTTCATTTTATTAATTTTATCCCTAGAGCTTAGCACAGCACCTGGCAAGCCATAGGCACCTAGTAAATATTTATTGGATTAGATTTATTGGTTTGGATCAATCAATTGGTGAGTGGGAAGATGAGTGGCACTCCATCTTCTCTATAATAGTTAATCATGGGATTTGCCTTCAACACAACCATCAGGGGTATGCTAGAGCCAGTTCTAACAGGCTCCACAGAGCATATTGTTAAGTTTTTCAGTGTAAACATTTATACTTCAGAAATTGTCTAGATTTTAAAAGGTGACAGAGGAAATATTAATAATGCAGATTAAACTTTAAAGTGTGATTTACATACATTTTTTTTCTGAAGGTCTCATTAAACATTTACCAACACACCCTTACCTATCTTTATCCCTCATTGCTGTCCCACTCCTCTCCATCCCTCTCCTGTGCAAACTCCTAACTTTTTCAGAGAAAAATAAGAGATGTTATATCCTGTTACCTGGGTACCCACAGCCACAGTTGAGCATATGCTAGTGGGGAAATTTTCCCCATACTATCCCTAGAGCACCTCATGGCCTTGGCAGGTGCCCCTCAGAGAGAGTATTTTATGGATTAGAATTCAATGGCCCCTGTTTTGAGTTATACAAGATGAGAAGATATGAATGGGTCATGATCTATATAACAGATCTCATTACATCGTCTTTCACTCCAAATTATCCCTCTTTCAAACTTCCCTATTACTAAAGGACACCACCATCTTTCTAATCACTGGTTCACAACCTTTGTGTCAGCTTCAATTATTCACTCTTCTTCATCTCATATATCTAATCAATTGCCAAATCATGGTGTTCTTATCTTCAAAGCATCTCTTTGATCTCTCCTCTTCTTTCTATTCATACCGCCATCACTTTAGTTCAGGCCCTCATCAACTCTTGCATGGATAAATATAATAACCTCTTTAGTGGTCTCTTTGCCCTTTCACTCTTCACACATCTGCTAAAGTGATTTTCCTAAAATGCAGGCATAACAATGTCATCTTATAAACTCCAATGGTTCTCTATAGCCTCTAGGACAAAATGTTATTTCATTTTTATCTGGTCCTTTAAAATTGTCTTGTGTGTGTGTATGTGTGTGTGTGTGTAAGTTTCATAATGTACATGATTATTAATATAGTTGTACATATGATTGTTGTCCTTTGTTTTCAAAGGGAACCAAAATGACTCACTATGTTAGTTAGAGTCAAGTTTTAGTGTGTCTGACTGTGGCTGATCAGACCAACACGAGCTCGGACTGTTTAACCACAGGTTGGGCACAAATAGTCCATGTGAACCTTTGGGGTAGATTCTCTAAGTTGGTGCATCTTGAGTTTCTTTTGAGCTACTTCAATTCTGCTTTGCTCATAGAGCACAGCACCTTCTCTGATGTGGGCACACCATGCTGAGTGGTCCTATGCCTGTGTCTTCCATGTCACATGATCAATTCCAAAGTTCTTAAGAGAGACCCTGAGAGTGTCCTTGTAGCATTTGTTCTGACCACCATGTGAATGCTTGCCCTGTGTGAGTGCTCCATAAAATTATTCATGTGTCAAGTATATGTTTTGTATTCGAACAATGTGGCCAACCCATCAGAGTTGCACTTTCTGCAGTAGAGTTTGAATACCTGGCAGTTTAGTTCAAGAAAGGACCTCAGTGTCCTGCCAGGTGATCTTCAGAATCTTCCAAAGACAATTCAAATGGAAGCAATTCAGTTTCCTGTCAGGACGCTGGTATACTGTTCAGGTTTCACAGGCATATAACAATGAGGTCAGCACAACACTCTGTAGACCTTCAGTTTGGTAGTCAGTCTAATACCTCTTCTTTCCCACACTTTGCTTCGGAGCCTCCGAAGCACTGAACTAGCCCTGGCAATATGTGCGTCAATCTCATTATCAATGTGTATATCCCTGGAAAGTACACTAGCAAGGGAAGTGAACTTATCCACAGCATTCAAAACTTCTCCATTTGCTATAACCAATGGTTCCATGTATGGATGGTGTGAGTATTTACTTACAAATAAGTAAATACTCAGCTCACACTCCTAATTTATTTTTATTGATAGGAGTGAATGATTAAAAAAGTTTTGAGGACATTATTTAAAGGCTAAATAACACATTCCCTTTCTGTCGGTTTTTGTCGTGATTTTTTTTCCTTAAGTCTGTAATGCAAAAATATCAATTAGACTGTTCTTAGAGAAAACCCACTGTATTTCTTAGGTATAGGTGAATTCTACAAGAAGCAGTTGAGGAACATTCTTCTAAGTAAGGCAGATTTTTCAGTTCTGTGGCACATGGTCATTTTTGCATAAGTAGGTATCTATTACTTTACTCATTTCTCCCCCAAAGATTCTGTTACTTTGTGCAAGGCATCCTTGCTATGTTCAAGCCATCATTCTAGGCACTGAGATACATAAAGAAAAGCAAGACACAGGTCCTCAAGTTTACAAATTAATTTATTTTCTTAAAGAGAAACACACCTCTACTTCATCTTTTCTCATCACTTAGTTCATGCAGCTATTTTAAACTGGAGTCCAATAATTTATTTTAAAATATTTTAAAACTACTTTAATATAGTTGGCTTTTTTGAATTCTCCACACCCAGTATTTCCTTTATACATATATATATATATAGATAGATACATAAAATGTTTTCCCCCAATTATATATTAAAACAATTTTTTTAACATTTGTGTTTTTTTTTAAGTTTTGAGTTCCAAATTCTATCCCTCCTGTGTAGTTTACCTGTCACATCTATGGAGAAGGGAAGAATTTGTGACCAAACAAGAGATAGAGAACATTATGAAATGCAAGATGGATGATTTTGATTACATTAATTGAAAAGTTTTTGCACAAACAAAGCTAATGCAACCAAGATCAGAAGGGAAGCAGAAAACTGGGAAACAATTTTTACAGCCACTGTCTCTGATAAAGGCCTCATTTCTAAAATATATAGAGAACTGAGTCAAATTTATAAGAATACAAGTCATTCCCCAATTGATAAATGGTCAAAATATGTGAACAGGAAGTTTTCAGATAAAGAAATTAAAGTTATCTATAGTCATATGAAAAAATGCTCTAAATCATTATTGATTAGAGAAATGCAAATCAAAACAACTCTGAGGTATCACCTAACAACAGATTGGCTAACATGACAAAACAGGAAAATGATAAATATTGGAGATAATGTGAGGAAAATGGAACACTAATGCATTGTTGGTGGAGTTGTGAACTAATCCAACCATTCTGGAGAGCAATTTGGAACTACGTCCAAAGGGCTATCAAAATGTGCATACCCTTTGACCCAGCAATACCACTTCTTGGTCTGTATCCCCAAAAAGATCATAAAAATGGGAAAATTATTCACATGTACAAAAATATTTATAGCAGCTCTTTTTGTGGTGGCCAAGAATTGGAAATTGAGGGGATGTCCATCCCCTGAACAAGTTGTGGTATATGAATGGAATGGAATACCATTGTGCTATAAGAAAAGATGAGCAGGTGGATTTCGGAAAAACCTGGAAAGACTTACATGAACTGATGCTGAATGAAGTAAACAGAACTAGGATAACATTGTACATAGTAACAGCCACATTGTATGATGACTAACTTTCATAGACTTGGCTTTTCTCAGCAATGCAAGGATCTAAGATAACTCCAAAAGACTCATGATGGAAAGTGTTGTCCACATCCAGAGAAAGAACTATGGAGTCTGAATATTTGCTCTGTCTTTTTGTTGTTGTTGTTGTTGTTGTTGTTTTATTTTGTTTCTTCTTTCTTGTGGTTCCTCCCATTGGTCCTAATTCTTTACAACATGACTAATGTGAAAATATGTTTAATATGAATGTATATGTAGAGCCTATATCAGATTGCACGCTGTCTTGTGGAGGAGTTGGGGGAATGATAGGGAGAAAATTTAAAACTCAAAAGCTTATGGAAGTGAATGTTGAAAACTAAAAATTAATAATTTTTTAAACATTTTTTTTCCAAATTTTTTTTGATTTCCAAATTCTGTCCCTCCTTCTCCTGCCCTTTCCCATAGATGGTAAAAAATCAGATATAGTTTATACATGTGCAACTACGTAAAATATTTTCATATTCATCATTTTGTGCAAGAAAACTCAAATAAAAGAAACAGAATGAAAGAAAATGAAAAATAACATGCTTCAGTTTTTTTTCAAACAATATCAGTTCTTTCTCTGGAGGCAGATAGTAGGTTTCATCATTAGTCCTTTGGGACTGTTTTAGGTCATTGTATTGCTGAGAATAGCTAAGTCATTCACAGTCCTTCATCCAACAATATTACTGTTATTATGTATAATGTTCTCTTGGTTCTCTTTACTTGACTTTGCATCAGTTCATATAAGTTTTTCTGAAATTTCCAAGTTTTTCTGAAATTATCCTGCTTGTCATGTCTTATAAGCACAATAATATTCCATTACAATCATATGCCACAGCTTGTTTAGCCATTCCCCAATTGATGGGCACCCCTTCAATTGCCAATTCTTAGACACCACAAAAAGAGCTGCTATAAATATTTTTGTACAAATAGGTCCTTTCCCCTCTTTTATTTTTGATGTCTTTGGAATATAGACCTAGAAATGGTATTTCTGGATCAAATGATATGCACAAATATAATTGTTTTTTTAAAGCCTATGCATTTTATTTTATGTATTTAAAGACATTATTCTGAGAAGTCTATAGTCGTCACAAGACTATGTGACGTACATAGACACACGTAGACACAAATGCAAACACACACACATACACAAATTTTAAGAACTTATGGCTTATAATATTTGAGATAGTTTATGAATTTTTTGAGTTTATCAGTGCCATTTTTAGTAGCAAATACTTCCTTAGTAATGATTATGTTTTGAATACTATATACACGCTACACTGATTATAAAATATTTTACTTTAATCTGTTATTTTATTTTCCCCCTCTCCAAATATGTAACTTTCTAGCACCCCTTTGGGAGGAGGAGAAATGGAGGGATGATCCTCAAATCTAATCATTAGTGAAGTATTTTCAATGAGTTATCAGAAATTAAAATTAATTATAATGGTATTTGCAGAAAAAATTAGAACCATTGCCCAGATGCTCTCAGAGTAACAATTCCATACCACATTTCAAGTATTTGTTGGAAGATATTATTAAAATATAATAATTTATTTTTGCCAATTTCCCTGCTTCAATTCTATTCTTCAAATACCTGAAAAAGAATTTTTTTAATAAGGTTTCCCCCCCCACATTCAATAATTTTCCATATTTCCTTATTTATATCTTGGCAACTCCCCAGGTTTGAATCATTCCACCTTTCACTTCCTCCCTTTCTGCACTTGTGCAATCAAACACCAATGGAGAAAGTGTTAGGCTGACCTAATTCAGTAGAAATTCTTGCTTTATTTTCCTTTCACTACCAAAGGCACTGTAATGTAGAAGAAAGAAACACAGAATTGGGAGTCAGGAACCCTGACACCTAGATCCAGCTCCACCACTAATTCATTGTGTTGAGAAGTCAGGCAATCATTCTTGGGTCTCAGCTTTCTTATCTTTAAAATGGAGTTGGACTAGAAGGTGCTTGTCAGCTCCCACATTCCCTGCTTCTATGACTATTCTGGCCACTGGGGGGAGAAAACAAAACAAAACAAAATCTCTTCATTGACTCCTTAGATCCCATTTCCATTTCTCCTGGGGAAACCCCTACCTTCCTCTTCAAGCCTCTAGTCCTTTCCTCCACATTCTCACTTAACAACTGATGTTCTTAAACTATACACCATCACGTTCAGTTTATACTAGATGATCTTTGATAGAGCACCAGGCCTGAAGTTAGGAAGAATTGAGTTCAAATCCAGCCTCAGATATTTAACTATGTGACTCTGGACAAGTCACTTAACTCTGTTTCCCTCAGTTTCCTCATCTGCAAAATGAGCTGGAGAAGGAAATGGCAAACCACTCCAGTATCTTTGCCAAGAAAACCTCAAAAGGGGTCATGAAGAGTGAGGCATGACTGAAAATGGCTGAACAACAACAAATAGTTTATTGTAATTCTTCTCATTGTATCCTTCTCATTGCCCATTTGCTTTGAGGATCAAATGTATTAGATGAAAACAATATACTAGGTGAAAATATATTAGGTACAGGGCAATATATTTAGATGAAAATGCCCTTGGCTTTCCTTTTTTACCTTAGGTTTTCCTTGCTTCTCTATCTACCCTCTCATTCTTCTCTGTAATAGCAAAGATGTCCCCCTCCTGACAAAAGACAGTTGAACATAGAATCTCACTCCTTTCTTCGATGAAGGAATGTCATGCTTTCTTCTCATTCAGTTCAGTTCCTGACTCTTCAGATTTTCCCACCTTTGCCCTACCTGTCTTCTCATGATGGAGATGCAGCCACCCCTTGGGCCTTCTCCTCAGATCAATGAGTTCCTCTGTGAAACAATCCATTTGAGGAAGTTCCTACATCAGCCAGGCTCACTTCTAACTGGGCTCAACCCTCCATACTTTTCTATCTCCCCCACGTGGATACTTCTCCCACCTCAGCTTTTTTTTTTTTAGCTCCTCTTTATGAATTGTCTTCCCCCACTAGAATGGAAGGTCTTTGAAGGCAGGGACTATCTGTTCTTTCTGTTTCTATTAGTATTCTCAGCACTTAACACAATGCTTGGCAAGTAGTAAGTGCTTAATACATACTTTAACTATCTTTATCTCTCTAATGAGACTCGCTTGTTGTGATTTTGGGGTTCCAGCACCCCTGGACCCCTAAACCCCATCATTTTGGTGGCCCATACAGGGAAACTGTCTAATCCCAAGTTCTTCTTCAGCCAAGACTGGAAGGTATGTAAGCCTTTTCCCTCCCCTCCTTTCTTGCTCTGCAGTTGGGGTCGCTCTCCAAGCACCAAGGCTTGGAGGTGCTTTTCGGGCAGACAGTTACGAAGCTGTCTCGCACTTGGCCTGATGCTCACAGGCTCTCGGTCCACTGGGTCAGTTCAAGGCCATGGACCTGGGTACACCTTCTGCAGTATAGAGGACAAGGACAGATGCCCTATCCGGAATTGTATCTGTTAATTCCCTCGGAGCTAGGGAATTGGGGAAAACTGCAGTTGCTTTTTTGTTCCCTGAGGCTTACTTACTCCCTTTCTTCTGCACTTCTGTATCCTCCTTCATGGAGGTTACAGGGAAAATTAGAACAGATAAAAATATCTTGGCAGATTCTGGACCTTTTGTGATTGATCATTAGGGAGTTTTGAAACACCTTTGATTTCTCTCTCCCCCACCTGGGAAAGGAAGGAGGGGGGAGGGGCAGCAGCTATGGCATGGGGGTCCCCCTGACTATGACCTTGGGCTCTAGGGCAACTTTTGCCTGGAAGCATCACCCAGGTTGAGCACATCCTGCTCAAGGTAAAGAAGCTGGCCTCCAAACCTAGGTAAGTATGCTCTTTTAAATTTGTAGTTTTAACTGTTAATGATGAGATGTTGATTCTCTGTGTAAAGTAATTTAGAAGTGCATTTAACAAAACTGAAGTCACCTGATTGGTAATGGGTTTGTTTCAAGTTTCAAATTGGTGAACTTTCTGTGTCAGTTATGTCAAGCAACTTTTCATAATTTGGTTACTGCTAAAATAATTTAGCTCTTGTTGGTTTTTGTCTTCATGTGTAAACTAGCCAAAAAGTTTGTTTGGGTTATGTATGGCTCGCTGAGAATTTGCAAGTGCATAGAAATCTCTAATAATTGACTTTTTACACCAGGACAAATTTAAGTTTGAGATGTAAATCCTGGAAAAGTTTTTCCTAAGCTGGGATTAGTGAAACTCGCTGTTTGAGGTAAAAGCTCATAGGATTTTACTTTGAGTTGTCTGATGGGTCATAATCCATCGATAATCAATAATCCACCATCTGAGAGAAATGCCACAAGCTACTCAAGAGAAGGTGATACTGGTGGGAAGTCAGCATTAGGAAAAGCTGAGAGGACAATTTGAGCCTCAGTCTAAGATGGGATCCTACTGGCTCAGTTTCCCCATTATGTTCCTTTGAAAGGGAATGTTACCCACCTGGCTATTCCTGAGTCTGGCTATGAGGTGGATTTGATACTGCATGGTTGGAAAACTGAATTATCTGAATCCAAACAAAGCTAAGGATGGTTTATCCTCTTGAAGTTAGGCCCTAAATCTAGTCCCTGCTTTATATCTGGGCCCTGCAGTTTTTTGTGTCAGATTTATGTCTTCCAGACTATAGGCCATTCCACCTACAGTTGGTAGCAAACAGCAAGTACCAGCCAATGTCCCCACATCGTTCCCTGGATGCAGCTTGTGCTCAGTTCCAGTCAACCTCCTCTTTGGGACCCCCTCAAGGCAGGGACAGCTCTACACCCCTTCCCAGCAGGAAGCAGTTTCAGAAGCCAAGACCTTTACCCCTTACTCCAAAAGAATTTGGGTCCTATTTGTTTGAAGGGGGAATGATGGGGTTGGGATCTGGGCCCCAGAAAAGAAAAACCCTGGACTTTCCCATATGGCCAAATCTCTGGTTCCTCTGAGGCTGTAATCCAATCAACTGGTCTTTCATTGTGGCTACACCCAATCTCCCGTCCATTGCCTTCTCCCTATGTATGGCCCCTGGCCATTTTCCACCCTTAATCCTAGCTAGGCTCCATTCTCCCCTGGCCATGTGGTCCAGGTCCCTGGAATTCTATTACCTCATAGATTACTTGGCCACTCCTATATCCCTCCCACAGGCTTTCTGTATATAAGGTCCATCTTGTCTCCATTAAGATGCTCTGATTTTTATAATCTAGCCACTGCTTAGATTCTTATAATCTAGCCACTGCTTACCCATGTTCAGACTCCTTAAGAGTCTGCCTAATATAATGAATGTTCTAATAAACCTTGTCTTTGGCTGAAAGAAGGTTTGGGTCAAATTCTTTCAGGCAGGACCCACGTGTTGTGACTTTGGCGTCCCAGCACCCCTGAACCCCTAAACCACATCATAAGCACTGGGGAAATTGTCTTTGACTTCAAAGAGCTCATATTCTAATGGGGGAGACACATGCAAATAACCTTATAACAAGATTTATAAAATATCTGTCAATCAACAAATATTTTATTAAGTTGACTATTATATGCCAGGCACTATCTAAAATACATATGGAAATGAATTTCAGGAGGAAGATACTAACAGTGAGTTCTTGAATCAATCTTCTAAGGCAGTGGTTCACAAAATTAAGTCTTTGAACTAAAAATTTAGCAAATATGAGCACAGAAATAAACATATCTTCTGTGAATTGAATAAATGCCTGGTGGACAGAGAGAGGGAAAGGAGATGGAATCATACCCTTACCTGAGGGTACTCTGCCCAAAGGAATATGAATTTTGATTGCTGAAATCTTGGGGTTTATGGGCTAGATTTCTTTCTTAAGGACCAAGCCTTAAACCTAAATCACTCTAACTCTCACTGATTAGCCAATAATAGGTTCCATACCTTGGTCATTGTTTGGGTTCTGTCAGCTCAGAGTGAATTTAAATGGAAATTGTTTCTGTTTTGGCCAGAAACCCTGAGGGTCTTCCCCTCCCAGATTGGTTTTTTTTTTTTGACTAGGTAAAAGAGGCATTCTGTGGCTCATTTCTTACCTGGTCTTAATAATCACTGAATGGGAGTTACCTCAGAAAAACTGAGCAAGACCTTAGATTAAAAAGGCCAAGGTCTCCCACTGCATCCAGGGCTATCTCTAGTTGTCCTAATCTATACCTTGCCACTGGACTCAGATGGTTCAGGAGGAGAAAGTGAGGCTGGTGACTTTGCAAACCCTGCCTCACTTAAATCCAATCCAATTGCAAGTCATAACATCACCCTCCCAGTGTCATTAGTCCTCTTCCAGAATGAAGGACAAACAACAACAAATTCCTTGTATTCACTCAGATGGAGCAGCTAGGTGGCACAGTGGCTAGAAAGCTGGCCCTGGAGGCTGCAGTCCTCAAATTTGGCTTCAGACACTTACTAGCTGTGTGCCTCTGGGCAAGTCACTTAACCCTGTTTGCCTCAGTTTCCTCATCTGTAAAATGAGCTGGAGAAGGAAATGGCAAACCACTCCAGTATTTTCCAGTATATTTCAGGACCCTAAATGGGGTCTTGAAGAATCAGACACAACTGAAACAATTCAACAACATACATACATATGCATATGATGAGGAGGGGATCTAGACCCCAAAAAGGAAAAACCCTGGACTTTCCCACAAGGCCAAATCTCTAGTATTCCCCTGAGGCTATAATCCCATCAACTGGTCTTTCCTTGTGTCTATACCCAATCTCCCAATTCTCTGTTACCTTTAACCTAGTCTAGCCCTCCTTTGTTTTACCTCCCTATGGCTCCTAGCCATTTCCCACCCTTAATCCTAGCTAGGCTCTATTTTCCCTCTGCTACTTGGTCCTAGGCTGTTCTGTTCACTCCAACTTGCTGGCCACTCCCATCCAGATCTTCCTTAGACCCCTCCTCCAGTCACCCCAAACTACTTGGCCACTCCCAGATCCCTCCCACAGTCTTTCTGTATATAAGGTCTATCTCGTCTCTATTAAGGTGCTCAGATTCTTACAATCTAGCCACTAGCTTACTAATGCTCAGACTCCTTAAGAGTCTGCCCAACGTGACTGATGTTCTAATAAACCTTGTCTTTGGCTGAAAGAAGGCTTGGGTCGAATTCTTTTGGGCAAGACCCGCATGTTGTGATTTTGGGGTCCCAGCACCCCAAACCCCTAAACCCTCAACACATATACATACATACATATATGTGTATATAACCATACATACATATATATCTTCAAATAAATGTAGATGCTATTGTGATTAATAAATTAAAAGTATTAGTCAGTTCATAATAGTTTTTTTTTTGTCATGTAGTTTCTCAACAAACTCAAAAGCACTCAGAAGTACAATTGTTGTCATGTGAAGACTCTGGGAAAGTAAAAAGTCTAATGAGAAAGCAAATTATTTATCAATAGGGAGGTTCTCCTTTTAATGAATTATATTGTGCTGATTACTTCAAGCCAAAAAACACCACAGAGACTCCTCAATAAGAGACATGGGTTCCAAATTCACTTTACCAAATATTTACTAAGCATCTATTACGTGAAAGGTACTCTGCTAGGTGCTGAGGATACAAAATATATATATATGTTCATTGCCCTCAAGGATCATTATTCCTTTCCTGAGGAAAAGAATTTATAAATAGGTAAATACAATATAGTTTAAGCAATGTGCTAAAAAAAAATTTAGATGGTTCCACAGGCTTCTTGGAACCTGAGGTAAACCTTTTAGGATTCTAAGAAGTGGAGGTTTTAAGGAATTATATTTTAAGCATGAAAGAAGAGACTGTGCAACATTGTGGAGGCACAAGATGGAATCCTGAATTCAGAGAACTGTGAGCAAGCTGGTTTTTCCTAGGATCTAGGATGTGCAAAGGAAAGTAATGCTGACTAAGTCTGAAAAAGTAGACTGGAGCCTTATTACCAAGAATGCCAGGGGGAGGAGTTGCAACGTATTTTTGAGGGAATAGGGGGCTATTGATGATTCTTGAGCACAGGAGTGACACTCGTAGACCTGTAGTTTGGGATCATTATTTTGGCAGGTATGTGTAGGATAGATTGGAGAAAGAGATGATGAACTGGGAAAAGGCTATTGAAATAATGTAGACTAGAGGTGATATGGGTAATAGACTTGTAAGTAGGTGAACAGAGATGTTTTAAATGAAGAAGACAATTAAAAAAATTGCAATTGTGAATTAAACAAACCTTTCCTTATAACAAAAAAAAAACAAACAAAAAAAGAATTATATATGGAACCCCTAAATCTCATTAGGTACATTTTATTTTTGAAAGCTTGTTTTGTGCATATACTAAATGCAGTACATTAGTACCAAAAGCTGTCCTGCTTGTCCGTTTCCCTCTAAATCTCTTTCTGTTCTTTTCTGTGCATTTAAAAAAAAAATTGCGTCTCCGGTGTTCTTTGCTTCCTTCAGTTTTTACATTACTAATCACTATTCTTCCTCAATCCCCTAATGCACTCCCTTCCTCCCCCTCCACACCCCACCCCCACTGCAAAAACAACAAATCAACCAAGGCTTCCTTCGTAACAAGGGAGGTTTGTCACACAAAACAGAGTTACCTTACGAGAACACAAAAAAGATTTAACAACTAATTGAATATAGGAGGGGAAGGGAAGAGGCAGGGCTGACTGCATGGTTATGAATCTGGGGGAATAGTATAGCCCTATACACAAGTCATGAAGTCTGGAGGAAAAACAAGATTAAGGGGCTAAGTGAATGGGTTCCATTTTGGACATCCTGAGTTTAAAAACAATAAGGAACATACAGGAAGGTATGTTGCCCAACTAGCTGGAAATCTGGAGCTAGAGCTTAGGAGAAAAGGTGGGGATGAATATATAGATTCTGGAGACATCAGCAAAGAAATAATAATTAAACTTTTGGTAGATGGTTAGATTACTAAAATAGGGAATAGACAAAGAAGAAACAAGAGTTCAAAGACAGAGCCTTGGGGAACACTCATGGTTAGAGGGTAGGAGATGGATGATGATGCAGCAAAAGACATTAAGAAGTAATGGTCAAATGTATAGGAGGAGAAGCAAGAGAGAATAGTGTCATGGAAGTTGAGGGAGATGCTAAGAATCACAGATACACAGAGTTGAAGGGACCTTAGAAATCATCAATCCACATCTAATTAAGAATCTTCTCTCATCCATCCCTGAGAAGTGGTATCAATTTATGCTTGAAGGCCTACAATGAGAGGGAGCCAACCGCCTTCCAAAGTAGCCTAGTCTACTTTAGGACAGCTCTGGCTTTTAGGCAGTTAGGTGGCATAGTAAATAGAGTACTGGGCCTGGAGTCAGAAAGATCCATCTTCCTGAGTTCAAATCTGGCCTCAGATAATAGCTGTGTGACAGTGAGCAAGTCACTTAGCCCTGTTTACCTCAGTTGCCTCATCTGTAAAATGAACTGGAGAAAGAAATGGCAAACCAGTATTTTTGCCAAGAAAACCCTAAATGAACCCTAAAGAATCAGAAACAACTAAACAAGTTTTTAGGGAGTTTATCTGGGAAATTTAATGCGGAGGAAAGCTTAAAAAATACTAACAACATTGTCCAGGACTGTGGGAATTGGCTTAGAGAAGATGGGTAGTCAATCTGTAGTCCATGACCTTAATTTTTTTTTTTTGATTCATGAATTCAATGTAATTGCTTTACTTTGTAATCTTGTATTTTATGCATCTAAATACATTATTCTGAGAAGTGATCTATAGGTTCATAAGACTGTCAAACGAGCACATGACACAAATACTGCTCCAAACTTTCGAAAATTAATCTTCCAAGGAGAATGGATGGAGGTGCTAAGGAATTATTGAGTAACAGCTGGTCAATTCAGGGACCTCTGCTTTGTCTTGATACAACCCCTGCCTGCTGCATGTACTCTGGGACTTCCCATTAAGAGATGCTTTTCTTGGGTCCAGTCCCCAACTGATGTGTCCCTTTCTTTCCTTCATTAGACCGTATCCAGCCTGCTGGCCTGTGATCTCCTCACTCTTAAATCATCCCAGCATGTCCTACATCAGCCTTGTTCTCTGTCTCAGGCCTTTGGTTTGTTTTCTCCCCAGGGCTTTCTCCTTTGCTGCAGAAGCTGTTCTCTGCCCTGACCCACCTAGAACTGCCAATTTTTGTCTCCTTTCCAGATGAGGCTGTATCTTCTCTAGGTCCTGCCTGAAAAGAAATGGGCTTCCTGAGCCTCACAGGACTCAACATCATACCCGCCATAAGGTTGGAAATAGAGGGAAGGGCCCTGAGCAGTCTAAGCACTAACCCCTTCAATGGACTACTCTGCAGTCACTAATATTCTGCCTGAACCTTCCTCAAGGGTTAGAATAATCCCAACTCATCAGAGTCCCAGTGATTCTGAACCCCGGCTTGACATTGTAAAAATTCCATCTACTTGTCCTGTACTGCCTGCTCTCTTACTCCTATCCCTCTCAATCAGCATCTTCCAATTCCACTCCAGCTTTACCTACCCCTTCTACTGCAATCTCTGGAAAGCTAGCATCATCAGTATGAAACTTGATCTCATTTTAAGCCTTTTCCTTTCTCCCTCCTTCAATTTTTCTGGTGCTCAGATTGAGACCTGGATCCCTCTTGATGACAAAGCTTCCTTGGCTACCTTTTCTAGCACCGGATTTGTTTTCACTCAAACCCCACTCCCTCCCATTCAGTGGTTGTGGTAAAGGAATCAGAATATTCCTTGGTCTCCAGTGCTACTTCCAGACTTCCTCTACCATGGTCACTTAACAGCCTTTCCTCCTTTGAGGTGCATTCCGTGCATATTGATCATTCAATCACTATGCTGGTACCAATTGTCTACTGACCCTCAGGGCATTCTTTTTTTTTCTTTCTTTCTTTTTTTTTTTTGGTTAGGCAATGGGGTTAAGTGACTTGCCCAGGGTCACAGAGCTAGTAAGTGTTATGTGACAGAGGTCACATTTGAACTCAGGTCCTCCTGAGTCCAGGGCCAGTGCTCTACCCACTGCCACCCAGCTGCCCCACCCAGGGCATTCTTATTCCTTCTTCAATGAGTTCAGTGCCTGGCTTACAGCTTTCTCTCCTTCTTAGTTCCTGCCCTCATACTGAATGACTTTAACAAATGTATTCATACTCCCCCAAACAACCTAACTTCCCAGTTTATTGATTTACTCACTTCTCATGACCTATTCCCCCAACCCCACTTCACATATGCACATAGGCCAGAACTCTGTTTGTCTTTCTTTGTATACTTAGCTCTTAGCACAGTGCCTGGACTTATTAAGTGCTTAATAAATGCTTGTTAACTTCACTTAATCTATGGTACTAGGTGTGGAACTAGGGGAGAACTGTGAATGTTTTCTTTCAATATGATTCTTAATGTAATATTCCCAATATTTCCTCAAGGAACCTGACCAGTTGTCCACTTGGGGTTTGCAGTTGCTATTTCCTGTCCTCCTTAGATCTTCCTTGCCTTCTTATGTTGCCTACAGATTTTTCCATCTTCTTATGTTCCCTCCTCTCAAGTTCATCACACTAGATGTTGAGAAGTGAGTTTTTAGTGATACAAAATAGAGACTACTACCTTTAAAACATATCCAGCATAAGTCTCACACTTTATGTAGACACCTACTACCACCTTTGACCAATGAAATCCATTTTTCACCAAATCATTTCTTGATCTCAGTTCAGTCCATTCAGTCCATTCAGGCATGGAGGCAGGCCAAAACATGGACAGAAACCCTCCCTGTGTCTACCATCATTCCATATCTCTGCCTCTGATCTTCATCTTGAAAATTCCCATACTCAAAGATATCTGTATGCTACTCAGTACCCCTTGGAAATTCTCTAGGTCTCAGGCACTAAGCAGCCTCCAAACTTTCAGGGGGATATAGTTTACAGGGGAAGGCAAACATGTTCCCAGCCACAAGTCTAAGTAAAACTAGGGTTTAATTTTAATTAAAAATTGAAATTGACTTAAAAAAATTGAAATTTGAAAAATCGACTCACCAGCATAGCAACCACAAAGTTAGTAAGTAGCTCATGGCTCACAAAACAGTTACGTAAAGTAACACAGACAACAGACTAAGCTACCTAAGAGTCTCTAGGTAAATGAGTCTCTAGTAAAAATATAAAATGAATCTCCTAGCTGTGGCAGCATACTTCATTAGGGTATTGATGCTTACCCACATTAGATGTGTAAATCATTATGGCATTGTTTAGTAAGATAAAGATTCAGAATGCATTTTTCCCATTTTCTTTGCTAGTGTCCTCAAAACACAACAAACTTTGATATCCTCTTCTTTGTTTCTGTAGAATTTTCATCTCCTTTTTTTTAATAGCTAAAGAACAATTGTTCCTCTTGTATTGTCTTGAGTGATTTTGAACAGTTTTAACTTGTTTAAAATCTGATTGTACAGTAGACCCCATAGTCAGGATCCTTCTCTCTATCCATTGAACAGGCATATATGTCACAGTAATTATCTTCCACCTGGCTCTATCACTTTAGTTCATTTCTATTCTGGGGGCAGGGACCTATATACAGAAGGACAATAATGGTCCTCATAAAACTGGTCTTTAGAAATCACAGTAGACCTAAGTGTTACATAGATATTTTCAGTGTAATGATGAAGCGCTATCGGGTAGGAATGGAAGGGATACTGTTGAATTCACTTTATAGCAGCTACCCAAAGGTAATAACATTAGCAGTTTTTTTTTTTGTACTTGCTAACCCTGAGTAGACCTGTATAAATACATTAGAAATTAAAGTCTGTGTAACAGTCATACTTGACTGCCAACCATTCAGTCAAAGGAACATGGTAAGGAGAGTCATAGGCTCTAAAGTCAAACAAGATTCTAGAAATCATTCAATCCAGCCCCTTAATACACACACAAAGAAGCTGAGGCCCAGAAACATCGAGTTGCTTGTCTAAAGCTTCATAGGTAGTTAAGTACTTGAACCTAAATCTTCTGACAGTTTTATACTATATAAGATATCCTTTGACTGTATAGATCCCTTATTATAGTTGTTGTTGTTGTTGTTGAGTTGTGTCTAACTCTTTGTGACCCTGTGAACCTTATTAAGCCCATACTGTTCACGGGGTTTTCTTGGTAAAGATACTGGAATGGTTTACCATTTCCTTCTCCAGTGGGTTAAGGCAAACAAAGTTAAGTGCCCAGCATCACACAACTGGTAAATGTCTGAGGTCAGATTTGAACTCAGGTATTCCTGACTCCAGGCCCAGCATTTTATCTACTGAGTCATCTACCTGCCTTCACCTTATTATCATATATAACTACAATCCAAATAAAATTTCTATCATCCTTCTTTTACCTTTCACCTCCCTCTCCATTTCCCACTTCACCTGTTCCCCCCCAAGTGTTTTTAAGTCATTTGCTGCCAACAGTAGGTTGAATTCCCATCCTTTAGAACTCAGGGTGAATCAAACCCATTGTACTCGTAATCTGTGGAACCTTAGCCAATAATCATTAATAAAAAGAAAGCAAGAACTTTCAAATCATTGGAAATGAAGTCAATCGTTACTTTTAAAAAGCTACCTGCTTTCAATTAAGCAGGAAATTATCTAAGAGGCCACTTAATTTGCTCTGGTCGTCAGGCCCACAACTGCTGTATGCTGAGTGGAGCATGAAATTAAATATGTAACAACTATCCTAATGGCTGTGTCTCAGAAAAGCCAGTCTTTTAGAATCCTAGGTGTTCTGTGTGGTCCTTCCAAATAACAAAAGCACAAAAATAAATGAATGCAACTGCACTGAATTTGAATAAAAGGGCAGATTTTATTAATGTCCTCTAAAATTCCTTTGCTTTAGTAGGTCCAACTGTTATTCCTTTCATTAATTTCCCTTTCCTTTCATTAATTTATTCATGTGCTGATAGTGAACATACATCTTTGGAATGATCTTATACACATATACACACCCACAAAAATGCATTTTTTCCCTCAGTGGAAATTTTCATAGTTTTCTTGGAAACAAAATGCTTTGTACATTTATGGAAGAAAATGTAAAATGGAGATGTCAAGATGAATTTTCTCTGTTTAGTAAAGAAGCCCTAATGTGAATCTCGTGTTCATTGTACTCATCTTTGTTTAAAGCTAAGAATGGAGTTGTTTTCAGTGTAATGAATATTAACACAGACAAATAAGGGCACTAATTTCAACAGGAGACTAAAAAGCCTTACGAAAATGCTACACTCGGCCAGTCCATCTTCTTGTACTTAAAAATACTGTAAATATTAGACAGAGTTCACAGCCTTCTTTATTTATATAAGGCACTTTTTACAACTTTGAAACTAATTTAGTACTAGATGAACCTTTTCAAATGTTAGCTACATCACAAGTAAACATTTTTCATAGTCTACTCTGTATCAGTGTACTTAAAAGCCTCCTCGGTATTTTGTGGCTACAGTATTCAAACCTATCCTTTTTTTGTTGTTGTTGTTTTTTACTTAGTGAAGGATTTTGCCAGTTTTAGCACTGAATTAGTGCAAAAACAAATATTCAAAAGAATTTGATTAGGTTTCTTCCCTTTCCCCATGTGTAAGACCAGATTAACCTACTAGCAGGGTTCTATACACGACATTAATATTCATATTTTTCTGGGCTAAAAATGTACAGGTTTTGTAATTGAGTTTATCTACACCTGATTTAAGGAAACTCTTTTATAGTTATATAAGGATATCAATTACAATTATTCTCTGAAGAAATGATAAAATGTTGTATAAACTTTTCTAGGCACAAGATTAAATTCCCTTTTGTTTACAATCTTTAAGTTCTTTTTTCTTTGCTAGAGATAATTTCATTACATAAATATTGCTTAGGATCAGAGACTTAGAGCCAGAGGACCCTCAGAGGTCAGCTAGTCCAACTTCCTTATTTTGCAGATGAGAACACCGAGGTTCAGTGAAGTTGCATCTTGCCAGGGTTACACAGGTCGTAAAGGAAAAGTAAGATTCTAACCCAGATCTTCTGACCCCAATACTCATTGACAGAGAGAGTCATGGACAGAGAGAGACAGAGATAGATAGAAACAGAGAGACATGGTGGGGACACAGGTGTTTGGCAGGATGAGGGAAGGGGGAAGGGGAGGAAGAGGGAGAGGGGGAAAAAGAGAGAGAGAGAAAGAGAAAGAGAGAGAGAGAGAAGGAAGAGAGGGAAGGGGAGAGAGAAAGGGAAAGAAAATGAGGAGAGAAATCTCTATCACCTATGTATCTGAGTATCTATCTTCTATCTCTAAATCTCTGAATCTATCTATCTATCTATCTATTTACTAATCTACCCATTTATTCATCTATCTAGCCATCTTGAACTAATTCAGTGGGCTGCTTATCTACCTGGATGCTGTAATTTGGCCAATATGCATTTTTCTTCATTTTATTTTCCCAGCCTGGATGGTCAGGCTAAATAATCTCTTTAGAATGAACACGGACCTCGCTAAGAGGAAACCTGTAGTGTTCTGAAGGTATTGATCACAATTGGCACATTGAACATCTATGAATAAGAGTTTGCAGAGCACCTCACCGTTGACAGGGCATCTTTCTTCTGTTTGGACATTACACAATGTGTCTTTGTGTGACCTTGCCAAACACCTCAGTGAGTCTGCCTCTCCCTTTCTCATTCACTTGGTGTTGATGTTCAGAGAATTGATGAACAAAGTTATTTCTGTGGTTACATCTGTCATGGAATCTTGTAGAAACTTAACACATATAAAAAAGGCCCCTTGTTTGAGGAGAACCCATATACCCTTGGTTTGATAGAGAACCCATTTTACTCTCCTGAGTTAAAGTGCACTTATAAGCAAATCCTCACAGGGATTGTAATTTAAAATCTGTTGTTTTCTATCATGACTCATAAATCCTGGTAAATTTCCCATCTTTGCTATCAATTTTTTACAACTGGTGAGCAGAGGGTACAGAACTATTCTATTTTTAGATACTTTAGCCTGAAGTTGGACCTTTGGTGGTTCAGTTGATAAACAAGTTGGGATTCTCTACCTGTGTCCTAGATATAAAATGTCTGTCTACCTTAAGAAAACAATGCCATTTTATCATGGTACATTTTGTTAAGAAGTCCTACAGACAGAAATTATATAAGCCTATAATGTCAAAATCTATTGGATGGGAAAAATGTCTTGGCGTTCTTTGACCTTCCACCCACATCTGGGCCATGATATCTTGCTCCTGCTTCTTCACCTTACATGTCTGCTGCCCTTAGTCATATTACCCCATCAAAACCAATTGTCAAGAAATATTTCAAAACACTTACATCTAAGTGTATTAGATTGATAATAGCTACCTTGAAATTCCTGGCATTGGTAAGACAGCAGGGGTGATGCTTTTCATCTTGGGCCTTCTAGATCCTTGCAAATGCATTCCTGGAGCCACTGAGTCCTTCTATATATGAGGACTTATACATTTAGAAATAAATCATCTTCCAATAAATTTACCAGTTCTTCACACACTAATCCATATATCAACTGGAAGTGGGTAACTAGTTGAAAAATCATAGAGTCAGAATGAAAATAAATTAAATTTACTTGTTTCCTGTCTATTTTTTAATGGCAGGATATAGCTTCTTGAGAGTGTGCCAACATGCCTTGTGGTGAAAAGAATGATAAGCATAGTAATAAGCATCTTGTGCAAGCCTTGAAAGATGGCACTTCGGTACCAAGGTCTGACTGGGTGCTATTAAAGCCTAACGCTGTCTACTTCCTCTTTGCAAAGCAGCAGAAATATCCCAAACATTGCAATTCAGCCCTGGAATTTTAATATTTGAAAATTATATAAGGACTCTTACTTAGACCTAACATTCATCTAATTTGTAGTCCAATGGTGTATTTTTAGATTTTTCCTTTTCCTAGAGATGTTCCTTCACCACAATACTTCAAGGGTATCTGATGTCTAAAGAGTGAGTTCTCTTATTGACAGAGATTGACAACAAAACTGACATGAATCACTTGGTGGTCAAAATTCTGGTAACAAATCTTTACTTTCAGGTAAACTGATCCTTGGACTGTAGACACTCTACAGCTAAGCCTATATTTGAAGCCCTTGGTGAAAACTGCACAAATATATGGTCCCCTGTCATAGCTTTCAAGAGCACAGGGTTATCTCCATTCCTATGATGAAACATCATGGAAGACTTTGGTGGAGGAGTTGTGCTTCAGGGGACATAAAATATACACCAGTCTGTGTAATAATGACCTTTGTTGTAATGGAGTCCTAGTTTACCTTTGAACATATTACAAAGACATACAAATTCAAAGACACAGAAATAAGTACATTTAATAGAGTTGGGAGCATGATTTATTTATGCACAAGGGAGTTTAATTTTCCTATTAATGAGCAGGGGATTTATGCACATGATGTCCATTAGTGTTAATGAATAATGTGTGTATTGTGTAATAGATTGCTGCGTTAAACACATGGCGCTCCATGCCAGGAAGCATATCTGTATATTTCAATTTGTAGGTGTGATATCACACTTAGGAAACCAAGAGAACGAATTAATTATATTCACAAATGTAGGGGTACAGCAGTGAATTTTTGAGATTCAATCAATTCAGAAAAGAATTGCTTATGAGAGGATATTTCACTAGAAAGAATTTGGGTAATGATTTTGAAGAGTTCACCTTGGAGGAAATGAAATTGAAATGAGAGAAGGGAATTTGGGGGCAAGACTTTGTTTTATTTTTGTCAGCTCCATGTAATGTACAGTATGAAAACAACAACAACAACTATACCTGTCATATTGCAATTACAGTAAAGGTTTCAATAAATCTACATGAGTTGTGGTGACTAACCCACCCCATCCAAATCTTTACTTGTGAGGGCATGGCATAACCCCAGGATTCATAGACTGCTTATTTTCTCCTTGTAAAGTTCCATGTGAATTGACTGGAGAATAGAATTAGAAAATGAAAATAAATTGGCTTTCAGGGGAGCAGTAACTAACTCTCAAGCTGGTATAATGTATCAGGTTTTCAAAATAAATTGCCTGTTTCTTAAGGTTCACCATACTCACATGGCAGGCCTGCTGACTGGAAGCACCTGCTCATCTCTCCTGAATGTGATTGGGGACCCAAGGCTGCCACCAGTCATTCTGTCCTGGGACTGTTGTGTGGCAGAAAAGCAGAGTCACTTGTATCTGTTTCTGTATGACTCCTATGCATTTATCCTTGCCTTCTTTTCCCCTACTACCCTTATTTCAAAATTAGGAAATATATGGTGGGAAAGCAGCAAGAGTGGCAGGTGGATATGTATTTTTTTTTATTTACATGCCTGTCTAGCATGTCCCAAGGAGGAAACAACTAGAAGGCAAAAGGAAACACAAAGCAGATGATTTTCTCTCTCTCTCTCTCTCTCTCTGTCTCTCTCTGTCTCTGTCTCTCTGTCTCTCTCTCTCTCCTTTGTTCATAGCAGGTTAATAAAATACTAGTGCTATTGCTTAGTTTTTATTTAGTTTTGTTACACATCCATTTGGAGAACTGACCTTTGAACAAAGTTCCAATATTTTTGGGAATGAGGCAGTGTACCTGAAAGCTAATAATGATAATGACATTTGAAAAAACACTTTAAGGCTTACAAAGTTCTTTGCTCATAAGTGATATGTAATGTATGTATTATTACCCCCATTTTACAGATGAGACAACTGAGACAGAAAGAAAGGAAATGACTTAACCATGATCATTTGACAGTAAATATATGAGTTCAGAACTGAGGTCTGATTCTTCATCAGGCATGCCTTCCACTAAGTCAGGCTGAAAGGTATGTCTCCTGAAATATCATAGAGAGAGCATAATTTCATAGATTTAAATCTGGAGGGACATTAGATGCCATGTGGAAGAATCCCTTCATTTTACAGATGAGAAGTGAAACCCAGAGAGGTACCCACAAGATCCCACTCTACTAGTAAGTAGCAAAGTTAGAATTTGAACCCATCTTCTAATTTCTTTCAATTCCACATCCAGTACTCTTTCCATTGTTCTGAGGCAATGAGCTAAAAAGAGGGAAATCTGGCTTGTTTCCTGCCCTAATACCATGATTTGCTCAATTATTTGGAATCACAGCATAACAGACTATTAGAAGTGAAGGGATCACCTAGATCAACCTACTCATTTTATACGGAGGTAAAATGACTCACCCAACATCTCATATCCTACACAACCATTAGCAACAAACGTATTTAGGTTCATAGACCATCTCAGTCCTGTATTGGTGACACAGTGGAGAGAATACTGGTCCTGGAGTCAGGAAGACTTGATTTCCAATCTAGCCCCTCCACTTGCTAGGTGTATGACCCTGGGCGATTCTGCCTGCCATCATTTCCTCAACATAAAATCGGGATAATAATAGCACCTATGTCCCAGGGTTGCTTTGAGAATCGAGTGAGATACTTATAAAGTACTTTGCAAACCTTAAAACACTATGTAAATACTAGCTATTGTTATTTTTTAAAATGATTTCAATAATACTTGTCCCTTTCTAATAGGAATGTTTTGAAGATGGAACAGTCTATTCCAAACATATTACAATGTAATTTAATGAAATTTTTCATTGTGAAATTTTAAATATGTGAAAGTACCTCTCTCATTTTAGCAATTGAACAATTCATTAAAAGATGTAATGCCCACTTTTTGGGAAAATAAGCTCTTGAATATTTGTCCATAAACTTATTGGGTGATTAACTAGCTAATGTTGTGTAGTTAAGCAATAAATGAGTATGGTGAGTGTGGTATTTAGGGGGATTAATAACTGTTTGGAAGAATTTATTTGTTTTTTTTTTCTTTTTTACCAAGAAAAAAGTTTAATCTGAAGCAGGAACTGGTGGGTTGTAAAGACAAAGACACCAATAAAACATTTAAAAATAAAATTAAACCAATGATGTATTTCTCGTGTTTGGGAGTTTTGTTACCCCAACTTATTACTTTTTATTGTGAAATATAGCAGGATTTATCAGAAATTCTATCAAACTACCCATATCTACATCTACATCTAAACTATGTCCATTTTTTTCCCCAAAAAGATTTAAGATGCCATAAGATGTTAGAAAACAGGATAGACATAACAGGAAAAAAAAGGGGGGGCACTGAGAAGTAGTGTAGAAAAGACATTTAGAATTTTCCAAAAGATTGGTAAAATTAGCTTTCACATATAAAATACATTTTCCCAAAGCAAAGAAAGATATATAATTTTTTGTTTTAATTTTATTTTACAATCCATTAATTCCTACCTAAGATTACACTTTTTTATGGTAAAAAAGAAAAAAATTAAAAAACAGGTTCTTGATGACAAATGTTTACAATATTTTGCCCTAATAGTACACTATCTCTTTACAGTAAGGGAAAAATATGTGTTATTATTTCTTCTCCAGGATCTTCACAATTCTTTCTGTTTTTCAGAGTTCAGTTTCCTTTTGTAAATCTTTATATGTACATTGTTGTAGAGATTATGCATATTGTTATCTTGGTTCTGCTTATTTCATTCCACTTCAGTTCATAGAAATCTTATGCTTCTCTGAATTCTCCTATTTTTTTTTCTTATTGCATAAAAATATTCCATTAGATTCATTTTTTTTTACAGTCAACCTCCAATTGATGAGCACCCTCTCTATTTATACAGGGCTTTTTTATTTTATTTTATTTTATTTTTACTACAAAGAGTATTGCTACGAATATTTTGCTGTATGTTCTATCTTTGTTTCTAGATCCAAAGGTATGGATATTTTAGTAACTTTCCTTATATAATTACAAATAGAATAGTTTTTTATTGTATTATTCTGTTGTTTTTATGTAAGGAAACAAACCATTTGATGATTCAAAGAACAACTGTTAAGATTTTTAGTTCAGGCATTAATTTTCTTCCTAGGCAATAATAACAAAAACATCAACAAAAACTCACATTTATTTGGTGGTTTAAGGTTTGCAAAGGGCACAATGCATTCTCTCCTGCTTAGTTACACATAAAGCAGAATAACAAATACATTTGTTTACATAGAAATAAATTATTAATTGAATAATGAAATGTTTTACCTTAGTTTCAAAAGTATTATTAATTTTCCTAACCTTTTTATTTTTTGAAGACTTTATACATGTATTGAATGCTTTACATACACTAAATATAACTTTTATTCCTAGACCATTAATTCCTATTATGGAACAGTCAGTTTTTCCTTTAGTCACGTACAACATTGGAAATGTTATAATCATTTAAAAGAAAAATGTGGGTCCTTGATCTGCTCCAGAGCTGAGCCAAAGATCATGTAATCACATTCATTCAACAAATATTTATTGAGTGTTTATTGGCAGAAGTATGTGAAAATGAGTAATAATAACTGACATTTATATACTGCTTTAAAGCTTACTAAGTACTTTACATACACTATCTCATTCAAGCCTCTAAATTGATCCTTTGAAGCAAATACTACATCCATTATTCTCCCCATTACACAGCTGAGAAAACTAAGGTAAAGAAATTAAATGCTTTGTCCATGGTTACATGCACAGGTCACAGGCAGGATAAGAACCAAGGTCTTCATGAGTCCACATTTCTCACTTTGTCCATTAAAACATGCTGATCCCTGCTCTCACATTTATAATCTGATATTTCCCTCAAAACAGTATGAGTAGATTTCTGAAGGAACAGCTAGGTGGTGCTTTGGATAACATGCTAGGCCTAGAGTTAGGAAGATTCCTCTTCCTGAGTTCAAATCTGGCCTTAGACACTCAGTAGTTGTGTGACCCTGGGCAAGTCACTTAACCCTGTTCATCTCAGTTTCCTGATCTGTAAAATGAGCTAGAGAAGGACATGAAAAACCAATATTTTTGCCTAGAAAACCCCAAATGGGGTCATGGAGAGTCAGGCATGACTGAAAAATGACTAAATGACAAAAAAGATTTCTAAATCATTATCCAGAAGCTAGACTAAACTTTTCAGAAAAGGCACCACTTGCACATCTAAGTTCCGGTTAATTATTAAAGGAGAGAGAAATAAAATGCTTTCTCTCCTTCCCCCAGCCAAATGCCCAAGAGAATGTGAGCTCTCTAAAGGCAGAGGCTGTTGCTTCTATTCTTTGTAACTCTCCCCAGAGGCCTTCCATATTTGTTCTAGTTTTAGATCAGACCTGTGATTTCAGTGGTATAGAGAATTCCCAGTGAGAAATCTCCTTCTACAACCGAAGTTCTGTACCTGCTTTTTACTTCATAATCAGAGTTGTGTGGGGCTCTGAGGGGGGTTAGGATTTGAACTCTTCCACAAAGCCATTATGTATGAGATCCAGGATACCAGGGTTGTCTCTCCTACTTAATGAATGTTAGTTGTGTTGAATTGAATTGAATAGGAAAGGTTAGGGGGACACAAACTATACAGCTGGACATCAATTAACATTCTAGAGCCAGAATGCTAGGCAATTCCAATCAGCTTATAAATGAATTTCTCTTTTTTTTTGGTTTTAAAAAGGTATGGGTGTTTGTTTTTTGGTGGTGGGGGATGGGAAGGAGAGAAGGGGAAAGGCCAGTGGAATGGATCAATAATCCCTGATGGGAATAGTGTACTTGGCCCTAGGGTGAAGGCTCTCTTTCTTGTCCATTTTTTAAAATAGTAATAGCAGAGTAACCTATTTTCATTCTTTTGATGTCAAAAGACCGCATTAACCCTAAAACTGGTCTTTTAAAACCTAACAATTTAGTTAGAAATAATGTGGGTAATGGTTAGAAAAGCACAGAGTTTATGCTTTCTCCTTGACATGTACAGGGCTTGGGAAGAAGGATGAGCACAAGCAGCTCTAATGGACTTGATTTTCCTGGTCGGCATGGGCAGAACATTTTTGCATAGAGATTTGCAGGAACAATACCTGCTGCATTTTAATTTTACTGAGACAGAAAGTGCATGTGAGCTGAATGTACCCCGTGTGCACAATACAACTCTCATCTCCAAGGGAACCGGTAACCTAACTGCTCTGGAACTACCTTTGGAGCAAACAAATTCAGACCTAGCATATCTGTGGGAGAGTCATGCTGAAGGTTGCCCAGGACAAAGCTTTATCTAAAGCCCCCCCCCCCCACCTGGGTCTATTTCTCATTCGAAAGGCACAAGGGTAGTTAGTGACATGGAGGAGTTAGTAGGGCAATAACAGAATAGGGCAATAGGAGGAAAGGAGCCTGCAGTAATAGAACTAGGTTCCGAACTAGGGCTGCACTTAGCAAGCATGTAAGAGAAAAGAAAGAAAGAAAAAGGAAAAAAGGAGAGAGAGAGAAAGATGGGGAGACAGGGAAGAGTAAGAAAAGGGAAGTAAGAAAGGAAGGAAGAAAGAACAAAGGAGTTTAATTGAGCAAAATACTGCTATTAATTTTCCTTTTCCACATCTAAATAGGCAGATGTCTGTTAAACAGAGCTTGGTCACAAAGTTGGTGGATTTTCTTTGAGAAGCACTCATTATTTAAAAAATATGACAACCTACTTTATATAATAGTTGTAGGTTGGCACAGCACTTTACATAAATCAACTCATTTGAACCTCACAACAACCATATTGGGTAAGTACTAAAGGTATTATTATCATCTTTATTTTACAGATTTGGAAACTGAGGCTCAGAAAGTTTAAGCAATTTGCTTTGCCAATAGTAACAGAAAATTTCATAAGTGAGATTTGAACTCAGGTCCCTTCTGATTCCAAGGTTAATGATTTTCCCACTAAATTCCATGTCTCTCCAAGTATTTATATTGCTCCATGTGTTTTCAAAAATAGGTTTATTCTTATTTTTACTTACACTCCAATTCTTCAAGGATCTGTGATTTCATCTGTGTGTGCTCTCTCTCCATGGGCACTGATTGTAACCACTCTATACATTAATGGTGGTTTGTCATCAGTTGCTTATTCTTACACTTCAGAATTGTCATTTCTACTTTACTGAGTAAATGAATTTAGTTACCTTCCTGAGAGACTTAAAAAGTCATCACAGAATAACTGGAGGATTAGAAGGGGCTATTTCTTTACTAGAGATGATGACAAGAGCACTGGGCTGTCAGAGGAACATCTGTATCCCACCTAGACCCATTTGTGATGCTAAGAAGTTTTGTGACCTCCAGCGGATGCACAACTTTAGTGGGATTTCATTTCTCCATCTCTAAAATGAGGAGGCGGTACTAGCCGATCTCTTCGGTCACTTCAAACTAACAGTCTCTGAGACCCTTCAGCATTTTGTGATTCTAGTGACCTCAGTCTAATCCAACACATTCATCTAGCTACAACATGGATTTCTTATTCGTTTTAATAATTAAGAATCTCTTTCCCTGGGCACCCTTTCCCACACTCTTCTGAAAGCGAGTAGGGCCAGTTGCAAAAGTGACAGCCTTTATTTCTTCAATTTTAAAGGACTCATTTTAGAATGGGGGAAACTCTCCACTTGGCTGCACCCTCCGCGAATGTCGAAGCTTTTGGTGTCCTTCAGTCTCTCCTTCCATAAAATCATAGGATTAAGAACTGGAAAGGACCTTGAAGAAAGCTCATTTTCCCTTTCCATCTCTAAGGTTCGTTGCTCTCTTGCAGTCTCAATCCCTGAATGGAACGAGACACTCCTTGCTGTATTCCTTCCTGTGGCGATCAGTCCCAGGGGCCTTAATTTGCAGAGGGACACTCGTTAGGCTGTGGGCTGCGGCAGGGACTTTTACTCTCTGATTCTCGGTGCCACTCTGCACTTCTACACATTTGCAAATCCCCCAATCCCAGAAGTCAGCAATGGCCTAAACTGAGTGTAGAGCAAGCGGGTCAAAGTCCACCCCGTGCTCCCCCAGCCTTTTTGCAACCAGCCTTTCCCCAAACCCTGGCTCTTTGTAGTGAAGGGTTTGAAAAGCGTTGTGGGGGGATGGGGTGGGGTGGGGTGGGGTGGAAGATTGAAGAGGGGAGGGGCTAAGAGGGCGCCCCGTGGCAGTCGCGTGCCCACTGGAGCTGCTGAAAGGCAGCGCGTGCCGATCCCTGGTGGCTCGTGACGGGGCGGAGCCGCCCCTTCCAGCTGCGGGGGCGGTGCCAGGAACCGGGCCAGCTCAGAATCTGGGACGCAGCCCTTTAGAACTGGGAGGCAACTTGACCTAATCCTGTCGTCTTGCAAAAGAGGAAACTGAAGTCCCAGGGAGGTGGAAATGACTGTCCCAAAATCAGAGGGCTCTGGTTAGGTAGAGAAGAGGCAGTCGGATTGAATCTGAGGCTCTAACTCTAAAAGTCAGGGCTCCCCAGTGGGGAGATTGAAGGAGCCTCAGGGTGCACTGTGATTTTTTTTCTAGGAGGAATAGACAACGCTTTTTGAGAGTGTAAGTTGTTTCATTCTTGGTGTTTATTTTATCAGCTGCCGGTACGCAGTACACAGAAGGCGTTTAATTAATGCATGTTGATCGATTGATTGGAAGCCAACACTCTATCTCCCCCACTCCGGGTGGACTCAGAATTAGCAAACTCGCAGCTGGTGTCTTTCAAGTCAAGCAATTTTCTGTTTCAGGAGATTTAGCCCTTTGTTTAGCTTTATCTTTGACTAAATGTCTTAATAGGAAATAAAGGCTACCATGCTTCCCGATTTCCAGAATGCTACTGTAGGTGGCACAAATAGATACACAAAACTTTAAAAATGTATTTTCTCCCTCCCTGTACTGAGAGGGAGAGAATGGCAAGGGAGCCCTTCATATTTAGTACTGTACTTTGAAATTAGTGTTTTTCTCCGTGAAGGTGACCCTATTGACACAGCGCTACTTCCTCCGTGAATGAACCCCACTCCCCCCCAAGCACAACACCTGTGCAGTCTCTGTTTTTGGAATAATCATATCAGACTTGTACTTTCAGAGCAGATTTCACCAAAATATCTTATGCAATAACAGTATTTAGATGTGGGAGGCAGCTTTGAGATTGGGGTACTCCAACCCTTTCATTTTATAGATGGGGAATCTAGTCAAAAAGAAATGGAATAACCTGCCAAACGATCTAATAATACAGTATATATAGTGCCTTAAAGTTTGCAAAAATTATATAAATGTTATCCTAACAAAAACACTGGGAGGTAGGAACTATTGTCCCTATTTTACAGACAAGGAAACAGAAGCAGTCAGAGGTTAAGTGATTTGCCCAAAGTCACACAGCTAATAGGAATCTGAACCAAGATTTGAACTTGGATTCTCCTGACTCTAACTCGGTCACACTATCCATCATAGCACCTCCCTGCAAATATCAGTAGTACTAAGTACTAAATTACTGAGTCAAATTTGAACATAGGTGTTTCCAGCATACCATCTGATCATAGGTTTGTAGATTTAGAACAAGAATGGATTCAGTTTAGGATACCTATTTAACGATTTTATTTTCCTGATGAAGAAACTGAGGATCAGGAAGGTTACCTTAAGGTTATGTGTCCAAGGTCAAATAACTGGTAAGCATAAGAAGAACTTGAATCCACATCCTTTTCCTCCAGAGGCACGGACTGCTCTTTTATGTTGCATTTTCTAGGCTTAGAAACTTAATTTGGCAAAGTAGAAAGAGTATTCCTGAGACCTGAGTAGTCATAGCTCTGCCAGTCTCAATTTTCTTGAATGGAAAAGGCCAGTAATCATGTCTCACCTGCCTTACTCACAGGTTTGTTGGGAAGCTTAAAGGAGGCCATAGATATGGAAACCCATTACTTCATAAGTTATAAAGATGATGCAAATACAAGATACTCTGTTTGAGTAAACTACTTTGTGAGAGTTGAGTGGTTAATGGAAATCAATTAAAATATTTATGATTACCTGTTGTTTGTGAGCGCCATGGGAATTCTAGAGAAGTCTAAGATGAGGCCTGACCTCAAGCACTAAATTGAATATAATCAAGTACCAAAATTTATGCTAGGGACAGTAAGTTGCACTAAGGCGGTCAGGAAGAGATTAATGGTGGCTAGAATTATATTAGAAGGCTTAATAGAAGAGGTGGGTCAGGAGATGGACATTGAATGATTGGTAGGATTTGGTTATCATAAAGTAATGTTTGGTCAGTGACTTCTTCAAGGGCATTCAGCAGCAAGTAAAAGTGCTAACATGTCTTGTAAGAGAGAGCACTTTCTGATAAAATGAACAAATTGCCACAATTTGTAACGGTAATCCTTATTATAAGAGTAACAGTGTATTGTATAGATAGCAAGTCTTAGAGTCAGAAAGTTGTTGTCGAGTTGTTTTAGTTGTGTTCAACTCTCCGTGATCCCATTTTGGGGTTTTCTTGGCAAAGATACTGGAGTGGTTTGCCATTTCCCCAGCTCATTTTACAGAAGATGAAACTGAGGTAAACAGGGTTACATAACTTGCCCAAGATCACACAGCTAGTAAGTATCTGAAGTCAGATCAGAACTCAGGAAGATAAGTTTTCCAGACCCCAGGCCCAGTCCTCTCTGTGCACTATGGTGCCACCTAGGTGCCCCAGAATCAGGAAGAACTTGGTTCAAAGACTGCCTCTGGCATGCAATAGCTATGTGACTTTTGGCGCATCAATTCATCTTTTAGTGTTCTAGGCAACTAAGGCTCCAGTTTAAAGGAGTTTCAATCTGCATCAATTGAAGGCAACTCCCTCCACTGGGGAAAATGCAAGTCTAGACCTTCCCCTCTTCCCTCTCTCCATCTTCATTTGTTATGGTTTTAAGGAGTATATGAAAAGGTGACCAAGTCAATTAATTGTAACATTTAATAATAGATATCTCAACTATACTGACTTCTCCTGTGAAATTTTAGACCTGTCCTTCCTCTGAACTCTTTAAATCCACTCCCCTAAACCCTAGTGTGCATGTTAGACCATGTTCAGCTTTCACTTTTGTTTATGGGATGGTCTGGTCTCTTTCTCCCAAGATTTTTTTTTTTTTACTTCCTTAACCAGTTTCTCCTTATGGACAGAAATAGATCCCCGATAGAAGTTGCCTTTGTCACTTCTTTGAACTTATGAAAAATCAAATTGTCATAGTATCATAAAATTTCAGATTTGTAAGGGACCTCTGTGGTAAAATAATTTGCCGTGTCCCCCCCCCCCCCCGCCCAAATTCTTGCTCTAATTTACTCAACTGATCATATTGTCTCCCCTTGATCTTCAGTGAAGATAAATTACCTCTTGAGGCAGTCCATTCCATTTCTGGTTACTTTTCTTGTTGGAAAATTTTTCCTGATACCAAACCTAAATTTGCCCCTTTCCTATTTCCACTCATTACTGATAGTTTTCCTCCATGGGTCCAACAGAACAAATCCAATCCCTCTTCCACATACTGGCCCTTCAAATATTTGCACAAAGCTATCCTAAGTTTTCTCTTCTTTTAGATAAACATGTGAAATTCCTTCAACCAATCCCCCTGTGTCAGTCAGTCAATAAGCATTTATTAAGCACTCACTATGTGCCATGCATTGTATTAAGCACTGGAAATATAAAAAGAGGCAAAAGTCAGGCCTTGCCCTCAAGGAGCTCTCAATATAATGAGGGAGACAACAAGCAAATAAATGAGTACAAACATGCTATATATAGGATAGATAGGAAATAGTTAAAAGGGGGAGGTGGAATTAAGATAGTTTGGAAAAGGCTTCCTGTAGAAGATGGGGTTTTATCTGGGACTTGAAGGAAGCCAAGGAAGCCAGGCAAAGATGAGGAGGGAGAGTATTCCAGGCATGGGAGACAGAGAATGCCAGAGCTGAGAGATGGGATTCAAATTGTAAGGGTTTAAAAAGAGAGTGAGAGGAGAGAAAGTGGAGGCACCCAGTGTAAAAGGCCTTCTTAAGGAGATCAGTCACAAAGGGCAGAAGAGAGATAGAGTGATAGCAGGATGGGAATAATCAAGTGAGGGTTTTTTGAGGGTGGAAAAGACATGAGCTGTTTGTGGGCAGTAGGGAAGGAGTCAGTAGGCAGGTAGAGACTGAAGATAAGTGAAAGAATAGGGATGATAGAAGGGGTAATCTATTGGAGCAGACTAGATGAAATGGGATTGCTAGTGAAAATAGAAGGATCTGCCTTGGTAAGGAGTAAGGTCATCTCACCATATGAGAGAGGAATGAAGGAGGAAATAGTGGCAGAAGGCATCTGAATGATAGGTGATGAGGAAAACGGAGATCACAAAGAACAGGCTCAAATTTTTTTTCTGTAAAATATAAGTCAAGGTTCTCAGCTGAGAGAGTTGGGGAAGGGGTAGCCATGGGAGGTTGGAGGAGGGATGAAAAGATTTGGAGAAGCTGCCATGGAGAGTGGATAGTGAATTGGTAAGGGAAGTGTAGAAAGATTGCTTAGCAGCATTAATGGTCCAGAGGATGTGCAACATAAATTTGTAGTGGATCCAGACTGAATATTTGTGTGATTGTCTCTGCTTTTGTTCAGCAGCACACTTGTAGGAGTGAAGATGATAGATAGTGATAGTGATCCAAATCTAAGGCTTGTCTGAGTGTAATTGGTAATGGGGTTCAGGTACTCAAGAGAAGAGGTCAGGGTAGAGTTGAAGTAGTTCACCCAGGAGGCAAGATGGGAAAAAGAGAGAGGATCTACCACAGGAATGATGGCCTGGGGGAAAAAAACTGAGGGACCAAGGGATTGGGGGTGACAGTATAGATGGAGAGTAGAGTTTGGTAAGGGGAGGCAAAACGAGAGGTGGAAAGTCAATGGATTATGGTCAGATGAGGGGATTTTGGAATTCTTAAACACAGAGGTAGAATATTTGTAGGTGATGGCAAGATCACGGGTATTGACCATCTTTGTGTATGACTGAAGTGGGGTAGACAAATGGGAAGTAAGTCTTGGAGTTGAGGAAATGAATAATTAGGGCGTTTGAGAGAGAGTCAACATGCATATTGAAGTCCCTTAGTGTAAGGGCAGGCCTTAAAGAGGAGAAAAAACTTGTAAGTCAGGTATCGAACTCATTGAGGAAGGAAGTGGAAGGTACCTAGAAGTCTGTAGACAATAGCTATTAGAATGTTGCTTGGGTGGTAGATATGGATTGTTTGAATCTCAAAGGAGGGAAAGTTGCTGGGTGATGCAGGAAGGAGAAAACCTGGAAGTGGCATTGGAGAGCAAGTAGCCTTCCAACTCCCCCATTGGGACCATTGAACTGAGGAAAATAAGTAAAAACACAGCCACTGCTGGAAAGGGTGGCCTGAGAAGCTGTGTCGTTAGAGGGAAGGCAGGTTTCAATGCTTTTCCTTTTCCACTCCTTCCATCTTGTTGTTTGTCCTTCATTTTTGAAGAGGAACAATGACATTATGGGGTGAGATCTTGATTCGTATGTGAATTGGATTTAAGTTAGAAAGAGTTGCACAAAGTCATCAGCCTCATGCTCTCTTCCAGAGTCATCAAAATTCAGCGACAAGACAACAGTCAGGATGACCAGCAATGGCCTAGGATATAGTGGATTACCTTGGTATCTTCATTGTCTGACCAAGTCCTAAGTGTTGCATAGCACTTGCTTCAGCCGCCTTTGTGGCCATTAGAACAAATTGTTCTCATCCACTCATTCCACTGGGGATGTTGTGGGGTAGACACCCCCCTAATTCACCAACAGGTTTGTGGACCTTCAGTCACCCTCATCCTGGTTTAGCCTGTTTGCTGAGATAGTGTACTGGCACAACCTACAGGTGAGAGTTGAGGGTCAGGTGGACACTAAAAATGGGTGAGAAGCCCTGAAAAAGGTGGCAAGCCATCACACCAGAGGTGCTAGTCCTGCTTGACCATTCATACACCTCATACACCTTCCATCTACTAGCTATTACTACAGTGGGAGAGGAAAAGATTTAAGATTAAGGGAAGTTTGACACCCCTGGCATAGCCATTCCAAAGGGCACAGTAGAAAGTGTTGGGTTGGGGCTTTGGAACGAAAGAGTTGAAGGGGGTGTAAATAATGAACCAGGTGTGAGGGATGGGGAATGGAGTTTAGATAATGATCATCAGGGGTTCAGAATGACCAGTATGTGTAGGGTATGGCTGGTATGAATATAATCATCATTGAGTGGAAGATACTACTCCTTTTCCTAGAGGTGGCAGAGGATCAGGAAGGAGATAAGTACAATGTGAGATGGAAGGTAAATGGTCAGATGGGAGGATCCATTTCGCTTCTCTTCCCTCTGAAGGCTAGAGATTGGCAAGAGATGGCACAGCAGGAGAAGGAGTTTCTTCTCCTTACCAGCTTTCCTTTTCCTACTTCCTTAAGGGAAATGTAGCTCGGGCATAGCCCTCACCATCTTGGTTTCCACCCTCTGGATACTCATCAGCTTGGCGACCTCCTTTTTAAACTATTATTCTCCAAATTGAACACAGTACTCCAAATATGTTTTGACCAGGGTAAAATGTAGAGGGATGATCATTTCCTTATTCCTAGAAGTGATGAGGCTCCTAATAGAACCCAAAATTGCATTAGCTTTTTTTGACTGCCACATCACACTACTAACTCATATTGATCTTGTAGGCTACTAAAACCTTCAGATCTTTTTCAAACTGCTATTTAAATGTACTTCCCCTCGACTGTACTTGGAAAATGATGCAAGACTTTGAATTTGTCCATATTAAATTTCGTCTTATTAGATTCAGCCCAATGTTCTAGCCAAGCTAATAATGAATCAGCTTCTCTTATTTTAGCAGGGGAAAACTCTGGCAGATGTCTGAATAATTGAATTTCTCCATTCCTACTATAACATGACTCTTTGCCAGGTTTGTGATGTAGTGAATTCTTTCTACAATCTATGTTGAAGCTGTTGCTTTTATTTTTGTCTAAGTTTTTTGTTTTATCTTTTTTTGTTGCATTTATTTCAAAGAGTTCAAATAAATATCCCATATGTTACTTAATGTTCTGTGATTGCTTTGAATTCCCTATGCTATCTTTTCCATTATAATGGAAACAATCACATTTTATGTTTTTGTCAGTAATGAAGTGTCTTTGGTGAAATGCACAGCTTTGTAGTACTTGCTATATAAATTAACTACTCACCTATTCTCTGAGATTTAGTTTATAAAATAATAGACTTTTAGAACTAGAACTGACCTTAAAAATCATCTGATTCAACTCCATTTTGTAGATGAGGAAATTGAGACCCACCAAAGACTGTTGGCTTCTTGGATCTGTATATAAAGATCCCCTCAGTCACTTGGACTGCTTTTTAGGCAGGTATCCCTCATGCTACAGTTGATTTTTTGAACTCAGGCAAAGTACTTCACATTCATCCCAATTCAGTTTCATCTTGTTAGTTTCAGGCCATTGTTTCACCCTGTTAAGATCTTTTTGGATTCCAAATCTGTGAATAAGCATGTTAGCTATTCTTTTCATCTTTGTGTCAGATTTATCCAAATCACTGATTCAAATGTTAAGTAGAACAGATTTAAGGATAGAACCTTGAATCACTTCACTAGATATGGCCCATCTAGGTTTATATCAATTCATTAATCAACAATCTTTTATTCTTGGTCACATATATTTGTACTTCTAAACATTTTTCACCTTATTATATTATCTGTCAAACACAATCATTTCTAGACTAATGGAGGGATCATTAATTAACATAGACTGATCAGGCTGAATGAATCTTTTAGTGCATTCCCTACATCTATCTAGAAAAGAAAACATCTTTGTCTCTGAAACTATTTTGGTCCCACATTTCTCAGTCCTGAAAATGAAAGAAATTTGGACCAACTCATGCAGTGGTACATACAGCTGCATGGCTGGGTTGGGGCCAGCTCATAGAATCATTGGCTCTCAGATTTGGAAGGTACCTGGCATTGGACTGGGAGTTAAGAGACTTGGGTTTGAATTCCAGTTCTGCCATTAACAAACTTTGTGCCCTTGGGCAAGTCATTTCTCTCTTGGTTGAAATAGATGATCTCTAAAGATCCATTCTAGTTGTAATACTCTGCCAGTTCTAGAACCTTTACTATCATCTAGTCCAGTCTATATTCAAACCATAACATCCTCAACAATCAATCCATTCTCTGACTGTATATCTTTACTATTGGGTTGTCTACTTGAAGCAGCACATTCTACTTTTGGATGGCTATCATTTTGAGGAAATTTTCCCTTTTATCTAACTTCCACATGCCTCCCTAGCAGCTTCTCAGTTTTTTCTTTTGGGGACAAGCAAAACACGTTCAAGTACCTTTCACAGGTCAACTCAACAACTCATCTTGAAAACAGCAATTAGGTACTTCCAAGCCTTCTTTTAGAGAGGCATGTGGTAAAATGAAAAAAGCCTTTCACTTGCAATCATCTTGGTTTGAATATTAGCCTCTAATATTTATATATAATCTCTAATATCTAAAATCTAGTATCTAATAAAGCCTCTAATATTTATTAGTTGTGTGACCTCAGGTAAATCACCCAACCTCTCTCAGACTCTGTTTCCACCTGTGTAAGAATAAAGTTGATAGTACCTGTAGTGCCAAATTTACAGGGTTGTTTTGAGGGTCAAATGAGATAACGCATGACAAGTAAAGTGTTTTGCAAATATTAAAGTGATATATACATGTCAGTTATTATCATTATTAATTTTGGCTAAACATTCCCATTTCCTTCACATGATCTTTGTATGACACAGTTCCCTATCTGCTAGTGTCCTCTTTAGGAAACTCTTCAGCTCATCTGTACCTTTCCTAAAATGTGATGCCTAGAACTGAACACCATATTCCCAGTGTGGCTTTGTAAGGCCAGTATCTTTGCCAAGAAAACCCTATGGTCCCTAATGGGACCATAAAGAGTCAGACATGACTGAATAGCAAAAAAATCCTGGTTTATGTTGCTTTCCTGGTCCTGCTTGTTTCCCTCTGCATTGATTCATTTAAGTCTTCCCATGTTTTCTTGAATTCCTTATATTTGCTGTTTCTTTCAAAGCTGTCTGCCTCAGTTGCCTCATCTGGAAAATGGCTATAGTAATGATACCTGCCTCCCAGGGTTGTTGTGAGGATCAAATGAGACAATATTTGAAAGCACTTAGCAAGTGCCTGTTTCATGGTAGGAGCTTAATAAATGCTTATTCCTTTCTCCTTTTCTTGTTACAATACTATAATATTCCTCCTGTACATTCATATACCACAATTTGTTTAGCTATTTGCCAATTAATGAAAACTCACTTTATTTCCAGTTCTTTATCTTTACAAAAAAAGTGTGGCTATAGATGTTTGGAGATTTGTGGAATACAGACCACATTTCACCCATGACTTCCCAATGAACTGATGGTCATCTTGCCTTTACTCAGGACAGGAAAGGCCTGGTCAAGTCAAGCCAAAGGGAATTTAGGCTACAGACTGATAGGAAATTAAAATGAAGGACATACCAGCTCAGTGTGCAGCAGTTTTAAATGGGCTGGCTCTTTGGATGAAAAGCTTTAGACTAACTTTGAATATAGGAAATATCTTCACTAAATGGTCATTTGAGTCCCTTCCAACTCTCAAATTTTATAATTCTTTAAATAGTTGTAGCAACTAAATTAAAGAGTGATTTTCATGTGCCTTTTTATGGTTGTTGCCTAAAAGAATGAATGAATGAATGAATAAATGAATGAATGAATGAATGGGTACACTATAAATGAAGGTTGGTCTTGCTTTGGTCTTTCCATTGACAACTCTTATTGCCAAAAGCAATCACATTCATTTTCAAAGGTATACAACTATTAGGATATCGAGAAATAGCAGCAGCTGATCATATACGCTTTCTAAGCTTGCCTTATTGCCATTGCTCAGAACCCCTTTGTTCACTGATTTTGATCCAAGCTCTGATTCAGCTGACCTGGTGCTTTCTTCTTATTTTGATCCCTTCTAGTGGATGAGAACTTTTCAATGACAGAAGCTTTATCTCCTGCTTAGTCTAGGAATGCACATTTAATGAAGCTTCACATTCTAAATAAGGCATATTTATAGCTCAGACATTGGCCATTAGAAGGCACTTAGCCTACAGGATTTTGTTTATCAAAACTTCAGGCAGTCCTTAAAATAGGACACCTGGGATATGTATTTCATATTACACTGTTTTAATTCGGTAATAACTGTATTTTTAAGAGTCCGTAATGGTATATTATATGCTGATCTCTCCCTTTCTCTTGCTCTCTCACTCACAAAAAAACAAAACAAACAATTTGTTGTTTTTCAGTTATATCTGATTTTTTGTGACCCCATTTGGGTTTTTTTTTTTTTTGACAGATATTGGAGTGGTTAGCCATTTTCTTCCTCAGCTCATTTTACAGAGGAGGCAACTGAGGCAAACAGGGTTGTGTCCAGGGTCACACAGCCAGTAAACGTCTGGGCAGAATTGGAATTTAAGAAGATGTCTTCCTGACTCCAGGCCCAGTGCCACTTAGCTGCCCTGGACAAACATTGGTACTTTCCAAAACTTTAAACCAATCCTTCAAGTCAATATAAATACATTTATCTCAAACCCATGCAAGTTAAGTGATACACAAAAAGAGTCAGTCTGGTAAGCTGCTGCCCCCACCCAACCCCCCTCCTAGACCAGGTGTGAATTCTTCTCCTGGCTTTTCATATCCACAGTCCCTCCTACTGGCACTGACATTCACAACTTCAAAGTTTCAGGAACAGTGAAGATACAGGAATGGATCCTTTCTTATCAAGAATGATGAGGGTTTACACACCTGAGCTGTCAGTGAGCTTGGCCTTTAGAAAGGGAGAGAATCAAGACCCTGCCGAGTCTTTTCCATTTGGACGTGGCCACAAAGCTCCTACTAGAAATTATGTGCACCAAGGAGCTGATGGTAGATGAAGGCCTGAATGATTGAGGCCCAGGGCCATAGCAGGGACTTTGCTCTAGCGTGCGCTAGAGGGATCATTTCGGCTAGAGACCTACACTGAGGAGTAACAAAGACCTCACTTTTCACTGGCTCTGAATCATGTGCACATTTTCGACTTTGAGGGAAAGATGGCCAAGTTGTTTGTTGCTCTACAGAAAGGGAGTCATTTTCCTCGTTGTTGAGGGTCTCAGATCTTTTTATATTTTGGCCAGATTTAAAACAATTAACAACAATCTGTCCCATATTTGATATTTTGTTAACTTGAGGGCTCAAAGGAGAGCTGAGCACCCTTTTTACTCGAAGCAAAAAGATTCTGATGTTGGGAAATTGGCCAAGGAAATTTTGTGGGCCCTCCAAGCCAGATACCGACATTTTCAGGGTTTTCAGTGATTGGTGACAAGAACCAGAGAGATTGCAGGTGAAAAACCACCTATCCTACAAATCTCACCTGTACCTGTGAACTGTGTGTCAAGTGGCACACAGATTACAATTTTTTGTTTTCTGTATGAGAAAGGACAACAGCTAATCATCATGCACTGTGGGCATGCCTTACTTTTGGGAAAAAAAAGAACAACAAAAAAGAAAGAGAAGAACAGCAAGGAAAAGCAATTTATATTCCTTAACAGGCTGGGGTTGATACTCAAATGGATAAGAAAAATGCTTCTATTCTCTATCACCTGCATAGAGCCACATCAATGGGAATGTGATGCTATATGCACTTCATTGGCAACACTTCAGATATTGACTGTACCTTATCTGACACATATATTTAGGGCAGAGGACCCCAACAAAGAAGTCAGCAACAACCAGAAAAAAATGAAAAGAAAAAAAAGAAAAAATACTAAAGCAGCTAATTATGGAGAGGAAAGTTATAAAAATTGATTTTAAATTTTGAGGTCAAGTCTGATTGAATTGATTATTCCAAGAATTATCAAAACCATGAATTTCAAGGACCCCTTTTAGATACTTGGTGAAAAGGATCAGTCCTTGTGCAGACTGAGTATACCTGATGGTACAGTGGTTAAAGCTCAACGGAGTTGGAATCAAGAAGACCTGAGTTCAAAGTCTATTTCTGACAACAAATGTGGGACCCTGGGCAAATCACTTAATTATTCAGTTTCAGTTTTCTCATCTGTAAAATGGAGATTATTAGTATCTACCTCACAGAGATTTTTTGAGAAGCAAAGGAGATAATATATGTAAGACACTTTGCAAGCATTACAATGCTAAATAATAATTATGATAATAACAAAAATTATCATAATTATTATTTTTGTTATATCTCTGAAAATTGAGTCTTCCTCTCAGGTCTACCATTGTATCCAAACTGATTAATTACTTTATGTTAAGGCTACCATGATACCTGGACTAACTAATTTCTTTGGGTTAAGGCAAATATTCTTTTGAGTTAAGAGGATCTCTAAGAGGCCTCTGTTAAAAGGCAAATTCAGTTATGAGAATAATTCCTATTTTTGCATTGGTCAAGGGGCTCTGAAAAGGTCTTAAAAATCTTTTAGCTTGTTAGAATTTTGGAGTTCTACTCATTTTGATGGTAGAATCTTAGTAGTGGATAGAAATCACAGAATCATGATACTTTAAAGTGCTTATAGAGGTCACCTAATTCAATTCCCTTATTTAACTAATGAGAAAACTTCTGACAGTTTTTTTTTTTTTTTTTTTTACGCTATCCTTGTGGACAAGATGGAAAGATGTGGCCTGGAGAGTAATAGATGTGGAACTAGTTGAACATCCAAGCTAGGGATTCTTAACTTAGAATCTGTAAACTTTTTTTGTTTAAATATTTTGATAACTATTTCAATATAATTGGTGTCTATTATAATTCATTGTATTTTATTTTATGTAGGTTTCACCAGGCTGCCACAAAAAAAGTTAAGAACCTCTGAACTAGACTCAAAGATTAATCTCCCTGACTCTAGTCTATTCCATCTTTAATCCCTTCATTTTTCATACTACTTTTTCATATCCACTTCTAGAATAATATCTCTGATGCACATCTAGCCACATCACACCCCTTCTCAGGTGCCTTCAGTAGCTTTTCATTGTTAACTGAATAAAATATAATCTCCCAGTCTGGCATTCAGGAATTTCTACAACATGGCTTCACCTCCCCTCTCTAGTCTTATTACTTATAACTTCCGTTCGTGTATTCGTTGTTCCAGACCAACTGGATTACTGTATTGCCTGATTTTTTTTCTGTCCTTTTGCATCTCTCTGCCTTTGTATATACATTATATTCTCAAAGTTTGTAATAGTTTCTCCCCACTTTTCACCTGCTAAAAATTCTTCCCTTCCTTACAGCCCAATTTATAGATAACCTACTCTGCAAAGCCCTCATTGATTAGTGACCTTACCATCTGAATCTATTCAAATTTCAAAGCACACTACTCACATTTCTCTAATCTTTTTAACCTTAAGAAACAATGTTTCGGAGAGAATAGAGTGCAGGCCTTAAAGCCAGGGAGACCCAGGTTCAAGTCCTGCCTTAAAAAAAGGTATTATTGTTTCTTCACATCTATATCTAATAAAACCCAGAAGTAAGAGATAGAAAGAGAAATTTCATCAAAATAGCTACAGAAACTATAAAATATTTGGGGGTCTATTAACCTAGAAACTATGGGAATCTAAAAACATTCTTTGCAGAAATAAAGACAGAACTAAATGAGTGGAGAAACGTGATCAAGCCAATCTAAAAAAATGACAATACTACTTAAACTAATTTACATTAGATGCTATACCAATGAAACTCCCCAAAGGACATTTTATAGATGTAGAAAACATAATGAAATTAATAGGTAAACAAAATTTTAAGAATTTCAAGGGTAATAATGAAAAAAAAAGCAATAAAATCTGTCTGTGCCAGATTTTAAAGCACTGATCATTAAAATAATTTAGTATTGGTTAAAAAATAAGAGGTTGAGCAGTGGAACATATTAGATACACAACACATAGAAGTAAACACAGTAGCATAGTGTTTGATAAAATTAAAGACTTCAGTTACTGAGGGAAAATAATAACCACCCACCAGAAATTGAATTTAAATCAATATGAATGAAGAAAAACTCTAAGTTGTTGTATTATCTAGACAATAATGGTCACATCATAAGCAAATTAAAAGAGTAAGGAAAAAAATACATTTCAGATAGATGGATAGGAAAAAGAGTTCATTACTAAGCAAATGCTAGAGAGGATCACAAGTTCACAAGGAAAATTTTGATTATATAAAATTAAAAAGTTTTTGCACAAAAAATCTAATGTAGTTTAATGTAATTAAATTGACAAAGGTATCATTACCAACATATATAAGATACAGGTTCAAATTTTTAAGACTAAGATCCATTCCCCAATCGACAAATGGTCAAAGGACACAAACAGGCAGTTTTCAAATGAAGAAATCCAAGCTATCAATAATTATATGAAAAACTTCTTTAAATCTTAGTGATTTATTAATTAGAGAAATGCAAACTTTGAGATTCTCCCTCTTACCTATCAGACTGGCAAAGATGACAAAAGATGCAAAAGATAAATGTTGATGGGGCAAGGTAAAACAGGTATACTGCTCAGGATTTGGGCTCTTTGAGGACAAAGAATCCTTGCCTGCTTTTGTAGAGCCATTGTGACTTAGTACTTATGTACTTTGGGCTGTTGGGGGTGTGTTGATGATGAAGAAGATAATGAAGCAATTCCCTTATTAGCCACTGAATGGGTAGAAATTATGAGTCAGTGGACTTTTAAAAAGGAAGTGACTGTTTTAACTGTCTCTTCTTTTGATCTTCTAGTTGGCAACAGATAACAGTGGGACTTTCCCTGAAGGATGCTAGAAGAGCAGCTTATCTTTTTCCCTACTCTGAGAAAACAGCAGCTAAGGCTTATGTCCTCCCTAGGTGGGCCTTAAACTGTATTTCAGAGTCCTAGATATATCTTGGGTCTTGTATTTTTTTCTTAAGTACAGGTAACCAAATATCAACCTTGAGATGGATATGTAGCGTCTTTGAAGGGACTGTGATTTTGAGAGGTCAAAAGATTGTGGTTCCATTGGGCAGTATTGACTGGAGTAAGGGGAAGTTTGTGCACTGGATAAAACCACAAGGAACAAGAAAAGGAGCCCAAGCTCTATCCTGGCTGGTCATAAGACTTGGACCTTGAGGGGACAGTTCTGAGGCAAGATGAAATGCAACAATACTTATTCTGCAGTCCCGCAAACTGCTTCATGTTCTGAAATGGTTAAAAGACTTAACCTTCCAGGATAGTATTTCAGTAGTCATAAGTTGAGTCAGTGAATCTTGTTTTAAGTCTTTTTGTCAATATATACTTGTGACTATTTTGTATTTATCATCTCTTTCTTTTGTTTAGGGAATAAATACCTGCCATACAGTTGATTCAGATTTTACTTTGAGTGCCTTTTTTTTACTCTTCTTGCAGTGAATTCTAATGGTTAGAAATTAATGTTTAAAATAATTTATTTAATGCTTATTATGTGCTAGGGACTGTGCTGAATGATGGAGATACAAACACAAAAAGAAAAAAGTGTTTGCCTATATACTTTTGAATTTCACAGGCAATAAAAAAGAACATTCCGATGTACAAAGTAGAACAGAAAAAGGATTATATGAGAAAATTTGAGTATTATATACAGCTTGATTTTTAAAAAGTATATAACAAATTCAACATGTTACTTTCAAAGTTGTCTTGTGTTTCTGAACTACCTTTAGTTTTCTTCTGTGCATTTAAAAATGATTCAGGTGGGAGGGAGGGAGAATATATGCTTGTTATTTGAAAATAAAAGTTAAAAAGATTTTAAACATGCTTGAATGACTTTTTTTTTCTTTTCTCCTTTTTTGGCAACCCTATCTACTATAGGTTTCCCTCTTAACCCTAAAATACCGCCCCCCCAATAAAAAAGAAAAAACACAAATGAAAGAATGTAAAAATTAATCCTGAATAAGCAGAGTAAAACAAAATGAATCTACACATTTACAACAATGTATGTCTCATTCTGCCCCTTGAGTCTGTCCCCTTTCTGTCAGGATGTGGTAACATGCTTCCTCATCAGTGCTTGGGAGTTGTGGTTGGTCATTGCGTTGATGAAAGTAGGGTGCTTAGCATCAAATGGGGGAAGGTAGCACAATTTGGGGAGTAGTAGTTGGGCAAAGGAATTTGGGTCTGCAGAATCACAGAGTTGGTGAGTTGATGTATAGGAGAGTCATTTGACAGACCCTTTCAAGAAGTACTATTGGTTTGGATACTGTTCCCAGAGCAAAAAGTAGAAAGAAGTGGAGGCTTTTCCTTAGGTAGTGTGATTGGCAATAGCCAGAAGCCAAAAGGTTTATGTGGATCATTGAATGGCTCAGTGGGCTGTGGAGTTGAACATGGTCCAGTGTCTGAGAGTAGCCAATGGTTACATGGTCTAGTTTGCACTCATTCCTCAATAAACTGGGCTGTGCCATGGTGTGGGATCTCCAAGAGCATGGATTGATTTACCCAGGATCCACCAGCATGGATTGGATGGTATAGGTGAAAAGGAGCAAGACATTGGCAGATGCCAAAATAGCATGAGTGGACAGGTGAATGCAAGAGTGGGATGTGGAGCTAAAGCAATAGAGCCCGTGTTCTCCTTACACATCTAGTACCCTTTCCTGGTAAGTAGCAAAGATAGCTTTGAGCAAAGGATAAGTGATATGCTGTTACTAATTTAGAACCTTCAGTTAAGGTGCTAATTATCCCAGGGTATTTGCATATTAATTGCTCTCTCTTTTTACCTATTTTCCATTAGTTAAGACTATTTCAAACATTTTAGTAGAGATGATAGAAAAGATTGGGGTGTTGGGGAGGTGGGGGGCAGGCAAAAACCTAGCCCACCTAAGCAAAAAAAGTGTTGCTGCTCATCTCCATGACCAGCGGAGTGTGGGGTCACTGACATTTGAGTTTCGCTGTTCCTAGTGTATAAGCCAGGATGAACTGTATGACCTGAGAATCTTTTTCACATCTGACTTGGTCAGATGCTTACAATCCTGGCCAAAGAACAGCTGTTAAGATTTATCATAGGAATTCTTAGCCTTTTTGGCCTAAGGGCCATTTTACACATGTAAAGACTATTGAGGAGCTCTTGGCCCGTTTTTGTTCGTGAGTGTTTTATCTATTGATATTTACTATTTTCGAAACTAAAATTTCTTAGTGTTATCATAAGGATAGTTTTGACATTGAGGACCCTCTGAAAGGGTCTTGGAGTTCTCCAGTGGTCCCTGGATCACACTTTGAGAACTGTTGGTCTATCAGAACTGAATACTTAATAGACTGTGTGGATGGGAGAATGCAGTCAAGTTTTTTGGGGAAAACATTTAGTTCCCATCAAAAGTTTTCTAACTGAAGTCTGAATCATCCAGATATTCGTTTCAGTTCCCTGTTCTACTTTGTATATGCACACAGAGCCTGAGTAGAATAGGAGAGAAACTGTCTCCAGCAAAGGAAACTAGAATTCAAGGCCGAGGTAATCCTTTCACATCCAGACTATTTTTATATCTGAGCTATGAAAACCAGGAAGTGTTAGGAGGAAGGTCACATTGAGAGTCAACTTCTGTCAGACACATTTATATTTTACAGTCTGTCGTAATGCAGGGGGCTGGTCTTAAGGGTTGTGACGGTCATCTCTGATGTGAGGTGTAAGTAAACACACCTAAATAACTAAAAATAGGTAGAGTACAAGTGTGTGTGAGTGGAGCTCTTCTAACTCTGTAAATAGTACTAATGAATATGTGACATACCTAATTGGTTAGAGTTAGGAGGCCAACAGATTTGCAATTATGAATGCATTATTCTTGATGTGAAAATAATCTGGAGTGCTGTGTATGCTTGGGTCTTAATGCTGCTTGTGATTCTCATTAATGATTATGTGAGCTTGATCAGGCGATGATATGGAGAGCAGAATGACAAGAAATGAATATGTAAAAGACACTGTTGATTTTTATATAAATACCAGTGATCACAGGTCAGCATATGCACAAAGCATTTACTCAGTAACTGATGCTGCTCTCTACTTGGAGCAGAATTCTGATTTCTGGTGCTATAGACTCTAGTGATATTTTACCTTCTTACTGTGGATTTTGAGCTGAAACACAGTGGGGGTGTTTTTTAGCTATAAACTTTTTTCAAGGTAGAAGTAAAAACAAAGAGCACTCCATAATCTTGCAATAAGTGATGTACCTCTAATTTTAGGTTGGGTATTGTAAAAGCTATGCATCATTATGGTATCACTCCTATAGTTTGTTCTCTGCTCATTATCTTGGTACATGAAGTGTTCTCTTTATTGGAGCTGTGCATTTTGTAAGGTAGTTTTAAAAGTTGTAGATCCTTTGGTACCTGCATTGAATTCAGTAAGAAAATTCAATTCTACCTTCATTCTCCTCCTCTCGCCCCAGAATACATATGTATAAATCTTCTAACCCTTGCTCATTCTGTTTTTCATTTTATTTCATTATTACATCTATTGAAAATAAAAATATGGCATTGTTATGTTGGCAAAAAAGCATCTATCATAGATCTTGATGGCTGCTTCAATCTCCAGTGCAGAAGGAGATGGGGACTGAATGTACACATAACCCCATGTAATGAGAATTGCATGTATATATGTAATCTGATGCATATCTTGCCAAACAATGAAATTCTTTTTAAAAAAGAGAAAGATAAGGTAGACATATGGCCAATGCTAGGAATCTCCAACTTCACCTGCTTCTGCTAGCTCCATTGTTTAAGATCTCAGAAAGAAACCTTTGCCATGTGGAAAAGTGCACGTACTGGAGGGAATTATAATTGAGTAAAAACTAATAGCCTGTTGGCTTAAGTAACAGAAAAGCTGGTAAAAATTTATATATCTGTACCTCCTACACGCATGTAGTTTGCAATGTCTAATGGGTAACCAGCAAGGTTATTCTCCATTTTGACCTCTGGATTATAGAAAACTGGTCAGTATAGGCATAAATTAAAGTAAAAGTAACATCTGGTAAAATGAGATGGAATGGAATCACGTGAATGAAATGAGCTGCTTGAAGGCCAAAAACTTTCTTTCTCTCTCTCCCTCCTCCCCCCTCCCTCCTTTCCTTTCCTCCCTCTCCCTCTCTTTGTCTCTGTCTCTGTCTCTCTCTTTGTCTTTCTCTCTCTGTGTCTCCTCTCCCTCTCCTCTTTCTCTTCTCCTTTCTCTCCCTCCACCTTTTCTCTCACTCCTTCCTTCCTTTTCTTTCCCTTTTTCTGCTTGTCACCTTCCTTCTTGCTTCATTTCTTTCTATCAGAGGATGTTCACATAGTTGGGGTTTTTTTTTTAATGACCAAACTTTGAACTATTTTTGCAAAAGGTTAATGTATAGAACAATCTGGTTGTGTGTTTCCATCAAAGAAGATGCTAAACCAAAATAAAAGGAAATGTAGCAGCTGATGGAGAAGAGAAATAAAAGGAATGATCATAAGTCATCAAAGTGGCTTATTTGGGTGTGTCTTGGAGGAGAGGCAAAAAATTCTAACACACCTTTGAGTTGCCTTCATTGTTTTATTTAATCCTTTACATAATGTCCAAAGATTACCTGTTTATACTTTAACTCTAACCAGAGTCCCTCTTCTATATCAGTTGGAATATGCTTATTAATTTTTGTTCCAACTCATTACTTTTCCATAGTTTCTTCTCATTTGTTTTGTATTTGTTTTTTGGTAAGAACATTAATATTTCTTCGCTTCACTTTGGCTTTCCATTTTTAATTGAATCTCTGTCTGCCTCTTTTTCCCAAATTTTGTTGCCATGGCCTTGGCACTTTGATTCTACCTAGTCCCTTTTCCCTTATAACTTCCAGTTAAAACAACCCAAACAAGATCCCAAAGAGAAAAGAAATATTGGATATGTGATTATTTTTTTTTTATTAGCAAATAAGTCTGTTTGCTTCTGGTTGATTGAGATGCAATCCAGTTCTGCTACACTATTCATTTATTCCCAAGAAACAGTCCCAATTGTCTAAAAAGTCAACACCTTCTGACAAGCACCATCTGGCTAGCCTCTCATTAACTCCCTGAATGCTATTCATGAATTTACCTCCTCTGCAGATGACCAGTGACATCCTAGAATGAAAATATGGAATAAAGGAATACTGCCTGCCTCTTTGGATCTCCTAAGCACTCCTCTTTTCTGATAAGAGCATTCTCAGATGTAAGTCCTAAACAGTGATGTCCTATTCTATCTGAGGATATATAACATATATTTTATAATTATGACACATGTTTTATAACATCTGTGCCATCAGAATTTCAGGCTTTTCAAATGGCAAATCACTAATAATTTTTAAAGAGAAGCAGAAAATTGCAATAAATTTAACTTTGTTGATTTGAAAATGAGAAACAAGTATAGAAACTACTTTTTGAAAGTATTACTTGTATATTTCCCTTTCTTATTTCATGAATTCAAAATATTCTGACTGCTTGGTTTTTACAATCCAAATGAGTTCTATTGTTTCTTCACTATGTTTTAGAGTGTGCTACCACAGAAGAGTATGTGTATAAGTATGACATGTGCATAACTGGACCCTGGTCACCATGTTTTCAGATGCCAGTTTCCCTTAGAGAAAATATTTCCCTTTCATTCTTTCCAGGTAGTTGAAGCAGAGAATTAGCTCTGTTCTGCAACTCTGTTGTGGCAACACCTTCCACTTATAAAATGATTTGATCTCTCTGGATTCAATCTTGTGTGCCATAATGATATTAGTTGCTTTAGAATTTACTGCATAGAATGGTTTATTTTACAGTTCCTTTTCCTTTCAATCCTATGAGGTAGTAGTGTGAATATTTTTGTCTCCATCATACATATTTTAATTGCTTGATGGAGAATTGAGGTTCTGATCATTTAAGGGACTTACCCGCGGTCACATAGTTTGTGAGTGGTAAAGTTCCAGTTCGAGCCCATCCATTTCTTTCCATTCCAAATCTAGTGCTCTGTCTACTTCAGCACTTAAAACACTGTGGCCTTGAAAGAAAGTTAGAAGGCTATAATTATTCTATAAAATACATAAATAGTGATTTCAAAATACAAGTGATAAATGCTGCTTGTGATATACAGGGTATAAAAGTAGATAAAGGTCTGGCTTTAAAATCAGGAAGACCTGGGTTAGTCTATCCTTTAACAACTGTTAGCTATGTGTTCCTAGACAAATAACTTAATCTCTTAGGGATCTAGGTGACTCTCCAAGACTCTATGTTGCAAAGAAGATGCCAAATTGTATTGGTGGAGGGAGTTCCCTCATCAGGGAATTCCATGAAATCTCAGGTTCAGTTTTTATCCTTGTCCTTATTCCTGGATGGGCTGGGTTCAATTTTAGAGTGGAAGTATCCATCTAATTCATGGGCTATTTTGTTCATTATTTTTTCTAGTCTTCTTTCCTAATACAATTTTGGATCATCGCTATTCTTACATGCACACATACATATACATATTTATGTATATGTGTGAATGTATATATTTTATATATATATATATGAGACTGCATATGGATATTGAAATTTCTCAGAATTAAAGAGGAGGACTGATTTCAAATCTCCTTTAAGGTTTATAAAATGCTCACAGAAATATAGATGTATCTTTTTACAGTCACAGTTCCAAGGCTAGGAGGAACACTAGTACACCAGAGCTATCTTACCCTGCAGAAAAATAGGAGGGAAAGGGTATAGTAGAAGAAGTGGGAATGATAAAAGGAAGGGCAGATTGGGAGAGGCAGTAGCCAGAAGCAAAACATTTTTGAGGATGGGCAGGGTGAAAGGAAAGAGAGAGTAGGATAAATGGGGCAAGGGGAAGAACAGGATGGAGGAAAACACAAAGTTATAATCTTAACTGTGAAAAAATTTTGCAACAGGTTTCTCTGATAAAGACCTAATTTCTCAAATATATAGAGAATTGAGTCAAATTTATAAAAATAAGAAGCATTCCCCAATTGATAAATGGTCAAAGGCTATGAATAGGCAATTTTCAGATTTTGTAATCAAAGCTATCTATAGTCATATGAAAAAAGGCTTTAAATCATTATTGATTAGAGAAATGCAAATTAAAACAACTCTGAAGTCCCACCTCACACCTATGAGATTGGCTAATATAACAGAAAAGGAAAATGACAAATGTTGGAGGGGATGTGGGAAAATTAAGATACTAATGCATTGTGGGTAGAGTTGTGAACTGATTCAACCATCCTGGAGAGCAGTTTGGAACTATGCCCAAAGGGCTATAAAACACTGCATATTCTTTAACCCAGTAATACCACTATTAGGCCTGTATCTCAAAGAAATAAAAAAAAAAACAAAAAGGAAAAGAACCTATATGTACAAAAATATTTACAGCAATTATTAGTGGTGGCAAAGAATTAAAAATTGAGAGTTTAACCATCAATTGGAGAATGGCTGAACAAATTGTGGTATATGATTGTGAGAGAATAATATTGTACTATAAGAAATGAAAAGGGGCAGCTAGGTGGCACAGTAGATAGAACTTTGGCCTTGGAGTCAGGAGGACCTGAGTTCAAATCTGGCCTCAGACACATGACACTTACTAGCTGTGTGACCCTGGGCAAGTCACTTAACCCCAATTGCCTCACAAAAAAAGCAAAAGAAAAAAGAAAAAAAAAGAAATGACAAACAGGATGTTCTCAGAAAAATCTGGAAAGATATGAAGTGATGCAAGGTAAAGTGAGCAGAACCAGGAGAATGCTGTAAACAGTAACAGCAATATTGTACAGTGATCAGCTGTGGATGACTTAGATATTCTCAACAATACAATGATCCAAGACAGTTCTAAAGGACTTATGATAAAAAATGCTGTCCACCAACCAAGAAAGAATTTATGGAGTCTGAATGCAGATCAAAGCAAACTTTTAAATAATAGAAGAAAATGTAAAATACCTCATGGGAAAAACAACTGACATAGAAAATAGATCCAGGAGAGACAATGTCAGAATCATTGGACTACCTGAAAACCATAATCAAAAGGAACACCTGGACAGTGTCTTTCAATAAATTATCAAGGAAAACTGCCCTGAGATCCTGGAACCAAGGCAAAATAGGCATGGAAAGAATTCACCAATCACCTCAGGAAAGAGATCCCAAAATAAAAACTCCAAGGAATATTAAAGTCACATTATAGAACTATCAGGTCAAGGAAAAAATACTTCCATTGTCCAGAAAGAAACAATTCAAATATCAGGAAGCCATAATCAGGGTTACACAGGACTTACCAGCTGCAACATTAAAGGATCAGGGGCCACAGAACAGGATATTCTGGAAGTCAAAGGAGCTAGGACTACAACCAAGAATCAGCTACCCAGTGGAATTAAGCATAATACTTCAAGGAAAAAATGGTCATTCAATGAATAGAAGGATTTCAAGCTTTCAAAAGGAGAAGATCAAAACTGAACAAAAAAAAATGATCTCTAATATCAAGACCCAAGAGAAACCTAAAAAAAAAAAAGAAAACATAAGGGATTCATTGGAGTCAAACTGTTTACATCCCTACATGGGAAGATGATACTTGTAATTCTTAAAAAGTGTACCACTAATAGTATAGCTAGAAGGAATACACATAGACAGAGAGTATGGGTGAGATGAATTTGAGGGAATGCCATAAAAATAATTAAAGGATGAGAAAGAGGAGTACACTGGGTGCAGAAGGTAGAGATAGGTAGAATGGGGTAAATTATTTCATATGAAAAGGTGCAAAAAACCTATTAGAGTGAAGGGAAGAATGGGAGGGTGTGCAATGGGCATCACTTGAACCTTACTCTCATTAGTATTGGCTCAAAGAGGGAATAATATACACAATCAGTTGAACATAGAAATCTATCTTACCTGACAGGGAAGTAGGAGAGCAGGAGATTAAGTGAGGATGGGTGTGGCACTGGCAGAAGAGAGGGCAGACTTTGGGAGCTGGTAGACAGAAGCAAAACACTGTCAAGGAGAGAAAGGGTGAAAAGAGAGATAGGACAAACAGGAGAAAAAGTAGGATGGAGAGAAATACACATTTAGTAATCATAACAGTGAATGTGAATGGGAACTCTCCCATAAAATGGAAGTGCATAGCAGAGTAGATAAAAAGCCAGAATCTTACAATATGTTATTTACAAGAAACACACTTGAAGCAGAGAAATACACACAGAGTAAAGGTAAGGAGCTCTAGCAGAATCAATTATACTTCAACTGAAGGAAAAAAGTAGAAATAGCAATCCTGATCTCAGACAAAGCAAAACCAAAAATGGACCTAATTAAAAAAGATAAGGAAGGAAACTACATCTTGCAGGTTCCATAGACAATGAAGTAATATCAATACTAAAAACATACATGTACCAAGTATAACATCCAAATTCTTAAAGGAGAAGTTAAGTGAGTTACAGGTTCATGACCAAACAAGCAATAGAGAGCACTACAAAATGTAAAATAGATAATTGTAATCATACTAAATTAAAAAGTTTTTGCACAAACAAAACCAATGCAACCAAGATTAGAAGGAAAATAGAAAGCTGGGAAATTTTTTTTACAGCAATTATCTCTGATAAAGGCCTCATTTCTCAAACAAATAGAAAACTGAGTCAGATTTATCCCAAATTGATAAAAGGTCAAAGGATAGGAACAGGCAGTTTTTAGGTGAAGAAATCAAAGCTATCTATAGGCATATGAATAAGTGCTCTAAATCACTTTTGATTAGAGAAATGCAAATTAAAACAACTCTAAGGTATTGTCTCACACCTATCAGATTGGCTGATATGGCAAAAAAGGAAAATGATATATGTTGGAGAGTATGTGAGAAAATTGGGACATTAATGCACTGTTGGTGGAGTTGTAAACTGATCCAACCATTCTGGAGAGCAATTTGGAAATATGCCCAAAGGGCAACCAAGCTATGCATACCCTTTTTTTTCACAAATACCATTACCAGATCTGTATCTCAAAGATATCATAAAAAAGGGAAAAGGACCTACATGTGAAAAAATATTTATAGTAGCCCTTTCCATTGTGGCAAAATATTGCAAATTGAGGGTATGCCCATCAAATGAAAAATGGCTGAACAAGCTGTGGTATTTGAATGTAATGGAATACTATAGTGCAATAGGAAATGTTGAACAGGCAGATTTCAGAAAAACCTGGAAAGACTTGTACAAACTGATACAAAGTGAAATGAGCAGTACTAGGAAAACACTGTACACAGTATCAGCCACATTGTGTGATGATCAATTATGAGTCACTCAGCTCTTCTCAGCAACACAATGATCCAAGACAAATACAGAGGACTCATGAAGAAAAATGCTATCCATATTCATGTAAAGAACTGATGAATTCTGAATGCAGATTGAAGAGTAATTTTTTCACTTACTTTATTCTTTTTTTGTTTTTTTCTTTTGATCTATTTGTTCTTTCACAACTGTGACTAGTATAGAAATATGTTTTACATGATAGAACATGTATAACCTATATCAAATTGCCTGCTATTTTAGAAGAGAGAAGGAGAGGGAGGGAGGAAGAAACACTTGGAATTCAAAATCTTGTAAAAATGAATGCTAAAAATTGTCTTGACATGTAATTTTGGGGAAAAATACTATAAAAACAACCAACCAAACAAACACAGAGCTAGTAAGGGTCTGAGATTGGATTTAAACTCAGGTCTTTCTGGCTCAGGGTCTAGCACTCTAACCACTGAACTAGTGGATAGTAGTGAACATACCATAGCTAGTTACCTAGCTATAAGATAGTGGACTACAAGCTCCATATGAGAGCCTTTAAGGGCCAGTCAGCCCTACCCACACTTAGCCAAAAAGGAAATTAAATATGGCAAGTATCCTCCTTTTGATTTTATTTTTTTTACCTCAGGGTTCTTTTGACATCACTGCCCCTGCCACTCCCTATCCCATTCTCTTCCCTGCATTTTATGGGTTATTTCATGGTTACTGTGTTAGGGAAAGTGCATATTACCAGAATTAATGCTTTGTTATAACAAATTGTATGCAGAAAAGTATATTTTCAGTATCCTCTAGTGAAAGATTACAGTTTTGGGGGGTTGTAGGAACATATCCCCTTATTTCCCATAGGTTCAGTGTATCAATATTTGCATCTTTGACTTTTGTGCCAGTTTCTAGGAGAGTTACCCCTATGAAAGTTGAAGGATTGACTGTATGAGATTCTGTTATACCTTGCAAATTTAAGTCTGTCCTTCACAGAAAGAACTTCTTTCATATTTACTATGAAATTTCAGCAGTTCAAATTTTCTGCTCCTTCATGATACATTCTTTCTTGTCAACTTCTTAATCCTTCCTCATCTCCTTCTCAGGGTCCTTTACTTCATTGATTTCTTCTTATTGTTTCTTAAATTACATTAAGGAATCTTTCTTAATATTCTCAGCATACAGTGACATTCCTTAAGCCTTTTTAACTTCTTAACCTTTTCATATATATGCAATATAGTTGGTGGTTTCTTCTGGCACAAAGACAAACAATCCTTGAAGATCTCTGGAACGACATCCTCATTTTCCTTGTCTCCTGTGATTAAAAGGGTTCAGGTTATAGTCTTTAGGGGTTCCCTTGAGACTCTTTGCTACCAACTTGTGGCAAATTGCCCGTTTGCCAGATCTTTTTTTGCTGTTGGACTTTGCGATTGGTAGTTTTTTAAAGTCCTAAATCCTATCTATCCTCCCTCTTCTGGAGGCATTGTCATGGTTCAGGGTAAGTTGCTGAGATATAATCACAGATGTTTGCTGAGACTCCCTTAAGTGTTTCTCCCAACTAAAACTAGTATGGCAATCAGCAAACAAGACACTTGGCTGAAATAGAAATACCTTCTTTAAAATTTTGCTGAGAACCCTTTTGGCAACAATTTCTTCACATACTCATTTTCCATGCCTACTTTTGCCAATACTTGATACTCTAGTTAGTCTTGGCCCAGGCAAAATTGTGAAGTGGGTAAAGCTTGTCTTCTGCAGCTTATAGCTTCCCTTTCTGTGATCTTTTCTCTCCTAGAAGGAATGCTCTTCTACCTTTCATCCGTCTAGAAACTCTTGATCTCTCCACTCTCCCTAATATCAAGACCTATGTTCATACTTCTCCCTGTGATTTATCAGAGAGACCAAATCCTTATTTGGTTATCTATAGACATCACAGGATGTTATTTTTGGAAGGATCTTTTAAAGATAATGTAATCCAACCTCTTCATTTGCTAAATGAGTAGACTAAGGCCTAGGCAAGTAAAGACATTTATCCAAAGTCTGAAAGTGTGTTAGTGGCATTTGTTTTTTGGTTGTGTCCAACTCTTTGTGACTCCATTTCTTGGCAAAAATACTGGAGTGGTTTGCCATTTCCATCTTCAACTCATTTTACAGATGAGGAAGTTGAGGCAAACAAAGTTAAGTGACTTGTCCAGGGTCACAGCTAATAAATGTCTGAAGCTAGATTTGAACTCAAGTTTTCCTTCCTCCAGACCCAGGCTCTATCCACTGTGCCACCTAGCTGCCAAAGTCAAAAAGATCTTATTAGTGGCACAGACAGGCCTAGAATATAATCTAGTATTATTTTTTACTATACCATATTGAATGAAGATCTAATTATAAATATAGAGACATTGGCAAATCAGGTATGTAAATATTTAGGGAGAGACAGAGGGACCTGCTGTCCTGCCTCTTCACCCCCACTTCCATCCCACTTGGAAATCATACAACACAGGAGACTGCCCAGTCCACCTCCTAGCAAGCTCAAATATGACTGTAAATTTGGATGTTGAAGGAGATTGGATTGAACGTGTTATAGTCTGGCTTTCATGTCTTAACCATTTGACCGCGGCAACATCTCTGGCATCTGTTCCTTCTATTCCAACTCTCATTGTCTTCTGCAATCTGACTCCAAACCCTTTCTAGTCCTATCTCACTCTACTCCACATGTACTCTATGTTAAAGCCAGATTATATAAGTCACCATCCTCTCTTCTCATCTGTTCTTTGCTATCTTTGTGCCTTTGCTCATACTCACATGTATGTCTGGAATGGCTCATCTCCTCCATCTCTGACTTAGAATTTCTCCCTTCCTTCAAAGTGTGGCTTAGATACTACCTCCTTCATGTAGCTTTCCCTGGCCATCCTGAGTTGAGAGCTCTTCCTCCTTCCTCACATTTCTTTAAGCACTTTTTTTTTTGACTCAAAGAACTTCTTTGGATATATATTTCATATAATAATTACTTATATACATGTTTTATGTTCTCTGCCACCTCTCATAGGATTGTACGTTCATGGGGTTGTAAGTTTTTTTTTCACATTTGTATACCCAAGACATGGTGTGTACATGTTTGTTGTTGTTGTTTAATTGTTCAATTGTATCTGACTGTTCATGACCCTGTGGACCATACTGTTCATGGGGTTTTCTTGGCAAATACTGGAGTGATTTGCCATTTCCTTGTCTGGTGGATTAAGGCAAACAGAAATTAAGTGACTCGCCCAATGTCACACAGCTAATAAGTGTTTGAGGTTAGATTTGAACTCAGGTCTTCCTGACTCCAGGCCTAGGGCTTTATCCACTGAGCCATTTAGCTGCCCTGATGTACACATTAGGTTCACATATATCTTCCTGATATGAGTTGAACTTTTCACATGTTCTACATAACATCCTTCACATAATAGTCATTCCCCCTTCCCCCTCTTCCGACTCCTTTCTTCTTTAAGCTAATCCTGCCTAGTTTCTTTGACCACTCCATTTATTGCAGAGAATTTTCTCTCCCTTCCAAGTGTTTTCTTATGGATGTTCTTTAATTTGTCAATATATTTTTTTTTAAAAATACAGTGCCCAGAACTGGATACAATATTCCATGTATAATTTGAACAGAGCTGAGAATAGTAAGACTATCTCCTCATTTACTCTAGACTTCTACTAATCATATTGGCTTCTATGTAATAATTCCGATGCATGAGTTTCCAGTCCACTGAGATCTATAGATTTTTCCCCACTCTCCCATGAATAAGCACTCTACTCCCAAATGTGTCTTTTCCTATTCTGTGCTTGTGCAGTTGACTTTTTAAATGTAAAAGGACTTTAGATTTATCACCACTAAATTTTACTTTATTATCTTCAGCCTATCATTTTAGCCTACTATGATAACTTTGGATTCTTATTTTAATACATAAGGTGCTGGTTAACCCTCTCAGTTCCATGTCATCTAAAAATTGGATAAATATGCCATATAGTTAATTCAACAAATACTAAGTACTTACAATGTAGAAAGTATTTTATTGGGTGCTCAGTATATAAAAACAAAATAGAACAGTCCATCCTCTCAAAAAGCTTTCTGTTCTACTGGGGAAATAAGACTGAACATAGATAAGTGAAGTGTGCTACAAGTTATTGGAGATCAGAAAAGGCTGAACGGAATAGGTAGTACCTAATTTTATCCTGGAAGGAAGAAAAATATTTTGAAAAGTGGAGATGAGGAAAACCTGCATTGCAGTGGAATGACTTGTTTCAATGCATGGATACAAGGAATGGAATGTTGGGTAGGCCAATTTAGCTGTAATATAGAGGGTGTAAAGGAGAGTATTGTGTATTAATAATGGAAGAGAACTGAGGGAAGAGAGGTAACAAGCATTTATACAGCACCAACTATGCTCCCAGCAATGTGCTAAGTGCTTTACAAATATCATCTCATTTGATCCTTACAACAACCCTTAAAGGTAGATACTATTATGATCCCTATTATATAGTTAAGGAAACTGAAGCAAACAGAAGCTAAATGACTTGATTGGGGTCACACAGCTAGAAAATGTCTGAGGCTTGATTTTAACTCAGATCTTTCTGACTACAGACCTCAAACTCTACTCACTGTTCCCACACAGATGGCTAGATAAGTTGAAAGCAGATTCTGGAGGACATTAAACTCTAAGCTGAGAGGTTTGTATTTTATTCTAAAGGCCACAGGGAGTCATTGAAGGTTATTGAGCAAGAGTAGGAGAGAGTCAGACCTGTTCTTGAAGAATTTTTTTTGTAGCCATCAACTAATCAACAATCACTTGTTAAATATATGCTATGTGGCAGTCATTATGTTAGGCACTAGGAAAACAAATACAAAAGTGAGGTAGTTCCTGACTTCAAGGACCTTCTGTTCTAAGCTATGTAATAAATGAATTGTAGAGAGGAGAAACAAGAATTAGGAAGACCAATTATAAAATAATTACCAAAATCCAGACGAGAAGTGAGGATGACCTAAATTAGAGCAGTAGCCATGTGATTGGTAAACGAATGTGAAAGATATGGTAGTAGACTCCAGAGGATTTGGCAACTACTAATTTTATATGTCATGTAAGGTAGAGAGAAGAGCCAAGACTGACTCTGAGGTAATTAACACTGGTATTGAGGATTGGGTTCCCTAACAGAAATAGGGAAGTTTATAGTAGGGGCATGTTAATGGGGAAGATAAGTTAGATACTTTGGATACATTGACTTTGAGAGGTTGATAGGACATACACATGAAAATGTCTAGCAATTAATTATTAAAGTAATAATACTCTCTCAATTCATGTAGCACTTTAAGGTTTACACAGCACTTTGCATATATAGACTCATTTGATCATCACAATCACTCTATGAGATACAAACTATTATATTCCTCATTCTATAAATGAGGAAAATGAGGCTCAGAGACATATCCATGATCATGTATCCAGTAAATGTCTAAGGTAGGATTTGAGCTCAGGTAGTCTTGAGGCTAAGTCTAATATTCTAACCACTATGCTTCACTGATATTGTGGAAAGGGTGGAGAGGGCTTCAGACTGGGTATATAAATTGAGAATCATCTTTGATAAGTTGATCATCAAAACTAGAGGAGCAAATGAGGTTATCAATTCAATCAATTTAAAAGACATTTACTTAATATGTGTTATGTCTAAAACACAGTCCAATGCAGTAGGATAAGGATAGAAATTGAACCTATGACTTCATTGGTATAAAGAACTCCCAGGTGAGGAAACTCCCCCTATTGGTACAGCTTGGCACCTTTTATGCAATTTATTTTATTTTAAAAATAATTTTTATTGATAACTTCTGTTTGTTGAAGCATCATAGTTATCTCAAATATCCTTCTACCTCCCCTTGCAAGAAAGCCATCCCATATAGCAAATAGTATTTTTTAGAGAGGAAAAAAAAATCAGAACTGATCAATACATTGAAAAAGTCCAACAACATGTGTAGTGTGAAACACCTATGGCCTCCCAACTCCATAAAAGGGTGGTTTGAGTGTGTCTTCTTCATAATTTTCTTACATTTACCTTTTTTTTTTTGGTGTGTAGTTCTTTCCATTATCATTGTTGTAGTTGTTGTGTATATTGTTTTCTTGGTTCTGCTTACTTTAGCCTGCATTAGTTCATATAGATCTTTCCACGCTTCTCTGTATTCATCAGACACACCATTTCTTAAAATACAATATATTCCTTTACATTCCTGTACCATTATTTATTGAGTCATTTACCAATTGATAGGCATCTACTTTGTTTCTAATTCTGTGCTATCATAAAAAGTGCTGCTATAAATATTTTAGAATACATGTGGACTTTCTTCTTATTGATAGCTTCATTGAGGTATAATTCCAGCAATAGTATCTTTGATACAAAGGGTATGGACATTTTAGTCATTTTATTTGCATTATTCCAAATTGCTTTCCAAAATAGTTATACCATTTCATAGGTCCACCAACAATGTATTTGTTTGTCTATCATTCCACAACTACTCTAGCATTGACTATTGGCATTTTTTGGTCTTTTTTTTTTGCCAATTTCAGGGAAATATACATGTATGTATATATATATATATATATATATATATGTATGTATATGTATATCTTGGATACCAAATCCTTATCAGAGAAATTTGATACAAATATTTTTTCCCCATTAGACTACTTCTCTTTCTATCCTACAGGTGTTAACGTTGTCTGTGCAGAAACTTTTCAGTTTCAAGTAATCAAAGTTTTCTATTTTCTGTTTTGTAATTGCCTCTATCTCTTGTTTGGCTAGGAATACATCTTCTACACATAGCTGTGAGAGACATAGTATCTACTTCTCTTCTACTTTTTTCATTGTATGAGCTTAAATATTAAGATTCCACATCCATTTAGAGTGTGTTGTGGAATATGGTGTAAGGTGTTGGTCTAAACTTTATTTCTTCCAGACAACTTTCTAGTTTTCTCAGTAACTTTTTAAAAAAAAAATCAATTAAGGAATTTTTTCCCCAGGCAATTTGTTTTCCACTTTATCAAATATTGAGTAATTGAGTTCCATTGTTTTTGATTCTCCTTTGTATAATCTGTTCCATTGATCTCTTTCTATTTTTAAACAAAATCAGATGATTTTGATGATTGCAATTTCATAATATAGTTTGAAATGTGAATGTGCTATTTTCCCTTCCTCCCTACTTATTTTCATAATTTTCCTTGATATTTTAGAGCTCGTAATTGTTCTAAGTGAATTTTTATCAATGTCTATAAAAGCATCCCTTTGGGAATTTGATTAGTATGGTATTAATAGCATAAATTAGTTTTTGATAGTATTGTCATTTTAATTACGTTGGTATGGTCTAGCCATGAGCACTGAATATTCCCCAGATATTTAAGTTGTTCTTTATTTCTTTAAAGAGCACTTTGTAATTGAATTTATAGAAATCTTTTGTGTGCTTTAGTAGGTCAATCCCCAGATATTTTATGCATTTTATAGTTATCTGGAATGGGATTTCCCTTTCTATTATTGCTTCTATTTTTTTTTGCTATTATTATGTAGAAATGCTATTGATTTTTGAGGAATTTGTAGCTTGCAACTTTGATGGAACTATTGTCTCAATTAGTATCTTTGCTGATTCCCTGGGATTTTCCAAGTAAGCCATCATATCATCAGCAAATAGGAATAATTTTATCTTCTCTTTATCTATATTTATACTTTTAATATCTTTCTCTTGTCTTATTACTGTTGCTAGCATTTCCAGTACCTTATCATATAATTGTGGAGAAAGTGAGCATCTTTTTTTCATCCCCATATTGATTGGAAATGAATCCTCAATGCATATGATGCTTGTTTTTGGTTTTAGATAGATGCTTTTTTATAATATTAAAAAGGTCCCTCTGTGCCTATACTTTATATATATCATGAAAGAGTGCTGTACTTTGTCAAAAATTTTTTTTGCTCCTATTGAGATGATCATGTGTTTTGGGATGTTTTGATTTTTAATATGCTTAGTTATTTTGATTGTTTGCCTAATGTTGAACCATTGTTGTATCCTTGGTATAAATCCTACTTGGTCATGATGAATGGTTTCTTGGTAAATCACTGTAATCTGTTTGACAAGACTTCTTTAAAACAATTCAGTCAATATTCATTAATGCTATTAGACTATGTTTTTTTTCTATCTTTCCCTGGTTTAGGATCAGGACTGTATTTGTCTCATAAAATGATTCATTTAGGATGTTTCTCAATTTTCGAAAATAATTTGTGAAGTATGGATACTAACTTTATGAAAAGTTTGATAGAATTTTTCTGTGAATCCATCAGGACCAACAGTGTTTTTTTTCTTTGGTAGTTCCTTTACAACTAAATTTGTTTCCTTCTTTGATATTGGGTTATTTAAGATCTCTAACTGATCTTCTGATAGTTTGGACATAATATGTTTTTGAAGTGATTCCTCTATTTCTTTTGTGCATTTAATTTTGTCAGCCTATAACTGTGTATAATATGCCCTCATTATTAATTTTTTTATTTCTTCTGATTTTCCTGTGGTTTTACCTTGCTTATTTTCTATTTTATTGATTCATTTTTCTGATCTCTTCTTTTTATTTAGATTAGATAAGGATTTGTCAATTTTTCAGGGAATTAGCTTTTAGTTTTACTTGTCATTTCTATGGATTTTTTCTTTCTAATATATCTATTTTTCCTCTAAATTTTAATATGTCCTTTTTGTGATTGCTTTATATTTGTTTATTTGTTGGGTTTCTAATTTTTAAAAAAATGTATATTCAGTTAGTTAATCCTATATTTTTCTATTTTGTTTAATGTATATATGTAAAGCTATGATGACTGTTTTAGCTACATTCCAGAAATTTTGGTATTTTTTTGTCATTATAATTTTATTTTACATAGTTATTAATTGTTTTTAGGATTTATTCTTTGACTCATTAATTATTTAGTATTTCATTGTTAAGGCTTCATTTGGATCTGCATTTTTTGTTTGTGGTTCCTGAACCAATGACTATTTGGTCTATAAAAGACATATGAGCTATTTCTGCCTTTTTGTATTTGTTTGTAATGTCTCTATGCCCTTGTACATGATCAATTTTTGTAGAAGCTTTATGTGGTACTTGAAAGTATGTATATTCTTTTATGTTTCCTTTTAGAAGATGCCATAACACTTTTAACTCCTAATTTCTCTAGCAATTTTCATATTTTCCCTTTTGTTTATCTTTCTGTTAGACATCTAAAACTGAGAAAGGGCTATTAAAATCTCCTTTTACTATTGTGTTACTATCTATATCTTCTTGTAGTTCAGATTTCCTTTATAAATTTGGATGCTAAGGCATTTGGAGTGTATAAATTTATTATTTACAGTTATTTGTTGTTTATGGTTCATTTCAGTATAATATAATTTCTTTTTTTATACCTTTTTATTTTAAAACATTTGTTTTTGCTTTGTCAGATAGTATGATTGCAACTCCTGCTTTTTTTGGATTAGCTTGATGCATATTAAATGTGTTTTTCCCTTCCCTTAGTTTTATTTTATGAATGTCTTTTTAAAAAACATATTTCTTGTAAGCAACATATTGCAGGGTTTTGTTTTCTCATCCAATATGTCACTCTTTTCATTTTAATGGATTGTTTAATCTATTCACATGTTGCTCATGTGACCCAGAAATCCCTTGCAATTTATAATCTTAGAGAATGACCTAAAGCACTGAGAGATTAAGTGACTAGCCCAAGGTCACTTATATGTCAGTAAATGACAGAGGTGGGATTTCAACCTAGGCCTAGCTCTTTATCCACTATGCCAGACTGCCTGTAGGCACTGACGATGCAAAGACAAAAATAAAAGTCACTGCCCTTAACAAACTGATATTCTACTAAAGGATAGAACATCACACATAAATATTCTATAAAGAAATTGAGGAGAAAGCAATAGTAGCTGTAGGTCAAAGAAAGGTTTCTTAGATTGAACCTTGAAGGGAGACAGAGACTCTCAGAGGCAGAGAGGAGTAAGAAGGCATGGCAGATACCTTGTGTCAGTGCTCAGAAGGGGCAGATAGAATGGTGACTTTGGGCAACAGCTAGTAGTACTGTTTGGCTAGAACATAAAGTAGGTATAGGGGGGTATGTAATAAAGCTGGAATGGTAGGTAGGAGCAAGATTATAAATCTCAGTAACAAGAAGAATGCTTATACCTTTAACAGAAGTAGGGAAGGGCAGGTTTGGAGCAGAAAGATAATCAGTCCAAGTATGGATTTGTTGAGTTTGAGATGCTGTTGGGACATCCTAGAGGAAATATCTACTAGGCATTTGATGATGAAGAGTTCAGGGGAAAGATTAGTTGTTGTTGTTTAGTCATTTCTATCATGTCTGACTGACTCTGTGACCCCATTTGGGGTTTTCTTGGCAAAGATACTGGAGTAGTTTGCTATTTCCTTCTTCAGCTCATTTACCAGATGAGGAAACTGAGGCAAACAGAGATAAGTGACTTGCCCAGGATCACACAGCTAATAAGTGTCTGAGGCCAAATTTGAACTCAAGAATAGGAGTCTTCCTGACTCTAGGCCCAGCATTCTATCCACTGTCCCATCTAGTTGCCCAGAAAGATTAGGGCTAGATATATAGATTTGGGAGTAATATGCATAGAAATGATTATTGAACTTGTGGGATCAGATAGGGTTATTCGGAGAGAAAATATAGACAGACAAGATAAGCATCTGGGATACAAGAGCCAGGTTTAGGGGACACACATTCAGAGGGCAGTAGACATGGATGATGATACAGTAGAGGAAACATAAATCAATAAGGCATGTAGGAGAAGAGTATCACAGAAGCCAAGAGAAGAAACAGTATCTAGGAAGAGGAGATAGTCTATGCTATCAAAACAAGGATAAGGACTGAGAAAAGACCATCAAAATAAGCAGTTAAGAAATCATTGGTAATCTCAGAGAGAGTGGTCAGAAGCCAGATTGTAAAGGCCTGAGAAACCAGGTGGCATTCCTAATGGTATAGATTACTTTTTCTATGATTTTGCAGTACAGGGATGAGAGAGAAGGGAAAGACTAATGGGGTTAGCAAAAGAGGTGGGGCAGATAAAAATGTAGAAGGATTTTAAGGTATAGATGTGGAAGTGAGGGAACTCATCACAGATGGCCTTGATCTTTTTCTCAAAATTTTCTATATGCCTTCAAGTAATTGATAAAAAAATGTTGAATAAAACATGGCCAAGAATCTATTATAGAGAGGTAGCTAGCTACCTCAGTGGATAGAGCACTGGACCTGGAGTCAAGAAGACCTGAAACACTCTGACACCTACTAGCTGTGTGACCCTAGGCAAGTCACTTAACCCTGTTTGCCTCAGTTTTCTCATCTGTAAATGAGCTAGAGAAAAAAATGGCAAACCATTCCAGTATCTTTGCCAATAAAATCCCATGGACAAAATTGACATGTTATGGTCCATGGGGTCATGAAGAATCAGATGTATTATATATTTGTGTTTGTATTTATGGTCAATGTATTTATATGTGAACATATACTAACTCTTTACATTCCTCCTTGCCATTTTTGTATTCTACCAATCTCGGCCATGTTATCATGTATTTTCTTATCACAGGAACCATGGGCAATGCATACAGCAAAGATTCATAAATATGTGGTTTTGGTCTCTTTCTTAATGAATTTGTTCATAGAATATTTTATTATAATACTTTAAATATATAATAATTTATTATAATACATGACACTTTCATGTCATACATGGTGCTTTCATGCATCACAGTGAGTTTAAAGTGAACTTGTTTGCTTGGTTGTTATCAATGTACCCAATTTTACCAAATACTTTCACTCCTTATCTGCCATCCCAACTATCTTTTCTATAAGAATTTCTATATTTTCCCTTAGTGGGACTGAACTGTGTCCAAAAATTCTTACTTTATATTGTAGTTTGGTCCCATGTTCATTGTTATTGAAGAGTCTTTGAGGAAGTTTTTCTATGGGTATTTTATAGTCTCTTATTGCTGAAGTTCTTCACTTCCTCAGATAAAAGAGTCTATTTCCCTTGTGTCATGGACTTTGTTATTTCCGCTTTTTCCAAAATTACATTGGAAACATCTGCTAAAGACTTATTTAAACACTCAGTTAATTCTTCATAAAACTCAGAGGTGAGCCCATCTGTTCCAGGAGCATTCCCTGGTCTCAAGAGCTTTATTATATTTTTTTTTTGAAGTCTGGTAGCTATTTTTTGCCTCAGTTGTCAATTTTCCTTCTTTAATTTGTACCTGAGGAGGAGGTGATAGAGATGTTGTAGTGATACTTTAAGTATTTAAAAAATTTTTTTTTTCTACAGACCAAGTTTAAAGCTGGAAGGACTTTAAGGGTCATCTTATCTAACTTTTATTTTACACGTGAAGAAATGGAGACCTAGAGAGGCTGAGTGCCTTGCCCAAGATCACACAGATAATAAGTGGCAAAGCTAGGTTGTCAATACACTCTTGCTTCTCCAAATCTAATTGGCTCTCAATGAGTCCAAGATTAATACTGTTACTTTCTACTTTCCTTTTTATTTAGTGTTATGCCAATCCATTGTAATCCTTGGAATCTGTGGCAACATTTCCCAAAAGAGCTGCTGTGAGGTGACTACCATGGAGATGAAGCAGCCTTGATGAACTTTGCCTTAATTTTTCTGCACTAATTTAAAAAAAAAAATCAGGTTTTTATTGATAGTTTTTGATATCACCTAGATATTTTTCCCTTATGCCTTCCAAAAGGTATCTCCTATAACAAAAAGTTAATGAAAGAGAAGAGGGAAAAAATAAACAAAACTGACCAGGGCATCAGGAAAAAAATCTGACCTCATCTGCAGAGTTCCATAACTGTAGATGTCTCACCTTTTCAAATGAATTAGAGAGTGTCTTCTTGTATCTCTTATTTTGAGTCCATTTTTGTTCTTTAAAATTTTTCTAACACTCATTTTCACTTATTTTTTGATGGTTGTTCTTTGAATTTATGTCATTTTGTATGTTATTTTCCTGGTCTGTTTACTTCACATTGCACCATCTAAGTCTTTCTATGATTCTATGATTCTGTTTTCATGTTTATTATTTCTTATAGAATAGTAATATTTTATTATATTCATATATTATAGTTTTTTTAGCTGTTTCCCAATCAACAGACATCTATTTTGTTTCCAGTTCTTTGCTATTACAAAAAATGTTGCTATAAGTATATTGGTGTATGTGGAGCTTTTCTTTTTGTCATTTGGAGTGGATGGAATCTCAGAACCAAAGGGTATGGATATTTTTGTCACTTTATCTGCATAATTTCAAACTGCTTTCTGGAATGATTGTACTAATTCATAACTCTATTAACAATGCACTAATGTACTGATCTTTTCACACTGATCTTTCCAACATTGGCTATTCTCATCTTTTGTGATCTTTGTCAATCTGCTAGGAGGGAGGTGAGACCTCAGGGTGGCTTTGATTTAAATTTCTTTTATTTTCATGATTTGGTTTTTTCTTTCATGTGGTTGTTAATACTTAGCAATTTTTCTTTTGAGAACTGTTGGTTTATATCCTTTGACGACTTATCTATTGGGCAATGACTTTTAGTCTTACATATTTTAGTTAGTGGTTCATGTATATACACATACATATAGATAGGTATCTATTTGTCTATATATGTGTGTGTACATGCACACACATGATATTTATATAGACATCTATCTATACATGCATATATACATATACATATATGTATAAATATAAAATATATGTCTATTTTTATGAAGAGAGAGAGATTAAATATATATTGTGTAAGTGGATTTCCATTCAGACCTAAAGTTTGCAACTGAGTTTTCCCAGCTCAAAAGGTAGAATTCATAATAGGTTGTTATTTAAATGGAACTTCCTGAGTGACAACACATTTCCAAAATTTACTGGTAAACTATGGATTTTATTAGAAAGTAGGTCCAAGTAAGGTGAATATTCAAGCTTGGCAATGTTTGAAGGAAGTCAGGATAAAGAATTGTCACTGAGATACAAAGTGTTAAAGTGGGTCAATGACACATATATGTATATGTGTATATATACACATATGTATACACAGTATACATGTACATACATATACACATACATACATAAACGTAATACTAACCTCTTATCAGATATTTGATACAATTTTTAAAATTATTCAACCATTTCTCTTCTTATCCTAGATATATTAATTTTGTTTGTGTAATAACCTTTTAATTCAAGTAATTACATTTTCTATTTTGTTTTATTTTTTGGGGAACCCCTAGACAAGAAAGAAAAGAACTAAATTTTCATGTTTATTGACATCTTTGACCCTTTGCAGGCTGGGTTGGAAGTAAAACAGCTTCTGCAGCTGGGAGACAGTGTGATGTCTGTCAGGGCATTCATCTCATGGAGTCAAAAGCTTTATCAGATACCACTTTCCCTTCTCTGCTTCTTTATACAGTCTTGGAGGGCAATGAGTGAAATTTATTTACTATCTTCCTATCCATTTCTTTTTAATTTTTAATCACTGTTTCACCAAGTTATTTTGCAAAGGTTTGTTTTCATCAGCTCTTACACACTGCTTGAAGACACTAGGTAGTACAGTCCCATGCAGTTTCTGTTTTCTATTATTTTTTTTTTCCAAAGGAGTTTGTAAGCAGTGCCAAGCAAAGATTGCACAGTACCTTAGTTTCTGTCACTGTTTCTCTCAGCATGGAGCAAGTGGTGTAAATTTGTCTTGACAAAGTCTGTGCTTGCTAGAACCAGTAGCAGGTACAGGAATAGGAAAATTCAATTGGACAAAATGGTTGTAGTTTGGTGTGCTTACTCCTATGTAACAACTGGAAGATTTAAATTTAATTTCAGGTTTTTTTCTAAATAGAGGTCATAATAACCAGTAATGGGTATACTCATTGGATTTCATGTCATTCTACAAGGTATAAAACACTTTGGACTAAATAATAAACCTATGATGCTTTTGTCAAGAAGAATAGTTTCTATTCCCAGCTGTGCAGGGTTTTCAGAATAATAAAATATCCAGAATATTTAGAAAGCCCTATACTTTTGGGGATCGGTTAATAACACATCCAGGTATATGTATATGTGTGTATTGTTGTTTTATGCTACATACACATATAATTATTATGTGTTTAATTGGAAACCCAGCAGAAGCTATAAAATACCCAAGTAATTCCAAAACATGTAATTTCTCTTCCTATTCTTCTGCACAATGAATAATATTTAAATCAATTCAATATATTTTGAGGACTGATATTATATACTTATATATTTAATATTTACATTATTTAAGTATTATCAAAGTATAATTCAACATGTTTTGGATTTACTTGGGTAATTTACAACTTCTCCTGTGTTTTCATTTAAATACATAACAATAATTTTCAAAATTAGTTAGAAGCTTATGTAAGGAGGGGAAAAAACAGAAAGACTCATTCATTCAGTGAGCATTCAATCTCCTAACACATAATTAGCTTGCTAAGAGTAAATCTTGCACTTTTGAAGACTCCTTTAGGCCAGTGGATTTTTTCAGCTGTCATTTCAACCAAATCATGCTCTACTGGCTCCTGGAAAATGAGGATTTCACTTACAGAATGAAAGTCACCTTGGTTCATGAATCATGTCTCAGGCGAAGTAGAGTAGTGGAGTAGAAAGACGATTGAATTTAGAACCTGGGTTAAAAGATCTAGATTTGAACCTTGGTTCTGCCTAACCATGTGACCTTGAACAACTCATTAGTTCTCTGGGTCTCATATTTATCATTGGTAAAATGAGGTGGTTAGACTAAGTGAACTGGAAGTCTCTCCTGTACATCTATGATTTTTATGATCCTGTAACTCAATATTCAAAGAATAAGAGTACATACAGAATCATGACATTTGAAGGCATGGTCAGAGGTTGGCTGTCCACATATTCAGTTTATTTTCCAGATGTGTAGCTGCAGCCCTGACATCCTCACTCCAGTAATTTCTTTAGAAGATGTTGGTAAATTATGGATTTCATTAGAAGAAAGGTTCAGTTAAGTCAAATTTTGCAGCTTGGCAATGTTTGAAGGAGGGTAGGATAAAGCATTGTCACTGAGATGCAAAGTTGTAAAGTGGGTGAATGATTACACACACACATAAACACACATGTAACACTAAAGCTTTGTCACATAAGAAATGGAAATAACTAGTTTTTTTGGGGGGTGGCGGAGGAGGAGGGGCAGGACATCAGCTCCAGCTCAAGTGATTCTCAGATTAACTTGAGCAGAGCAATTCAAGCAGAAATTTGGAAAAAAAAAATGTGCCTTTTGCCTCTTGCTCTTCCTGAAGTTACCCTGATGTGGCCTTCCATCTACTCTAAAGCAGATAAATTCTATCTACACAGTAAGTATTTTTATATACCTATTTGTAGACGTGCTATCTCCCCTAGAATGCAAGTTCCTTGAGAGCAGAGGCTGCATTTGCTTTTTCTTTCTATCCTCAGAGCTTAGCTCAGTGTCTGACACATAATAAGAGCTTAATAAATGCTTGCTGATTGATTCATGAATGAAATAAATCTGTCCTACCCCTAAGTTTCTCTTGAGTAACAAATTTGACAAGAGATAGATACATTTGGACATCAAAGGCAAGATGCATAAAGGTCCTTCAGGATATCTGGAGAGTTCCTTTCTAGATTCTATGTATTTTCTATACAGAGTGAGAGTGGCAGCTTAGAAAGAATGTAGTTATCAGTTTCTTTGCATAGTCCTAGGCATAAAATTGCTAGAAGTTTCAGGTAGGGTTATAGATTTAGAACTAGAAGACATCTCAAAGACCATCTAACACAATCCTTTCATTTTATAGATAAGAAAATTGAGACTCAGAGAGCTAAGTGATTTGACTAAGGTCACATTATAAAGAAGTGGGGGCAGCTAAGTGGTGCAGTGGATAGAGTGCTGGGCCTAAAGTCAGGAAGACTCATCTTCCTGAGTTCAAATCTGGCCTCAGACACTAGTTGTGTGACCCTAGGCAAGTCACTTAACCTTGTTTGCCTCAGTTTCCTCAAATGTAAAATGTCCTGGAGAAGAAAATGGCAAATCCCACCAGTGTCTTTGCCAAGAAAATCCCCAATAGGATGATGAAGAGTTAGACTTGACTGAAATGACCGAAAAACAACAACAAAGAAGTGGCAAAGTGGAATTCAAATCCAGGTCCTCCATTCCAAAGCCATCGGTCTTGCTACTACATCAAAACCTTGAGACTGTGAGAACCTTAGTGTAACTTATCCTTTGGGGTTGCTTGTGCTAAACTTGACCAAGAACAAATGAGATGACTTGAAAGTCTTAAGTGCCTACTGACTCACATTTAATAACAACAACAATAATAATTCACATTTAAATAGTGCTTTACATGTTGCAAAGTGCTGTATATGTGTATGTGTATATCTTTATGTATGTGTGCTTATACATACATAGACATTGTTGTTGCCCTTCTTTCTCAAACAGAACCAAAATGGCATCACTATGCTAGAGTTAAGTTACAGTGTGTCTGACTGTGGCTGATCAGAGCAATACGAGTTCAGAATGCTCTACCACAGGTTGGGCACAAATGGTCCATGTGCACATTTGGGGTGGATTCTCTAAATTTGCCCATCTCACATTTCTTTTGAGCTACTTCAATTCTGCTTTGCTCACAGAGCACAGCACCTTCTCTGATGTGGGTATGCCATGCTGAGCAGTCCTGTGCCAGTGTCTCCCATGTCACACAATCAATTCCAAAGTTCTTAAGGGAGACCTTGAGGGTGGCCTTGTATCACTTCTTCTGACCACCGTATGAATGCTTGCCCTATGAGAGTTCTCCATAAAATTATCTTTTTGTCAACATATGTTTTGTATTTGAACAATGTGGCCAGTGCATTGGAATTGTACTCTTTGAAGTAGAGTTTGAATGCTTGGCAGTTTAGTTTGAGAAAGGACCTCAGTGTCTGGTATCTTATCCTGCCAGGTGATCTTCAGAATCTTCCTAAAACAATTCAAATGGAAGTGATTCAGTTTCCTGACATGGCTTTGGTATCCCAGTCCTGGTTTCACAGGCATGCAACAATGAGATCAGCACAATGGCTGACACATACACACACATATCTATATCTATATCTATATCTATATCTATATCTATATCTATATC